>NC_064420.1:23121250-23740000 GCF_023375975.1 Astyanax mexicanus | reverse complement strand
TGTAAACGTCCGTTTTACTGCCAAGTTGGTATATAACCAGATACTGCAGAAAGAGGGGATTTATTTCTGACATGATCCTCACAATAGAGATTTCTATTTTAAGGCTTTCACACCAAGTCTGGTTTTAACACATGAAAAACAGGCACGTCAGAATTTGAAAATGAACGCATGTAAATGAATGGCGTCTTTTACATCCAATCCGGCCAGGACCTTTACACGGACACGTGAATCCATCGTAGCACGCACTTCACGCTTGTACCTGCGTGCCCAAATTTCGGATAACTCAGCGCTTTTGCGGGCGCTTACCGCATGGGTTGTGCACGACTACAAAGAGGTTTTATTTATGTTCAGATTAAAATTATAAACTAAACACATACTTTGCGCTGCACGGCGGGGTGGTGTTCTTGGAGATGGGAGAACAGGTTTGACGTATGTCCACCTTTAGCTGTGACTTTACGGCCACATTGATTATAAATCGGATACCCATCCTCGGGGGGGTTCGGCGGGTCTCTGAAATAGTCCCACACTGCTGATTTTAGTTTAGCCTTTTTTTAGGCGGACGGAGATTTGTTTAGTCTGATGCACTTTCTGCTGTTCTCACCGCTGTGTGCTGAGCAGCTGAAGCAGAGCAGAGTTGCGCATGCGCGGGTGAGTTTCTCCGCTGGCTTGCGTTTTACCGGTAATAAGCAAACACACACGGTATGATAACCGTGCATTTTAATACCATGGTATACCGTGAAACCGGTTACCGCTGCAACCCTAGTATAGATTATATGTGGTGTGTGTGTGGATTCTATGTGGTGTGTGTGAAGATTATATGTGGTGTGTGAGTGTGGATTACACAGTCATATGAAAAAGTTTGGGCACCCCTATTAATCTTAATCATTTTTAGTTCTAAATATTTGGGTGTTTGCAACAGCCATTTCAGTTTGATATATCTAAAAACTGATGGACATGGAAGGAAATGGAAGACCACAGGGTGTGTGTGGATTATATGTGGTGTGTGTGTGTGGATTATATGTGGTGTGTGTGTGGATTATATGCGGTGTGTGTGGATTTTATATATATATATATATATATATATATATATATAATCTCCAGCAAAACTGATTCCTTCCACCAAAACAACACACACAGATATTTATATGCTTATCTCTTACAGAGCATCAAATACACACTGACAAGATAAATTCAAAGCACTATTATCAGAAGAATTATGTTTTTGACTTCACGAGGCCACTGTACAAATTCAAATTCATACTAGTCCATGAAAATATGTTGGCTTTCTGTTCTTTATATTTATTTGGTGTGGTGTAGGACTCCTCCATATAGCATTTACAGTACTACATGTATATGCAACACAAATGTAAGCCATTTTTACTGTATGTAGTAAGGTTGCAAAACTGTAAAGACAATGAGAAACATGACAAGGAAAATCAGTTCACATACAAAGAGGTAACAAAAATGTATTTATTATTTATTTATTTGAAGGTTACTGATTCTTAGGTGAGCAAGCTGTACTACATGATGCAATTTGTGTTTAGCGATTTGCAAAGCTGTGATTTATAATGATATTTAAGTGAGAACATGTAGACTTGTGCTTAGAGTTTAGCAGTTTGGAGTCACAATGTTGACACATGAGCTTCATGTTTTTGGATTTGTGTGCATAGTTCCACATTTTGTGTGTATACAAGGTGAAAAAACTGTATATGTGGTGTGTGTAGATTATATGTAGTGTGTGTGTGTGGATTATATGTGGTGTGTGTGTAGATTAGATGTGGTGTGTGTGTAGATTAGATGTGGTGTGTGTGTAGATTAGATGTGGTGTGTGTGTGTGTGTGTGTGGATTATATGTGGTGTGTGTTTAGATTATATGTGGTGTGTGTGTGTGTGTGTGTGGATTATATGTGGTGTGTGTGTAGATTATATGTGGCGTGTGTAGATTATATGTGGTGTGTGTGTGGACTATATGTGGTGTGTGTGTAGATTAGATGTGGTGTGTGTGTGTGTGTGTGTGTGTGTGGATTATATGTGGTGTGTGTTTAGATTATATGTGGCGTGTGTGTAGTTTATATGTGGTGTGTGTGGATTATATGTGGTGTGTGTGTGGATTAGATGTGGTGTGTGTGTAGATTAGATGTGGTGTGTGTGTAGATTAGATGTGGTGTGTGTGTGTGTGTGTGGATTATATGTGGTGTGTGTGTAGATTATATGTGGTGTGTGTGTAGATTAGATGTGGTGTGTGTGTAGATTAGATGTGGTGTGTGTGTGTGTGTGTGGATTATATGTGGTGTGTGTGTAGTTTATATGTGGTGTGTGTGTAGATTAGATGTGGTGTGTGTGTAGATTAGATGTGGTGTGTGTGTGGAGTATATGTGGTGTGTGTGTAGATTATATGTGGCGTGTGTGTAGTTTATATGTGGTGTGTGTAGTTTATATGTGGTGTGTGTGGATTATATGTGGTGTGTGTGTAGATTAGATGTGGTGTGTGTGTGTGTGTGGATTATATGTGGTGTGTGTGTAGATTAGATGTGGTGTGTGTGTGTGTGTGGATTATATGTGGTGTGTGTGTAGATCATATGTGGTGTGTGTAGATTAGATGTGGTGTGTGTAGATTATATGTGGTGTGTGTGTAGATTAGATGTGGTGTGTGTGTAGATTATATGTGGCGTGTGTGTGGATTATATGTGGTGTGGAGTGTGTATTATATGTGGTGTGTGTGTGTGTGTGGATTATATGTGGTGTGTGTGTGGATTATATGTGGTGTGTGTGTGTGGATTATATGTGGTGTGTGTGGATTATATGTGGTGTGTGTAGATTATATGTGGTGTGTGTAGATTATATGTGGTGTGTGTGTGTGTGTGTGGATTATATGTGGGGTGTGTGCATATTATATGTGATGTGTGTGTAGATTATATGTGGTGTGTGTGTAGATTATATGTGGTGTGTGTGTGTAGATTATATGTGTGTGTGTAGATTATATGTGGTGTGTGTGTGTGTGTATAGACTATGTGTGTGTGTGTGTGTGTGTGTGTGTGTGTGTGTTTTAATTAAAGGTTCTGTTGGTTTTGTTTACAGAGTCTGATGGCAGGTTCAGGGTGGTGGTTCCAGAAGCTCCTGTTTCCAGTGTTTATGGTTCTGATGTTGTTCTGCCGTGTTCTGTACGAGAGCATAATGATCAGAACATCAGGAAGAACGCTGTGGATCTGAACGTTACTTGGTCCAGATCAGACCTGAGAGATTCACTGGTTCATCTCTATGGGAATCATAAAGATCTAAACACAGATCAGATTCCTTCATACAGAGGAAGAACCGCTGTGTTTAAAGAGGAGCTGAAGAATGGAGACGTCTCACTGAAACTCTCCAACGTTCGGATTACTGATGAAGGAGAATACAGATGCAGAGTTGACTCTATGATCTGGGAGAGTTATAAAACTATTAAACTCTCAGTTGAAGGTAAACATTTCAGTTGAGATGTGTTTCAGGTCGTGTTCACACATTTCTGAATATCAGTCTTTCTCTGTGTTTCAGCTTCCTGATTACACAAATACAATGTTATAAGTCACTGAAAATGAGGGGAGAGCATGATTCTCATGTGAACGTGCAAAATACAGTTTTTTAAAAAACACACTGAATGTTACACATGTGCAAGCTTTGAGATGTAATGCAATAATTGTTTTCAGCACAAATAGAAAACACTGAATTTTCTAGCATAATTCCACTTTTCTGTGTAATCAGAAGTGTCTGGTCGATGCAGACACTCTGGTGTTTTCAACAGTAACATAGCAAAAGTCTATATAGTCTATGTGTGTGATTGAGGTGTCCAGATTAGTTGTTTAAACACAACAAGAAAACCTTTGCAGAAACTAAATATTTGTTTTTTGTTCAATTCTCTTTTGGGTTGGATGATTTTATTTGATGAATTTGAAATTAAACTGTTACTCATTTGAATTGTAATCTTGTGGATAAAAGGCATTTTAAAAATCTGGCAAAGATCTACATTTTCAGAAATATACAGATATGTGTGAACAAGGCTTGAAGTACTTATTACAGTTTTAATAAATATTTATATAAAAGTAATTAATACCACACTCTTGGATGTTTTGATGATTTTCTCCACAGCTGTGGGAAGTGAACCAGTGATCACTGTGGAGAAATATGAATCAGGAAAGTTCAGTTTACTGTGTGAATCTAAAGGCTGGTATCCTGAACCTGAGCTTCAGTGGAGGAACTGTAAAGGAGTTAAGCTGACTGCAGAAACAGAAACTCAGCCAGTCGCTGATCTCTTTAATGTGAAAAGCAGAATCACGGTAGAGAAAATCGACTTATACTTCTGCAAATTGACACTGAGAGATCATGAGAAGGAGGGTGCTCACACCCTGTTTGGTGAGTTACTCCACACTCCTACACACTCGCTCAAATAGTGTTAGTAAATGTACATTTTGACTAATTGCAAATGTTTGTTTTTGTCTGTTTGTAAATGTATTAGAAAGTTCATTATTTTTATACAATCTATTAGTGTAGTGTTACCATAACAGTCACAGAAGTGGTGCTGTAATTTGAGATGCAGTAGAACTGCATTTCTAATTTATAATATACCATATGATATATAATATTATATCACATATATATGAAATTTGTTTGATATTATTCTGTGTATATTTGTGTAGAAATTATACTGTGATATGAGTCATCCGGATATACAGCTCTGGAACAAAATTAAGAGACGACTTCAGTTTCTGAATCAGTCTCTCAGATTTTGCTATTTATAGGTTTATGTTTGAATAAAATGAACATTGTTGTTTTATTGTATACATTACAGACACCATTTCTGGTCAGTAAGTCTGGTACTGCCTGTCAATTATATAAAAACAATTGAAATACACAGAAATATAAAGATATATGTTAGCAATCACCAGGGCAAATGTATTAAAATATTAAATATATTAATTAAAATCTGGTCCAGCGCTCTAAAATGTCGCAGGCACGTGTAGCGGAGCTTGGCGCAGCGCACAGGATTACCTCTTTTTTCTTAAAAAAAAACCCTTTATAATAATTAAGGTCGGATCAAGTGATTCATTACCAATACTTGTGTATGTAAAATTGTCGTTGCCATGGCAATATGATTATCTACTCACACAGCTGCAGCCCAAATGTTACTTTGAGAATTGAATAGAGGAGTTATCAGCTTGGTGGCTCCGTCTGGCTGCCTTCTCACCTGTTACATTTGTAGAACACTCAGTACCCCTTACACAAACACAATGAGTGTTTTAAATGATGTTATGTAATAACAAAAGTTTGGGAGAAGGACCACGCCCGAACTCTACGTTCTAACTCCACCCCGTATCAATCAACCGTCCTATAAATACCTCCCCTAACTAACTATCTCTCGTGACGAAAGTTCGCATCAGTCGAATCTGCTGCACTCACCTGCTCGCATCTTGCTTGCCTCCGACCGTGGACCTCACTCACTGCCTCTGACGAGGACCTCTTCCCTCATAGCCAGCCTGTCTCTGCTCCTGCTCCGCCTCGCCGGGCTCATCGCCCGAAGTCAGTTATCTCCATTCCTGCTACTCCGGGTTCTACTCCGGCTTCTACTAATTTTTCCTCCCGGGTCGGTCGTCCTCACAGCGCACCCCCAGATCTCGGTACTCCCGCTGCTCTTCCCCCCCACTCCTCCTGGTCGAGCTCGCCGCTCCTGACGCTCTACTTCCTCGGCCAGCCTCGCCGGCCCTTTCCCCAGCTGAGCGCCAATCATCTAGTAAATCCCAGCCTTCTCACATGCCCGATTGGACCATTGTCAAGCTGCAGCGGGATTTGAAGGACCATGGCGTTCCTTTCCCCCGTTCTGCTCCAAAAGCGGAACTTTTCACTGAACCTCTGAACAGCGCACATGAGCCGCACCGGCGTCGCGGCCTGATGACGTCACCCGCTCAACTCGCCGCCGCTGCACTGGCACCAACTTCGCCTCAGCGCCTCGTCTCTCTCGTTTCCCTCTTCCCCTCAGTCGTTCAACCCCCCTCTCTCAGTCATCCTCCTTCTCCATTTCTGCGTTCCTCCTGCTGTTCTCCAACAGTGTTGCCAACTTGCCAACTTAGTTTTTGTTTGTTATTGAGAGTTTAAATGAACACACATGCTCTTCGGTTTCTCCTCGGCGGGCAGCGGGTGCTGCCGCGGGCCCCGCCCACGACACTCACAGTGCAGTCTCAGTCGGACCACACACTCACGCCACTCCTCAGACACGCTGCAACGACCTGCGCATACCTAAAGCCGCCGCTGACTGTCAAAAAAAAAAAAAAAAAAAACGTAATCATGTAATTTACGTTAAAATGGAGTTATTTTCAGAAGTCTCTGCCTATTTATAAAAGCAACAGACGTAGTTCATTTGTTAGAGTTCATTTGTAACATTTCTAACATTTTAAGGGGTTTTTAATCACAAATTGCAGCCAATGGCTACTTTCCTTACTGAGCAGTTGGCAACACTATTCTCCAACCCGTCCCTTCCAGCCAGCCTTTCTCCTTCCTTTACTCTGTCAATTCTCTCCCCGCCTCCTCTCTCGCCGCTTCTCACCGGGCTGCAGCACCCGCTCAGCTCCTTGCTGGAGCTTCATGACCTTCATTCTCCATCTACAGCGCCGCCCCCTCTCAGCTCGCGCTGCGGCTCATCTCCAACACTGGAACCCTGCTACATTCCAAGACGCCCCGGATCTGGAACTTCATTGACGTGTGTTTGCGGGACGAAGCTCCCCATCCCGCGATGGGCCTGGCTGTCTAAGGCTGACGTGGTTTCGGCTTTCAAAATCCTCCCTCTCCATCCTGACTCCTGGCACCTTTTCAGAGTCCGTTTTTCAGTTCACCTTGCTTTCGGGTGCAAAAGTAACCCCAAGCTTCGGCTCCTTTGCTAAGACGCTCTGCTGGATTTGCTTAACACGGGCCCCAGTTCGTGCTCCACCTCCTGGGTAACTTCGTCATCGATCCTCCTTCCTCGCCCCTCTCGATGGGTCTTGAAGCCATGACCAGCGCTTTCACTCGCCTCCGTGCCCCGCTGTCGGAGAACTCCGTTGGTCCCTCCACATCTCTCGAGTTTCTTGGGATCTTTCTGGACTCCGCCTCCTTTCAAGTCTCCCCGCCCATACCTAGCACCGTCTTTCCCCCCTCGGCCACTTTATTCACAACCCAAATCGAACCCAGGGTCGTTCTTTCATTTCCCGCCTCCTCCGCTTGGCTTTTTCGTCCGAGCCCTCCACCATTCGTTATGCTCAACTAATACTGCACGTCAGAGCTCCATTTCTGGCTGTGCCTCCTCTGCAATCGAACGGGTTTTTCTTCTACACCAACGCAGCTTCCAGCTCTTTTGATATTAAGCTATTCACAGATGCCGCTCCTTCCTCTGGTCGCTTCTGCTTGGCCGGAGAACTTCATCTGCTCCGCCGCGCGATTCTTCTGCGCTCTCTGGACACATATGCGGTCCTCGTCGCTGCCCTCCTTTGGGGACATGAATGGTCAAAAATCTATTCTACTCCACTCTGATCAATCTCGCCGCAATCCACATAAAAAAAAGTTGCTCCAAATCGCTAGAAATCTTGCCTTTTATCCGTCGTCTCACTTGGCACTCCATTAAGCATCAGTTCACCACTAAAGCTGTTCACACCTCAGGTCCATTTAATTCTATCGCTGATAGAATTTAATTCTATTCTTTTTCGTTTTCAGTTACAGAAATTCAGATCCTTGGCTCCGCATGCAAATGCAACCCAACCTCGGTACCTTCATTTTCACTAACTACACTTCACCTAACCCCCGTGTAAACGAACTTCCAAGCTCAACAAACCATCCTTTCAGCCGTCCTTCTACTTAGATTCCTCAGATGCTCAGAATTTACTTCCCTTAAAATCTCCCACAACTCCTTCTCAGCCCCTAATTTCAGATCTCATCATCCTTGACTCAGATACCCTTACCTTCAAGAATGAAGCAAACGGACCAAATTGGCAAAAAACACGATCCTCCATCTATTCAAACTTGACTCACCCCTCAGCCCGTACGAACCACTCGTCCACCACTTAATCTCCGACTCTTTCAACAAGCATCACCTTTAGATTCTCTGTTCACAACGGAATCTAGTAGTATAATCTCAAAGCACTGGTTCCAACACATCTCCGTCGCATCCTTTCTCCCAGTAGTTACTCACCAGATCAATTCTCCGCCCACTCAGTTCACGTTGTGCAGCATCCAACGCCTCCAGACAAGGAATCTCCGAGCACACGATCAAGCTCCCCGGCCAGTGGTCTTCCCAAGCTTATAACCTATACATCCGTTCCCAACCAGACGGCTTGAGACAGGCTCATTCCAAACTAGCTTCCACACAAGCTCCAATTTTGGGGATATAACTGCACGCTTCTTCAAGCACGCAGTTCAGAACTCCAGCCCAAATTTCCCTGAGTTCCCTCCCCTTTTTCCTTCTTCTTTCTCTACTTCTTTAGGCGTGGTCCGCACTTAGCAAAATGATGTTATGTAATAACAAAAGTTTGGGAGAAGGACCACGCCCGAACTCTACGTTCTAACTCCACCCCGTATCAATCAACCGTCCTATAAATACCTCCCCTAACTATCTCTCGTGACGAAAGTTCGCAACCCACCTCCTCCCCAACAACCCCCTTTTTCTACTCTTCCACTTCTTAAATAAAAAATAAAAAAATAAAAAATAAATTAAATAAAAAGGGGGGGGGGGGGGTATAACTGCACGCTTCTTCAGCACGCAGTTCAGAACTCCAGCCCAAATTTCCCTCCCCTTTTTCCTTCTTCTTTCTCTACTTCTTTAGGCGTGGTCCGCACTTAGCAAACTGGAACGTTATAAAACTTCTGCTACTTCTACTTTAAGTCACAGTATATCTCTGATAGTTATTATAAAACATTGAGCACACATTTTATTAAAGCTATCAATGTTATACCCTCGACTGCCCCCCTCACTTCACAAGTACAGAACGTTCCATTACACACGACAATGTTGCAAAGAGTTTTACTGGCAGGGGCTGTTTTGTAAGTAACTGCTAAGCATCAATGCACACACATTATTCTGAGTATTCTGAGAGTTAACTAAATACTGATTAAGTAATAATTTAGCAATTAAGATTTAACTAAACATTGATTAAGTCATTATTTAGCAAATTGTTATTGAAACATTGGTTATTTAGAAATTGTCATTGATATAGTAATAATTTAGCAATTGTTAGCATAAGCACCAGTACCATTTTTTCACAATTCCCCTTTTTAGGTCCTTTAGGGCCTAACAAACAACAACCACAGATAACTAAAATTGCAACAAAAAACAGCAAGTGACATAATCAGATTTTCCATTGGCCAAACATGTTCACCATCTATCTTCTAACAGATAATCTAGGCTTCATGCATTTCATTTGAAAGGATTCTCAGACCCTCTAATGCTCTAGAGACTGACCCGTCAGGGTCAATGCTGTTTGGAATGAAAGTACAACAACTATCCCCACCAACCCCAAATTATTTTTTGTTTGTGTGTGTTAGGAGTAATATAACATTTTGGCTTTTGGTTGAGAGCTGTTGATAAACCGAGGTCACTATCCTTTTAAGTCATCTGCTAATATTGTGAGGTTGGGTGTTATATTGAAAAATTGTTCAGCATAAAGAAAATTCAGGGTTCGGCTTAATTTTAATCTGGGACGCCAGACTTCACTGTTGAGCCTTCTGGAGGTGTCGTGGCCTTAATTCAGCGAAACACTGACAAAGGAAGGTGCCTACCTGATGACCCCTGAGAAGAGCTTGCACTAAAGTTTGTGTTAGAGTTTGGATGAAGGGGATTGGTGTGGTCCTGCTGTTCTTGTAGTAATTTGTCTTATGAATTTTTGTAGACGTCTGAGTACTTGGCAGTTGAGGCACGGACCATGAACATAGTTCGCTATGCTTCTGGATTCTTGTCGAGCCAGTATCAGATGGTAGTGGTTGCTGTGTTCTGCTCACGCAACTTATAATGTCATTTATTGTGTGTGATTGTGCTTTGGTAGGGTGCTGTGGTTAGTGTGTTGTTGCCATAGTTTAAGGAAGTGAGCATAGATTAAAGAGTGATTCTGTTTGTTCATTGGTTATTTCTCGGTAGGTCTGGATACTTGGCAGTTGAGGCAATGGACCATGAACATAGTGTTAGGCTGTGCTTCTGGATTCTTGTCGAGCCAGTATCAGATTGTGGTGGTGTTGGATATTGTTGTTAGTTGAGTGAGTAGTAGATCCTGGCTGAGCTCTATGTATAACCCCAGCTGTTAGGTGCAGGATTTGTCAATTTCCTGTATTATATTACTTACTTATAAAAATGTTAATAATTCAGTTTAATGTCATGCTGGCATTGTACCTTGTGTAACCCAAGATTCAAATTCAAATTTTCTTTCAGTGACTTAATAAAGGCCTGCAGCTTTAAGCTTTTTCTGTTATTTATTTAATTTATTTGTGTTTATTGCTTTTGGTACAAGCATCTGCTCTTTGTTTTGTATGCAGCCCCGTGTGTACTGAATTACCTCTACTAAAATATTTTAAATATCTGAAACTAGACTTTTATATTTGTTAAAAACATGTTTCAGGTTCTCTATTCCTTTTGAAAGTCTTTTAAGGGATCCTCAGAGTCTTCTTCCTGCAATTAAAGTTGGTTAAAATACATGTATCACAATTGACTGAAGCTCCAATTTATGAAGTATTTCTTATTTAAATTTTGTCTGTGCACAGATTTTAGCCCATTTTTTGTTGTCTTACCTTCTTCAAGTGTCCTGATTTTCAGTTATACTCAATCATGATCTCTACTGTCAAAAGTGCTTTAAATCCCTAACACGTTTAAATTACTACCTTTAACTGTCCACACCAATAATCACTGACTTTTATCTTCCTTTTGCTTGCACCTCTTCCTCGTTTATTATTGTAAGTGCTTACCCGTGGCTCTAACTAATCTCTTATATCCAAATGACCTCTTACAAACAAGTTCACGACCAAGTTCACCAGTAGACACACACACACACACTATTCCTCATGCACACATACAAACTCAAACACTTCCACTCTCACAAACACTACCAATGTTAAAGATCAGCAATAGACACCAACACAACCCAGCTCTGGAGCTCCAGATTGTACAGAACACATTTTCACTGCTTCACAGCACAGTGCTGCTGCTTTAAACACAACTGCTTTTAAACTTGCCACTGAAAGCTTCCTGTATATCTTCTTATATTGTATTGGTAATGATAGATAAGAAACAAACATTTGGAAATTTTTATAGCTCCATGGATCTTCACATTCCTGTTACAGAAAAGCTCTAATGGTGCCCTATTCTCCCCCCCATCTCCACACTGATTGATAGAATATCAGGGCCCAAAGTTTTAAACTCTGCACAAATAACACAATGTGGCTTCTGTCTGTTTATGTTGCTTGGACATTAGAATCACAGCTTGTGGCTATATTATTTTACCTGCCACCTTATTTTCCACGGTGTGCTACTTATTAAGTAATTATATTTGACTTTATTAAGATTTTTATATAGTTGGTTTTATTAAGTGCTTTAAGAATTGGGATTAGTGGAAAGTGATTAAATATCTCTGTATCAATCGTTCCATTGCAGATAATATCAGCAATATTAATAAACACAAATTTTATGCTTTGCTTTGTCCACGTTATTATAGCAAACAAAATCCGAACAATGCTTGACATTTACTGATCAATATGACCAAACAGAATCTGTATATATGTATTTTATGCATATACAATGCACAGCAGGCTGCTCTTCCCATTTATCAACTCTGCTATTACTTTCTTAAACTATTGATCAAGCCCCACACATTGTTTCTCTTGCTCAAAAAAGTGGCTTACATGTTGAACAGTGAAAGTTGTTTTTGTGAGTTCTTAACTGTCTAAATATCTTATTTTAAAATCAGGACTGACTTTTAATTTTCTTTCGTTTTTTTACACTAGTTAGAACAGGTCCATAGTCTATGCAAAACAAGTTCATGAAGTTCTTTTGCATATAATCATTCTCTTATAAATACACTAGCTCTATACATGCCAGTATCAGTCACTTTCAGAATGAACCATTTAAGGTCTCTGTCACTTTCATGGAAATGAGCTGTTGCGGGCCATTCCATACCCATCCCATGTTTATGCTGAGGGTTTGTCACACGTGAAAATGACAGAGGTGCCCTCAGAGATATAGTGCTCAATTGGATGCTCTTTCTGAGGGAAAAAAGGGATCAAGTTCCCAACTGGGTGCCAATTCTTGCCAAAAATTATTCTGAGGTGGCCTCTAGATCATGTAATTTTGATAATGTGTCTTAATGTGTACGCAACTATGGTTGCCCTTCTGTCCTTCTAGTAGAAAGGGTGCCATTTTAAAGTACCTTCTCTGCTACCTCTACTACTCTGTGTCCCATAGGTGTCCTTTCTAATAGAGAGAATGGCATGCTGTGCTGTGTATGGTTCCCCTACAGGTGAAAATACATGATGAAGTGCCCCTATAATAAAGAAGCACACCCATCAGGGGATTAAATGAAATGCAATGACCTACAGATGACAGAATGTGATCAACTGTATTTGATGCTACAAGACAAAATAAATTGTTGGCAATGAAGGCACAAAGTTTATAAAGAAGAAAATCCCATTCTTAAACTTGTATCTATTCAATTTATTTATGTTTTTAGTTATAGCCACACCCCCCTCTGGAATGTACATGCTCCATGTTGTCCAGTAGGTGCCTTTTTTATGTTTTCTGGGAGCTGTTTATAGTCCACAACATATGAGTTCACTAATTACATTTTCAACAGAAAATACATTTCAAAAGGCACAATACATTACTGAACCCACACACAAAATATATTGTGTATAAAAAAGCGTATAAAATAAAATTTCTTGTTTTTGAAAGTGTTTGCTTTCACAGAGCTGTTTAATTTTTTTATCCTTTTTTTAAATGTTACAGATCTGGAAGCCCATTTGTGGAAATCAGTTGCCATTGGTGTTTCAGTTCTGTTTTTGGTCCTGCTCATCACAATAGGAGTCATTGCCTGCAACTGTCCAGGTAGGATTTTTTTATGTATATATTGCTTCTGGTTAATAAACTGTTAACTTAGACTAGATTGGCAAAAATACCTGGAGGCATAATAATTCATTGAGTCTATCCTGAACTAATTGTCTCTAATCTCTCTAATTGGCTTTCTACTAAATGTTGGAGTATTGGCTGTGAGGATCTGATTGCATTTACTGACATTAGTGATTAGTGATGTCAGGATGTTGGATGATCACCACCCCATGTACCTCATCCCCAACTCATGCCCAACTTCCCAGCTCGGCCCAGAAGTATTTGATAGATGCCATCATTGCAGACAACATAGTTCCACTGCTTTACAGCTCATTACTCAGGTGCTCTATACCCCACAAGCCCTCACCTGGCATTAGGCATGGCGGACAGATAGATTGATTCAACTTTACATTACATTACATTTGGCTGAAGCTTTTGTCCAAAGTGACTTACAATAATGATGTAAATTTAGTAATAGAAGAGACAGAAGTTCAAGGTAAAAGAAAATTAAGACAGAGCTCTGTCTTCAGGAGTTTCTTAAAGATAGTGAGAGATTCTCCTGATCTGGTAGTGGAAGGTAGTTTATTCCACCATTGGGGAACTCTGTATGAGAACAGTCTGGATTGCTTTGTGTGAATGTTTGGCAAAGCAGGGAGACATTTACTGGAGGAGCGCAGCGGGCGGGAGGTAGTGTAAGCCTTCAGGAGCGAGTACAGGTAGGAAGGAGCTGTTCTGTCATCACCTTGTAGGCGATTGTAAGGGCTTTGAATTTAATACGAGCATCAACTGGTAGCCAATGGAGCTCAATGAGCAGTGGGGTCACATGCTGGTTTTGTATGGTTGAAGACCAGACGTGCTGCTGCATTCCGGATCATCTGTAGTTTTTTTACCACACAGGCCGGGAGGCCCGTTAGTATGGATTTGCAATAGTCGAGTCGTGAGGCTGGCCTGTTGTGTTAGAAATAGTAGATTTTTTTTTATGTTATACAACCCAAAGCAGCAGGATCGAGCAGCTACATTGTGCGTCAACCATAACACCAAGGTGCCTAGCAGCCTTTGTTGGGGAGAGTGAGGGAGGGTCGATGGTTATGGTGAAGTGTTGGTGTATATTTCCAAGTTCAGTCTTGGAAAGGTTTAGCTGGAGGCGATGCTCCTTCATCCATGCAGAGAGGCACTGTGATATCCATGCAAAGATCGGAGGATCTTCAGGTGAAAATGACAGGTAGGAAAAGCCGTGTGAGCGGATAACCTGACCTAGAGGGGTGGTGTAAATGGAAAAGAGAAGGGTGAGGAGTAATGAGTGGGCAGAGGACAGCTGTCCTAGCCATGACCCCCTGAATGGGCACCCAGTGAAGAATGATTTGAACCATGACAGTGAATTGTCTAAGATACCCATGTTTAAGAGTATAGATAGGAGAAAGTTATGGTTGACTGTGTCAAAGGAGTTCCGGTAGAATGAGCATGTTTTTTATCATCAATGCTTGCCACAAGTACAGGGCAATGGAATGTAGTTGCAGTGATTGTTGATAGAAAGAAGTTGGTGCTAAAATTACTAAAATGCTCTTTTGTCTCATCTGGGTGGTAAGTAGTTGCACAATGTGCATAGAAGGAAAGCTGTGAAAGTAGCTTCAGTAGAATTCAGTGGTTATTTGTGGTTCCACTAGAAAAAAGGAACGTGGACACTCCCTTGTGAAAAAGAAGTATACTTATATTATGCTGAAATAGGTCTGTACTTAAGTTAAGTTATTTTGGAACCAATACTTTGTACTTGATTACTACTAATTTGTAATTAAAATGATATAAATGCACTAAATTCATATTGAGTATGCCACTCGTATGTTATTTTCGACACTATTTAATATAATTTATGTATATTTGTGTGAGCTGTACGACTGAACATTAAAAATCTATTAAAAATGTGATTAAAATATAGATTTAACATCACATTCATTTTGAGGAGTGTAAAAAAACTGGGGAAAACAAAAGCAATACATCTCATTGCTACAAATTTTTTTTAAGTTCTTTTACCGACACTAAACTAAAGTAAATCTTTTAGGTATAAATTTAACACATGAAAAGATTCTTAATCACAGTTTTAATTTGTCAACACAAAATTATTAAAGTGAAGTAAAACTGAAGTAGAGTTTCATTGCAGAAACGTCGACTCCTTTAGACTCATTTAGTTAAAGTGTAATTTTATCATTTTATTATATTTTATAAAATAATACTAAGCATATATTTATATCTTATATATATATATATATATATATATATATATATATATATATATATATATATATATATATATTTATATATATTTATATATATATCTTATATATTTAATAAGCATATATATATATATATATATATATATATATATATATATATATATATATATATATATATATAACCAGTATAAAATCAGCTCAGCCAAATAAAGTATACTGAAATACAGATTAAGTAGGTAAAAATGTATAAGTAAGTATAAGTAAAAAAATATATACTTGTATTATTGCACATATAGTTTAAGTACACTATTATTATATTTAAATACACAACTTTTTTACAAGGGCTTGCATGCTAATAAGACAGTGCTAAAAGAGAAGATCAGAATCATTAGAAATAAAACAGTGGTTAATAATGTGCAACCCACAAACACGCAGTGTAAGTCATGCTGCCAGATGAAGAAACCGTTGAAACCCTGCTAACTCCAGTGTGTCATGGTACTGATAAAATGTGTTTATTATAAAATAAACAGATGTAAGACATAGTCGATACAGAAAAATGGGTAATCACCAATAACCAGAGCAATGAAGTCAAAACCATACCATAAACGAGAGACAGTCCAGAGTTCATACACGAGAGATCCAGTATCAGAGGTAATCCAAGAGGCAGTAGTGAAAACACAGTCCAGGTAATACACAAGCAATCCAGTATCAGAGGCAAAGGCAATAATCGGCGTCGAGAAAACAAAAGCAAGGTCATACACAAGATAAACTGAGACAAGAGAAATAGAACGCTTTGTAATGAGGAGAACCTACAATACGCGGCCTGGGGGTGTGTGTGGAGTGCTATTTTATAGTGCCAGTAATCAGTATTCGGGACTTCCTGGAGGAAGCAGGTGAGGTGTCACGTGATCAGGTGAGTGCGTGATGTCAGCGGGTGGTGCAATCTGGGTAATGTAGTTGTTGACCTGAGAACCTCCATTAGAGCTGGGTGTGGAAGGGACAGAGGAGCTAACAGCACCAGACGTGACACAGTGGAACTCTGAAATACACCCAGAAACACTTCTCTGCAGGCTTGTAACAGTTTTAGATGTAAAACCAACCAAACATTCATCCTGAAATTCATGTCTGTTGAAGTTGGTGGCCAGCTGGGTTGAGCACAATATGGTCTTACCTACCCAGTATGTTTTTATTATTATGGTGGGATTTTGCAGAAATCACTGAATCAACCCAGGTTGCTTGAGTAACATTTATTGGGGCAATTGACAGAATACAATCAGTAAGGCAGCCAAGGATGCTCTGCCTCTTTAGAACAAAATTCCACGCTTATAAGCCTTGGTCTGGTCTGTGATCCCAGTTGGTTTATCTCACCATATAAGAAAAAAAAATTACATTCTGTGTACATGCTGTTAAAACACTCACACAATAAAATTGATGCAAACTGGTCATACTTCCTCAAATAGTTAAAATAACAGTTCCATACATGGTTTTAATGCTTTGCAGGCTTCTAATGTAGTTGATGATCTATGTGGTTAAATGTTTTGTACCACTTACTGGCAGGAAACTCACTTGATTAAAAATAACTGCTCAATTAAGGCACAGGAAACCAGGGTGGATTCCTGTGTAACTCTAAAGGACTGCTTCTAATTGTTTGACACTACATATTTAATAATCTTAAAAAAAAAAAAAAATATGTGGAGGTATGCTGCTTCTTCAGTGTGCACATGGGTAGGAGTTTCTGAATCATTGTCGAATCATATGTGTATTCAATGACTTGGATTTTGTCTGCTGGTTAATTAGGTTAAAAACCTCCAGTATGTAACGGTCTATGCAATCTACAATAGAGCTTAGATTGGGCCCAAAAAATTCAGCCCGACCCGGCTGACCTTGTTCACGTTCTGCCTGACTGGACCCGCCCCATTGCCATTATGAACCCGATATTTTATATTTGTTTGGCATTTGTTTTTTTTTTTACATATAAGGCATATATTGCATATTTATATGTACATTATTGCCATTCAAATTGGAGAAAACATGTTATTTAGCCCAAAGTATAATAATTACACATCACTGTGGGGATAAGTTCATATCTGGTGCTTGCAATACTTGATTAATAAAAAAATATATATTGCTAAGTTCATGGCCTGAGACGGTTTACGACATTGTAATAGACATCATGTGTTTTCTTCTTTTTTATGTCACAGATTAAGACCTATTGTCCAGCAGAATAGACATTTATTAGCCAGTTAAACATGTAATGCAGTAATCTTGTTTTTAAGTGCATTATAAAAGGAAAACAGCATTCTTATATATCTCTTAATTACTGGAACATAATTAAGATCTGAAATTGTTAATTGTTCAAATAACGTCTTGCAGTGCTTTATAGTTTTTTACCATTAATATAATCAAATATGGTGGGAAATATTTCATAAGTGTATATTATATTAAACTTTAACATACATGTAAGTGATCAGAGTTTTTCATTGCAAAGTTTGAAAAATTCCAGTAAAGTATTGAAATTGTTATTTTCTTGTCTTTAAACTTTAAACAGAAAAAGGTCACCAAGAATCCGTCTTCTCTCCTGCTCAGTGGACAAAGGTGGAGTTTACACCTCTGCCAGAAGAAGAGCTGGACCTAAGAACATACGAACTGTTAAAGGAATAATTTTGTAAGCAGTACATTTCAGAAATGTTAATTGAGTATTTTCAGGAAGTAATATATTATACACATCCAAGAGACCACTGCAAATGTATCAATTTTTCGGATTTTACTTTTTTTATAGGTACATGTTTGAGTAGAAACAACAATACTAATGTTTTACCTGAGGAAGAGTTCAGAAATCAGTATTTGGTGGAAAAACCCTGATTTTTAATCACAGCTTTCATGTGTCTTGGCTTGCTTTCCACTAATCTTTCACACTGCTTTTGGATGACCTTATTCCACTCCAGGTGCAAAAATTCAAGCAGTTCAGCTTTGTTTGGTGGCTTGTGACTATCCATCTTCCTCTTGATTATTTTCCAGGGGTTTTCAATGGGGTTCAGGGCTGGGGATGGAGGGCTGGCCATGACAGGGTCTTGATCTGCTGGTCCTTCATCCACACCTTAATTGATCTAGCTGTGTGGCATGCAGCATTTTCTGCTGGAAACTCAGAATAACCTTGTATGTGGCTTGATTCATACGTCCTTTGCTAAGATGAAGCTGCCCAATTTCAGCCTTGCTGAAGCATCCCCAGATCATCACCGATCCTCCACCAGATTTCACAGTGGGTGCAAAACACTGTAGCTTGTACGCCTCTCCAGGTATCTGTTCATCTATTAGATGACCAGGGGCCTCATGTACTAAAGGTGCGTACGCACAAAGACATTGCGTACGCCATATTTCACGCTCACGGTCAGATGTACTAAATTTGACTTGAACGTGAGAGAGTGCGTCCCCCCACGGCACTTTCATTTCTGCCGTACGCCTTTTTTTGTGCATATGTATTGTGTTTTTTGTCATTTGGCGACACTTAGAGGCGATGCGTTGAAATTACAACTATTAAGATATCCTTTATGCACACATTGTAGTAAGCCATTATTGGGTAAAATAAAGTAAATTAATCAGACAATTTTATTGGCTTACAGAAATAATCGTTCAACGTGTTTCCACTTAGCCTAGATTATATAAACATGCATAAAGTTTGCGCTGGAGTTGTTGAAGATGAAAGCGTTGGCATTACTAGAAAATATTGCTAATGGCCAAATTCACTGAGAGCGCATTTTCCGTGACCATTATGTTTTTTTGGCCCATGATGATGATGACTGGATTATAAACCGTTTTAGATTTCCAAGAGCATTGAGGATTAGAAAACAAGATGAGTGCGTGACATGTAGCTTCTTGGTAAGCAACTCATTTAAAGCATTTAAATGAAAGCATTTATTATCCATCTTAGAATAATACATTTAAACATGGGTAATTATTAGTTATTACGCTACACGTATATAAAATTAATAATAATTATTATTATTATAACATTATACTCTGCGTAATTGAGGGTGGAGTCGTGGCAGGTGTGATGTTTTCGTGCACTTGCGCTTGATTTCAAGTTGATTGCGATGTACTAAGAGAAAGTACTTGGGATTCTGCCTACGCACGGTTTGATAAATCCAGATGTTTTTGTGCGTACGGAACTTTTCAGGTCTGAGCGTACGGAACATTTTAGTAGGAAGTTCACGCAAGTCTTAGTACATGAAGCCCCTGGTGTTGGACAAAGCTGAAAATTGGACTCATCAGAGAAGATGACCTTACTCCAGTCCTCTATGGTCTTTTGAAAACTTCAGCCTGGCTCTCCTTTGCTTCTCAAGGCTTTTTATATACCTTTATATGACTTGAGCTCTGCCTCTAAGAGCTTGTTACCAAATGTTCCTGCTGTGCACTTCACCCCAGCTGCCATTTGCCATTCCTTTTGTAGGTCAATGGATGTCATTCTGCGGTTGCTGACTGACATTCAAATAAGATGACAGTCATCCTGGTCAGCAGAGAGTCGATTTCGCTCTTCGAAATTTTGCTCACTGTATCCCTCTGCCAGTAAAGCTAGAATTGAGCCCTTCTTTTCCTCACTCAAGACTTTTCTTTTCAACTCCTTTTCTGATTCCAGTTCCTTTAGAGATATTCCCAGCACTTGTTCTGTCATCCAGCTTGTCCTATTGCAAGAGGATTGTGATGACCACAGCAATGTTTTTATACTCTCCTCGTTAAATAAGATTTGGTTCAGGTGATTATCTAATCTGAAGCACATTAAGTAGAATGAGGTGCACTTGGGTTGGAATTTAACTAACACTGGAATGGAATCTTTTGTAGAGATGCTGATTTTTAGAAAACTTTGCAGTGGTCTCTTAATTTTTATCCAGAGCTGTATAAATCACAATAGATTAGATACGGTATATGTTTTATGATGGACGATGCCTGATGTTTACATACAATGTGTCTATATTGTTATATTGTGAAATGAGATTTTAACTTGTTCCTATGATTCCTATGATCTCTGGCTATAAGTGCAGCTCTAGCCAGAGGAGGTGTTGTTCTTAAGATTCAAGCATTGTTGTATACAGTTGTTACTTCTCTATGCCTTGAAAAATGCATCTGATTGAAATCCTGCAGATTAAAGTAATTTTTGCATGTGTTTGTGTATGTGGAGGCTTCTTTTGACCTACAATAATATGGTATGAAAATATTATTAAATAAAAATGAAATGTGTTTTTATTGTCTAATACAACCCCTGGCAAAAATTATGGAATTACCGGCATTGGAGGATGTTCATTCAGTTGTTTAATTTTGTAGAAAAAAAGCAGATCACAGACATGAAACAATGACTAAAGTCATTTCAAATGTTTGGGGATGATGAAATCATTTTTCTAGTTGATAATGCATCTTGCCATAGAGCAAAAACTGTTAAAACATTCCTTGAAAAAAGACACATGAGGTCAATGTCATGGCCTGCAAATAGTCCGGATCTCAATCCAATTAAAAAAAATCTTTGGTGGAAGTTGTAGAAAATGGTCCATGACAAGGCTCCAACCTTCAAAGCTGATCTGGCAACATCATTCAGAGGAAGTTGGAGGCAGATTGATGAAGAGTGTTTGTCAATCATTACGTTCATGCCTCAGAGACTGCAAGCTGTTATAAAAGCCAGAGGTGGTGCAACAAAAACTAGTGATGTGTTCTTTTGTTTGTTTGTTTTTTATGATTCCATATTTTTTTCCTCAGAATTGAGTGATTCCATATTTTTTCCCCCTATTCTTGGTCTATATAATTAACCGTTACTGACTGCCACAATTGTTTTCTTAATTTCTTATAGTGTTTCTTAAGGCCAGAAAGTTGCTATTTGAAATGACTTTAGTTTTGTGTCATGTCTGTGATCTGTATTTTTTCTACAAAATTAAACAACTGAATCAACATCCTTTGAGGCTGGTGATTCCTTTATTTTTGCCAGGGGTTATATTAGACATTTCTGTGTTAGCTCTAAGCGACAACTAGTGACCAAAAGTATAAACTACAGCAGTAATTAAAAAAACTAATCATCTTACCTGTAGTAAGATAACCACTGACTTTTACTTACATTGAAATATATAGGACCTTCAGAAGTAGAGCAACAGTTTTTCTGCACAAACTAGCCCCACGCAATGGAAATCGAAGAGTGATTGGTTCATTCTACTGTCAGTTCCGAATAGCTGTTGTGATTTTTTGTGTCTCTAAGTGAGAGAGCTAGTTTAGTTGTATCTGCTTAAAAAGCACAGAGAAAACATTAAAAATAGGACAGTTTAACCATATTAATTGCCACCCATTAAAGAGAAAAAACTGTGTCCCAAAACGAAAGCAGTTTAAAATATGTTGTTGTCATGTCATGTATGTACTTATCAAATTCATTTTCTAAAATTTCAATTAACCATGGTTCCAGTAATCAAATGGATAATTAAAAATGTACATTTAAACACATCACATCCAGACATGAAATGACATAAATCACATTTATATATTGTTCCAATATATATTTTATGAATGTAATTGTAGTAAATAATAAAATGTTTTTTTGCAGGGTTATTTACTTCAATTAAACCATTAAATAAGTCCCATATGTACTCAAACACAAACATCATGTAAAGCTGTACCCTTTGCTCTATGTGCTTCTTCTGCACTCCTACATCGCGCTCTGCAGCACCTCTAACGGTACCAGAATCACCCTCTGGTACACTGTATGAACCGGTATACCGCCCAGCACTAGGAGCGATGTTCAGCATTTTAAAAATGACTAAAATATAAGTTTTACATAGACTACATCCTGGGTGGACTGATAAATCACTGTCACCAGAACCTGAACCTAGCCCGACTCTCCAAACCCAATCAACACTGTTGTTAATGTCAATAGCCTGATGCTAGCTAGTTTGTCGCTAATGCAGATTGGCAAAATCTTTAATTGACAGAACTATTAGCCTAGTTGTAAAGAGAACACTTCCATGATGTTAATCTTTCTTTATTTAATAAAGATATATTCTGGTTTGTGTTCTGTCAAGAGTATTTTGATTGTGGAAGGATAGTTGAGTCATAATTAACTTGTATAACTTGTATTTATTATTGATGATTTTGGCTTACAGCCAATAAAACCCAAAAATCAGTGTCTCAGAAAATTTGAATATTATATGAGACCAATTGATACTTTCTGCAGTTTGGGCAGTGTGCCAAGTCCTGCTGGAAAATGAAATCCACATCTCCATAAAAGTTGTCAGCAGAGGGAAGCATGAAGTGCTGTAAGATTTTGTGGGAAAACAAAACTGCACTGACTTTAGACTTGATAAAACACAGTGGACCAACTAACTGATCATCAGTAAATTTCATATTGCATTTGTAAATTAAGGAAGCAGAGTCTGGAGGAAGAGTGGAGAAACACAGCCCAAACTGCTGAGGTCTAGTGTGAAGTTTCCACAATCAGTGATGGTTTGGAGAGACATGTCATCTGCTGGTGTTGATCCACTGTGTTTTATTATTAAGTCTAAAGTCAGAGCAGTTTTGTTTTCCCACAAAATCTTACAGCACTTCATGCTTCCCTCTGTTGACAGCTTTTATGGAGATGCGGATTTCATTTTCCAGCAGGACTTAGCAAACTGCCCACACTGCCAAAAGTACCAATTGGTCTTATATAATATTCTAATTTTCTGAGACACTGATTTTTGGGTTTTCATTGGCTGTAAGCCAAAATCATCAACAATAAAAGAAATAGACGCTTAAAATAGATCACTCTGTGTGTAATACATCTATATAATATATTTCACATTTTGAACTGAATTACTGAAATAAAATAACTTCTCAAAGATATTCTAATTTTTTGAGATGGCCCTGTATATCCTTGAAACCTTTACATTAGTTCTTTAAACATTTTTCTAAAGCTTAAATACATATAACATTAAACCATACCATCATCCCTGACTGAACTCGCTGTTTGGCTCCTGCAGCTCCGCATGAAACTTCCGGAGTTCTTCCCACTACAGCCTCCTTTTCGTGCAGGAATTTTTTCAAAATGGCAACTGATGTGAAATAAGGTTTAGGTGCAGTTTAAATCTGTTTATATTATCTATTAGGCATCCAAATACCTGTTTGAGAAATTCATAATTTCCCTCTACAAACTCTTATGTAGGACCAGGGATCTTCTTCCTCACCTTTACCACCACCATCACTTCAAGATGAAGGTAGTGTTTCTGGTTATTCCATCTCAAAACAAACTAACATAGCTTGAGTGTTCTTAGTGCAGGCAGCAGAGCAAAAGGCAGAACAGGAGCAGTGTGTTCTTCTTATAAGATCAGCTTGATCGCTTGATTCACTTAACGAGGAGCATCTTTATTAAACCTGGTAACAGTGAAGAGCATCTGCCGCTCTGGCTTCAGTGATGATGTGGGTTTGTACATTTTTATCACTTTAATGAGCAGGGGGGATTCTAGAATCAGAGGTTTAGGGGTGTTGAGCACAGGTCAAACCCAGCCACACCCCCTTCTTTAAAAAAATATGGACTGTAAATCAATTTGAGAAGAGTTTCCAGGAGGGGTAAGTTTGTCACATCTGAAGACATACAATGTAGTTACTTTACTTAAACATCTTTTTTTAGAAGATAAAGAGAGAAAACATTTTTTAGTATTTCTATCAAAAAATATATATTCCTGAAGTTTCGTTATCTGGTCTAATTTAAATAGTTAATAATAAAACGTGTCGAGCTACTCAAAAGTCAGTATGGATTTTTCAGGGCATCTGCTCACACTGAACAATGAAATGTTGTTTATTCTTAACCTTTTTTTAATCTTATTCTTATACATGAACCTCAATATGGCCTTTTATTTTGGAAAATCCACCCAATATACAGGACTGACTGAATGGCTGCCCAGACAGCAGGCGACTCCGATCCGGATCCGTTTTTCCTCTGGCAGATCCGTATAACAGTCGCATCCGTTTAGTGGGTGTGGCCTGGCTACAGTCCAGGTCCGGTTTGAACTGATCTAGATGTGAAATGAGGCTGCGGATGTGGGCCGGATTTGGGCCATATGAGCAAAAAATCGTTGAGATCTGGCCCGGTGCTGGGCCGGATTGGGCCCATGTCTGCAAACCAAATCTGTACCTGTATTGGCTCACCGTGCAAAAGGACACCGGGCCAGAACATTTTTGTGGTCATACATGCGCTCGCACTCACACACAAAACATATCAGGAGTGGGACGGAACACAATAAAGAGTGCTGTTTAATGTTATGCGCGCGTGTGCGGTTTAGCGGCGAGAACGTAGGTTATCATTGGCAGTTCCTGAGCCCCTAAAAAGGAATGGCGACGCCCCTGGTAACAAGTAACGATGCAGCAGTGAAAATATGTAGCCAAGTAAAAGAGGAAGTAGGAAAAAATGTTTCAATTAAGTACAGATACAGCATTTTACTACTGAAGTACAGTAGTGAATTAGTGCTACTTCGTTACTATATATCTCTGAACAGGAGTTCCAGAAACAGGAGTGAGTATTGTCCCCTGGTTTATTGATTTTTTAATGTACATATTAATTATTATAAATCTTTTTTTTCCTGTTCTGTTTGGTTCATCATTTATCCATTTGTTTAATAAATTGCATGATAATAAATTTAATCAAATGCCTTTTCATTTTTTAGAAAAATAAAACGTGCATGCATATAGTGTTTTTTTTTGTCAGTAATATAAATTATTTGAACATGCAGTCAATCATTCCTTTCAAATAAACACGTTCTTGAGAGAAAATCCTTTTAAAATGTCACATGAGTTTTGATAACAGGACTGAGAAAAATGTAACCATCTTCAGCTTAGAAACCTTGTAAAAAAAAGGTAGTAAACCTGCCTGAGTTTGATCAGTACATGTTTAGAATAGTGAAATATATGTTATTATATTCAGAGTTGAATCTAATAATTTAGAAGAGTTACAACAAGCATGGCATTCAGCCATTGGCCCAAACATTAAAATTGTACTCACTGTCACACAAACAAGCAAAAAATGAAGAAATGACATGCACACAGAGACAACACCAGTTCTCCTAATATTATCTTAAAGCTCAGATTTTATTTCTGAACATCAGTAATAAACACATTTCATGTCACTTAAAGGAGAAATTCGGTGAAAAATCAAACTCTTATGATCAATCACTGAGACTAGATATGTTTGGTAACTAACTGTCCATTGTTAGCTAGCTAGCTAGTTTACAGCAGGGGATAATAGCCTAACATTGCTAACTCTGCTTAACACTACACTACACAATAATCACATGCCTGTATTGTGGTTTAGGACACTTTCTTTCTGTAATATATTAACACTAACGTAAACATCTCTACAGAGCTCTATGCTGGAGTAACCAGACACACTTTTACTTCAGCACACTGTCAGTATCCCACTACACACTGTAGGGAAATGTTGGGTGAATATTAATACATTTGTTGTGTGAACATACTTTTTTTAAAGAGTCAGCCATTTTACCTGAAAAGAAGAGAGCCTTCTTGCATAAGAAGTAAGCACATTTAACTTAAAACATTTTGTAAAAACATTTTACACGTTTTAATGCTTTGGTAAGATGTGCATTTTTTTCAAAATAGTTGGGTTGGGGTGATATGTGCCAGTGTCACTTATGAATATTTTAAACATGCTATTTTATTGTAATGGTACATTTCTTTTCCTACATTTTATTAATAAATGTAATTTTTAGACCAAAAATAGTGATAAACCATCGTGCCACGGAGTTATAAAAGGAAGACGAGCTGTGCTTCCACTCCTCTAGAGGACATGGACAGAGCAATCTAAGGAATGAAGAGGTGGAGAAAGGGAAGTCAATTTGTCAGGTGGTGAGGCATATGAACATATGCAGGATGTCAATAAAAACAATATATGGAGATGAACAAGATAGGAGGAAAAAAAGCCTGGATATAAAAAAAAATGGATTTGCTATCAGGTATTTGACAAGCATATGGAGAAAAGGCTGAGATGAGCTCATGTGGCACAATAGGCTTTCAGAAAAGTGGCTTTTGATGTTGTAAAAAAACTTGAAATAAACCTTAGTCATTTTGTACTGAATTTCTGAATGTCTAGCTTTTATGTATCATTACAGTTTCTGAGATCATAACAAGCTGTTTTACTTCAATAATCAATGCCGAAATTTACCTTAATGTATACTCTCCAAATGCACAACTTTAGTTTTATTTCTTAAATATCATATTTCAGTTCCAAAGTGATTGTTCCCAAGAATGCACCACATTCTGAGAGATATATATATACATACATATTTTAGTTGGAAGCATTACTGTCATGGCCTTGATTTAAAAAGCCACTTTAAGTAAAAACTAGCACAACTCACCCACCTCTCCCCTACTCCAGTTTAAAAGAGGAATAGCACTACAACATGAGATGCTCTCAGGATGATAATGCAGTTCCAATGTTAAGTTGACTGTGTAAATACGGTCTATCCATGATGAAGTACTGAATTTTAGCTCTGCTTTAGATATTTTGAAACAAATAAAGAGTAAAATGTACATAGTATGATGACATAGTGAGGTCAAGCGTTTGTTAGCAACATTAGCTTAGCATCTCCTGCAGATACCAAACATGTCTAAGCTGAACAACTAAATCTGGGGGTCGGTGATCAATCATGTTATTGATTTTTTACCAAACCACTCTAACTAATAGTGCAACAAATCCTACAATGGCTGTTCTAGCAATATCACTATTGCTAAAGCATAATTATTAGAGGCAACGGCTACTTACTTACTACATGCGACTGTGGATATTCATCACAGCACAAAACAACACAGAAATCATGTAAAAATACAGTGAGTGTTCTACAGAAAGGCAGATAAGATCTCATATTGGGGGAAAATCCCACCACAACCAACAAGCCAGTCAATGTTACCAGTGTAAAACCATAAAATATTCAACACTTGCTGGTCTGTCGTAACACACAGGTGCATATTAAGGCTAAATAAATAAATAAATAAGTATACAAGTAAATGAATCCATAAATAAATAAATACACAAATAACCTATGACCTCGACTTCAGGCTTAAACAAAAATAAACATTTTCAAGTTCAGAAAATTCGTTTTACTTGACTGTAAGAACTTCACAAGCTCATAACCCTAAAAATGCCTTAAAACATACAGGGAGAACATCCCTGTGGTACCAGATAGCGGACAGTCATTAACAGCCCATAATCAAAACACACACATAAATCATGAATATATGATCTAGATGAGGGCTCATTAACACTTACTATAAATACCTAGCTCTGTATATACTGTACACACACACACACACATAGATACACACACACACACATATATATATATATATATATGTATTTTATATATATATATACACACACACATGTACTGTGCATACATTGGAATGTACTCTTCACATAATCTGGTACTTCAGTAGAATAGAAACATTTCATTGGAAAAATAAGAAGATTTCTGGGCTACAGCTGCTGTGTAAGAAGGAAAGGAAACTGGGATAAGAGTATGAGAAGAACAGTAGAACCTTGGGCCTCCTAAACACTACAGCCCAGTGTGATTAGTGAGAACTGCACGCTGCATAAATAACTGGGGCGTTTGGGTGGATGAGGGAATTTTACGGGCTGTGTTTAGCTGGTTTTGGTCACTCGGGGTAAAAACGCAGAAAGCTGGAACCTGAGGTTTAACATTGCAGAAGCACAACGGTTTGCTTTAGCAGTATTTGGCAAATTACAGCAGCCAACTGTGACAGAGCGAGTGTTCACGTCACGATTACTCCGTTAAAATTCTATTAAAATTCTTCTACTGGTCCCTTTTTCAACAAAATAAAGCAATGCCTGCTAAACACACATATACATACACTATATGTCCAAATGTTTGGAGACTACCCTTCTAAGGAATACATTATAATCAGCTACTATAAGTTGCACTTACTGCTGACACAGATGTACAAATGCACACACACTGCTTGGACTCTATTCTGGAACAGATGATCCTATTGGCAACATGTTTAATGCCAGGTGTGGTTTAGAAGGGATATATATATATATATATATATATATATATATATATATATATATATATATATATATATATATATATATATATATATATATGCCAATTTTGGAAGCATTGGGAGTTGTGCCAATTCTCTGATTATGTTTTTCTAGTGAAATATTTTGCTTGTTTATATATGACTGAATATTTGGCTTGATTTTTTTAAATGGATTACTAATTTAAATTATAGATTATGCATTTAGTGACATATTTGCTGATGGCAGTTCATGTTTATGTATGTTAAACCACTGTTGCAACTTGCAACAGACAACTTGAGTCCCTCAATATTTGGTCAAATACATTTTCTGCAGTATTAAGTCATTAAGTGAATATCTGAAGCCGGTTAAACACAGCGTTCTCTCGAATGACATACCTAAGTACACAAGTCAGTCAAAGCTAAGCTGGATAACAATTCAATACTGACTCCCTTCACCACACACACATACACATATATACATATACATACACACACACCCTGCAGCTCATTATTGCACTGTGACTGCTCACCTTCCTGTAATACATTATTGATTATTGATCCCCTACAGCATTAAAAACATAATGTGCTTCTTGTCCTATTAGCTGTAAAACAGGTCCAACCAGTAAAGATGTACAAGTACACTGAACACTGCCATCTACTGGTCAAACAGTGGTCAAATAAACCACATTGAGGTGCTAAACTGGAGTTATACTTCCCACGTTCACATTTTAAACTGATCCATAACCAGTAAAACACACCAGGATCAACACAGAGACACATCTCAGACCAGAGTAAGGTAAAGAATGGCAGGCATCTTAGTGAGTTTACATTTTGTGCCACAATAAGAAACTAGAACTTTGTCACAGTGTTTCTGGCTCTTTTTAAGAATGTAACATCACTGTAGAGTTAGGTAGTCCTTAATAGAGACCGACCGATATGGGTTTTTCTAAGGCCGATGCCGATACCGATCATTAGTGGTCAGAGTCAGCCGATGGCCGATGTGACCTGCCGATTTTTAGGGCCGATATGCTATCGTATTATACTTATTTGGCATGCTTAAAATCATACTAGTAAGAGGAGGCACAACAGTTGTAAACTTCACACAAGTTATTGAAAATTGAACAATAAAAAAATTTAACATGAATTAAATATAAAATAAATAAATAACCAACTGTCTTAAATATTCAATATAGAACAAACATTAAAGGTTAGCATTTTATAGTGACTTTAATGTTACTATATCACTATATGTTAATAAAAAAATATTAATTTTATTTAGATTGTATTATCCATAACATTTTATTTTATTCATTATATAACATATGTTCTATATACACTATATATTCATGTTTATAGTAGAAATATTATGTTGGCTATTATATAAAATTTACTGTAGGGGCCTACTAATTAACAAATGTATGACTTGTTGCAGTCTGTTAGTCTATTAATTATTCATTTTAATATGTTTAACAGAGTGCAAGAAGACTTCCATAATGTGACAACTTTAGATAGTTACTCCAAAACGGCAAAGCTCATTTCTTCTTCAACTCCATGCAGTTGAAAACGAATGGACATGGGAGGACAATGTTATAAAATGTTCACATTAGGGCTGCAGCTATTATTTTACAAAAATGGGTGACGTTTAAATTAAGAATAAAATTATAAATAATCAGTGTTGGGAGTAACGGCGTTAAAACTAACGGCGTTACTAACGCCGTTACTTTTTTCAGTAACGAGTAATCTAACTAATTACTCTGACTGTAACTATAAAGGCGTTACCATTTCCGACACCCGTTACTGCACGTTACTTTAGCCGCTTTTTTTTTTTACTGGCTTTGCCCTGGTTAACCCCTCCTCTGTCCGGTGAACTTGAGCTACTGGCTGCTGTGCCTGTGGGTTGGCGTGGTGAAATGAGGCACAATTGTGACGATTTGCGTGCTCTAATTAATTCAGTGATTGCCGTGGACAGCCCAAGTTCCGAATTAAGGACGTTAAACTCTTTTTAGCTGCTCCGGTTTTTGTGGTGCTGCTGCTTTCTCTTTTAGAGCTTAGACCTGAACCCGACCTGACCCGAGGACCAACCCGAAATCGGGCTCCTATTTTTATTTTATATAAAGCTCTGGTGTGATAAGTAACCAATTATTATTGTTCACTAAAGCAAACGAAATAGCGAAAACTGAAAGTGAAAAAACATTTGTGTTAACTGAATCTAATAAAAACGGTAATTAAAAGGAAAAAACATAACTATCTCAAACTGTATTTTGTGTTTATAAAACCAACTAAAACGAACTGAAATTACTGATAGAATATCCTCATTTTTGTGTTTAATTTATTTATAAGCGCTGTTGTACAGCGCAGTTGTACAGCGGGAGCTGTGCCGAGAGTGCGGCACCTCGTGGTCCTTTAGTTCTTCTGTAAAGCGCTCGCGCCCACCCAAAAACTTACTGAACAGAAAAAATAAAAACAAAATAAAATTAAACTATAATAAAAATGAAAAATGTAATCACGTAGCTCTGGGCGCACATGAACGCCTCCGCGTTGCAGCATTGTGTGTAGCTGTTCTTAAAAATCATTTAAATTAAATAATAGTATGCTTCTATGTTACAGTGTTAATTAACATAATTCTGATTATATTTCGCTCATTCAATCAGCCCGAAAACAGACAGTTTATGGGGTGGATCGGGTCGGGCTCATAATGACAGTTTATGGTTCGGGTTTGGTAGGGCTTGGGCAGAACGTGCACGGGCTCCGGCTGGGTCCGGTCGTTTTTTTGGGCCCGATCTAACCTCTATTCCCTTTTGGTGAAGCTGTTATATTAATACCATTTTAACGGGCATTAAATTGTTGTTTTTGTCTATTATTTTGTTTTATATATACATATTTCTTTTGAGTGTGGCTTGGTTTGTTTAATTTCATCCCCAGACGCGTTTTTCCGCTTTTTTCAGTATTACAAGTTTTAGTAATTTTCTTTGGTTGTGTGCAGAATTTCGTTTTATTTTTTTGAAATTCGTTAGATTATATTTTTGTCAACATTTTGGGTTTATTTTCGTTTGTTATTTTTCTAATAATAATAGTAAATGCATAATTGATTTCCTTTTTTTGACGGGCGAATAATAAAAAGTAACGCAAAAGTTACTTTTACTGGTAACTAATTACTTTTATAGTGGAGTAACTCCGTTAGTAACTCAGTTACTTTTTTGGAGAAGTAACGAGTAACTATAACTAATTACTTTTTCAAAGTAACGTGCCCAACACTGTAAATAATGCAAAAACAGACAGGTGCTGTAATTTAAATATAGTTTTATCTGTTTTTTTTTTCTTCTTCAAATGAGCTCCTTAGCCAGAGAAACGCGTCTCATCAGCTGTACTGGAGGTTCGGTGCTTGAGCGGAAAATGAGTTGAGAAAGCTGAAGAGCGCGGACTTTATAGGTTCAGGATAAAATGAGCTTTTATCAGAAAAGTCTGGAGGGGGTTCTAAAGTAGAACCCGACAAAACAGAAAATTCTGCTCATCGTTTCATTTAATATCTAACAGCGCAAACCGCTTTAAACGGGTGAGTTTTACAGCAGAACAGCAGGAGGCGGCATGATTTAATGTCTGTTTGTAGTGAAGGAAAAAGAGATGTTTTATTTTAACTCCATTATTTTAGAAACTATTTGTTTTATTAATTCGTTTACAATAAAGCTTATTTATATATAAGGAGAAGTACAGTCCTCTAATAATCCTGACTAACCAGTAATTATTATTTCAGCGCAGCTGATGCTGCGAATATCCTTAAACAGTTTTAGTCCTGCCCTTTTTCATTTCGTCTAAAAATAATTTAAATACTGAAAATATCAAGTGTTAATTTGATTTTATTTACTTAGATTTTCGTTTCTGAAGAAGAGACGTCAGTTATTTTATACTAGAGCTTATAGATAGGGCTTGCCTTGCATAGTCAGGGCGCATTCCAAATGCACTCCTGCCATCAACGCTAAGCATAGTTTCGTTTGGAGAGAAATGCTACCAACACCGATGCAGTTGAAATTCTATTCTTTTTCAGTAAATGAAGCAACATCACAGATTACTAATCATGAGAGAAAATATAGACTTTGGGAGACTGGATTGTAAAAATGGATGCCTTACCCGTTGAAAGTCTTGCTCACTCTTGAAACCTTGCGCTGCGTTCCAAGTAGCTGCCCGCAGATGTGCCGGATTAAAATCGGCGCGGCCAAATAAGAAAATCGGCCGATGCCGATTGATAAAAAAATAACAAAAATCGGCCGATTAAATCGGCTGGCCGATCGATCGGTCGGCCTCTAGTCCTTAATGGGTAATACAATACGGTGCAGAGTGTTTAAAAACATTTCTCTCAGTTACTCTAAAATAATTAACAGATGTTGAAAAAAAAATTATGGCATATGTTATTATGATTAGGATCTGCATTAAAACAAGCTAAATGTAGATGCTAAACTCTCCCTTTGCTTTCAGTAGAATTGTCCTCACAAGCCTTTGTAGCGTTTTAATGGCTGTTTGCCATTCAGGACTAGCAGTGGCTCACCTAATGAGGGCTGAAATCTTCATGCCACCCTGAAATTTTCCACCAAGGCAGTTCACCAGGCAGTTCTGTAAACAACCCATTAGGGAGACATTAACCTACTACTACTTGTATGATTTTTTTTCGTATATTTCATCTAATATATGTGTTTTACTAAACAAATATACACTTACTGCCCAAATAAGGACCATTTAATTCAGATTGTCTACAGTACTGTATATACACTGCATAAGTGTTATCTAGCAACAAAATTATAAGCAATTACTGAGATGTAACGGATCAACAAGATTTGAGCTGCAAGTTGTTTAAAAGCAGTCTTTAAGACCATCAGCCCCTTCTACCATGATGTAGATTGCTAAAAACAGCCAGAAACACCATAACAACAGTCCCAAATGGTCCCATTTACAAACTGCCACAGCGACACATGCAGGACGCAAACAAAAACATCACGAGACAAGTTCACAGTGTGTGCACATCCAGGTCCAGTCTTACATAATAAAATAAAGCAGGAAGACGATCAGCCAAAGCCATGAACTGAGAGGAAACACCCTCCACAGACCAGTTTCCACACTGCAGTCAAAGCTATTAACTGGGAAATCTGACCGGCAGTCTTGGAGCTGAATGCAGCTTTCCAAGAGAACCCCTCTTCAAACACAAAACCAGAAATCAGACCAGTAATCAGGCCGACATGTAGACAGAAGCACAGGAGCAACAACTTCTGCATTACAGCAAAACCCAGAGTTCCAGAAACTGCAGACACACACACTGACCACCTGAGCTGCTCTAAACGCAACACTGCACAGGCACACAGACACTCCAGAGTGTGACGCTACGTCCACTGTCATCGTCTTCATCTTCGTCGTAATCTTCTTCCTCCTCCTCCCGGCCCGGTCTCCGCAGTTACAGATCAACAGAAACGGTAGTGAAAGAGTAGCACAGATGCACAGCGAAGGCGAACCAGGTCGCTAGGCAACAGCAGGGGAGGGCGGGACGCAGGGAAATGGGCCTAGTGGGGCAGAGGCACTAGGATGTCCACGTAGTTGATGGGGAAGAAACCCGACTGGCCGTGGATCATCCCCTCGTACCAGTTGTCGTCGATCTGATTGGTCAGGGTGATGATGTCACCCTCCTTAAAGCCCAGCTCACCCTCGTTCTCTGGCTCAAAGTCATACAGAGCACGACAGGACGGCTGATCAAGAGGAGCTGCGTGAGAGAGAGGGAGAAAGATAGAGAGAGATATAGGGAGAGAGACAGATAGTGAAAGTGAGGGATAGAAAAAAAAAGAGAGAGGCAGATAGTGAGAAATGTAGTCTGTTAGTACAAGATTTATCTTTTAGCAATATTGAGTGCCTGAGCCTGCATGTACAGCGCCCTTCATAATTATTGCCCCCCCCCCCCCCTTAAAATGTGTTAAAAGGTTTAAAAATAAATGTTATTTTTATTGCAGAAGCATAATCTCACTCTGATTTTTCTTTTTTTTTTTTAAACAAACTTTAACTCAACTCAAAAAATAATATTTTCGTAAAATTACCTGTTTCTCAATTTTGGCACCCTTGACAATTTCTTGGAAATAAATGTATTTGAAACTTTTATATCAATTCTACTGTAGTTTATGAAGTGGAACAAGGTATCTAGGAACCTATAATTAGTAATTCATCACCTGTTTCCCAGAGGTATAAATATGGCGTTACACAGAGGCCTATTTCTCTTCTCTACTCTCTACTCTCTACTCAAGAGAACACACTATTTAAGTAACACTTGATAACCCTCATAAATCAGTCAACAGTTACAAGAAAATAGCCACTCATCTGCAGATGCCCTTATCTACAATTATCACAAACACTTTAACACATCTGAAACAGTGACAAACAAGCCTGGAAGAGGACACAAGTGTATCTTGCCACCACACACAGTGAGAAGGAAGGGAAGAAAAGTAAAAAGTTCTCCAAAGCTCACTGTAAGAGAATTAAATCAAATGAAAGCATCTTGGGGTTAAGAGGTCTCTCAAACAATCATCAGGTGCTATCTACATGCCAACAAGCTGTTTGGGAGGCATACAATGAAGATAATTATACGCATAAACTGGTGGAGTTTACTAAGCGGTACTGGGATTTTGTCTGGGAACTTGTTCTTTGGTCAAATGAGATCAAGATAAAGCTTTTTGGTAACAAACACTATAAGATGGTCTGGTGTAACACTAAGCAGGAGTACGCAGAAAAACACCTCATGTCCACTGTTAAGTATGGAGGAGGTTCGGTGATGCTGTGGGCCTGTTTCTCTTCCAAAGTACCTGGGAATTTTGTAAGGATACATGGATCATGAACTCTTTGAAATATCAGGACATTTTGAATCAGAATCAGTTGGTTTCTGCCTGAAAGCTGAAGATGGGTCGTCACTGAGTCTTTCAGCAAGATAATGACCCTAAACATGACCTCAACCCATTAGAAAAGCTGTAGGGTGAGCTGAAGAGGAGAGAGCATATGAGAAGACCCAGGATTTAGAGAGGTTGTTCAAAGAGGAATGGTGAAGGATCCCCCTTCTGTATTCCATCCCATCTTGTGAAGAGTTAAAAGAGAAGATTAAGTGCTGTCTTGTTGGCCAAAGGAGTTTGTACAAAGTGCTAACACCAGGGGGGCAATAACTGATTTCATATAAAATAATTACTTCTTAATGTGCGATTTTCCTCCCACCAAATAAAGGGACTTGCATTAAAGCTTAGATTTTTCTCTTTTTGCATTATATTATTAAAAAAAAATAATTTATTAGAAGCCAAAGAACACTTCTTAGCCTGGGGTGCCAATCATTATGGAAGGCAATGTATATGGGTGTGTACCTGGAGATCGCGCAGGTGATTTAGCAGTGTGTATTCCTCCGTTAAGGTTCTCGCTGGGTAACTGTAGCTCCATGCGTGGTTTGGGAATGTATTCTTTCCTTGGCTTATTGGAGGCCTCCTTTATCCTGCATGAAAAACACATAAACATAGTGTTAACAGGTACACACAGTGTGGACAAGAGGTGGGCGATATGGCCCAAAAAAAAAAAATCAGATTTTTAGATTTTAAATCGATTTTCCCCCCTACTAAAATCTCCTAAAAGTCGCAAGAGTCGCTAAATGACGTCATCGCCAAATTTGCATAATACATGTTTTTGAAGCTGTAAAGGATTAACATTGTAAGAGAGAAAAAAGTGAGTAAAAAACACTATAAATATGTTAGAAATGATACAAATGTACTCCAACAAATGAACAACTTCTGTTGCTTTTTAAATAGGCAGTCACGTCTCAAAATAACTTAATTTTTACGTAAATTACATAAACCATATTTTACCGTGTTGATAAATGTTATTATAAGAGCAGTTTTTTTATTTTATTAATTTGTTTTTAGCTTTCTTAAGTTTTCTTTATTTTCAAACCTATTATATACAAATTGTTGAATAGCTTTTTACAAAGAGGGAGACACTGTGGACGAGGTGAGTGACAGGCTACGTGGTGAATGAGGCGAGTGACTGACTGAGACTGTGTGAGTTCAATTCAGTGAGTTTTTTTTGTGTCGCACTGAAGACACTTTTATATTTATATTTCTGCTCTGTAAATACGGGGCGGGGTCAGTCAGCACGCAGTGTGTTCGTGGAGCGATGTGTGTGTGTGTGTGTGTGTGCTGAGTGGGAGAGAGAGAGGGAGAGAGGGAGAGGGGCGGGGCTAAGCTCAGGGGAGCGTCGGTGGTGAAAATTAAAACTCAGAGAAAATAGACTTTCATAAAAACACATCGTCCTTAACTGTAAATTCGAATTAATCGATAAAATCAATTAATCGCCCAGCTCTACTGTGGACCATATATGCATTTGCCAGTTTAACAAAAACACCTACTATATAGTTTCTTCCGTGTTTACAGTGAACATACAGCTGCCTCTCCTCTGCTGCATAATTTAGCAACCCCCTTATACCCTCCTCTGCTCCTCCCACCAGTGAAGAAGGACTAACACTGGACCACCGCTGAGAAGAGGACCATTCTCAGCACAGCAGTGGCCCTGACATGGTGGTAGTGTGTGTATGTGTGTGTGTAGTGCTAGTAGAGCTGGCAAACACACTTCTGACACACGCTGGATTTGAGTCCCCAAAGTAAACATATCTTCACTAGAGCAGCTCTGAGGTCAGGAATGGATCTATTTGATCTAAGGAGCTAGAGGACTGTTAACACACACTGTGCATCTAGTGATGGGCTATAGTGTCTAACTGCCTGCCAGCAATAAAAGAGTGTACACAGAGTGTGAACAGCCCTCCCATGAACATGTGAATTATTCATTGTGTATCACTGTATACTATTATACAGGATATACAATATACATTATATACACACTGCTTCCCATCTTTATTTGTGGGCTTATTAGATCTTTTTGCTTCCTACTAACTGATATGATGAGATGGAGAGCTTACATTATATCATAGTCTTCATACTCTAACAATGTTGATGACATGCCTTAAAAATAAAATATATTCTTTTAATTTATTATTATTTTAGAATGCTGCCTTTGGAAAATATCTTTAAAGAGAAAATGGTTTCTGTTTCCAGGAATTACAGATGTCTGTGTACAACTTGATTAAACTGTGTGAAAGACTACAGCAGCAGTAAAACTGTAGTGTCTGTGTGTGTGGAGCCTGCTCACCTATCAGGAGAACAGAGACGGCTACAAAATATTTTCTCTGCTCATCTATTGAACATTACTAAGCACCCACAATAACTCTTTCAAACATACTGACTGTTTGAAATTCTAATATTTTCTGGTAACAAAACCTTGACGCCATTATATGAAGCATTGAACACTGTGGATTAAACAAAGACTCAGAACTGGATTTGGATTCAAATAACAGATACCTGATCCATTGAACTATGTCTGGATTGGCCCTGATCCCAAGATACAGAACTGAATCAGGACATCCCTATTTAAACCTTTATGGTAGAACTTTACTGACTGCAGATACAGCAGGGGCTGAAGGAAGCGCCACCTGTTAGAACATACACTTACCTCTCCTCCATCTTGCTTGAGAGCTGCTGGAGAACATCAGTGGCCTGCCTGTGATACTCCAGCTGAGCTTTCACCAACGCCGCTAGCTGACTCACCTGCTCTATCTGCGCACGCACAAACACACACACACACACACACACATATATGTAGTTTAGAGTAAAGGTACTGAAAACAGGAGTAAATGCACTATATGTCCAAATGTTTGTGGAGACCTCTTCTAATGGATGCATTCAGCATGTGCAAATTCACACGCACATGTAGCTCTAGAACTGAGCTGTGGAGCAGTGGACCTGTGTTCTCTGCAATCCAACACAATTTGGGTGAGCTGTGGAGTTGAGGAAGCTCTTGTCACTCACAGTAATGCACCAAAATCTAGTAGAAAGCCTTTTTCTGGACAGTATGGACTGTTGCTTCATTAAAAGCATGATAAACTGCATGATAAATAATGAGATGTAAGAAAAAAAAATAAACAAAAGAGAACATAAGGATGTCCTACATCACTCTCCAGCAGGTTGAACATGCTCTGCTCTGCAATTTCTTTGGACTCGTCAAACTTCTCCAACGCCTGCTTGATCTCGTCATCTGTCACTTTGCCCTGACGTTTCTTCTTATAGTCAAAATCCAGACGCCGACCCTCCATCTTTTTCAGGTGGTGCTGAAGATACAAAAACAAATGCACACACACACACACACACACACACACACACACAGATTCAGTCAAAACCCATTAGACCTAAACAGAACCTAAGGGTGAACCTCAAACTTGACCATGATTGGTTTGCAGAATGTTGTCAATACTGTGAGTTGCCTTTGGAGGTGTTAATTTGAAACTGAATCTGACTGTGTTAAACTTACAGTTCTTCACATTGCAAACAAACCGACCAATGACGTAACTGATGTGAAGTAAGAGCATTCTTTTGAACAGAGCAAATTTGGGTCCCCTGGTCAAGACAACTTTTTATATTTGTACATTAAAATTAGAGTTTTTGTTTAGGGGTCAAATAAATCTTTACAATTAAAAATGTCCATATTTCAAAAGTGTGACCTTTTTTCAGTCCAAGGAGAACCAATCCAAACCCAAAAAGGAGCTCAGGATCACTAGAAAGAGAACTCTTTCCAACAGCCAATCAGATTTTCCACAGGATCACTTTCTTTAGGACCACTGATGTGTAGGTGTGAACTAAATAAAAATCTTTATGATTGTGTGTGTGTGTGTGTGTGTGAGTGTGGATGGGTGGGATGACTTACCTGGATTTCTTTGATATCTTTGTCGTGCAGATTCTGAAGTGGGTCAATGAAGTTCTGTTTGACCTCCATATCTAACGCATCCTTCACCTCCCCCAGCTCCCTCATCGCCTCGCTCGCATCTATGAGAGCCAGCCCTGAGAGAGAGTGAGAGACAGACCAATAGCAGCTTGTTACAAAAGTGAAAATAGGACATAACAACCATAATAATATATATATATATATATATATATATATATATATATATATATATATATATATATATAGTGCAGACAACACTGCACAGTTCCCACACTCATGGTCAGGCGTGTGTGTGTGTGTGTGTGTGTGTGTTTATGTGTGTGTGTTTATGTGTATGTGTGTTACCAAAGCTAGATTCCTCTCCAAGCTCCCGGCCGAATTTCTGCATGGCTTCTCCGAGCACGCTCTCGGCCTGTGGGTATCCCGGCCCTTTCTCCTGACCACGGATCTTAGACATCGTGTTTATCATAGTCAGCTTCGCCCTGGATGCTGTACCCCACACACACACACACATATATATAAAAAACACACTTTATTTTCAGAAATATATTTATAAAAACAAAACAGACACAACAAATAACAATAAAGAAAGTCATTTTAAACTTAAAATCAATGATTTCCTCAAATCAGGTGGGTGTACTAATAGCTTTCAATATTTCCATTGTAAACTTGGTATTAGAAACCAGCACAGTCTCACACACACACACACATACACACACACACACAAAACTAACCTGGGTTTGGTTGTAGATACTCTGTAGTTCTGGCCATGATGTCCAGCACTGCTCTGCTTGTGGTGTCCACTTTCTACACTCACACAAACACACACAGACAAGGATGATATACGTTTGCACTTAAAGATTTCAATGAAAGCATTGTTTGGGAATTTCTATTGTTCCATTCAGCACACAATTCTACCAGAGATTATTTCAAAAAGTGAAAAGCAGCAACAACAGAGATACAGGGTTTTTACAATTATAGTATTTCTGACAGTAGTTCTGCTGCTTCTGGTACCACATCACAGCAACATCACAATATTTTGGCAAGGCCCTTAACCCTCACTGCAGAACCCTCATTATTATTATTATTATTATTATTATTATTATTACCTTTTCCATTTCTTTGAAGTCATCGTCAAGTTTGGTGCCTTCCGCTCCTCCTACTTTCTCACTTACTTTCTGCAAGAGAGCACACACATGCATTTGTTTGACAACAATAATAATATGGTCCCACTAAATTTAAAGCAACATAAGTGCTGCCCAATATGACCTCAAATCGATATCATGATTAAGAGAACATTGTATCTTATTATTGAATTAGTGGTGTTACTATGGTATCTACAGTGGTTGCTACTGTGTTGCTAAGCGGTTGCTAGGTAGTTGCTATTGTGTCCATGGTGGTTGCTAAGGTGTTGCTGAGCGGTTGCTAGGTGGTTGCTAAGGTGTTGCTATGGTACCTATGGCGGTTGCTATGGTGTTGCTAAGTGGTTGTTAGGAGGTTGCAACAACAGTAATGGAAGCAATCATCACAGGCAAGATAACACTGATTAGACACAGAACCTCTGTCACTGAAAGTGAAAGAATCACGTGAACTATGATATAAGAGATATTCTATTCTTCCTATTACAGTCAGTGTACCATCAACATACTTGTAATGCTGACATTTTAAAATAAAATAATATATAATGGTACTTTAAGTGTAATAAACAGCTGCTTAGCTTTTTGCAACCGACAGGGGGCGCCACAACAAACGATATCATTAGAACAGCTGGTCCCAACTGGAATAAGGAGCACTTCAGATAAAAAATTACTTGGATAGTTTATGGTGTGGGTGTAAATAAGTCACATCCTCTACAGGCATAATTTAACACATTTTAATACACACTTATACCGACCTTACACCAAGCGAGTCTTGTTAGAATCGAGTTGCGGTCGCATCATCTCGATCGTTCAGTATAAGGTGTTTAGCCTGTGACTAAAAAAGTCTGTAACTTCTTTTTAAAATTAAGAGGGTGTCAGACATCTTAGTTCATCAAAATCTTTTTTTTAGAGTTTTTTCAAAGTCACCTAGTGTATGTTTAAAATGATTGTATATATTTAATTTAGAGTTTAGGTTTGAAATTCTCACATTGAACACACATGCATGCATCTATTAGATGACATGTCACGTGAAGCATTCTGAACTGCCTCACGCTATCCCTGTGTGTGTGCGGCCTACATGTGACAAACATAGAGGAGAAGAGTGGGGCTAGTTTCCATAGCAACAGCAACCTGGCAATAGCATCAGTGAGAAAATAGAGATGTATTCGCCTGTCTCTATCTTTCATCTCTCTGTCTGTGTGTCTGTCCATCTATCAGATATCTGTCTTACTGTCACTGTTAGCTGATCCTCACTATGTTGCTCTGATGTTCCTACAGATATAAATGGGTCATTATATCCATTAGCGAGCAGCAGCTGACATGCATATGCACACACAGACACAGACACAGACACACACACACACACACACACACACACTAAGCAGCTAATTCGCCTATGACTGTATATTTATTTGATGAAGTTTAGACCATCTGCACTCACGACAGGGGGTGAACATGGTGCTACTCTCTCTCTACACACTTTCAAACACACATAATAACTATAAATACACTAATAAGATTCTTAAAAGATTTTAGGTCTAAAACATGTTTTTTGAAATCACAGGAAATCATCATAGGGATGTGTCATATATCGTGCGCAATAATATCGGCAACATTTTTAAATATCGTGAACGATATTATACCCTAAGATATTGTGCCATATCACCCACCCCTAATTATCACATCAGGGTACTACTTTTCTGCTATTTTTAGCAAAATAAAAATTCACCCTGTTCTCATTCCCATTATATATCTACTACAGACAGATTATATATGTTCAGTATCATTTATTTTTACTTTAATCCTGGATATATGGAAATATTTGGAGTGCATTATTAGTATCATGACATTCTGGATCATTGACCTCTGCTACAAATCTAATCAAATTTTTGTATTTTGTAATATCTGAGTTAGTGGTGTGCTATATCATATCATATGCAATAATAAAATGTAAATGTAATTTTGTTGCAGTAGTGTATTCTTGAAATAATTTCAGTAAAAATTCAGTGTTTTTTTTCATATTGCCAAGAGTATTGTTATCGCGAAAATACCATGAAATATTGTGATAATATTTTAGGGCTATATCGCCCACCCCTAATACAGAAGATTAAAATTACTTTACTCTCTTTTCCAAAAGATAAAGCAAGTACAGCAAAATAAGATTATAAAAATATAACAGAATGAGAGACACTAAATGTACAATACAATAAGGTCACAGACAGACATACGTGAGACAAAAGACACAAGACAAGTGCAATAATGATGGGGGGAAAGAGTAAATGACATTACAAGTATAGGTATAAACAAAACCTATATAACAATATTGCAAATATAGAAAAAAACGCTTTAAGGCTGGTAAAGTGTTAATTTAAATAGTGGAGGGATACAGGGTGGAGAAAAAACCTGGAACAGTATTAGTATTAGCCGCTAACCGCAGTGCTAGCTCTTTTGCTGCCCATATCAGACTGTAACCTGCGCATTTACAGTGTTAAAACAAGCTAAATGGGACGAACCGCAACAGATAGCGCCTTGGCTTACTGGAACACTCAGGGTTTCTCAATGTAGTGCTGTTGGGGCAGCTTTTACTATCGCTAAGTGCTGCTATTTGCGGCTAGCGATACTGCTAATTGCACTTAAATATTGTAAATCTAGGCCTTACTCACCTGCTTTACTCAAAAAATACAGTTTTCAGGAGAGAAATCTGTGTAGATTAATATCCAGTGCTCAAATATATTTTTTTTAAGAATTATAGCCTGTTGAAGAATCCCCCACACCTGAGTTTATCCTGAATGTGCTATATGAAGCTTAGAATTGTGGGTTAGCCACAATGCTAACAGCTGCGTTTAGCCAAGTTACAGCCATGATACTAACAGACACAACAGCAAGCCACTAAGGTTTTGGTGCAGTTTGAGCTTGAGGTGCCTGGCCTGATGCGTGTTAGCCACCATGCTAACTGTATTCAAAAGCTGGATTACTCACTGATAAGGAATGCATGTGTGAATGAAGTTCTCCGTTGGCTTGTCTTTTTTTCACTGGTCATTTTTACTAGTAAAAAGCAAAAGCACACAGTATGAAAATCTTACTTTTTCATATAATATTATACCATGGAACTGGTTACTGCTCTAACCCTAGTTTTCAAAACAGATAAAATGGCTATATTTATGTTTTAGCCATCTCCACTGAAGCCTGCTTCCATTCACCTTTCAGGGTTGTTTTAACCCTTTAATGTCCTCTTCAATGTAAAAAGCATTAAACATGCTATTTTTTTAATGTACACCTTTAACAAATATTTTGGTACATAGATAGATATTGTGGTAAAATTATAACACTAACCATGAACACACAGTAATAATAATATGCTGTATGTTGCATTAAGTCACATAACTCCAATAATCAAAATCTCTAATTAATTTGTGGAAAATTATATGTCTACATATGTAAAAAACACTAAAATCAATCTGCATGAACTGGAACTAAAAAGGCAGAATATAAAAAATAGTAAATTTTACTAGTTATTGAGTTATGTATGTTGAGTATGATAAACAGCTCCTTTAATAAGATATAGTTAGTGACATAGACTTAAATGTGCTTTACGAAGAGGTTTACTAGAAGTAAAAGGGTTAATATACCATAATTCACACTAAACCCAACTCCAAGTGTGTTTGGACTAAATTATGCAGACATGCCAAACTATTATAGGGGAATTTAACTGTAAGTCAATTTAGAGTACATTAAAGAGTTTAAGAACAGAAAGTCTAAACAGATATGAACCAATATGCAGGGCCTGACTGAGGCCATAATATACCATAATAGTCCAGTTATAAAGATCTGTCAGAACATGACTTTTCTACATGGCTTCACACATTCACACACTACACTGCTCCTCTAGCATGTATATTCCTCATCACTGTGTGTGTGAGCAGCCTCTGCACTTTATATGTTGTTACATCATACAGAAAAAGAGAGAAAAAGAGAGAGAGAGAGAGAGAGAGAGAGAGAGATACTGACCACAAGCTTTATAACTCAGGCTCTTCATATTTACAGTTGGACAAAGGTCTATTCACACACACACACACACAAACACACAGGAAAACACAATAATTACGGCTGTAATTGCTGTAATTATGGGTCATGACTTTTATAACACATATATTGCAGCCGACCAATAACAATTAGACACACAAGCAGCCATGCATACACTCTACATCTGCTCTCTGTCTTTGTGCAGCACTCAAACACACAGGATAGAAACACTGAAATATAAAAAGAGGATGAGGAGGAGCATGAAGATTATTTTTTATGATATATTTTTGCCCATTAAACCCTAAATCAGATTCTTCATGCCTCATGTTTCCACAAGAGAGAGTTGGATGTTCTTTCCAGTAGCCTTTCTCCAGCTTCCCCAACATAAACCAAACCACCCCGCAAATCTGAACTAACACTAAACACCAAAACCAAAAAAATCATACCCAAAAACAATATAAATTAAACCCAAAAGAAACCAAACCTAAATACAAAACTCAAACGAAACCCTAAACCATATTAAATGAAACCCCAAAGCCTAATATAACATTACATACAAAACATAACTAACCCCAAATCAACATACATTATACCCTAATCAAACAAACACTAACCCCCAAACCTCAAACCAAACTAAATTTAAAAAACGAACAAACAAAATCCAACCCGAAACAGAGCCGCAAACCCAAACTAAATCATAAACCAGACTAAATCGAACACTAAACAAACCCAAGCTAAACCTCAACCTAAGGCAAGTTAAACCCTGAACAAACAACAAAAACCCCACACAAAATTAAACCCCATGTTTAAACTAACCCCCAAACCCGCCAAATACCTAAACTTAACTAAATAAACTCTGAACAAACCAAAACTAAACCCCTAACCCAAACAGCCTAAACTAAACCAAACTAAAACTAAACGCTAAACCAAACTAAATTTAACCCTGAACAATTCCAACTACACAGCAAATCAGTAAACGAAAATTAAATAAACACTGGGGCAAACAAAATCCTTAACTAAACCCCAGGCCCAAATTTATTCTTGACTCCACAATAAACGCAAAAACAATCTGAACTCAAAACAAACCCAAATCAACCTATTAGCAAAACTAAATCCTGAAAAAAACAACCCCAAATCACACCCTTGTGCCCATCAATAACTTCATCACGCCTCCTCCACCCTACTAACCCTACAGAGACCACTGGAACAGGTACAGATGGAGGAGAGAGAGAAAGAGAGAGGGAGAGTTCTGACAGCATTGCAGAGTGATCAATATGTTCCTATGTAAACAGACACAAGGACAGACAGGAAAGAAACACACACACAGGATGACTATTTATAATATAACTTTATATATTATACTACACACTACTACTGTACTACTGCAATAGCTATGTACTTCTGGATTACTGTTCTCTCTCTCTCTCTCTCTCTCTCACACACACACACACACACACACACACACACACACACCCTCCCCCACTCTGATGTCCTGTCCCTCCACATCTCTTATTTCTAAGGTCGGGCCCTATGATTGGTTTACAGAGGTGCCTGTTACGTAAACCCATGGCTCACACCACCAAGTTCAACAACTGGTTCTGGCAAAAAATCAGACAGAAATATTCTTAAATCTTTCAGCAAAAGCCGAAATGCTCCAGACTGTTTTAGTAGAGACAGGAGTATAACAAATTAGTAGAGCCTGGAATAAGATTGACTGTTTCATTAGAGCCTGGAATAATCTGGACTGATTCAACAGAGCCTGGCATAATCTGGACTGATTCAACAGAGACTGGAATAATCTAGACTGTTTCAGTAGAGCCTGGAATACTGAACGGTGAGCGCTATAAAATGCTGAGTATTTTAATTAAGACAGAATAAAATATATAAAAAGAGGTAGACAGAAAAATACTGAGAGAGACCATAAAAAGGCTGAGAAAAGAAGAAAACAAAGAGAAAAAGGGGAGAAAGTATAAATTAAATATGTTTGTTGCTGCTGGGTATTATTTATTCATTCATTTGGATCTCATCCCTGTCTCCCTCTCTTTATCTCCTCTTTTTTGCAGTGCAACTCAATCTGTTTCAGTATCATAAAATAAAAAGGCTAAACGAATAAATAAATGTTACAGGTAATGTGGGATAACCCTTTGTTTGGCTAAAACTACCCGTATTGTAAAAAAAAAAAAGGGTCTATATTAGAAAAAATTCACACACACACATACACACACACACACACACTGTGACCTGGGAGTAGGTCAGATTTTACTCAGGCTTTGAGTAGAGTAATTAATTCTTTTTTATAGTTCTGTAGTTACATAGCACATAGTACAACTACTAAATAACACTTCTCTAAACTTCAAAAATAAACAGCAGCCATTGAAATAAAACCACTTAGGTCTTTTACTTGTGTCATAAAACAGCTTTGACCCATTGAGGCATGGACTACACAAGACCTGTGGTTTTCTGTGGTATCTGGCACAAAGACGAAGATTATTAACAGATTCTGTAAGTTGTACTTTACTGTAAGTACTGTACTGTAAGCTGTGAGGTGCATCATGTGAGGGCATCCATGTGCATCATTGATCCTTGGGTGCCCATCACACTGTGGCTGATGCGGTTATCTTTTCTGCAAGATTTTTAATAGGTACTGACTACTGACCACTGCAGACTCCAAACACCCCACCTGTCTCATGTTTTAGAGTCACAAATATCACATATATATATATATTCTGTCTGTAATGATGTTTCTGTCCACACACTGACCGTTCCCTCAGTCCTCTGGATGATGGATCGTTTCTTGGCAGTTCACTCTACACACTGAGTGAATTCCTATTGATTAGATTTCTATTTTCAGAGGAACGACGGACAGACAGGCTGTTTTATTCAGACCACTGTTCACAGAACAGAGCTATTAAAAACCCAGCTCCAACGTCAGTCAATCAAAGAGACACAAAGAAACACAGCCCTTATCTGTGACTGTTATACACCTGTAGTTCAGTCTGTCTTATTAGACCAAAGGTCAATTTAAACTGCTTCAAATAAAGAAAAAAATATTTTTTTGTTTCTATTATTATTATTAGTAGTAGTAGTAGAAGAAAGTTGTATTTGTATTGGTTATATTATAATTCTTAGAGTAGTATTACCCAGGGAGTATTATTGTTATAAGCAGTGTTATTGTTTTTACTTTCATCTAACACCTGTCTCAATAATTACATTATCAACTTGTTGTACAATATACAGGCATCAATCATTTTTGTTATTTAAGTTCTGTTTAGTTTATTATTATTATTATGTTCATTTATATTCCAATTATTATATAGTGTCTTAATAATTAAATGTTCATTGCACTTAAAAGAGTGGAATTGCATTATCATTCTCTCTGTAACATAAAATGGGCCTTAAAATGACACAAATATATTATTTTATCTCATTTATTTAAAGACAATATATCATCAAAAAAGGAATGTTACACTAGTAATTATTATACTTGTTAGTAGTTGCAATAGTAAAATTGTCAGTTATACTATCAGTTATTTTACTATCAGTAGTGGTATAATAAAGTTATAACTAGGGGTGGGCGATATGGCCCTAAAATAATAGCACTATATTTAGTGGTATTTTTGCGATAACAATACTCTTGGCAATATGACAAAACACTGAATTAGAAAAAATATTTTAAGAACACACTATTGCAACAAAATGAAAATTTATTTTATTATTGCATCTGATATGATATGGCACACTTCTTACTTAGATATTAAAAAATACAAGAATTGTATCAGATTTGTAACAGAAGTCAATGATCCAGAATGTCATGATACTAATAATGCACTCCAAATATCTCAATATATCCAGGATTAAAGTAAAATAAATGATACTGGACAAATATAATATGTCTCTAGTAGATATATAATGGGAAATTTGTTTTGTTAAAAACAGTAAAAAGTAGTACCCTGATGTGATAATTAGGGGTGAGAGATATGGCATAATATTTCAGGGAATAATATCGTTCACGATATTCAAAATTTTGGGCAATATTATTGCGTACGATAGGATATGCCACACCCCTAGTTATAACTATTGTAATGAACATTTCAACTAGCATTACTGCTGTTTTTTTGTGTCACAATCTGTATCATATACATGTATTCTGAACTGCAAATATGTGAAGAAATCCTTTAAAGGAAACACATTTAAAAATATTCTTTTGCACATTTTAAACACAATTACTATTGAGGAACTGATTTTAACAGGTTGGTGGATTTTATATATATATATATATATATATATATATATATATATATATATATATATATAGGAGGTTTTTGATGTATTAATTTATTACATTAAATCAAATCATATTAAATTAATTATTTATCTATTGTGTTAAACTCAGTAAATAAACAGTAGGTGTGATTAATATAAAGATGTGCAGGACTGTGTTCTCTGTTAATAAAAGCCTGTTATTTGATCAGGAGGCTGTTTTATTATTGAGTAATGAAGCCCCGTTGACTCTTTAAGGCAGAGCGCCCCCTGTGGGCTCTGTGTGTCTCTGCACTCAGTAACAGGGCTGTATGGCCACAGCAGGAGCGGCTGTGTGAGAATAGAGGAAGATGAAGGCAGGGTGAAGGATGAAGAAGTGCTCTCTGACCCTCTATATCTCACTGAACACACTGATAATACTGAACACAGAGACAGAGAGCTGGAGGTCTGAGAGAAGCGGGCTTCAGCCCGGGGGACGGAAGCGGATCAGCAGCCGGAGGAGAGGCCCCTGAGTCCGGGCTGCGGGGTGATGATCAGCCCGTCTGTTCAGCAGAGCGGAGAGCAGATCTTACCTGCGTGGCTTTGTGAAACTGCTTCTTCAGCCCCGCCACAGACATGCTGAGCTCTGCTGCTGCGCTGCGGAGCGGCTGGAAGAATCGGCCGGAGCTGCTGGGAGGCGGAGAGGACGGAGAGACTCGCGCTGAATCCGGAGCCGCGGAGCTACTGCTGCTGCTGCTGGAGAGACTCTCTGCTCCATCCGGGACACCGAGCACATCCAGCTCCTGCGTGACGTCACATCACCCCCAGTAACAGTGACCCCCCACAATCTATCGTCTATTTTAATTAATCTGATTAAAATAATTCTCAAACTCCACTCTAAATGAGAGAAAATGTGTGAATATTAATGTAATTCCCCAAAATAAAGAACATTTATTATCCTAAAATATCTGAATGAACAGTACTCATTTTAATGATTCATTATTAGTAGTAATATGGGTGGCTGTGTTAAAAACAATACAACTCTAATAGCAATACTACTACTACTGCTAATATTCTGTTACTTTACTATACATATGCTTTATTATTATTTTTATATCATTATTATTATTATTATCATTATTATTATTATTATTATTATTATTATTATTATTATTGGTAGTAGGGATGGTTGTATAAGTACCACGCTCTAATAATTACAAAAGTAATGCAATTAATAATTAATTAAAATGTGCATTTTTTGTATTACTTTAGTAAAAGAAATAATAATAGTAGTGTAACGCTACAGACGCCAGACGCTTGCGGTAAAAACAAAACAAGGCTTTAATCACAGAGCACGTGAACAAAGAGCATAATCATATAACAAGCCTGGGTCAAAACCAGAGAGAGAATGAGCCAAAACATCAGAGCCGAATCACAAACCATAAGCCAGAAGCAGCACTCAACAAACCAGAAAATCACAAATACAAACAGAACAGAAGGGCCAGGCAAAAAAAAAAAAAACGGATCATACACGAAAAATACAGACAATATATGTACATGTACAAGTACATGCTCAGTATATTACTGGTTAACAGGGAAAATACTTAAAAACACACATAAAAAACGGACGGGATTATATACATGAGTATATAAACACCTAAAAACAGTGTAAAAGTCCGATGATGACGAACATGAAAATGAGACAGGATTGGTTGAGACTGGAGACGTGACACTGGTGGAGGCATGCTGAGGATTTGTCCAAAGGCCAGGGTCCATAGTAGGTGTGAAAAGTAGTAGCAATCATTTAGGCATTATGATTATTATTATTATTACTACTATTTATGATAGCACTGTTTTTTCTTATTTGTAGTAGACTGAAAACAGTTGGATTGGATTGGATTGGCCCACTGACATCAATAAGCTTCTGTATTCTTCTTTTGTGTTATTTTTCCTTGCAGTGTGTTTTGAGTTTGGTTTGAACTCTCTTTCTTTTAATTTGACAGTGTTTCTGTAGACATCTCATTATACATCAGTGAGATTAATGAGTTCATCCCAGAAGAAGCCATGCAGGCCCAAGCCACTGTTTCACAGATGAGTTGGTATGTTTGGGATCATGAGCAGATCCTTTCTTTCTGAATACATTAGCTATTCCATCACATTGGTGAACATTCATCTTTGTCTCATCAATCCATAATCAGTCCAAAGGCTTTTACTTCATGGATAATTCCCGCCTGGCTTTTCTATTTTTTTATCCTGCCGTCTGGAGGTCACTCACAGTTATTTTAGGGTCTTTTCCATCATCAGCTGCTAAGGTTTTCCCAAGTCTACCTGTTCGTCATCTGTTATTTAGTACACCAGTGACGACTTTCTTGTGTACTGGATATATTTGTGCAATGGTTGAGTAATTTTCTATTTTGTCTGAGCTTCACAGTTGCACCCAGGGCTGGACTGGTAATCTGGCGTACCGAGAGTTTGCCCGGTGGGCCAATAGTCCTCAGGGGCCGATGCTGTTGGATTTTTTCTTCTTCACTTTTTTTCCTAAGAGACCAGCCCACAATTTAGACAGGGTGGCCCATTGGCCATTTTTCAATATAGACAGAGGACTGAACCAATCAGGATATAGGACGAAAGCAGCCTCACCATCTCTCTGCGTGGTCCACTGTAACTTCCACAATGTTCAGACCCTGGACAGGAAAAACTGAGCTTTCTGAAAACGCTGACATCACACAGTGAGTCTGCACATGTCTGCTTTTTGTTTCGCATTAGTTCAGAGATCCGGAGGGGACTGTTTTCGGCGCAACACCAGCAAACTTGTATGTTTTAATTATCCTTGTCCAATACCACCCTGGATATACTGACAGACCAGCTACACCAGCAAACTCAAAATACATAATTTACTGTTACTGGAGCTCTTTATCCACCCTGTTTACTCCCCAACCTCTCTGGATTTTACAGCAGGTTAGTAATGTAAGTTATAGTGATTTGTTTGTAGATTCTGATTCTGATTAAGTTTATTATGCAGTGAAAAAATAAGATGTTTGGTGTTTCTGTCTGTTTTAGTACATTAAGTGTCAAGTTATCTCAGGTTCGTTTCAGTTCTTGGCTTAACTTGAAAAAGCCTGTGTTGTGACTACAATTAGGGCGCTTGTATCCACTCCCAAACTCTGGATATTTTAGTAAATTTCCCCACAACAGATGAAACTTTGCCTCCTCTTAGGGATTTTTATTATTTCCAGGATTTAGTTAACAGGTTGATAACCTAACATACACACAAAATACACACAATAAATTTACTATTTCACTAACAATTGCAAATTATATCAATACTTAAACTTCTACATGTGCTAGGTGGCACGTTAGATCCTACCAGTGCCTCTCTGCAGTCAAACACGAGCTGAAACACCTCTCTGCACAACTCAGCTTCTCCTCTCTCCTCCGTGTGGACGCCTGTGCAACAGTCTCCTTCTCCAATCCTGCACTGGTGTCTTAAACTACCTCAGAATGGAGGTTAAGAGTCGTTTGCCTCTGGTGCACGTCTTAGACGGACCCGTTTTTCACCGCGGGGAAAACTATGGAACGCCAAAAGGCCCAAAAAACGCCTGGACCAGACGTCTTTTATCGAAAAGAACGGCGTAAAATACGCCGTTCTGTGTGGGTTTTACGCCGTAATATACGCCGTATGATTTCAAGACGCCGTAATATACGCCGTATGATTTCACGACGGCGTTAAAAACGCCGCTAAAAGCACAGAAGACGCCGTTTCCCACGGCGTTTTTCGACCCTTTTGGCGCGTCGTACAGAGCGCCGTCTCAGTGCAATGAGACGGCGTAAAAAGCGGCGTTTAATAATAAGATAATGAGCTCCACCTTCCAGTTTTGAAAGCCAATACATTTAAACTCTGTTCAGCCAATGCTCTTACAGAGAGACTCAGTCTAAAGCAATTCACTGCAGATCGGAGCTCCTGAGCTCTTCAGACACAGTTTTTTAGACACATTTAACAATATACCATCTATAGACATTCCCGCTGGTGCTCATGCCTTTTATTAGTCTAATATTTATGCTGTATCAATGTAAAAGTAAACTCTAGGTTTAGGTGAAAGCAAAATGCTGTGCAGCTCCCCACTTTTTTTTATCCAGACGGAAATCACATCACCTTGTCAGTATATCACACATGAAGAACCCTATTGTTGCAAAAACATCAGGGTTTCAATAAATGAATTTATTAATTTATTAAATTAGTTACAAATTATATTAGGAAGCTGATTCTTCTTATTTTTATTCTTATTAAAATATTATAATTATACAGTATAATTATAATATATTATATATATATATATATATATATATATACAGTGCCCTCCATAATTATTGGCACCCCTGGTTAAGATGTGTTCTTTAGCTTCTCATAAATTGAGTTTTGTTCAAAATAATATAGGACCACGATGGAAAAAAAGAGTAAAATACAACCTTTAACTCAAGTGAATTTATTCAGTAGGAAAAAAAATCCCACATTAAGAAATAATTATTTAACATCAAATCATGTGTGCCACAATTATTAGCACCCCTGATGTTAATACTTTGTACAACCCCCTTTTGCCAACAAAACAGCACCTAATCTTCTCCTGTAATGTTTCACAAGATGGGAGAATACAGAAAGAGGGATCTTTGACCATTCCTCTTTGCACATTCTCTCTAAATCATCCAACGACCTGGGTCCTCTCCTCTGCACTCTCCTCTTCAGCTCACCCCACAGGTTTTCAATGGGGTTGAGGTCTGGGGACTGAGATGGCCATGGGAGGAGCTTGATTCTGTGTGCGGTGAACCATTTCTGTGTAGATTTGGCCACATGTTTAGGGTCATTATCTTGCTGAAAGACCCAGTGACGACTCATCTTCAGCTTTCGGGCAGAAGCACCAGATTTTGTTTTAAAATGTCCTGGTATTTTAGAGCATTCATGATGCCATGCACCCTAACAAGGTTCCCAGGGCCTTTAGAAGAGAAACAGGCCCACAGCATCACTGATCCCCCGCCGTATTTCACAGTGGGCATGAGGTGCTTTTCTGCATACTCAGCTCTTGTGTTACGCCAGACCCACTTAGAGCATTTGTTGCCAAAAAGCTCTATCTTTGTTTCATCTGACCAAAGCACACGGTCCCAGTTGAAGTCCCAGTACCGCTTAGCAAACTCCAAACGTTTGCGTTTATGATTGTGAGTGAGAAATGGTTTCTTCCGTGCATGCCTCCCAAACAGCTTGTTGGCATGTAGATAGCGCCTGATGGTTGTTTTGGAGACTTTGTGACCCCAAGAAGCTACCATTTGTTGCAATTCTGTAACAGTGAGCTTTGGAGAACTTTTTATTTCTCTTATCATCCTCCTCACTGTGCGTGGTGGCAAAATAAACTTGCGTCCTCGTCCAGGCTTGTTTACCACTGTTCCAGTTGTTTTAAACTTCTTAATAATTCCTCTGACAGTAGATATGGACAGGTGTAGGCGAGTAGCGATTTTCTTGTAGCCATTGCCTGACTTGTGAAGGTCAACACACATCTGCCTCACTTGAATGGTATGTTCCTTTGTCTTTCCCATGTTGAAGATAAATGGCCTCTGTGTCACGTCATATTTATACCCCAGGGAAACAGGAAGTTGTGAATTACTAATTAAATGTTCCTACATACTCTGATCAACTTCGTAAACTACTGTAGAAGTGACAGAAATACTTTTATTAAATTTATTTCCTAAGAATTGTTAGGGGTGCCAATAATTGTGGAACAGGTGATTTTATGAAGAATAATTATTTCTTAGTCAGGGATTTTATTTCCCCCTTAAAATGTACTTGAGTTAAAGGTTGTATTTTACTCTTTTTTTCCATCGTGGTCCTATATTATTCTGAACAAAACTCAATTTATGAGAAGCTAAAGAACACATCTTAACCAGGGGTGCCAATAATTATGGAGGGCACTGTATATATATATATATATATATGTGACCTCTCAGATTCCGTCCCGCCCCAAGGATGGACACCACATGGTTTGGATGATGGGTATTTTTATTCTGCAACGAGTTCAGCATTCACATAACACATCAGATCAGTTTCTGGTCAGCTTAGCCAGCCCACAGCAGGGATATCTCAGACTGCTGGGGGTCTCCCAGCATGCACTCATTTTATACTAAAAACTGGCAGCCTTTGACCAGCAGGTGGTGCTGAACTCATTTGCAGTAATTTCTATATTATTAACTATTTATATATACTTTTAACACTGTTACATATACCCCCCTGAAATTCTGTCAAATGGGTGAAGCATGAACTTGATAATAATAAAATAGAAAGAAAAGAAAAAAAAAAAAAAAGAGGGGGGGGGGGGGGGACATACTATGGAACATTTCTGTGTACACGTCAATTAGAAAATTCTCCTTGAAGAGTATGTGGAAAAAAAGAGAGGTACCAAGCTCCTTTGATCAACATAGACATAAAAGGTGCCCTTCTACACCTTATAAACTAACACATAGTTCCAATCAAACAAAAAGCACAACTGTTATAAGAAGCTTTTAACCATCAATAATGCACAACATTATACTGTTTATACTGAAAGCAGATCTCTCACAAAATCAAACAGGGAACTAACAGTAGGTCTGGGACCATGCAAGACTTGGTCATTCATCTCACAAATAAGACGTGTGGGAGGCCTAATGACTCTACCAACCCTAGTGTGAGCTGTAGTGGGCTGTGTGCATATTACAGGATCCTGAGTGGGTGATTCTAGTGTGTCTATGTCTGGCTGAATGTGATCATGGGACGTAAGTGGTGGCTGAGGTGAACTATCAGTGCTGCTGACTGAGGAACTGTCACTGATATGATCTAGGGCTGACTGTCTAGAAATACTATCTGAGTATTCAAGCGAAGAGATCATGTCAGGCCTTTCATCAAGATGTTCAGTAGAGTTTTGTGGCACTGTGTTCACATTAACATGTGATTCGCCAGCATCATCACACTGCAATAGCCAGGACATAGTACGTTTGTCACTTCCTTCTACTTCATCAGGCACAACAGCATTGTGTTCGTAAGTGAGGTCACCCTCGTCTAGATGCGTTGAAGTCTCATCCATGCCACTATCCAGAGGAAAGAAGTTCACAGGCAGCATAAGATTCCTGTGAATGACTTTCTCTCTGCCTGTCAGAGAATCCTTGACTCTGTAGACATTTATGGCTGGCCTCACAGAAACAACTTCATAAGGGGTTGACTCCCACTTGTCAGCAATCTTTCGCTTCCCTTTTTCACCTCGGTTAGCCAACAGCACCCTGTCACCCACAGTCAGTGGTGAGCCCTTGACTTTGCGGTTGTACAATTTGGCATGACGGTCTTGCTCACAAATAGCATTTTTCTGGGCGATTTGTGCTGCTTCAGACAGGTCTCTTTTCAGATGCTGTACGAACTCGTGATGGCTGACAACACGATCATTCTCAAGGATGTTTTGAAACATGACGTCAATAGGCAGACGGGGAACTCGCCCGAACATCAGGTAAAAGGGAGCAAAGCCGGTAGTCTCATGTACAGTGCAGTTATAGCTGAAAGTGAGTGTTTGCAGCATCTGGGGCCATCTTGACTTGCATTTAGGAGGAAGAGCTCTTATCATGTTCCCGAGAGTTCTGTTGAATCGCTCAGAGATCCCGTTGCCCATTGGGTGGTAGGGCGTGGTGTGGGATTTTTGTACACCTGCCATCTCAAGTAGATCTTTGATGAGCCTGCTCTCAAAGTTAGCTCCTTGATCTGAATGGATCCTTTTAGGAAATCCATAAACACAGAAGAAGTCGTTCCACAAGCGGCGGGCAACTTGCCTGGCAGATTGGTTTCTACAATGGAAGGCATGAGCCATTTTTGTAAAATGGTCAGTGACCACGAGGACATCAACAGTCTTCCTGTCACTCAACTCTGCAGTCCAGAAATCTATGCAAACCAGTTCCATTGGCTCAGAGGTGCGAATATTTTTCAGAGGAGCACGTGCATCAGGCTCAGGAGTCTTCCCAACTATGCATCTTTGACAGTGTTTCACATAATATGCAACATCTCTGTTCATACCTGTCCAGAAAAATCTCTCGCAAGCCAGGGAAAGAGTTCTTGCACATCCCTGATGACCAGCAGCATCATGCACACCATGGAGGACTTGTTTTTTCAGTGATTCTGGGATGATGAATTGGAAGACTTTTCTGTTCAGGTGACGGTGTCTCTTTACTCTGTACAGTATGCCATTTCTGACTTTAAGTTTTTTCCAGTGCTTTAGAAGTCTTGTTACACAGGTGGATTCTGTCTCTTTCTCATGTCTTGTTGGTTTCTTGCCTCGCTGTACATAGTACAACACTCTGCTGACTGTAGCATCCTGTTCTTGTAGACTTAACAGTTGACTGTGTGGAATGACAATAGACGGGTCTTCTTGGGGAAGCTGAAGTGAGGCTGGACTCACACAAGGAAGCTGGGAAATACCACCATTTCGATGAGCATCCAGAACAGCAGACACTTCTTCAGCACTGACAGAGAAGCCAGCAGAATGGAGGGGGTCCTGCATCAAAACTGGATCATCCTCAGACTCATTTTGGCTGTCGACAATCAAGCAATTAGTGGTAAGACGGAATGCATCTTGCACAGTACCTGTGACGACTCCATTGACTTCATCCAAGAGAGATGTGTAGGGCTCTTTCACAAGACGATGGCTTATGCAGGACTGAACAAATGGTTCACGGCTGAGAGCATCAGCAACAGTGTTCTTGGTCCCTGGGACATACTTCAAATCAAAATCATACGCAGCAAGCTTGGCCACCCATCTTTGTTCGCATGCATCCAACTTGGGTTTAGTTAGGATATAGGTCAGAGGGTTATTGTCAGACCATGCAGTGAAATGTCTCCCTTTTAGCCAGTGGCTGAATTTGTCAGTAATAGCCCACTTCAAGGCCAAAAATTCTAGTCTATGAGCAGGATAATTCAGTTGTGAGCGGGACAAAGTTTTGCTAGCAAAAGCTACTGGTCTTGCAACTGTTTCACCAGGTGGAATCTGGGAAAGGACGGCTCCAATTCCATCAAAGGATGCATCAACAGCGAGAATGAAAGGCTCATTAAAATCAGGATGGGCTAAGGTTACACTGTGGGTGAGATCATGCTTCAGGGTATCAAAAGCATTCTGACACTCAGAAGACCAGTCATCTGCCGAAAGTTTCACAGAAACAGGCTTCCTCTTGTAAGGTTTTCTTCCTCTTTGAGCTTTGCCCTGATTTCTCTGTTCAGATGTTAACTTGAAGAGTGGTCTAGCTTTGGCTGAGCAATCTTCAATAAAATGCTGGTAGTAAAGGACCATGCCCAAAAAGGACCTAATCTTCTTCTGTGAAGGTGTGACACCATCACTTTCCATCAGATCAGATTTCCGAATCTGGCTAATGGCTTCCACTTTACTAGGATCAGTCTGCACACCTGTTTCACAAATGACATGACCAAGAAACTTCACAGACCGTCTTAAAAAATTGCACTTTTTTGGTGCTAGCTTGAGATTGTGGTTCTTGAGGCGAGAGAGGATCATCTCTAAACGTTCTAAAGCCAGCTGTTCCGTCGGTGCGAAGGTCATAAGGTCGTCTAGATAGCACAGAACACTCGTGAAGTTCTCATCTCCAAATATAGCTAGCATCATTCTCATGAATGTCGCCGGACTATTCGAGAGACCTTGAGCCATACGATTATATTCGTGGAGTCCAAAGGGAGACGAGAAAGCAGTGTATTTTTTGTGTTGCTCGTGCAGTGGCACATTATAAAAGCCAGATGTTAAGTCCATGGTGGAAAAGAAAACATTGCCTCCAAGGGCAGCAAGGGCATCTGCCTGGTGGGGCAGTGGGTGAGCGTCCTTCACTGTCTTAGCATTCAGCCATCTGAAGTCAGTACAGATGCGCAAATCACCATTCTTCTTCCATACAAGGACTAAGGGTGAAGCATACTCACTATGTGACTTTCTAATGATACCTTTTTCTTCCATTTCATTGAGAGCTGTTCTTAACTTCTCATACTGGCTTGGTGGCACGCGGCGGTAGGGAAGGCGGAACGGTTTGTCATCTATGAGATGTATCTTGTGCACAAAGCCAGTAGCTTCACCACAGTCCATCTTGCCCCGGGAGAAGATTGACTCATACCTTTCGATGATTTGCAAAAGTCGGTCTCTCCACACGTCAGACACTTCACAGGCATCCAGATCCAGCTCCTGTAGTCCAAGCTTCTCCAAGACCATCTTCACCTCTTCACCAGACCTTGTCAGAGGAGTGTCAAGAACACACTGAGAGTAAGATTGGATGCTATCGGGTTGAGAAAGATCCTCTACAGCAATGCATGGAAACACATCTGCAAGTTTAGCATTTCTTTTCAGCACAACGACTTCACTAGAGGGGTTGATAAGTTTCATAGGCAGCCATCGATCTCCCCACATTGGTGTGATGACCCTGCCAACCAAGACATTTTTTGGCCTACACCTTGATTGAGTTGGCTCAACAATAACAGTGCTCCCCACTGATATGGCTGCAGACTCAGGCAATTTGCCCCAAACAAGATGCTCACATCGCGGCTGTAATGAGATGCATTGCTTTAGCCTTAATGTACCAACTCTTTCAGGTACAGACTCGCCTCTCCACCTTTCAGTGTTAGAAATGAGAGAAAGGAATTGGTGTAAGTCATCATCCCCGACAACACTGGACTCTGACATTATCCGCCAGTAGCTATCTGTCTTGCGCATCCACTGTATGAGTGCTTTAATGGCATTGCTGCCCAGTATCACGTCATCAGTCTGACCAGGGACCACAAGCACTGGGATGAGCATCCTGCAATCATACACAGTCATTTCCACATTATAAAGAGCTTTTGGAGTGACACTTTGTCCACCACATCCGAATATTATGATGTCATCAGCAGAGTATTTCACCATATCAGGATTTTGCTGCAGAAGGCTTGACTCAGCAGACTCACTCAATGTGCATGCCATGGAGCCACTATCAATCATGGCTTTTAACACAACTCCTCCTGCTGTAGTAACTGTAGTATAGAACAAGCTGTCTGATTTCTGAATCTTGTGCAGATTTTGAAGTATAACTGTTTTATCTGAAGGTGCATCAGATGCAAATGACTTGTACACTGACTGAAAATCATCTGAAGTGCTACTGGGAGGGTCAGAATTAGGATCTGCACCGTCCTCCCCTAGATGCAGATCCACTAGTTTTCCAATGGCTGAGAAGGAGCAGGCTTTCTCTTCTCTGGACAGGAGCTCCGTGAGTGAGCAGGTGAGTAACACTGAAAGCACAGTTTATGGTTTCGACAGTGAGTGAGGCCAGAATGTGAAGCATCGCCACAGACTGTGCATGGCATGCTGTTTAAGCCACCAATTCTGGGCAGTCGTGGTTTACCTCTGTAGCTTGGGTTGGTCTGCGCTGGAGCTGACTTCTCCAACAGAATCTTTTCTAACATGCCAATGACACGTTCAAGAGCAGTGGATTCTGCGTTCTTAGGTGGCTGGCAGTCTTGGGTCTCTACTGGTGACATCACTGCTTGAGAAAGTTCCACTTTGTTCATAGACACTCTTTCATTAGGTGTTTTGGCTACCTTTGTTCTCAAACTCATCTCAGAATGGTACTCATCTAGAACATCTTGAACTTCTTCAGCAGACCACTTGTCAATTGTCTTTGATCTAAATGTCACAGCAAGTTCTTTAGAGGGACAGTTTCTAATGAACATTCGCGTCACCTCAGCAGTGGGGCAGTCAAAAGACTTACCCTGTTCCTTCAGTCGGTCGACAGCTATGTCAACTGCCTGGTTGAGCCTGAGCCAGTAATCATACGCATCTTCGTCAGCCTTGGGCAGCGTGGAGTAAAAGTCTGCCAGTGGAAGTGGAGAGCATGGGACAGAATCAAAGTGCTTGCGCAAAAGACTGTAAATGGACTCTGGATTCTTTATTATATCGATGCCACTGTTTCTTGTTCCAAACTTGACAATGTCCTTTGCTCTACCCCTGAGACGTATGAGTATCTCTTCAGCTTGTTGCTCTTTTGCAATGTCCACTTTTTTTATGTAGTTCCTCATAAGATCTTCCCACTCACGCACTGTTACAGAATCTGAGCTATCCCCCTTGAAGTTAGGTGGGTCTTTCACTTTTCTGTGGGATACAAGTTGGACTTGTGAGTTGTCAAGACTCTGTGTATGACTGACATTGGGTGTGCTATGGGAAGCAATGTGACCAGCATGTGGTGGGCTAAGGTGAGTAATAATGCTGCCTGCGAGTTCTTGACCAATACGCTTATTCACATCACTCATTTGACTGACCAGATCGCTAGACTGTACGAGAGGGTTTAGAGAAGGACTGCTATCGACCTGAGGGCTAGGTGCAGCTGCAGTGTTAAAGTGCTGAGGAGGGTTCCTGTTCTCACTGACTAAAGGAAGCCCAACTGGTACCTGACCACCTCCCACATCTGTGCCACCACCCTGAACAGGACTTTCAAACGGTAGCATCATAGGGATCCCCAAAACACCTCTACCTCTCCCCACACTTGTGCTTATGGGAGTGTGCATATTTTCCTGAGCAAAACTCATCATTACACTACAAACAAGTAAAGTAAAATGAATTCCCAGAGTAAGATAAAGAAAATAAAGATTAGGCTCTGAATTCTACACTCTGAATCACTAATCATGAAAGGACTGGTTGTAACAGTTCTCAACACTGTGCACCTGGCTCCACACAGACAGAGGGCAACGGAACACGTCCCGGTTCGGCATGAAGATCTTCAAGGATGAGCTTGCAGCACCAGCCGACCTTTGTGTTGAAGACCATCGACGACGGAGTCACGGCACCAATGTGACCTCTCAGATTCCGTCCCGCCCCAAGGATGGACACCACATGGTTTGGATGATGGGTATTTTTATTCTGCAACGAGTTCAGCATTCACATAACACATCAGATCAGTTTCTGGTCAGCTTAGCCAGCCCACAGCAGGGATATCTCAGACTGCTGGGGGTCTCCCAGCATGCACTCATTTTATACTAAAAACTGGCAGCCTTTGACCAGCAGGTGGTGCTGAACTCATTTGCAGTAATTTCTATATTATTAACTATTTATATATACTTTTAACACTGTTACATATATATATATATATATATATATATATATATATATATATATATATATATATAATATTATATAAAATTATATATTATAATTATATAATATTATTATTATTATTATTATTATTATAAGATGGAAATTATTCTTAATTTACTATGAATATTATTGTTTTGTTGTTGTTTAAGCATAATATAATTAATATTAGTTTTTATGCTTCAGCAGATCCGGTAATTTTTCTATTTCCATAAGGAAACAAGTAATGTCATTTACAGACATAGACTTACAAGTTACATATTTATTATATTTATATTTATTATTATATTATATTTACTTCAGTCGCTTAGAAACCTTCATTAAATTATTAATCTGGCTCTTTACTTTGGAAAATCTATTCAATATCCAAACTCATTGGCAAGCCCCACGCACATTATGAGTGTCAACTTATCTCATCATATTCTATTATTATGTAACATCAATTAGCTGATACACATACAGGCAGTACAATACACAGTATTTATTATAAACACACAAACTGACCAACAGCACCACAGCTAGCCTAACTCACTCCAGTCTAAATGCTGGACAGCCTGGATCATTAGCTTAAAAAAGCGCTGTTTAATTTTGCGTGCGTGTATGCATTTTTCTTGACGCGGCTCCGAGACAAAGTGGATCTTTCGCGCTGCGTGGGGAGATTGATTTTGTTACTAAAATTCTTTAATTGTAGTGAGATTTGAATATTTTTAACATATTAGAGAGACACTTCTGTAAAAACAATTAAAACATCCCTAAAAAGGGGCTATAGCGACGTTCCTGTGTATAGACACCTATTCACGGTTTGCGGATGTCTTATCAAGTCTTGTCATTTATTTGCCCTAAAAAAAAATATATATATATATATATATATATATACGTATATATATATATATACGTATATATATATATATATATATATATATATATATATATATATATATATATATATATACGTATATATATATATATATACGTATATATATGTATATATATATATATATACGTATATATATATATATATATATATATATATATATATATATATATTTTTTTATTCTTATTAATTCTATTTTCTTACTCAATGTTGTCAGTCCCTTTTAAATTGTAAATGCTCGGCTACACTGGAAATGATGTACTCCCGAGAGGAAAAAAAGGTTTATTGATTGAATGATCGGTAAGTTGAGCTATCCAGTGATTGAGAGTGTTCTTCGTGGAGTATAAATTTAGCCGTCTTCCTTCTCTCTACCAACACCTCCGTGTCCTTGAATATTCAGCTGTCGGGGTGTTTTTTTTAATGTTTTTTGGTTTATCACTGTATATCTTATAAACACTTACGTTTCCTTACATTTTATGATTACTAACACTCCTGTTATTTAGATCCTTCAAATAATATAAATACTGATACAGTACCTGGTCAAATATTTAAGAGCTAATAAACCAAGAAACTCTTGTAATATAGCAGAATGACCCTATTCGCTATCATTTACCAAACGTAGCCTAAAAAGAAACACACTATTAATTAATAAAATTCATGCACAAGGGGCGTCCCTACTACTATTAATTTTATTTAAAATACATTGAACAGCATAAATATTAGACTAATAAAAGGCATGAGCACCAGCGGGAATGTCTGAAGAAGGTATATTGTAAATTTGTATTTAAAAACTGAAGAGCTCTGGTTCAGGAGCTCGGATCTGCAGTGAATTGCTTTAGACTGAGTCTCTCTGTAAGAGCATTGGCTGAACAGAGTTTAAATGTATTGGCTTTCAAAACTGGAAGGTGGAGCTCATTATCTTATTATTAAACGCCGCTTTTTACGCCGCTTTTTACGGCGTCAAGAGAGACACTAAAACGCCGCTTTTTACGCCGTCTCATTGCACTGAGACGGCGCTCTGTACGACGCGCCAAAAGGGTCGAAAAACGCCGTGGGAAACGGCGTCTTCTGTGCTTTTAGCGGCGTTTTTAACGCCGTCGTGAAATCATACGGCGTATATTACGACGTCTTGAAATCATACGGCGTATATTATATATAACGTATATTTATAAATTTATAAAACCCACACAGAACGACGTATTTTACGCCGTTCTTTTCGATAAAAGGCGTCTGCTCCAGGCGTTTTTTGGGCCTTTTGGCGTTTCATACTTATATGTATTGCCATATATATGGCTTTGAGCAGCGTGTGTATTTCACGCTTCAGGCACACAAAAACGTGACACTGATACGCTGCCCCTAGTGGACCAACGTGTGTATTTCACACAGGGGCGTGATACTGGGTTGGAGAGAGAGCCCGCGCTTTCCTAATGACTGACGCTAAACTTTGATCCAGCTGTTATATTATATTATATTATATTATATTATATCAATACCATTTCAACGTTTTTCGTTTCTATGTTTTTGAATTCGTTAGATTATATTTTTGTCAACATTTTGGGTTTATTTTCGTTTGTTATTTTTCTAAAAATAATAGAATTTACCCTACCTACACAACCCTAGTACAGCACCTCCTCGTCCTCCTCCTCCACCAAAACATTCGGTCCGGTGGTGTTGACACACTAAAAAAGCTTATCAGTTTGGAAGAGCATCTGTTTTTAGTTTAGCCTCTTCCTTCTTTTTTCTTTTTGTAGTGCCACTTGGGTAGTGGCGCTTCATGGCTTCACTCACGACCCACTTGTACACTTAATTTCACCTTAATTCCCTTCTTTCACAAGCAGCGCGTTCGCGGTTCACCTGCATGGATGGAATATTCCATTTTAATGTGAAAGAGAGGGGGTGTGGACGGAATCTGTATTTCTTTGTAATTTATTGTGTTGTCTTTGTTTCCATTTTAAACATACAAGAATCACCATTTATGAACGCACTGTGAATTATCTGTGAATTACTGTCCAAAGGGCCCCAATTACCAGCTGTAGGCCTATGGAAAGTTTGCAGCTAGTCAGGGGGCCCCTACAGTGGGCTGCAGTGGGAGGGGCCCAAGGCAGTTGCCTAGCAAAAAGACCGCCTCTGCATACCGTATTGATTTTTTACACTTAGTCCAAAAATACCTCTTTTTATATGTTCCTGACAGCACCTGGTTAAGTCTAATGTGTCTAAATTTAAGGTTTGGAACGTGAGGTATTTCATTTTGGCATGCTGTATTTAAGCAATTGTAAACAAGATAAGAAAGATCCAGAATTGTGTGAGTGGGGAATGTTGTTTATTAATAAATTGTAAGCATGTGTAAAACATGTTAATTTAATGTAAATTGTGTGATAGCAACATGAATTGTATGAACAGTATAGTCCACAACAGACAGATGTTGTGTTAAGCCTATTTAGAGGTTTGAAAATGTGATTACAGATTGGACAAACGCATGTTAGTGACTGTAAAAATCTGTATTGCATCGTTGTCTCCAGAAAAGTAGAACTAAATTTACAAGATAAGGAAAAACGTTCTTAAAATGTAAAACAGTTTAATAGAACCACATTTTTATTTGGAGGAGGAATTAAAACACAGGGGCTTTTAACAGGTTCTTCTTTATAAAAACAAGTTCCTTTCAGATTCTTATAAACATGTACTAAAGAAGTGTTTTGAGAACACCCTTTCACAGGGCACTGATGATGACGACATGCATAGATATTTCACTGTAAGTTAGGGTAGGTAGTGTAAATTAGTCTTTGCTTTTTCCAGTATTGTAGTGGATCCTGTGATCTTGGTGTGTTTGCCTCAGAGCAGTGTTGTGCCAGTTCACAGCTTTTCTGAACTAGTTCAATTTCAGTTTATACATGCTCAAAGTGAACAGATCACGTTCAAGGTTCACAATTTTTTATTCTGAACTAGTTCAAAGTTCAGTTCATTTTACTTTTTTTTGCGAGATATTCAAATAAATACTTTCACACTACAAGCTAGAAATCACTATACGTTCTTTAAAACTGCTCATTATAGACATTTGCTCATGACACTGCAATTGTGGGTTTTTTACCAGGTGATGAAAATGTTCATAAGGAGAATCGGTGTCTGTCTCCGTGCCATCACTTCCACTAGCAATTTTTTTTAATTGCAGCGCTTTCTCTCACTCCCTTCATTGCTCTCTCTCTCTCTCTCTCTCGCCCTCGCGCTCCGCGCTCTCTAGCCAACGTTCATTTACAGTGATGTCTGCCGTTCATGACACATAATGTGAACTAATTCACGTTCAAGTTCTTTATTAAAAAATGTGTTGCGTTCAGTTCAACTTTAACGAAAAAATGAGCGTGTTCAATGAACTTGTTCATGCCTCAGAGATGTATCTTTGTACCTCCATAATGGCATCGGTGGTGACATTTAAATTGGCCTTGCTCTCCTTGACTTCCATGTACAGCTGCTGCCACAGGTTATCATCTGAAGAAAAAAAAACAAATCTGTGTTAGTAATTCATTGTAATCACATTTTCAAAAACATTAAGATACAAATAAACACAGTTAACAATCATGGCATTTCTGAACTGGGAGCAGATGGTTGAGTTGATGGTTGTCACTTCTGGTGTTTTAGGCCTTTTGTTTTCTCGAATCTGATTTTTGCCTTGCCTACTCTGTGGATTTTCGTGTATTACCTGGACTGTCTATCGTTTCCATTTTGGGTCACCTCTGATACTGCTTGCCTTGTGTATGACCACCCCTGGACTGTGTATTGGTTTTGTTTTTGGATCACCTCTGATACTGCCTGCCTCGTATATGACCATTGGACTGCTTCACTATCCGGTAATGGTCTTTACCTCCAGATATCTGTTTGCCGGTGTTACCGGTTTACTCTCTGCTACTGTTGTTGTTTACACCCTGTAAAAATTGGCAAAACCCAAAAAACGCTGTAAGTCTTTAACGGACTGAGGAACGGGCCAATTGGTAACGGCGGAAACCTTAGTGTCGTCCATAAGGACACCCTGGGGACTAATGACATAGCCGAGAAATGTGACCCGTTGGAGGTGGAATTCACATTTCTCGGCTTTAGCATAGAGACTGTGTTCTAAGAGACGCTGGAGCACAGAACGGACATGACGGACATGAGACTCAAGATCAGGGGAGTAGATCAGAATGTCGTCTATAAATAAGACTAAGTATTTGTTGATCATGTCGCGGAAAATGTCATTCCTTAATGACTGGAAGACTGCCGGAGCGTTAGCAAGACCAAAACTCATACTTAGTCTTATTTATAGACGACATTCTGATCTACTCCCCAGAGGTGGTCATACACGAGGCAAGCAGTATCAGAGGTGATCCAAAACGGAAACGATAAACAGTCAAGTACAGAAATAAATGCTTTGTAATGTGGACGAAACCAAGCAATACGGGGCGTAGATGTGTGTGTGTGTGAGCAGTCCTTTTATACTGCAGGTAATAATCAATACTCAGGACTTCCTGGCCGGGGCAGGTGAGGTGTCACGTGATCGGCAGTGTGTGTGATGTCAGTAGGTGGTGCATTCTGGGTGTTGTAGTTGTCTAACTGAGAACCTCCGTTGGAGCTAAGTGTGGAAGGACAAGGAGCGCCTACAACCCCAGACGTGACAATGGTACACAGCAAATTCTGTTTTTTGGAATAAACACCCTGAGAGTAGGCGTATATACATGACCATCGAATACACTCTATGACAGAAATAAAAAGTTACTTCTTTGTGGGAGTTGGCCTTTTAACTGTTGTGGGAGTTAAAATATTTATCCCATCTAGAGTAAAATACTTCTCTTAGCTGGAGGTAAATTCACATAAACTCCTTCACAGTGTTAACAATTAATGCAAATTTGTGTTATTAAACTAATATTATTCAAATACATTGTAATATTTTAAAAGCCTGGAACATTAAGGAGTAAAAATGACAGCAAATTACTGATTACAATAACAATTTTATACTCAATAAGTGTAAGCCATACCTGTCAGCTTTTGGACTTAAAAATAAGGGAATTTTTCTGCTGCCCACTTCGAGCCGTCCCACTACCCCAACCGAGGTTCAGTATCCCTTACAATTTAAGTCAGGTTTACAAGAAATCTAAAATAACCACCTGTCAACCACTTACACACTACAATTAGATGTTTAGAATCTGATAGATCTACATTTGTTAACACTGAAATGTTGTGGAAAATTCCTACATATGTAATTCTTATAATACAGCCCAAATAAAATAATTTTTTAGATATTTACATGAAATCCTCACTTTTTTGGCAGGAATGCACTCTTTTAAATGATATATATTTGTTTTATGTATAGGATTTAAAATTTAACAAAGGGGAGGGGCTTCCCCACACTGAAAACTCCTTTGCGCTCCGATTGATTGGCTGTTTCTCCTGAAAGGTGGGACCTTCTACTTGAGCCAGCACCACGATTGGTTGAGAGACACACAGCGGTCAGTGGTCTGTTGCCTCAATAATAAAGCTTTTTAAATTTTAATATTATACAGGAAATTTACGAGGAAATACTAATACGGGAGGACGGCGGGAAAGATGATTAAAATACTGTAGTTTCCCGGCCAAAACGGGAGACTGGACAGGTATGGTGTAAGCCAGTGTATATTTTTTCATTGCATGGCAAATGTAATCCTGCATTGCATTTCTTTAAGTGCATTACCAGCACTTTATCACACTTAACAGAACAGAAGATGATAACTTGCTCTTAAAGACAACAACACATCAGCCAGGCAAACAACCATCATATAAAATATCATGAATCACTCCATGGAAGGAGCCCTGGTGGGCAAGACTTCACACTGATGGTACGCTAGGATTGGGGGACACACCCATTATGCCAAGCTCAAACTACACAACATTTTTGTTAGATTAATGTCAGACTAAGCAGTTATTTTCATTTAGCGTCAGTCTCGGGGGACTGGCAACCCTACAGTCACCGACCAATCATTGTCCGCGTCTACAGATGCCCTGTGCGTGATGGAAGCGCTTTTGTGCTGAAAAAAAAAAACTAAAAAAGGGGGAAAAGCCTCATTCCTGGGTGACCCAAATGGACATTACATGCTTTTTGTACTCCAGAGTGAACTTAAGGTATGGTAAAGATGTAGCTACTTAGGTTTCAGTGAATGTAAACAGAATATTTAATGGATGAATTGTCAAACTAGGCGATAAAATTAAAAAAATTCTAACATGCTAGTCTTTCCGTCGGACGCTCCGACGGCGTCGCTCACATCAAATTACCGATCTTTGACTGTGTCACACTACACTGATCTTTGTCGCTCGCGATACTGAAATTCGGATCCGAAGCACGCAGTGTGTCGGCGATGAAAAGTTGAGCCGAGCTGAACTTTATGCAAATGAATCCATCCAACGCGATGCGTCTGTCCAATCAGGGAGCAGGTGTTCGCCTGATACATGTCTGCAGCGCAGTGTCTGAAAACATTTAGTTCCGCTTTCAAGCGTCCAGAGAAGCCTGGAAGAGAAGTTTCAGGCTTTCCTGCCTCATATATTAAACCCTGCTGATTGACAGGGACTCTGATCACAGAAATACAGCGAGGAGAAAGGCTGCAGAGATTGTTGGGGTCTCTAGTGGGTTTTTAAAATATTAATATATAATTTAATTGGATAAGTTGGCTTTTGTTAGCCTATATTCTGCTCACTAGACAGTGTAATAAAGCTCAATCGAACATTTATATTTATTAATACACATTTTTTTTTTACATATTTTTAATTTATAGAAAATAATAATAGCTTGTATAAAAGCATTTAAATTTATTAAAACAATTGGACGACGCAGGGAATGCTTTTGTCACGCCCACATGCGACCCGTTGGAGGGGGGCAGTGCGACCATGTGCGTTGATGCCACGGAGCAGGTGGCACAATGTTTCTTCTTTCAAGGTTTTCCACAAGATTATTTTCGATTTCCCTGGTTACATTTAATGCATTACGTTGCAGTAAGTGATGCAACATTTTAAGCATTAGCATTACTTTTGATCCAGACACTCTTTTTTTTTCTTAGACAGCTCCACTGTGGCTTGAGCAAGCACACAGAATAGGGGTGTGACGATACACTAATATCACGAGACGAGAAGAGACTTGATACAGGGTGCATGAGAACGAGACGAGACGAGATTAAAAAATTAAATTTTAAATAATACGTCAAAAATGAAAAATGGCTAAAAAATGCTTTGTGTCTTGTTGGTCACTCTGTTACTGTTTATTGTTTCCACTGGAGCCAAAATGCAGCCAGATATACAACTTAAAAGTAGCAGAAGCATCTTCTATACAAATGCCCGAATTTTCCTCTTCTGCTGAGAGCTGCTCTCACTGCTCAGCCACCACACTCACTGCTATCACTACTGTGTTGCCAGACCCCTTTTTAAAAATCCACACTATACTTTTTTTTTTCTCTGCGAGACAAGACAAGCTTGATGAGAAATATTGTGAGAAATATCGTCACAAGATCTCGTCACACTCCTAACACAGAAGTGTCTCCTCTATGATTTTGTAATCATCTGCAGTTAGCTGAGGTATATTAGTATTTAAAGAGGCCAGGGATACCAACACAGACTCTGCGTTCCAGCATTTAATACGTGCTGTTCCATCTAGATGACACTTCATTCATTTCTTAACTGTCCTCTCATCTGAAGCTGGACTTGTGGAGCTTCTCTTTGCCAGTAGTACTGGTTCTAAAGTATTTTATGATCTGCTTTGTTTAATTTCGGATATCAGTGACTGTTTTAATTTGGTCACACGATTTTCAAACTGTTAAATTTAAAGAATTCCTGACACATGCAATCATGTTTGCAGCCGCATCTGTGACCAGCAGTGATGGGATGAACGGCGTTGAAATAAACAACGTTACTACGCCTTTTTCAGTAACGAGTAATCTAACTTACTCTGAGTGTAACTATAACGCTTTTACCATTTCCGACACCCCGATACTGCACGTTACTTCACGTTACTAGTCGCTCAATGTACTTTTTTTAACTTCACGCATACAGACAAAGGCAAAAGTGTGTGTGTGATTCACAAGGGACAGAAAGATGGATTGATAGTGAGATGGTCACTCTAACCCTATAAAAAGGGGTAGTGGCAGGGTTTTGGAAGTCGTTTGCCCTGGTTAACCCCTCCTCTTTCTGAGAACTTGAGCTTCTGGCCGCTGGGTCTGTGGGTTTGCCTGTGGTTTGTTGTGGTGAAGTGAGGCACAATTGCGACGGTTTGCGTGCTCTAATCAATTCAGTGATTGGCGTGGTCGTGTTGTGTCGGGGTCTGAGGCCTTCATTCGGTTTCTGCTGCGCATCTCTGTTGCTTTATCTCTTCCATTTCACTGTTCCACGGCTTTACTGCAGGTAGGAATATTACTCTCTTTTGTTTTTTTAATTATTAGATATTTGTAGAATTTGTAGAGGTTAACGAGAGAATTGTTGTATTCTTTCAGACGTGGGTAGGCCAAATTCCGTTTTAAGGACGTTAAGCTCTCTTTAGATGCTCCAGTTTCTCTTTTCCTCCTTGGTGAAGCTGTTTGATCCAGCTGTTAAACTGTTATATTAATACCATTTAAACAGTCATTAGATTGTTGTTTTTGTCCATTCTTTTGTTTTGTTTATATATACATTTTTCGTTTGAGTGTGGCTTGTTTTGTTTAATTTCATCCCCAGACACGTATTTGGTTTTTCTGGTTTTTTTTTTTCAGTATTACAAGTCTTAGTCATTTTCTTTGGTCATGTGGACATGTCACTTCCTCTGATACAGCCCTGCTATATTTTCAGTGTGCTGCTGAGGCAAGTGTTCCACTACTAACATTGATGTACACAATGTATGGTTCTTACTGTCGACATAGTCACAGGTCACAGCCAGGTAAGCCTCCATGTTGATGGATGTCCACATGTCAGCTGTTAGACTTTCTGCAACTGCAGTTCTTTTTTACCTGCTCCTAATTATGGTCTTGATAACCTAAAATATACGCATATATTTTTTAACACGTAAATTACCCATTGATCAGTTTGATTCACATACCTTTCTGCTTGTCAGAACACATGAGGGCTCAAGCAGTTGGAGCATCTCTCGAAACCCCTCATCTTCCACAAAGCTAAGGGGCTGACAGTCTGTAATGATCATATTTCACTACAGCCTCATCGATTGTCTGCTTTCTGAAAACAACAGGGTTGATCACGGGAGTGTTAATCGGTTCTTCCTACCCATGCTGGGCACAATAATGCCTCAGCTTTTAGGAAGTACTCTGGTTACAGTAAGACAGCACCTGGGAGCAAATCCTATATTTCACCTACAATAGAAACAAAAGTTATACAATGTAAACTAATTAAAATATCATTTAGAATGAATTTGAAATAACCAGAAAGAAAAATGATTAATTGTAAAAAGGAGAAGGGGATAATAATTTGCCTTATTCTCAGTGATGAGATCAAAATAATCCCACATGGAAGAAAACTTCCTCTTCCTTGATGCATCCATGGTATTTAGTAGAGGTGTCACGATTTTGGTTCTGGAGTATCACTGTCCTGTTTTAGTGATTTTATGCTGTGACTCTCTCAGCTCTCCTCAGTAAGGGCACTCCGGTGTAGCATTAGCCTAAAGTTAATATTTTTCTCATTATGACCCCTAAATGATCTTGTGATTCAGAGGATCCAGTGATGTTCAGGTGTAAAATGTACACAGAATAAAACATACAGGGGTCTGAACAGATTTTTTTTCTCCACAGAATGTGACAGAGACGTGTTTTTGAAAAGCCTATTCATTTTCTTCATAGGGAAAAAACGCTTAGACACAGAAGCCGTATGAGGACTACAAAATGACGCATGACTTCAGTGGTCTATTGAAATAACTAGGATGCGCTGTGCTGGTGGACGGGGAGAGGATGCGTGCACGCTGCACTAACACTAAAATTAGATTTAAAGTCGCGGCCACAAAATATTGTTCTGAAACCCACTACAGAGTACCGTATTTTTCGGACTATAAGGCGCACCGTATTATAAGGCGCACGATGAGTGAACGGTCTATTTTTAGTGTTAGTCCATACACAAGGCGCACTGGATTATAAGGCGCACTAAATTAAACTTTATTTATATCAGTAACAATAACTCTGAGCAATAAATCCTTCACAATATCTGTGAAAAATAACAACATCTCTGAGCAATAAATCAACAAGCACAGCAAGTACGTATTACTCCGCGACGCTCCTGACAACGGTAGCCGCAACGCTCCGACAGACCATAATATTATGTTGAAGCACAGCAAGTACCGCATTACTCCGCGAGGCTTCTGACTATAATAGCGTGTTGTGCCGAATTCGGTGAATAAAACGGTTTTAAAACAGAGATAAAGATTGGATAAGTTTCATTTCTGGATGAAGTGATTTCCAGCGCTGTTTGGATATAACTGTGGATTACAGGAGACTGGATTGATGGATTCTCTTTAGTCTGGACGCGTTTTGAAGGTAGGACCTGTGGCTGAGCGCGGGTGTGTGTTCGGGGGGTGGCGGCAGTGATATGAGAGTAATATGAGAGTTATGAATTATTAAAATCATAACCAAGGCATATTTCGCCCTAAATGTTTATTTTCTGAAAGGATATTCCGCTAAAAAGGCTAAATAGCTCAAAAGCAGAGATTCTAAGCTTTAAAATTGTATATTGGATGTCTATATTGAACCTGTAACTGTTCATAACTATTCAGAAACACAGCCAGTTATGAAATATTAAATATTTCTGGCCCGCCGGTGGGCCAGCGCGTGTTAAGAGGTTAACTTTACTTAGAAGTGGGCGCTAAAAAGAAACAGTTTGTGCTATTACCCCAGAACGGGTGGAAAGGAAAGTTTACCGGCACCTTGTTCTGGCCACGGAGCTACAGTGGAAACTAGCTACCCTGAGCCACAGCCGAGAGGCAGTACGGCAGTCAAAGGTAACCGCGCGCTAGCCCAAGAGGGGGATCTTTTTCTGGCGTGGGTGAGGAATTCTGCACAACAGAGCGCCGTGTACCACATAAAAATCGAGGTCAGTAAACACAAGCAAAATCCATACACAAGGCGCACTGCATTATAAGGCGCAATGACGATTTTTGGGAAAAAATAAGTATTTTAAGTGCGCCTTATAGCCCGAAAAATACGGTACTGATGGAGGATGAGCCTGTGGACCCCTAGAGGGTGCTTCGCAGCCCCCCAGTTGACAAACCCTGGGCTACATTGTGCTGCGCCATTTGCGTAGCACGTGCTTGCGTAGCTTAGAGGGAGGGATTGTTGATCATATTTTTGACTTCGAGGCTCGAGAGCATAAAATATCGAAATCGTGGCAGCCCTATTTAAGTATACTTAACTGTACTAAAATGGAACTATTTTAAATATACTTCAGTAACATTTAAACATACTTCATCTATGTAACCCCATATTTTAAATATGCATACAGTAAAATTATAATACATTTAATGAGTATACACCAGGTATATTAGGAATGTATTAAGAATTGATGTTAAATATATGTGATCTCTTTACATTAGAGTATATATATGCTTCTTTTTCCTGTCTCTTGTAAGTAATACACTTCTAGTATACTTCGTTGGATATAAAAATACAATTTAATATACTGTACTACAATGTTTAGCGAGTTACAAATTTACTTTAAGTTTTTTTAAATCAGTAGTAGTAATTTAGTTTACTTTCAAAAAAGTTACATAATACATTGTATTTTAAGTGAACTACTGTAACTGTTGTTTAACACACTTTGCTAAAAATGTACAAAAGTATATTTGGAAATAAGTATTTTAAAAGTATACTAAATTACATTACAACTACTACTACTACTACTACTACTAATAATAATAATAATATTCTATTACTTTATTATACATATGCTTTATTATTCTTTTTTATTATTATTATTATTATTATTATTATTATTATTATTATTATTACTATATACTAATGGTAGTAGGAATGCTTGTATTAGTACCACGTTGTAATTACAAAGGTAACCCAATTATTAATTAATTAAAATGAACATTACTTTTGTAAAAAATAATACTAGTGTAACGCTACAGATGTGATTTAGACGCTCACAGTAGAAACAAAACGAGGCTTTATTACAGAGCACGTAAACAAAAAGCATAGTCGTATAACAAGAGAGAAAATGAGCCAAAACTTCAGAGCCAAGACACAAAACCAAAAACTAAACCATAATCCAGAAGCAGCATTCAAAAAATCACAAATACTAACAGGACAGAAGGGCTAGAGAGAAACTCAGGAAAAAAAAGGGCAAAAACACTCAGTATATGGCTGGTTAACAGGGATATCTCAAGACTTGACTACTGCAACTCTCTACTGGCTGGACTTCTGCTGCGAGCCACCAAAACCCTGCAACTAGTTCAGAATCCATCAGGACGAATCTTCAGAAGTTCAGTCATGTGACTTCTTCGCTGCGCTCCCTCCACTGGCTTCCTGTTGCCGCCCACATCAAATTCAAAACCCTGACGCTGGCCTACAAAGCCAAATATGAAACAGCTTTTTACTACTTGATGGCAATGAACAAAGCCAGATCTGCACCAAGAGCTCTCAGAGCTTCCAGTACGGCTCGGCTTGAACCACTATCCCTCAAGACCCACAGAAAACAAACCTCCTGACTCTTCTCTGTGCTCCAAGACCAAGGCGGTGGAACAAACTTCCAATGGATGTCAGATCAGCAGAGTCACTCGCAGCCTTCAAACGCAGACTGAAAACTCATCTTTACAAAGAGTTCTTCACTTAAGATTATCACTTTATTTCTGCTGTAGACTGAAAACATTTGAATTTGTCATTAAAAGATAAATATGAGACAAAATATCAACATGTCAGCCCACTGACATCAATAGGCCAATCAGTTTAGTTTTAACTCTCTTTGTTTTAATTTGACAAAGTGTTTCGGTAGACTGCTGAGTTCATTATACATCAATAAGATAATTGTTGAGATAATGAGATAATAAGATAATTAGTTAATCCCAGAAGAAGCCATGCAGGCCAAAGCCATGATACTACCTCCACTGTGTTTCACAGATGAGTTGGTATGTTAGGGATCATGAGCAGATCCGTTCTTTCTGAATACGTTAGCTATTCCATCACATTGGTGAACGTTCATCTTTGTCTCATCAATCCATAATCAATCCAAAGGCTTTTACTTCATGGATAATTCCCGCCTGGCTTTTCTATCATTTTTTTGGGTTAATTAGTGGTTTTCATCTTCTTGTAAAGCTTCTCTATTGTTGCTCATGAAGTCTTCTGTGAACAGTAGACTGCGATACCTTTACTCCTGCCCTCTGGAGGGCACTCACAGTTATTGTAGGGTCTTTTTTTACAGCACTTACAGTGTTCGTGTCATCAACTGCTGAGGTCTACCTGTCCATCATCTGTTATTTAGAACACCAGTGACGACTTTCTTCTTCAGGACATTATAAACGGTTGTACTGGCTATGAACAGTATTTGTTCAATGGCTCAGATTAATGCACAAGAAAAACTTAAATCTAAAACTGAGCATTCAGCGCTATTTATTGTTTGAATAATGAATGTATCAGGACACAGCTGGTCAACAAAACACACCTGACAGTCACATGTGCCAATACTTGCTCATAAGAAAAGACAGACAGAAGGTGCTATCTTCTGAACTGTGTATCAGATCCAGATGTAAATACCTGCACTGTAAAACCCAATACGTTGACTAAACTCAAAACTTTTGTTGTAACAGATTACCTAATAAATTTGAAGTTCATATAATATAATTTTTAAGTACAAAGAACTTAACAAATACATAAACATATATATTTAAAATCAATATGTTCCTGAACTTGTATTTAGTCTTCTTTCTGGTATTTTTTTAAATACTCATAGAAAAGTAGATCAAAGAAAACAGTAAAAATTTAAAACAACTGAGAGCACAGCGAGAACACAGAGTTACTGCAGTTCAGTAAATGATGCTTGTTCTACAGCCGACAACACAGAGGCCAAGCATTTAATCATAATATATGATCTACAAGTTTACCTAAGGTAGCCCCGGGTGAATCACTACACACTGATGGTGAGTGTTAGTCAGAACCTGTTGGATACACCCAGTATGCAAATAGATTGAGACAGAAGCCAATGGAAAAGAAGCTGTTAATGGCAACAGACTAAACTCAGTTATTATAAGTTGGTTAAAATCAAAGATCTCAGTTTAAGTGTATATGTGCCCACGAATGTTCAACTAACTCAAAATAGTTGAGTATTGTTTAGAAATCTCCAATTTTATGTAAAACAGACTTGTTTAGACTGAGTTCAAACAACTTCTGGGTTTACAGTGTGGAAATTTAAGCTTTTTTAATATCAAACTATTTTTTTTGTCTACAACAGAAATAGAGGGACTGGCCTCACTGTTGCAGTACTGTTAGTAGGGACTTGTTTTAATTTATGTAAATAACAGCAATAGTTAATAAAATAATTCTGCGGCATTACAATCACACTACACTGTAGTGAATTTGTAGTACAAAAACGCTCACAATACATCTCCAAATAAAAAGGACCACAAAAAGGTAAACTGTCATATAATCTATATTTATTACAGCATAAAATGACATATTTCACCCCTTTTTGTTTTACTTTTGGTCATTATCATTATCTAGCTGATTAAAATTCACTAGAATTTGTACTATCCCAGATAATTAGAATAAGAAAAACTAAAATGAACAGAAGTTAAATAAGAAACAGAAAAAATATTTTAAACTCCTAAACCTCTGACAAGTATGTTAATTAAGGCATGCAATACCCGTGGTTGAGTTAGGTGAAATTATTGCATCAGTGTGTGAAGGCCCTTTAAAATCTGTATATTTTTTTGGCAAATTCAGTTTTATTCTTTTCTGTTTGATCATGTTTTTTGTCACATTTCAGATTTTTAGTTTTTAATAGTGCTGTCAGGCAATTAAAAAAAATAACTGAATTAATTAAATGCACTGTGGTTATTTAATCAAAATTAATCACTAGTGTTGCAGTATTGGAAACCAGTCTCGAGATCATAAACAAGTGGGCTGGACCTGATTTGGAATCAGTCTTGATTCGGGGAGTCAGAGATGGACTCAGAAACTGATGTTGTGAGGAAAAGTTTATTACAAACTGAAACTAAACTTCAGTAATCAGGAAAAAATATTTTACTAATTGAGTATTCTACTAAAAATTCCATTGAATAATCGGATAAAACTTGTTTTTGCCTGTTTAAAGAACAATTATAAATACACAAGAGAAAATAAGATATTTCATTTAATAATTAACTACCAATTTGTTTCCTGTTTCTATAACAACACGAGACTGAAATGATAGAATAATGGAATAATGGCACATAAAACATAGAATTAAAATTTTGTAGTTTTTTTTATTGATAATAAAGAAAAAAAGATTAGCAAAGTAATGATTACATACAAGGTTAGCAATTATATTTTATGTATTATAGGTACTAAATATGTAACATGGTTATTCGCATATGTAACAGAATGACATAAGTCAATGTAACAATAAAACAATACAAAGTAGAACACACAGATGTTATTCACATTAAAACTACTGCTGCACAGCTTCCTGTTAGCTTCACGTTTATTTATATATATAAAGAAAATACTTATAGAATGAGACGGTGTTCTTCCCCTGCTTCTCACAGATATAAAAGGCCCTATTTTAACCATCTATAGGCGAGTCATCAACTGTGCACTACACAGCTTGATTTAGGGTGTGGCAGTGTGTCTTTGCTATCATAAAGACAGGAAAAGTATGCCTTGCGCAGCTAGAAAATAAACCAATCAGAGTATTACTTGCTATTCCCTTTAAGAGCAAGGTGCGCTCTGAGTAAGAAAGTGGATTTGCTATCTTAACGGCGCAGCTGGACGTGAATTCGTAAGCGTCTTCAACATTTAAATGATGCAGGTGGGGCTGTTGGTGGGATGTAAGATAGCAATGTGAATTATGACGCGTCTTGCACAGGGTGTATTATAGAGCCCATAATCTCTCACTGTTCCTCACCCTCTAGTGGTGAAGTGGGAAATTACACCTGATGAAGCTCACCTAAACTTAAAGGGAACTGAACCCCTGGTTTCAGCTGACTCCACCCTCAGCCCTCAGTGTTTGGGAGGGGCACTGAGTGATGTATGGGTTTAGGGGCAGAATGTAAGGGAGAGCTGATTGGGCTGAGCAGTGTGTCTCTGATAAGGGATGACACGGTGATTGTTGAACATCACCAGATTGTGAGTGTCCACATAACAAAGTACACAAAAATATCCTCATCACCTATGGCACAGTTAAATCTGTGAGGGCGCTGCAGAGGCGGAAATTAAAGCAATAAAAGCGTTTTTTAAAGGTTAGAAAATGTTTTGAATTCTAAGTAGGACAGATATATTTCTTTATTTCAAAGGAACACATTTCAGCTATTAATGAAAAAATATGGTTCAGGGTTTAGTCAATCTTTAAACACACTTCTCTAAACTAAAGCAGATTAATACTGAACTACTGTTCACACCACTGAAATACTGGGAACATCTTACTGAGACCTAAGACCTGCCTGATGTCTTGAAGATCTACCCCAATACAGGTCCAACTGGAACCATACAGTATGAACGTATTTACAGTCCATAATATCAGGTGATTAATAGAACAAATACAAACCAAATATTGACCAAGAACAATCCAACATGTGACAATATAGAATCTTATTGTGTGTGTGTGTGTGTGTGTGTGTGTGTGTGTATGCTTTATATTCATCTTCTCTTTTTTTCTATGTAAAATATCCTCAGTGAGATTCAGATTCTGCAAAACAGAAAAAAAGACATTGTTAAGCTCACATCAATCACAGTCTCCTGTTATTAACACAGTAAATTCACGCTTAACCCAGTATTATACTGATTCTTATGAAAATCAATAGTTAAATGTAAATAACAGGATAATAAATACATTTAGAAGAAATCTATTCAGTTTTAACAGTATAGAAAATTACAATAAAGGGGACACTGTTATAATTTTACTCTGAATTTGCATGTTAATGAGCTCTTCTTTCGTTGGTTTCCTTAATGGTGGAAAACAATAAGTGCCACCTAATTCTTGTGATTCTCTTTGTAAACATTCATTTTACATTACTCTGATTCCTGTTAAAATCATTTGATCATTTCCATTAGTGGCTGAAGAAATCATTTAAAACAATTTTTTACCATATTACTAAATGTATTTTGTCTGAATGACACAGAGCTTTTTGTCACGTAATGACCCAGGCAGGGAGACGAGGAGGCGGACACAAGTGCAGGTAGGGCGATATATAAATAATTTAATAAATAAATAACAAAGAAACACTGAAAGAGGAACACGAAACAAAGATACACTGATAACCAAAAACCAAAACAAATCAGAGAACATAAACTAAACCAACTAGAGAAAAAGACAATAAATAAACAGGGAATATATACAATGGAAATAAACTAGAAAAATAAACACTAAGCAGGGGTATCTACAAGGAACTAACTGAAATAAACAAGAGACTAGAAACATAAAACTATAGATAAACACAGAGACTAAGGGCGCGAGGAACAGAGGCTAGGAAACACAGAGAGACAAACGACAGGGGAAGGTGCAAAGACCGACAGAGACAAAGTGGCACAAGGGATCTATATAAGGAAACAAGAAACACTCTAGAATTGGAAACACCTGGGGAAGGGGCGGAGCTACAAATGAGACACAGGTGGAAATCTACTAAGACGGGAGACACAGGGGAGCACAGGTCACGTGGGAAAGACACACAGAGACACGAGACAGGGCTAAGACCTGACAGAAGCCTCCCCCTAAACGCGCAGCTCCCGAGGCGCGTAAAAACGACTCTGGCAGCGGGAGCTGGTGCTGGCGGCGCGGCGACTCTGGCAGCGGGAGCTGGCACGGAGACTCGGGCAGCTGGCTCTGGCACGGAGACTTGGGCAGCTGGCTCTGGCACGGAGACTTGGGCAGCTGGCTCTGGCACGGAGACTTGGGCAGCTGGCTCTGGTACGGAGACTGGAACTGCTGGAGCAGACACTGAGACTAGAACAGCTGGAGCAGACTTGAAGGCTTGAACGGCTGGAGCAGACTTGAAGGCTTGAACAGCTGGAGCAAACACGGAGGCTTGAGCATTTTCAGCAGACACGGAGGCTTCAGCAGCTTCAGCAGACACGGAGGCTTCAGCAGCTTCAGCAGACACGGAGGCTTGAGCAGCTTCAGCAGACACGGAGGCTGGAGCAGCTTCAGCAGACACGGAGGCTTGAGCAGCTTCAGCAGAGACTGAGGCTGAAGCAGCTTCTGCAGAGACGGAGGCTGGAGCAGCTTCTGCAGACACGGCAGGAGTCCGGGGGCGTGGCTCAGCAGCCGAAGACACCTCGGAGATGGGCGTGGCCGCCGAGAGAATTTCGGAGCTGGGTGTGTGCAGATCCAGCGGAGCAGCAGCAGGGCTTGAGACTGCGGTTGAAATAAAAACCCGGACCGGAGCTGCAGCTTCGCCGGCAGAGACTGTAGAGGCAGAAAGCGCGGGGCCGCCGGTAAAGTCCGGCGCGGAGAGAGTTCCAGAGCGCGGCTGATTTGCTGCGGCGGAATCCAGCTCTGCAGCCGCCATGAAAGCCGGCTCCTCAGCCTGAGGTGCTGGCGCTGCAGCTGTGGGGCTCAAGGCTGCGGTTGCCGCAAAAACCCGGACCAGATTTTTACTCCTGAAGAGCGGCTCATCCACCGCAGCAGTCCCAGAGCGTGGCGTCTCATCCGCGGGCTTCACGGAGTGCGCCGTCTCAGCCGCGAGAGTCACGGAGTGCGGCTTTGCAGCCGCGAGAGTCACAGAGTGCGGCTTTGCCGCGGGAGAGGAGAGTGTCTTGGCCGCGGGAGGAGCTAGCTTAGGAGGCGCTGGGGAAGCTAACGCCTTAGCCACCGGGGAAGCTAGCTCTGGAACCGCCGGTGAGGAGCGCACCTTGGCTGCAGGGGAACGGAGGGGAGTCGGGACGGCCTCTGGAGCTGTGCGGCCGAGAGCTGGGTAGAGCACCGCCCCTGGGGGAAACGGTAACGGAGCACGGGCCGGTGCGGGGTAGAGCTCCTCTTCGTCCTCGGAGCTGCTGGGAGCGCACCCGAGAAAGTCCCACGGGTCCCGCTCCTTGAGCCTCGGGTACACGGAGGTACCGAGGCTCAAAGCACCAACCCTCATCGCCCCCCCCAAGAAAATCCTCCCCGGAAAAGGGGTCTTCTTCCGGCTGGCGGGACCCCTTAGAGCGCCTACCCCGAGGCCTGCGGCGTCCATGAGGCCTCGAGGTTTCCTGCGCCGGGATCCCGCCTGGAGTACGGCGAATCGCCATCCTGGAGCCTGTCCACACAGAACCTGCTGTGTCCATGTTTGGTCGGTCTTTCTGTCACGTAATGACCCAGGCAGGGAGACGAGGAGGCGGACACAAGTGCAGGTAGGGCGATATATAAATAATTTAATAAATAAATAACAAAGAAACACTGAAAGAGGAACACGAAACAAAGATACACTGATAACCAAAAACCAAAACAAATCAGAGAACATAAACTAAACCAACTAGAGAAAAAGACAATAAATAAACAGGGAATATATACAATGGAAATAAACTAGAAAAATAAACACTAAGCAGGGGTATCTACAAGGAACTAACTGAAATAAACAAGAGACTAGAAACATAAAACTATAGATAAACACAGAGACTAAGGGCGCGAGGAACAGAGGCTAGGAAACACAGAGAGACAAACGACAGGGGAAGGTGCAAAGACCGACAGAGACAAAGTGGCACAAGGGATCTATATAAGGAAACAAGAAACACTCTAGAATTGGAAACACCTGGGGAAGGGGCGGAGCTACAAATGAGACACAGGTGGAAATCTACTAAGACGGGAGACACAGGGGAGCACAGGTCACGTGGGAAAGACACACAGAGACACGAGACAGGGCTAAGACCTGACACTTTTCAGTATATAAAAAGATATTTAACTGTTTAAAAAGCAAATACCATACAGGTTATTCCACAATAAACCTGAGATAATGAAAAGCTAATTTGTTTTATAATCACAGAGTGAATTTGGTCACATAGCCTCAGAACAGAGCTGTTTGCATCAACAGAAAATGAAGCAGTACAGTACTGGGACAAAGTATTTCTCCCTACAGATTTCTTTTGTTTTTGGCTTTTTTTTATCAGATCTTACATCAAATTAAAGGTCACATTCCACTATAATCCACATTTTCTTGTTCTTTGTGAAATACTATAGGTCTCTCTGAGTTGTACAAACCGGATTGCAAAACGTTGGGACACTAAACAAATTGTGAATAAAAACTGAATGCAATGATGTGGAGATGGCAAATGTCAATATTTTATTCAGAATAGAACACAAATCACAGATCAGTTTTAACTGAGAGAATGTATTAATTTAAGGGAAAAGTTCATGGCGTCATCAAATCCCAAAAAAGTTGGGACCAGGCCATTTTCACCACTGTGTGGCATCTCCCTTCTTCTTACAACACTCAACAGACATCTGGTTGTTATGCACGGTTGATGATGATAACTTAAAAGTCTTTGCTATTTTACGCTGGGTAACACCATTCTGGTATTGCTGCATCTTTCTGTGCAACAATGGGGGAATTGGTGACCCTCTTACCATCTTGTTGTCAATTGACCTAATTTATGTTAATTGGTCTTCCAGCTGTTCGTTATATGCTCAATTTCCTTTTTCCAGCCACTTATTGCTACTTGTCCTAACTTTTTTGGGATTTGTTGATACTATGAAATTTTGATTCAACATATTTTTCCTTTAAAATGTTACATTTACTCAGATTAAACTTCTGTCATCTATGTTCTATTCTGAATAAAATATTGACGTTTGCCATCTCCACATCATTGTATTCAGTTTTTATTCACAATTTGTTTAGTTTTAGTAGCTAGTAAAAGAAAATCCTCTGAAATACGAGTTGATCAGAGAGACGTTAGGGTGTCTACGTCAACCAGTGAGTTCATGGCCTTGCCCACCTTGGCTCAGGACCACCCACAAACAGAGCTGAACCCAGGCTATAACAGAAGGAGCTACAGCTAAGATGGAGCTTACAGCTCTATTTACAGCTTCAACATCGTATCTCTGGTTGATTCCGTGTTTTACCAAGACCTTATATATACACTAGGGAAGCACGGTTTGACAAGGAATCACAACTCGACAGAACACCGGTCAAAGTGGGTGATGTTCGCATCAGATTTTATGATGTAGAGCGTACTCTGGGGCTTCGACGTGGTGAAACTGCCCAAGCACCGAATCACCAAGGCTGTGTCCAGAAACCCCAAAAGTGTTTCCTTTTTCCTACCGATCCTCCTCCTCTCCTCTGTGACCTCCTCGAAGAAGCTTCCAACAGAGTATACATGAGAGCATCCTACTCCGGAAGACTTTTAAGTATTTTCAAATGAAATCACTGCATCCACGCCCACAGAGCACGTGAAAATGGAGAAGGCATTCTCTACTACTCTTACTTTCCTACTCCTCCTCTCCTACCCTGGATGAAGGTGGAGGGAAGGATCTGTAACTGGGGAAATGGGACAGCTGATCACTTTTAGATAGAATGTTGACTACCGATGAACTGAGAAGTGAGAAAATATTACTTTAAATAATATATATGTGGTCAGTTGTGTTAACTGCATAAAGAACATTAAATCTCAGTTCCAGTATATAAAGCCAGGTGGCAAAGGAAGAGTGTATTAGCTTTTCTAAACTATGCATTATATTACTGCTTTACTGGCTGTTTAATTAGATAAGGAACCTAGTTAATAGGCATGTTCAACTTAACCTGGCGCTGTGCAGTCCGATCAACTGCTGAAAAATGAATTGTCGCCCCAGTCTGAGGTCAAGAGCTCTCTGGAGCAGATTTTCATCCAGGATGTCTCTGTACATTGCTGCATTCATCTTTCCCTCTATCCTGACTAGTCTGCCAGTTCCTGCTGCTGAAGAACATCCCTGTAGCATGATGCTGCCACCACCATGCTTGACTGTAGGGATGGTATTGGCCTTGTGACGAGCAGTGCCTGATTTCCTCCAAACATGACGCCTGGCATTCACACCAAAGACTTCAATCATTGTCTCATCATATCAGAGACTTTTGTTTCTCATGGTCTGAGAGTCCTTCAGGTGCCTTTTGGTAAATTCCAGACGGGCTGCCTTGTGCCTTTTACTAAGGAGTGGCTTTCGCCTGGCCACTCAGTCATACAGGCCTGATTGGTGGATTGCTGCAGGGAAGGTTGTCGTTCTGCAAGGTTCTTCTCTCTCCACGGAGAACGCCATCGGGTTCTTGGTCACCTCCCTGACCAAGGCCCTTCTCCCCCGATCGCTCAATTTAGACGGCCGGCCAGCTCTAGGAAGAGTCCTGATGGTTCCAAACTTCTTCCATTTACGAATGATGGAGGCCACTGTGCTCATTGGGACCTTCAAAGCAGCAGAAATGTTTCTGTATCCTTCCCCAGATTTGTGCCTTGAGACAGTTTTGTTCCTTTCCTTCATGCTTGGTGTTTGCGCACTGACATGCAGTCAACTGTGGGATCTTATATAGACAGGTGTGTGCCTTTCCAAATCATGTACAATCAACTGGATTTACCACAGCTGGACTCCATTTAAACTGTAGAAACATCTCAAGGATGATCAGTGGAAACAGGATGCACCTGAGCTCAATTTTGAGCTTCATGGTGAAGGCTGTGAATACTTACGCAAAGTGATTTCTTAGTTTTTTATTTTTAATACATTTTCAGAACTCTCAAGAAAACTTTTTTCACATGGTCATAATGGGGTATTTTGTGTAAAATTTTGAGGAAAGAGATTAATATAATACAATTTGAAATAAGGCTGTAACGTAACAAAATGTGGAAAAAGTGAAGCGCTGTGAATACTTTCCGGATGCACTGTACGTTTATGGTATATTTGGGCGCTGCCTTCTCCATTTCCATGTACTCTGTGGGCATGGATGTCATCCGAAAATCCCTAAAAGTCTTCCGGAGTAGGATGCTCTCATGTATCCTCCGTTGGACGCCTCTTTGAGGAGAATTTTAAGCGGCTTCTTTTGTCTCCTACGGTATTCGGACATTCGCCAAGATGGCATCATGAAATCAGTTTCTGGGTCACAGAGGAGAGGAGGAGAATCGGTAGGAAAAAGGAGACACGTTTGGGGGAGGGAGTTTGTTAGCGTTTTTTCGCACTTTCGTGGGGATAGAAATTCGATATTCTGTGTCTGACAGAAAGGCGTTGGGTTAGGCGAAATGAATATGTAGCATTAAATGAAGCCACCCCTGCAGGCTATAATTATATACACAATCCGAGATTGTCCGGTAGAGGAGGTGGGGTCTGCATACTTTTCCAAAGTACCTTAGTTAGCAATCAGAGACACTATGATAATTTTACTTGTTTTGAGCTTCTTTACACCAGTATAATTAATCCAGTTACAAAAAAGAATGCATTTTCCTTAATTAACATCTACAGACCACCAGGGCCCTATTTAGAATTTTTAAAAGAATTTAGTGATTTTGTCACAGAATTAGCAGTAAGTAATGATAAAGTGATTATAGTTGGTGACATTCATTTCAAAAAGTTGGATGATCCATTAAAAAGGCATTCACATCAATTTTACACTCAGTTGGTATTGTTCAAAATATAACAGGACAGATCATTACCTTCTTTCATTTAAATTACATCTTAGTCATAATATATGTACATCCCCTAGCTACTCTGTAAAACATTCAATTATGCCTTTTACAGCCCAACAATTTACAGATAAGCTACCCGACTTATCAACTCTAATATATTCTCCTGTAGACCCAGTAGAACTAGACAAACTAACCGAAGGTTTAGAAAATACCTTTCGCTCTACCTTAGATGTTGTAGCACCCCTTAAACACAAAATAGAGAGACAGAAAAAGCTTGCACCGTGGTACAATGATCAAACTCGTAACTTAAAGCAGTTAGTACGAAATTTAGAGCGTAAATATCGATCAACCAAACTGGAAGTGTTTCACTCTGCGTGGAAAGACAGTCTTGTTAAATATAGAAAATAACTTAATAAAGCCCGCTCAGCGTATCTGGCCTCACAGATCGAGATAAATAAAAATAATCCTAGAGTTCTCTTTAGTGTTATTTCCAAATTAACTAAAAACCAGGCAGGTACTGAACCTCAGATTCCAGCCATTCACACCAGCAACTTCTTCGATAGTAAAATAAAAAACATTCGGGATAAAATTAAACAGATAAATAGCACATCCTCTCTGTCATCTGGTGTGGCTGATCTAGAACAAAACCCTGTCACCGAAGTTAGGTTGGAAGTCTTTAACCCACTTCCACAGCTAGAACTAGAGAAAATTATCTCTTCTTCAAACAGCACAACCTGCACACTTGATGCAGTCCCCACAAAATTATTAAAACAGGTACTACCAGATATAATTAAACCTCTTTTAATGATATTAAACTCATCACATACCCTAGGCCATGTACCCAAAGCCTTTAAAACAGCTGTAATTAAACCTCTGATCAAGAAACCAAATTTTGATCCTAGTGTACTGTCTAACTATAGACCTAATTCAAACTTACAGTTTATTTCTAAGATTTTAGAAAAAGCTGTAGCCCAACAACTTTGCTCTTACCTGCGAAGAAACCAAATCTATGAAAAATTTCAATCTGGATTTAGGCCTCATCATAGCACTGAGACAGCTTTAGTTAAAATAACAAACGATCTACTTACAGCTGCCGACCAAGGCTGTGCTTCCCTACTCGTACTTCTCGATCTGAGCGCAGCCTTTGATACAATAGATCATACTATCCTTTTAGAAAGATTAGAGAACATGGTTGGTGTAACTGGAACTGCATTATCATGGTTTAAATCGTACTTAACCGATCGCTATCAGTTTGTGAGGATAAATGATATGTCTTCCAGTTATACCAAGGTAAGATATGGAATTCCACAAGGCTCTATATTAGGACCATTATTATTTACATTGTATATGCTCCCACTGGGCAAAGTTATTAGAAAACATGACATAAATTTTCATTGTTATGCAGATGACACACAGCTCTTCATATCAGCCAAACCTGATGACAGAGTGAGAATAAAGAAAATCGGGGATTGTGTAGAAGATGTGAAATTGTGGATGTCGCACAACTTCCTCCTATTAAATAGCGAAAAAACAGTTCTCCTATTAGGCCCCAAAGCTGCTAGAAATAAATTATCAGACTTAATGCTAAATCTGGCCGACTTCTCAGTCACACCTGGTTCAACAGCTAAAAATCTTGGAGTTATTATAGATTCAGATCTAGCATTCGATAAACACATATTTGATGTTACTAGAACAGCTTTTCTACACCTACGTAACATTTCCAAGCTAAGAAATGCCCTATCACTGCATGACGCAGAAAAATTAGTACATGCCTTCATTACCTCAAGGCTAGATTATTGTAATGCGCTACTGTCTGGATGTTCCGGCAGTAACTTAAATAAACTTCAGCTAGTTCAAAATGCTGCAGCCAGGGTCCTTACTAAAACTAGAAAATTTGACCATATTAGTCCAGTCCTGTCAGCACTGCACTGGCTTCCAGTCAAATTCCACATAGACTATAAAATTCTCCTGTTAACGTATAAAGCCCTACACGGGCTCGCTCCTGAGTATTTGCGAGACCTCATCTCCTATTATGAACCACCACGATTACTTAGATCTCAGGGTGCTGGTTTCTTAGAAGTTCCTAAAATTCAGAGGAGCTCTGCAGGAGGCAGAGCTTTCTCTTATAAAGCGCCTCAACTCTGGAATAATCTCCCCCAATTTGTTCGGGACTCAGACACAGTCTCAATCTTTAAGTCTAGACTGAAAACTTACTTGTTTAGTTTAGCTTTTGATAATTAATGTTTTTTTTTTCCTTTAGATAAGGCTGCAGATTCAGGGGTTCATGGACAGAGGAAATTGTGGTAAACTTAGATGCTGGTGCTGTTGTTCTCCCACTGCACACGGTCACTCAGGTTTGTGGACGGTGGAGTGGGTGGATGCCAGTGTTTCAGGGAGCCTCCGTGTCTATGTTACCTTCTGGCTCTCTGCCTTTAGTTAGGCTGTTTTATTCAGATCTGCCGGAGTCATTAGCTACACTCTGATGATGTTTTATATTCTCTATTTTACATAAATCCAGTCAAAACTAATTCCATCTCTCTGCCTTCCTCTGAGTTACTGACTGCCCACCTGTCTGACCCGATACCGATTGATGTTGGACCCTCTGGCTCTCGCATCTCCTGCCCGGCCAGACTGATGGAGTTTCTGAAGTCAGCTCTTCTCCATCCATGACCCACCACAGATCAGCTGCTCATCATCCATCTCACTCTCAACTACAGATTACATCCAAGCCATTAGTGGCGCTATTATACTCCTGAATATATAAAACCTATGTGGATGTATAAAAGACTTTTTAAATTTTAATTTAAAAGTTGTTTGACCAGTGGTAGGATGGTCCACCCTTAAATGTGAGTCTTGGTCCTCCCAAGGTTTCTTCCTCCTCCTGCAGCTCTGAGGGAGTTTTTCCTTGCCTCAGCGCTCACTGGGGGTTCTGTATTCTGTATTTTCTATGTTTAATGTTTTGCCTGATTCTTTGTCCTGTAATCATGTTTCTGTAAAGCTGCTTTGTGCCAGCAACTGTTGTAAAAAGCGCTATACAAATAAATTTGATTTGATTTGATTTAAAAATTATGTGTTTCTTTGATTTTACCATATTGAAAACATCTGGAATATAATCAAGAGGAAGATGGATGATCACAAGCCATTAAACCAAGCTGAACTGCTTATTTTTTTGCACCAGGAGTGGCATAAAGTTATTCAACAGCAGGGCTAGACTAGTAATCTGGTGGGCATTTGTCCGGTGGGCCGACAGTCCTCAGGGGCTGATGCTGTTGGATTTTTTCTTCCCCTTTTTTTCCTAAGAGACCAGCCCAGTCTGCGCATGTCTGCTTTTTGTTTTGCATTAGTTCAGATATCTGGAGGGGACTCTTTTCGGTGCAACACACTGTGTACCCATATATTTACACACAGCTGATCCAACTAATGAACTAACTGCCCCATAGACTGTATATAGCTGGACAGAGCATCGTCTCTCAGGTCGGGCGCCCCCTGCTGTCCGGCTGCAGAAAGCTGTGTAACTCCACCCATTCCCATAGGTTTCAATGGCAAAACGTTTTTTTCTAATATACTGTAATTCTACCTCCATTATTTAAATGCAGCAGCTAGTGTAACCTCTGCTTATATTGTCAAATTTTTATATCCCCACAGAATTTTTAAAACATTATTCAGCTGTATTCAAAAAAGGTGTGGTTATGGTAAAAGGGCTGCTTATGGGCGGGACCAATAACAGACCGTCAGCTCCGCTCCGCCCCGCTCTGCAGTCTGTGACCGCGATGCAGCCCTCAGGGGCGGGGTTATTTAAATGAGTAGGTTGCTCTCCACAGTTTTTCTCCCTCCTCTGGACTCTACTGCGCAGAATTGGGTGGCAGGATCGCCAACATGGCGGAAGATTTTGTCCTCATTTTCATTGAATGAATGGGAATGGCGACACGGCGTCAATCTTTTTTACCGTCTCTGAACTGCCCTCACTGACCCAATAGCACAGAATTACCCAGAACCAGCTTAAACGCTGTAACACAATTTACCAGTGTAAATGAGACCAGTGATAGTAGTGTTTACGGTTCTACAAGCTGCTCTATCAGTATGAGCTCTAATTATACTGATCCAACACCACCCTGGATACACTGACAGACCAGCTACACCAGCAAACTCAAAATACATTATTTACTGTTACTGGAGCTCCACATACAGTCTGTTTCCTCCCCAACCTCTGGATTTTACAGCGGGTCAGTAATGTGGGTTACAGTGATTCTGCTGGGTTAGCTCTGTGGTTCTTCAGTAAGCTGGGTTAGCTATGTGGTTCTTCAGTTAGCTGGGTTAGCTCTGTGGTTCTTCAGTTAGCTGGGTTAGTTCTGTGGTTCTTCAGTTAGCTGGGTTAGCTCTGTGGTTTTCAGTTAGTTGGGTTAGCTCTGTGGTTTTCAGTTAGCTGGGTAAGCTCTGTGGCTCTGTAAGCTCTTCAACTAGCTGGGAAAGCTCTGTGGCTCTTCAATTAGCTGGGTTAGCTGTGTGGCTCTTCAGTTAGCTGGGGTATCTCTGTGGCTCTTCAGTTAGCTGGGTTAGCTCTGTGGCTCTTCAGTTAGCTGGGTTAGCTCTGTAGTGCTTCAGTTAGCTGGGTTAGCTCTGTAGTGCTTCAGTTAGCTGGGTTAGCTCTGTGGCTCTTCAGTTAGCTGGGTTAGCTCTGTGGTTTTCAGTTAGCTGGGTTAGCTCTGTAGTGCTTCAGTTAGCTGGGTTAGCTCTGTGGCTCTTCAGTTAGCTGGGTTAGCTCTGTGGTTTTCGGTTAGCTGGGTTAGCTCTGTGGTCCTTCAGTTAGCTGGGTTAGCTCTGTGGTTTTCAGTTAGCTGGGTTAGCTCTGTGGCTATTCAGTTAGCTGGGTAAGCTCTGTGGATCTTCAATTAGCTGGGAAAGCTCTGTGGCTCTTCAGTTAGCTGGGTTAGCTCTGTAGCTCTTCAGTCAGCTGGGTTAGCTCTATGGTTCTTCAGTTAGCTGGGTTAGCTCTGTGGCTCTTCAGTTAGCTGGGTTAGCTCTGTGGTTTTCAGTTAGCTGGGTTAGCTCTGTAGTGCTTCAGTTAGCTGGGTTAGCTCTGTGGCTCTTCAGTTAGCTGGGTTAGCTCTGTGGTTTTCAGTTAGCTGGGTTAGCTCTGTGGCTATTCAGTTAGCTGGGTAAGCTCTGTGGATCTTCTATTAGCTGTTAGCTCTGTAGCTCTTCAGTCAGCTGGGTTAGCTCTATGGTTCTTCAGTTAGCTGGGTTAGCTCTGTGGCTCTTCAGTTAGCTGGGTTAGCTTTGTGGTTCTTCAGTTAGCTGGGTTAGCTCTGTGGTTCTTCATTTAGCTGGGTTAGCGCTGTGGCTATTCAGTTTGCTGGGTAAGCTCTGTGGTTCTTCAGTTAGCTGGGTTAGCTCTGTGGTTTTCATTTAGCTGGGTTAGCTCTGTGGCTATTCAGTTAGCTGGGCTAGCTCTGTGGACCTTCAATTAGCTGGGTAAGCTCTGTGGTTCTTCAGTTAGCTGGGTTAGCTCCGTGGTTCTTCAGTTAGCTGGGTTAGCTCTGTAGTGCTTCAGTTAGCTGGGTTAGCTCTGTGGTTATTCAGTTAGGTGGGTTAGCTCTGTGGTTCTTCAGTTAGCTGGTTTAGCTCTGTGGTTCTTCAGTTAGCTGGGTAAGCTCTGTGGCTATTCAGTTAGCTGGGTAAGCTCTGTGGCTATTCAGTTAGCTGGGTTAGCTCTGTGGCTCTTCAGTTAGATGGGTTAGCTCTTTGGCTCTTTAGTTAGCTGGGTTAGCTCTTTGGCTCTTTAGTTAGCTGGGTTAGCTCTGTGGCTCTTCAGTTAGCTGGGTTAGCTCTGTGGTTCTTCAGTTAGCTGGGTTAGCTCCTTGGTTCTTCAGTTCGATGGGTTAGCTCTGTGGCTCTTCAGTTAGCTGGGCCAGCTCTGTGGCTCTTCAGTTAGCTGGGTTAGCTCTTTGGCTCTTTAGTTAGCTGGGTTACCTCTGTGGCTCTTCAGTTAGCTGGGTTAGCTCTGTGGTTCTTCAGTTAGCTGGGTTAGCTCTGTGGTTCTTCAGTTTGATGGGTTAGCTCTGTGGCTCTTCAGTTAGCTGGGTTAGCTCTGTTGCTCTTCAGTTAGATGGGTTAGCTCTTTGGCTCTTCAGTTAGCTGGGTTAGCTCTGTGGCTCTTCAGTTAGCTGGGTTAGCTCTGTGGTTTTCAGTTAGCTGGGCTAGCTCTGTGGTCCTTCAGTTAGCTGGGTTAGCTCTGTGGCTCTTCAGTTAGATGGGTTAGCTCTTTGGCTCTTTAGTTAGCTGGGTTAGCTCTGTGGTTCTTCAGTTAGCTGGGTTAGCTCTGTGCTTCTTCAGTTAGCTGGGTTAGCTCTGTGGTTTTCAGTTAGCTGGGTTAGCTCTGTAGTGCTTCAGTTAGCTGGGTTAGCTCTGTGGCTCTTCAGTTAGCTGGGTTAGCTCTGTGGTTTTCAGTTAGCGGCGTTAGCTCTGTGGTCCTTCAGTTAGCTGGGTTAGCTCTGTGGTTTTCAGTTAGCTGGGTTAGCTCTGTGGCTATTCAGTTAGCTGGGTAAGCTCTGTGGATCTTCTATTAGCTGGGTTAGCTCTGTAGCTCTTCAGTCAGCTGGGTTAGCTCTATGGTTCTTCAGTTAGCTGGGTTAGCTCTGTGGCTCTTCAGTTAGCTGGGTTAGCTTTGTGGTTCTTCAGTTAGCTGGGTTAGCTCTGTGGTTCTTCATTTAGCTGGGTTAGCGCTGTGGCTATTCAGTTTGCTGGGTAAGCTCTGTGGTTCTTCAGTTAGCTGGGTTAGCTCTGTGGTTTTCATTTAGCTGGGTTAGCTCTGTGGCTATTCAGTTAGCTGGGCTAGCTCTGTGGACCTTCAATTAGCTGGGTAAGCTCTGTGGTTCTTCAGTTAGCTGGGTTAGCTCTGTGGTTCTTCAGTTAGCTGGGTTAGCTCTGTAGTGCTTCAGTTAGCTGGGTTAGCTCTGTGGCTCTTCAGTTAGCTTGGTTAGCTCTGTGGTTCTTCAGTTAGCTGGGTTAGCTCTGTGGTTCTTCAATTAGCTGGGTTAGCTCTGTGGTTCTTCAGTTAGCTGGGTTAGCTCTGTGGTTCTTCAGTTTGATGGGTTAGCTCTGTGGCTCTTCAGTTAGCTGGGTAAGCTCTGTGGCTATTCAGTTAGCTGGGTTAGCTCTGTGGCTCTTCAGTTAGATGGGTTAGCTCTTTGGCTCTTTAGTTAGCTGGGTTAGCTCTTTGGCTCTTTAGTTAGCTGGGTTAGCTCTGTGGCTCTTCAGTTAGCTGGGTTAGCTCTGTGGTTCTTCAGTTTGATGGGTTAGCTGTGTGGTTCTTCAGTTCGATGGGTTAGCTCTGTGGCTCTTCAGTTAGCTGGGTTAGCTCTGTGGTTCTTCAGTTAGCTGGGTTAGCTCCTTGGTTCTTCAGTTCGATGGGTTAGCTCTGTGGCTCTTCAGTTAGCTGGGCAAGCTCTGTGGCTCTTCAGTTAGCTGGGTTAGCTCTTTGGCTCTTCAGTTAGCTGGGTTAGCTCTGTGGCTCTTCAGTTAGCTGGGTTAGCTCTGTGGTTCTTCAGTTAGCTGGGTTAGCTCTGTGGTTCTTCAGTTTGATGGGTTAGCTCTGTGGCTCTTCAGTTAGCTGGGTTAGCTCTGTTGCTCTTCAGTTAGATGGGTTAGCTCTTTGGCTCTTCAGTTAGATGGGTTAGCTCTGTGGCTCTTGGGTTAGCTCTGTGGCTCTTCAGTTAGCTTGGTTAGCTCTGTGGTTCTTCAGTTAGCTTGGTTAGCTCTGTGGTTTTCACTTAGCTGGGTTAGCTCTGTGGTTCTTCAGCTAGATGGGTTAGCTCTGTGGCTCTTCAGTTAGATGGGTTAGCTCTGTTTTTCTTCAGTTAGCTGGGTTAGCTCTGTGGTTTTCAGTTAACTGGGTTAGCGCTGTGGCTATTCAGTTTGCTGGGTAGGCTCTCTGGTTCTTCAGTTTGCTGGGTTAGCTCTGTAGTGCTTCAGTTAGCTGGGTTAGCTCTGTGGTTATTCAGTTAGCTGGGTTAGCTCTGTGGTTCTTCAGTTTGCTGGTTTAGCTCTGTGGTTCTTCAGTTAACTGGGTTAGCTCTGTGGTTTTCATTTAGCTGGGTTAGCTCTGTGGCTATTCAGTTACCTGGGCTAGCTCTGTGGATCTTCAGTTAGCTGGGTAAGTCAAGTCAAGTCAAGTAGTTTTATTGTCAATACTGCATATGTACAGGACATACAGAGAATTGAAATTACGTTACTCTCCTTCCCAATTTTACAGCAAGTACAGATAATAGATATAATAAAAGAGAATGGGAGACACTATGAGTACAATACAGCAGGGACACAATAGACATACATGAGACAGAAACAAGGTGCAGTAGTGTGGGGAGAAATAGATATATAAATATAAGTAAAAAAAAAAAAGAAATAGATATAATATAAAAGAGTGGGAGACACGATATGTACAAAACAACAAGACACAATAAACATACGTAAGACAATAGTGCAATATTGATGGTGATTGAGATGGAATGACAGTATAAATAGTATATATCAGCAGTGCAAATATGGTATGTGGTATATATCTTAAGACAGGTAAAGTGAATGAGTGCGTAAGTTCTTAAAGTTCACAGTTTATGGGGAATTAAAGTGCGAAATGACAGTGCAAGTATATCAGCAGTGCAGATATTGGGTGTGTAGTGCAAGTCAGTTTGGAAGGGACCAGTACTTTGTGCATTGTAGTGCAGAGTTTCAGTACTGTATTAGTGGGGGGGTCAGGATGCTGAGTGAGTGTGTGCTGGGGGCAGGATTGGGATGGGGGGTAGAGCAGGAAGAAAGTTCAGCATCCTCACAGCCTGATGGATGGGACTGTCTCGCAGTCTGCTGGTCCTCGCCCCGAGACTCCTCAGTCTCCTCCCTGATGGCAGCAGGCTGAAGAAGCTGTGTAGTGGGTGGGAGGGATCTCCTGCCAGACGGAGGGCTTTCCGTGTGAGGCGGGAGCTGTACAAGTCCTGAAGGGAGGGGAGAGAGGTGCCAACAATCTTCTCAGCTGCTCTCACGATGCGCTGGAGGGTCCTGCGGCCGGATGCTGTGCAGGCCCCGTACCACACGGTGAAACAGCTGGTCAGTATGCTCTCGATGGCCCCTCTGTAGAAGGTGGTCATGATTGGGGTGGGGGCTCCAGCTCTTCTCAGCTTGCGGAGAAAGTAGAGATGCTGATTTGCCTTCCTGGCCAGTGATGCTGAGTTGGTGCTCCAGGAGAGGTCCTCTGTGACGTGCACACCCAGGAACTTGGTGCTGTTCACCCTCTCCACAGCAGTTCCGTTGATGAACAGAAGTGTGTGTTGTGTGTGAGTTCTCCTGAAGTCCACAACAATCTCCTTGGTCTTCTCTGTGTTCAGAGAGAGATTGTTGTGTTTGCACCAGGAGGCCAGGCGGCTCACCTCGCTCCTGTAGTGTGACTCATCGTTGTTGCTGATGAGACCCACCACCGTCGTGTCATCCGCAAACTTGACGAAGAGGTTGGAGGTGTGTGCTGGTGTGCAGTCATGGGTCAGCAGAGTAAACAGAAGGGGGCTCAGCACACATCCTTGGGGAGCCCCTGTGTTCAGTGTGATGATGCTGGATGTGCTGCTGCCAACCCGTACTGCCTGTGGTCTTCCAGTCAGGAAGTCTAACAGCCAGTTGCACAGTGAAGTGCTCAGCCCCAGACTGTCCAGTTTGAGTATGAGCTGTTGGGGGACGATTGTGTTGAATGCCGAGCTGAAGTCAACTAACAGCATTCTGACGTAGGTGTTCTTCTTGTCCAGGTGTGTGAGGGCTGAGTGGAGAACAGTGGAGATGGCATCATCGGTCGAGCGATTTGACCGATATGCAAACTGGTAGGGGTCCAGGGAGGGGGGGGGGTGAAGACTTGATGTGATGCATGACTAGTCGTTCGAAGCACTTCATGAGGATGGGGGTGAGTGCAACTGGACGATAGTCATTGCAACAGGATGGCTATGCCTTCTTTGGGATAGGGATGATGGTGGTGGCTTTGAAGCATGTGGGGTCTTCTGAGTTTACTGAATTAAGCAGATGTAATCCAGTTTATTGTCCAGAGAGCGTACATTGGCCAAAAGCATGGTGGGGATAGCTGGCTTGTGTGGGTTAGCCGCTAGCCTCGCTCGGATACCCCCGCACTTACCCCGCTTCTGCCTTCTCGCCTGCCGCCTGTGGAGCTTCCATTGTGAGCGAGCTGCAGCGGTGGGGGTCGGTGGGGGTGCGGGTGTCCGGAGCACGCCGCAGACTCACAGTTCTTCTCGGAGTCCGCGGTTTAACTCCAAAAGTGAGTTTCTGCCGACTCCAAGCAGAAACTCATGGCTGTAGGTGCGTTTCAGGACGTGAACGCACGACAAAGACGAACAAAAACACTGCGACTTACGAGACAAAAAACACGAAAACGCTGTTTCCTCGGAAGAGAGAGTAGCCGCTGCATGTGCATGCACCGCCATCTTGGATCTAACAAACTAACAATCCGTCATCTTGGATCTAACAAGCTCTGTGGTTCTTCAGTTAGCTGGGTTAGTTCTGTGGTTCTTCAGTTAGCTGGGTTAGTTCTGTGGTTTTTCAGTTAGCTGGGTTAGTTCTGTGGTTTTTCAGTTAGCTGGGTTAGCTCTGTAGTGCTTCAGTTAGCTGGGTTAGCTCTGTGGTTATTCAGTAAGCTGGGTTAGCTCTGTGGTTCTTCAGTAAGCTGGGTTAGCTATGTAGTTCTTCAGTTAGCTGGGTTAGCTCTGTGGTTCTTCAGTTTGCTGGGTTGGCTATGTGGTTCTTCAGTTAGCTGGGTTAGCTCTGTGGTTCTTCAGTTAGCTGGGTTAGTTCTGTGGTTTTTCAGTTAGCTGGGTTAGATCTGTAGTGCTTCAGTTAGCTGGGTTAGCTATGTGGTTCTTCAGTTAGCTGGGTTAGCTATGTGGTTCTTCAGTTAGCTGGGTTAGCTATGTGGGTCTGGAGTAACTGTAATGCTATTTCTCCTGCTGTAACACTCAGCTCGCCTCAGTGAGAGCAGAGTTCGTTGATAAGCTAGTTGTTAGTTTATTAGTTGGATCAGGGAGTGTTGTAATCAGTAACGTTATAAACCAGTGACTGTAATTTACGTGACCGTAAAGCCTGACACAGGGACAGCGCCTGGATTGGTTCTATTCTATCTGCAATTTGTGGATAATATGGATTTATGGAAATACAACTAATATGGATAAACAGCGGATTTAAAAAACTGTAAATTGTGCTCACATTGTTTTCCTTTTTCTGAAAGTTGTGTTTATTAATTTAGGATTGCAGAACTTGTAAGCTATAATGAATTAAAATTCATTTAGCTAACTAGTTTGCTAGAAGCCGGATGTAGAGGATAGCTAGAATTGGGTAATGTTGGTAGTTTAGAGCAGTTTCTTAACCCTGGTCACTGAACTAAAATTCTGTTTGTCGCCTGATACAAATACATGTTATAGCTGTTTAATAGAGGAAGTATCTTTAACCTGAAAAATAAGAATTGAGCTGGTATATCAGAGAAATTCAGAAAAATACATAATAGAGATGATTTCAATGAAAAGGATAAAAAAAACAATTTAGCTACACAGAGCAGACAAAAATGGTGGAGTTAACAATAGACAATAAACTTCTTATATTTAGTATGTTGATGGTACATTATGCTTCTATGTAACCCCACATACATAAATTACAAGTCGGTTGTGCTCCACTAATTATGAGTGGCCCGTCTAAACCAAAAATGCCGGGGCCGTTTTTTTTGTCCCAGTCCAGCCCTGTCCAAAAGCAGTGTGTAAGACTGGTGGAGGAAATCATGCCAAGATGCATCCAGATAGGTCTGGATCTTTTTATTTCAGCCATTTCTCATTTTCTGCAAATAAATGCTCTTAAGGACAATATTTTTATTTGTAATTTGGGAGAAATGGTGTCTGTAATGTATATAATTAAACAACAATGTTCAGTTTACTCAAACATATACCTATAAATAACAAAATCAGAGAAACAAAATCTGGAAACAAACTCTTAATTTGTTTCCAGAGCTGTATATCCAGATGAAACATACCACAATACCATTCCTCCGCAAATATACACAGAATAATAACAAACAAATTCCATATATATGCAGTATGTAATGGCATATATTGTTATATTATATTAGATATTATGCAGTTACTGTAACTCAAATTACAGCATCACTTCTGTGATTGTTATGGTAACACTACACTAATAGATTGTATAAAAATAATGAACTTTCTAATAAATTTACAAACAGACAAAAACAAACATTTGTAATTAGTCAAAATGTACATTTACTTACACTATTTGAATGAGTGTGTAGGAGTGTGGAGTAACTCACCGTGCAGGGATTGAGCATCAATCCGTTCCTCCTTCTCATGAACTCTCTGTGTCACTGAGCAGTAGTATGAGTCGATTTCCTCTACTGTGATTCTGCTTTTCACATTAAAGAGATCAGCGACTTCCTGAGTTTCTGTTTCTGCAGTCACATTAACTCCTTTACTGTTTTTCCACTGAAGCTCAGGTTCAGGATACCAGCCTTTAGATTCACACAGTAAAGTGAACTTTCCTGATTCATATTTCTCCACAGTGATCACTGGTTCACTTCCCACAGCTGTGGAAAAAATCATCAAAACATTCAACAGTGTGGTATTACATTTATATAAATATTTATTAAAATATAAAAAATATATATTTTTATAGAAATGTACAAATTATATCATTACTTCAAGCCTTGTTCACACATATCTGGGTGATTCTCACGAAAAAATTTCAAAAGGCATTTGAATATAAAATTTCTTTTTGTTATGCAAGATTAGGGTCTGAACTTCTTAGAAATACTTTTTTTTTTTTATTTTATTATTTTTTTCTGTATATTTTGCACCATTTTAGTCGGTCAGAGCACACACATTCTCAGTACCGCAACATGATAACACAGAACAGATATGGTTTAAAAGTTACACATTTGTTACTTTTTAAATAGATATTATTAACAGTTGTGCTCATATGTGTATATAACCCAGAAAATATTATATTTATAAGTTTCCCATTTTTTTTTATTTTATGATTTGTCTCATTACCGCAACAGATTTCATGATTCATGTCCTGTCTTTTCAGGATATTTAACGGAAAAATTACATGTACAATTACTTATTTAGTACAGATGATCTATGAAGAAATACAATTTATCCAAATACCATTATAAACTAGAATTTGTTTTATAACAAATAATAATAATAAAATAATTAGTTAATAAATATGTGTTGCGGTAAAGAGAATGGTGTTTCGGTAATGAGAGTCAATGTTTCGGTAATGAGAGTCATTACAAGGATTCCTACTTAATTAACAATAACACTTTACACAACAAACACAGAGTGTGAATGCTGTGAATAAATAACAAATTCTAATGATGTACTTCTTGAGTTTTGTATAGAGTAGTAATATTGAACAAAATGTGGTATTTACTGTTGAAAATTATTCTCAGTAAGACTCAAGCTGTGAAAATATCCTATTTTGAACTGTGTATTTTAATGAAACAAATTTTAACATACCTCATTAGACATAAATTCCTTAAAACTTTAAACATCACTGTATAACTAAATTGAAATGGAATGTTTAAATACAAAATAAGTAATTCAACATCTCATAAAACAACTTTTTTATTAAGTATAAATTTCATGACAGATATAAACATCAATGTACAACTGAATTGAAATTAAATATTTAAGTATGAAACAAGCAATTCAACATCTCATCAAACATCTTTGTATGAAGCATTAATCTCATGAAAATGTAAACATCAATGTGCAACTAAATTAAAATTAAAGATAAAATTAAAGAAAGTTGTTTAATGAAATGTATATATATATATATATACAGTGAGTCCAAGAAGTATTTGATCCCTTGCTGATTTTCTTCGTTGGCCCACTAATAAAGACATGATCATTCTATACTTTTAATGGTAGATGTATTCTTACATGGAGAGACAGAATATTAAAAAGAAAATCCAGAAAATAAATCTAAGGAATATATATTAATTGATTTGTATGTCATGGAGTGGAATAAGTATTTGATCCCTTAGTATTCATTAGCAGTTCTGGCTTTTACAGACCAGTTAGACACTCCCAATCAACTTGTTACCTGACCTGAAGCCACCTGTTCTCACTAATCACTTGTGTGAAAAACACCTGTCCACAGAATCAGACAGATCACACAGATTTCAAGTCTCCAACATGGGTAAAACCAAAGAGCTGTCACAGGACCTCAGAGTCAGAATTGTTGACCTTCACAAAGCTGGAATGGGCTACAAAAAGATTAGTAAGGTGTTGGATGTGAAAGTAACAACTATTGGTGCAATTATCAGAAAGTTTAAAGAGTATAACATGACAATCAACAGACCTCGGCCCGGTGCTCCAAAGAAGATTTCGCCTCGTGGGGTGGCAATGATGCTGAGAACGGTCAGAAATCGTCCTGCAACCACTCGGCAGGAGTTAGCAAATGACCTGAAGGCAGCTGGGACCACAGTTTGCAAGGAAACAATTGGCAACACTTTGCGCAACAACGGATTCACATCCTGCAGTGCCCGAAAGGTACCCCTGCTGAAGAGAGCACATGTGGAGGCGCACCTCAAGTATGCCAATGATCATTTGAAAGATGAACCAAGTTATTGGGAGAAGGTTTTGTGGTCAGACGAGACCAAAATTGAACTTTTTGGCCTCAACTCCACCCGCCATGTGTGGAGAAAGAAAAATGCTGCCTATGACCCCAAGAACACTGTGCCCACCGTCAAGCATGGAGGTGGAAGCATAATGTTTTGGGGGTGTTTCTCTGCCAAGGGTACAGGGCTACTTCACCGCATCACTGGGAAGATGGATGGAGCCATGTACCGCACAATCCTGAGGGACAACCTCCTCCCCTCTGCCAGGGATCTGAAAATGGGCCGTGGTTGGGCCTTCCAACATGATAACGACCCTAAACATACAGCAAAGGCAACAAAGGATTGGCTCAAGAAAAATCACATTAAGGTCATGGAGTGGCCCAGCCAGTCGACAGACCTCAATCCGATCGAAAATCTATGGAGGGAGCTGAAGGTCAGAGTTGCCAAGCGACAGCCCACCAACCTTCATGATTTAGAGAGGATCTGCAAAGAAGAGTGGGCCAAAATTCCCCCTGGTGTGTGTGCTAAACTTGTGGTTAACTACAACAAACGTCTCACCGCTGTGCTTGCAAACAAAGGCTTTGCCACTAAGTATTGAGTGTGTTTGGCAAGAGGGATCAAATACTTATTTTCCTCATTGAAATACAAATTAATTAAAATATATTCTTTAAAATTATATTCTGGATTTTTGTCTTGATATTCTGTCTCTCCATGTTAGAATATATCTACCATTAAAAGTGCAGAAGGATAGTGTCTTTATTAGTGGGCAAACAAAGAAAATCAGCAAGGGATCAAATACTTCTTGGACTCACTGTATATATATATATATATATATATATATATATATATATATATGTGTGTGTGTGTGTGTCTATATATATATATATATAATACATAAATTTCATGAAACAACTTTAGTTATAAACTGTTAATAAAGGTTGTTTCATAAAATGTATATATACATATATATATATATATATATATATATATGTATATATACATATATATATATATATATATATATTTTTTTTTTATATATATATATATATCTTATTCGGAAGTTATATGGGTGTCACTGCCCTGCTACATAAATCTGTTTTTTATCTGAAATTGCATCATGTATTGTTTTATATATTGTTTATTATAAGTAAATAAAGGCTTTTTTATGAAACAATATATATATTCATGTCACTTAAAACATTAATTTCTCTCTACCGCAACAGGCCTTAAATTGTTGCGGTGTATGAGAAGGCTGTTGCGGAGTATGAGGGACCTTAACCTTCTTTGATCTCTGTGGGGACACCATGATGCCTGGCTAAACTTTTGCTAGCTTTTTGTATTTAGACTTTAAAAACCTTAAAAATTCCCAAAACACAATAAAATTTTCATTTTTTTAAACATTAAAAACTAGCTGTTTCGGTAATGAGAAACAAAAAGTTGTGTATGCTCGCTGACAACCAAGTTTTTAACATTTATCTGGAGAGGTATAAAATTAGGTGCTTACCTGGTAGCCATCTTGGGTGTCATAGTAAAAGGTGTCCCCCCCTCTCTAAATGGCTGTTTTTTTCTGTTCCTTGTGGTCTTAAATGGTGCTTGAAAATTGTTGCGGAGGCTGAGAACATTGGTTCTGACCAAAGTTATTTTTCTAAATATTTTCTTTTCTTTTACCAACGAATTCCAAGTAATACATTTTTATTGACTGTAACAATTTACTTTATAAGATACATTGAAGTTTTTTTATAATTTATTTATTTTAAATATTAAAATCTTATAATTGAAGAGCCGAGATTCAGCAATGGACGCGTTGCGGTACTGAGAATTTCACACTAAATTATAAAAAATACATAATTTAAAATATCACAATGTCTTCTTTTAATCACTTCCAATACAGCCTATGATGAGATGTTTATAAACCAGTGTTTCCCAAATTGATAGCATTTACCTGTTCATCACACTCCTTAATGCCACCTCATTAGTCTGATTTCGTGAGAATCACCCATCTGTATATTTCTGTAAATGTAGGATTTTGCCAGATTTCAAATAAATTTCCTTTATCCACAAGATTACAATTCTTACAGTTTAATTTCAAATTTATCAAATAAAATCATACAACCCAAAAACAGAACTAAAAAAGTACAAATATTTAGTTTCTTTACATCAAAGATTTTCTGGCTATGTGTTTAAACCAGAGACTGTAAAAAAAGATGAACGCTGTGTCTCCGTTCCCATTCATTCAATGAAAATGAAGCCAAAATCTTCCGCCATGTTGGCGATCCTGCCACCTGATTCTGTGCAGTAGAGACCAGAGGAGGGAGAAAGACTGTGGAGAGCAGCCTACTCATTTAAATAACCCCGCCCCTGAGGGCTGCCTCATGGTCACAGACTGCAGAGCGGGGCGGAGCGGAGCTGACGGTCTGTTATTGGTCCCGCCCATAACCAGCCCTTTTACCATAACCACACCTTTTTTGAATAGAGCTGAATAAAGTTTTAAAAACCGAATTCTGTGGGGAAATAAAAAATTGACAATATAAGCAGAGGTTACACTAGCTGCTGCATTTAAATAATGGAGGTAGAATTACAGTATATTAGAAAAAAACGATTGAGAGTTGTCTGTTTTGCCATTGAAACCTATGGGTGGAGTTACATAGCTTTCTGCAGCTGAACAGCAGGGGGCGCCCGACCTGTGGTGGCTTCACTTTTAAGAGACGATGCTCTGTCCAGCTATATACAGTCTATGGTTTAAACAGCTGATCTTGAGACCTCAATTCCACACACAGACAAATGTTTTGAAAAAGCTCTTTTTGCACGTTCACATGAGAATCATGCTCTCCACTCTTTTTCAGTGAAATATAACATCATGTTTGTGTAATCAGGAAGCTGAAACACAGAGAAAGACTGATATTCAGATATGTGTGAACACGACCTGAAAAACATATTAACTGAAACGTTTACCTTCAACTGAGAGTTTAGTAGTTTTAGAATCCTCCCAGAACTTAGAGTCAACTCTGCATGTGTATTCTCCTTCATCAGTAATCCGAACGTTGGAGAGTTTCAGTGAGACGTCTCCATTCTTCAGCTCCTCTTTAAACACAGCGGTTCTTCCTCTGTAAAAAGGATTCTGATCTGTGTTTAGATCTTTATGATTCCCGTAGAGATGAACCAGTGAATCATTCAGGTCTGATCTGGACCAAGTAACGTTCATATTCACAGCGTTCACCATGATGTTTGGATTACCCAACTCTCGTACAGAACACGGCAGAACAACATCAGAACCAGAAACACTGAAAACAGGAGCTTCTGGACCCACCACCTCAAACTTCCCTGTATACTCTGTAAACAAAACCAACAGAACCTTTAATTAAAACACACACACACACACACACACACATAGTCTATACACACACACACACACACACACACTCACCACATATAATCTACACACACACCACATAATCTACACACACATACACACCACATATAATCTACACACACACACTCACCACATATAATCTACACACACACACTCACCACATATAATCTACACACAACACATATAATCTACACACACCACATATAATTTACACACACACACCACATATAATCTACACCAGGGGTGTCACACTCATTTTGGCCGAGGGCCACATTGGCATATTGGCTGTCCTCTGAGGGCCAGATGTAACTTATAAATGTAATAAAATGTAATCAAATGTAATATAAAATGAATGTAATTACTCCTTAATGTTAAATAACTCTCAATATATTTGAGAGTTACAAATATACAATCGACAAGCATTGTGGGAAATGTAGTTTTTGATCAAAGAACGCTTTTGACGTATTTATTATAGACACTAAGATCTTACAAGCTCTCGCGGGCCACATAAAAGGACGTGGCGGGCCACATTTGGCCCGCGGGCCTTGTGTTTGACACATGTGATCTACACACACACCACATATATTCTACACACACACACACTCACCACATATAATCTACACACACACACTCACCACATATAATCTACACACACAAACACACACACACACCACATATATTTTACACACACACACACCACATATAATCTACATACACACCACATAATCTACACACACATACACACAACATATAATCTACACACACACACACACCACATATAATCTACATACACACTACATATAATCCACACACACACCACATATATGATCTACACACACACACCACATATAATCTACACACACACCACATAATCTACACATACACCAGATATAATCTACACACACACCACATATGATCTACACACACCACATATAATCTACACACACACCACATATAATCTACACACACACACCACATATATGATCTACACACACACCACATATAATCTACACACACACCACATATAATCTACACACACACACCACATATATGATCTACACACACACCACATATAATCTACACACACACCACATATAATCTACACACACACCACATATAATCTACACACACACCACATATAATCTACACACACACCACATATAATCTACACACACACACCACATATGATCTACACACACCAGATATAATCTACACACACACCACATATAATCTAAACACACACACCACATATGATCTACACACACACCACATATAATCCACACACACACCACATATATGATCTACACACACACACCACATATAATCTACACACACACACCACATATGATCTACACACACACACCACATATGATCTACACACACCACATATAATCTAAACACACACACCACATATGATCTACACACACCACATATAATCTACACACACACCACATATAATCTACACACACACCACATATAATCTACACACACACCACATATAATCTACACACACACACCACATATGATCTACACACACACACCACATATAATCTACACACACCAGATATAATCTACACACACACCACATATAATCTACACACCACATATAATCTACAAATACACCACATATAATCTACACACACCAGATATAATCTACACACACACCACATATAATCTACACACACACCACATATAATCTACACACACACCAGATATAATCTACACACACACACCACATATGATCTACACACACACTTAGGGCTGCACAGTATATCGTTTAAGCATCGAAATTGGGATGTGCGCATGTGTGTGCGATAGTCATTTCGCGGACCCTGCGATGTCACGTGGCAATAAAAACAAACACGTTGTTGCACACCATCATTTTACTACCAAAAGTCGAGAGCAAAGTTTTTGAATGCAAGAGCCTATTTCATGCAACACTCATCACATTTTATTTTCTCACGTGTAAAATATAGGTGTGCTCTCACGAATTTTTTAGTTTCTCACGTGTAAAATATAGGTGTGCTCACACAAATTTATCATGCTCTCTCTCAAATTAAATCTCCTCTTATACGAATCTGCGTGCGCTCTCTGATATATCATGTTTGTGTGCTATCTGGCTGTTCTTAATGTTTCAAGAGCGTGCGTGCACGCTCAACTTCCCGCTGTGTGCTCGCGGAGCAGTCCCTACTCGAGCGCGGAGCTTTTCACTGCAACAAAGCTGCCAACTCTCCATCCAATCAGACGTGGCAACAGGATTTGACCAATTAAATTCGTAATGCCACTTGCTCTGCATTCTCATTGGTTTAAAATTGTTTTTACTATTACATTATGAGCTCAGAGCTAGATAACAGATGAATTTCGGAATACCATAATATATAATAACATAAAAAAAAAAAAAAAAAAATATATATATATATATATATATATATATATATATATATATATATATATATATTATTGTTATTATTATTATTATTATTATATATTATGGTATTCCGAAATTCATCTGTTATCTAGCTCTGAGCTCATAATGTAATAGTAAAAACAATACAAGAAAACATTTTATTTATTATTTCATTTGGAATTTATTAAGTAAACGTTGTTTTTTCAATAATTTGTAGCAAGCATATTAATAGTATTTTGTATTATTATTATTATTTTTAGGAGATCTTAGACTGCACATATATGTCTTAAATATAAACTACGACACATTTTACATTAATAGCTGAAATATGTTGCTCAGAAATAATACTATAATATCCTTGCTTAAAATTATTTAAAAATCAAGTTACAGTAGAAATTACAGGGGGTGGGATGGCGGGGGATTTCATTTCAGTTTTTTTCAACCAATGAGAATGCAGAGCAAGTGGCATTAGGAATTGAGTTTGTGGCAAGCCAAACTAGTCACATCCACGCGTTGTCCTCGCGCGTAGGATAAGCCTAGACCACACGTGCTACTGTTTTGCGACGCGTTCGATAAGGATACTTGTCAAAAGCGGACCTTACAGCACGCGTCGTATAGACCGTTTCAGAGGAATATTCTTCTTCTTCTTCTTTCAGGTTTATGGCGGATGGCAGACCAACTGAAGGTGCATTACCGCCACCTACTGAGCAGGAGTGTGAAGTGTGATTTCGGGAAGTGACATGGCCAATAATAAACAAAATGTAGGTGAAAGGAAATTCATAAATAAGTACATAAAAATAAAAGAAAGTAAACGAGAGAGGAAACAAAAAAAAAAACTAAATAAAGCAAAATATATCTATAGCTTTCAAATATTGAAAAACCAGTTTATGAACCGAACCCATCCCTGCCCCATAAGAAAGCAATCCTGTCAAAGAAAATTCTTTGTGACCCTTGTCTTTAAGAGAAGAAAACAAAATTTTCCTTTGTACAGCATATTTATTGCAACAAAAAGAACATGGTCCACGGTTTCCCTCTGCGGACAGTGGCGACAAAGCCCTGTGGAGTGTTTCTGTATTATTTGCAAAGAGGCATTCAGCATACTGTGACCTACTCGGAGCCTTGTTAGTACAATTTCCTGCCTCCGACAGTACCCTCCACTCCCTCCAAAACCAACTCTCGGTTGTATTGCAAACAAATGCCTCCCCTTCGGTTCATGTTCCCAATTAGTCTGCCATAATGTTCTAACATGTGGGATATCGAGGTCACATCTATTTTGCTTCAGGCATTGTTTAGCAGCTTTGTCAGCAGTCTCATTACCGTCCACCCCTACATGTGCTGGAACCCATAAAAACTGAACTAAAATAGTCTGCATGTGTAAACGAAATAATGGCTGAGATATTTCTAACATTAGGTCTTGTCTACATTTAGATTTGCCAGACTGGATGCTTTGTAAAGCAGACAAAGAATCTGAACAAATCACCATCCTCATTGGGCAAACATCCTCAGCCCACTGCAATCCTAAAAGAATGGCGACAAGCTCGGAGGAAAATACAGATAGGTTATCAGACAGTCGCCTACTAACAACCACATGAAATTCTGGCACAAAGACCGCTGCTGATGTGGAACCCACAGTAGGATCCTTTGACCCATCAGTATACACCTGCAGAGTACCATAATAATTAAGTGCCAGATGTTGTTCTACCATAACAGCTGTACTTCCTGCATCACTCCATTTTTTATTAAGGAGGGAAAAATCAACACTAGGCAATGGGAACATCCAAGGTGGTACCACTGATATAGGAACAGTACTGCTGAAAGCACGAGCCTGCAATCCCATTTCGCCTGCTTCTGAGTTGCTCAGACACCCAAAACTCCTTGAGGGACCATGAAGAGGAGCGCTGCAATCATGTAGAACAGACACAGCTGGATGGCTCTCTATGTGCCCCTTCAGGTTGGACCAATATACTGTAGACAATGCAAGTCTTCTTAAATGCAAAGGCATTTCTCCTGTTTCAACCTGTAGAGAAGCCACTGGGGAGGATCTAACTGCACCACAACACAATCTCAGTGCTTGTGCTTGAATTACATCAAGTAATTTTAGGTTTGACTCAGCAGCTGATCTATAGGCCATGCAGCCATAGTCAAAAAACGATCTAATTAGAGCATCATAAATGCACAGGAGAGAGGAACGGTCAGCCCCCCAGTCACTTCCCGCCAAGCATTTAAGGACATTTAATCCTTTTTTGCATTTGTCTATGATCTTCATAATGTGATGCTTCCAGGTCAATTTCGAGTCCATCCACAAACCAAGAAACTTGACTACCTTCACCTGTTCAAGAGTCTGACCATACAATTTAAGCCCAAGTTCATTTGTTTTTGATCTCTTAGAAAAATAGATGACCTGGGATTTAGCCACAGATAACTTGAATCCCCATTCATTTGCCCAGTGTTCAACCCCAACAATTGCCTCCTGCATCTTTCGCTTAACAAAAGATAGATTCCTCCCTCTCTTCCACAGAGCCTCATCATCTGCATACAAAGATTTTGCTATGTCCAGTGTTGGGCACGTTACTTTGAAAAAGTAATTAGTTATAGTTACTCGTTACTTCTCCAAAAAAGTAACTGAGTTACTAACGGAGTTACTCCACTATAAAAGTAACTAGTTACCAGTAAAAGTAACTATCACGTTACTTTTGTCAAAAAAAAGGAAATTAATTATTTACTATTATTATTAGAAAAATACCAAACGATAATAAACCCAAAATGTTGACAAAAATATAGTCTAACGAATTACAAAAAATAAAAACGAAATTCTTCACAGAACCAAAGAAAATTACTAAAACATGTAATACTGAAAAAAACGGAAAAAACGGAAAAACGCGTCTGGGGATGGAGTTAAACAAACCAAGCCACACTCAAAGGAAATATGTATATAAACAAAACAAAAAATTGGACAAAAACAACAATCTAATGACCGTTAAAATGGTATTAATATAACAGTTTCACCAAAAGAGAATAGAGCTTAGATCGGCCCAAAAATCCGACCCGACCCAGCCGGAGCCTGTGCACGTTCTGCCCAAGCCCGAACCATGAACTGTCATTATGAGCCCGAGCCAACCCAAACCATAAACTTTCTGTTTTCGGGCTGATTGAATGAGTGAAATATAATCAGAATTATGTTAATTAACACTGAAACATAGCATAAAACTATTATTTAATTAAAATGATTTTTAAGAACAGCTACACATTCATTTTATTATAGTTTGATTCAGTAAGTTTTAATTTGTTTTTAGGGTGGGCTTGCTAGTTTTTATTAGTTTTCACACATCTCATCAGAGAGATCAATCTAATAAACGTGAGAGAGAGAGAGAGAAATATTTGCTTGTTCTGGAATGAGCTACTCACAGGTAAATGTTCTCACATACTGAATCTCCTGTTTCTCTTTCATCTGCCTTGCACTCATATTGTAATCCCATGTTTTCTGTCGTATTTTGCGGCTAGCGTGAGCGCTTTACACAAGAACTAACGCCGCGGACCACGAGGTGTTGCGCGCTCGGCAACACCGCCCGCTGTACAACAGCTCTTATAAATAAATTAAACACGAAAATTCAGTAATTTTAGTTCGTTTTAGTTAGTTTTATAAACACAAAATACAGTTCGAGATAGTTATGTTTTTTCCTTTTAATTACCGTTTTTATTAGTTTCAGTTAACACAAATGTTTTTTCACTTTCAGTTTTCGCTATTTCGTTCGCTTTAGTGAACAATAATAATTGGTTACTTAGCAACATTGTGATTATCACACCAGAGCTTTATATAAAATAAAAATAGGAGCCCGATTTTGGGACGGTCTTTGGGTCAGGTCGGGTTCGGGCAGAGAATCTAAGCTCTAAAAGAGAAAGCAGCAGCACCACAAAAACCGGAGCAGCTAAAAAGAGCTTAACTTCCTTAAATCGGAACTTGGCCTGTCCACGGCAATCACTGAATTGATTAGAGCAGCAAATCGTCACAATTGTGCCTAACTTCACCACGCCAATGCACAGCGGCCAGAAGCTCAAGTTCACCGGAAAGAGGAGGGGTTAACCAGGGCAAACCAAAGTTACAACAAAAAAAAGTTCATAGAGTGGCTAAAGTAACGTGCAGTAACGTGGTGTCGGAAATGGTAATGGCGTTATAGTTACAGTCAGAGTAATTAGTTAGATTACTCGTTACTGAAAAAAGTAACGGCGTTAGTAACGCCGTTACTCCCAACACTGGCTATGTCAGGACTAACCCCAGAAAAGATATCATTGATCATAATGTTAAATAAAATAGGGCTACAGACACTGCCTTGCTTAACTTTAAACCCAATTCCTTCCCTAATAAAAGTAGCTACACCTCCACCATTACCCTTATCCCTATCCCTTTCAACGACTACATAACCTGACAAAGTAAAACTTAAATGGGGTTTAAGCCAGGTCTCTTGCACACACACAATATCAGGTACACGTTTTCTACTAATCACAAATTTCTTAAAATCTTGTCCATTAGCAATCAAACTCCTTGCATTCCACTGTAATATTAAAATTCCCATTACGGGCCATCACTAGACTGCGAAGGTTGAACCCTCCCAGCAAGACTCGAGCTAATCACTTCCCAAGTCAAACTTTTAATATCCAGAAACTTTTCTGCAGATCTAACAATGATTTTAATTCTTTCGGTCCTACTATTAGTCTGGGCAGTACAGTTGGTCACATCGGCCATAAACATAACAAACTTTATCTTATCAACTACCAGAGTATCTCGAGTGATAGGACAGTGCGTTTGGTGGCTCAGGGCGGTTCAAGGAACATCAGTAACTGTGCGCGCTGATCTTACAGCACTGCCTTCAGGAGGAGCAACCGTATGAACCTCCTTTAGAGCTGCAGCATAGGTTAGCCCCTGCGTAACTCGAACTTCCTGGACTTTAGCAGCTCTTTTCCGCACTTCACATCCGCCATATGCAGCCTTATGATCTCCCCCACAATTGCAACATTTGGGTTTAACCCCTCTGCACAGTGCCCGTACTCATGATCTCCCCCACATACACCACACCGCTTCTTTCCTCTACACGCTGCAGCTACATGTCCATACCTCTGGCAGTTAAAACATCTAATAGGTGGAGGGATGTAAGCCTGTACTGGAAAGCTAATATATCCCAGGTAAACCCTATCCGGTAAAATGTCACCATCAAACAGAATCATCACAGAAAGGCTATCTCCTTTAACTCCATTCCTGAAGCCTTTAAGCCTGACGGCCTCAATCACAGTACCTCCGGACAGATTATGTTTGAGCTGATCCATAGATACATCCAATGACACCCCTGTGACAACCCCTCGCAGCCTCTGCTTATCCTTAAACAATCTCGGTATCACTTTCTTACCCCCTAGAAACTTCATTTTAAGTGCTTTATCCAGTTGACGCTCATCCTTACATGTTATCAGAAGCTTACCTCCTCTCAACACCTTAGCTCCGGCCACATCCCCTAGAGCTGATTTGATTTCAGATGTCAACCTGACCGGATTCAGCACGCCAGCAGATTCAGATTCAAACTGGATCAAAATGAGGTATTCCTCCTTACGACGCTTCACAGTTTCTCCACGCACTCCACTGCCGCTAGAATCTCTATCCTCAGACAAACGTCTGCTCTTCTTAGACCGCACAACCTGCCATTCTCCTCCCTCACCGGCCCTATTCCCGCTCCTACAACCAAACGAGTCTGGCTCACTGCCACTTCCGTCCATCCTCACTTCAGTCACAGCTCAGTGCTGCCACCGCCCGTCTCCTCCCTGATCATCTCTACCCAGAGGAATATTCATGAGCGTAGGAAGTGACGTTGCTGTTCCTAGAACACTTCCGTTTAGCGGTAAACAGCGTTCAAAACAGTGGACTTAACTTTTTAATTTAACATGAATGCAAACTTTACCTACTCTGAGAGTCACAAACATTGAAAATTAGGTCAAATTGTTCTTTAAACAAGTAAACTATGGAGGACCAGAAATTACATACGTATAAATAAATACACATATAAATGTATAAATATGTAAACAAATAAATGAATAAATAAATTAATGTTGAAATTAATAAATATATAAATGCACATATAAATGTATAAATAAATATTTATATATATATATATATATATATATATATATATATATATATATATATATATATACACGTGCACAAATAATTGTATAGGTAAATAAATTAATTAATAAATACATTTCTTATTTTTATATTTATTCATTTAAATGCAGTTACAGTGTCCGCTCACAACTTCTCCCTCCTTCTTATCTATAAATCATGCAGAGTACGTGTTGGATAGCGTTTGACTTGCTCCAACCTCACCATACACCATAGTGATGCCTTCTCTACTAAAGGAATGTGATGAAGTAGGCTATACCCCTCTTCATCACCATAAAGACTATATACTTACCTGTGTACACTCATGCTCAGCCTGTTGAGACAAAAGGGTACTACACGTAACTCAAAGCCTTTTACATACCTGGGTGAGTCCATCCTTGCAGAAGAGAGGGGGAGTGTGTACCTGTAAAAGAAAGGGAAGAAATGTGAATGTGTATTTTATATGTACATTGAAATTCGTACAGATTTCAGCACTTACAAACTGATTAGAGTTTGCTACTATTATTATTATTATTACTAATATTGTTATTCTTATTATATCATAGTACCATGTACTTGGTGTATCATTACCCGGTTCTACCTGTGTGAAAAATGGTATGTTCATGGGAGGGGTTAATGGTATAAAAGGTGTACTGGATCTATGAGTAAGGGGGGCAGATAGTTTGGGATATCGGCCATGAAAAGATAGCTCTATACGACTGTATAGGAGATAGACCTTATTCTCTGCGTGAAGAGATTATTTTGTGTTTGTTTACTTTTTCGTTTTCTTTTCTCGTCAAGTACGTACGCCTGTAAATTTGTAAATATTAGTGTTGGTGTGTAAATAAACGGTGTCTGATAAACTGTACCCCCTTGTTGCCATGGTTACTGGCCCTGCTTCTGAGCGCTCGCCCTACACTACCCATAAAGTTTCGTTCTGTCCTTGCTGGATAGGAACGCGCTTTATCACAAGGAACAAATATAATTATATGCGCCCAAACTGCGGTGGGCTTTCACTGCCTTCGTTTAAACAAGGTAGTGATCACATCTGGGAAGCATTTTAAATCAGAGGAAAAAAAACTTCCCTCTTAAATCCTTTTCAAAAGGATCAGGAAAAGAGGTTTGATCACTTTTTACTAATTTCTGACCATATGTTTGCTCTGTTTTCGGGAGATTTGCGAAATATGCGCTCTCATTTTAACAGCTGTATAGTTGAAAATAGCGCCACCGGAAGCGTCGAAGGAACAGACATGCGCAGTAGCTTTGTTATTGTTTTGCTCATTGAAACGGTCTATTGTTTTACACGATGCGTTGTGTTAGTACAGCACGCGTCGTTTCTTACCTCTTTCAATTAATTTAACACTGTACCCCATCTTTCCACTGTTTTGCTTGATGTTTGAATTATAATTGAATTACATCTGTGTATAAAATGCGTTATACAAAGAAACTTGCCTTGCCCATAAATGTATCATCGAGTAGGCTGCATCTACGTTGCATGTTTCGCCCACTAGATGGCACAGTGAGTCAAGGGATGGTTAACCATTCAGTTTAATCCTACAGTTCTTTTTTGGCTGTATTGCACTGTAAAAGCCAATGTGGACAATTTCACTCACTCCACATTTGTTTTCCCAACCTTAAAATCCTGCCTAAAGCCTTCCAGCTTTCTCCATTCCTACACTCTATCCAATTAGTGCATACAGTCTGTGGTCATGGAACATCATGGAGTTTGTAAGAAAGAACAACAACGAATGTGTCTGGGGGAGCTGAAAGGATTTGATGTCACAAAGAACATTTTATCAACATCTTGGTACACTTTCCTGCCTGAATTTGCTGATTTGCTAGCTGTATCTGCAGGGCACAAATGAGCTTGCTACCTATGCTGACAGATATCAGAATCTCGTATGCCCACGGCAGGCTACTGTTGCGCTTTGCTCGCAGAGGAGCAGATCGGTGCTGAGGGAGATAGGTGCTGGGCTATTCTGAACTTTTTGTGCTGGCCAGTGGTTGGATGACAGCACTTTAAATTCATTGACTGTGAAAATCAGTAGGAGGAGATCATTACCATACGAACAACGGGCGTTTTTTTGCGCCAGTTACATCACGCGTAGTGTAAAGAATACGATATGAAACGCCAAAAGGCCCAAAAATAAGTCTGAACGAGACACCTTTTATCGAAAAGAACGGCGTAAAATACACCGTTCTGGGAGTTCACGCCGTAATATACGCGTCAAAATCTTCCGCCATGTTGGTGATCCTGACACCTGATTCTGCGCAGTAGAGACCAGAGGAGAGAGAAAGACTGTGGATATCAGCCTACTCATTTAAATAACCCCGCCCCTGAGGGCTGCCTCGTGGTCACAGGCTGCAGACCAGGGCGGAGCTGACGGTCTGTTATTGGTCATGCCCATAAGCAGCCCTTTTACCATAACCACACCTTTTTTGAATAGAGCTGAATTTTGTTTTAAAAAACGAATTCTGTGGGGATATAAACATTTGACAATATAAGCAGAGGTTACACTAGCTGTAGCATTTAAATCATAGACTGTATATAGCTGGACAGAGCGTCGTCTCTCAAAAGTGAAGCCATCACAGGTTGGGTGCCCCCTGCTGTTCGGTTTCAGAAAGCGGTGTAACTCCACCCATTCCCATAGGTTTCAATGGCAAAACAGACAACTTTCAATCACGTTTTTTCCAATATACTGTAATTTTACCTCCATTATTTAAATGCAGCAGCTAGTGTAACCTCTGCCTATATCGTCACATTTTTATATCCCCACAGAACTAGTTTTTAAGAAGGTTACTCAGCTCTATTCAAAAAAGGTGTGGTTATTGTAAAAGGGCTGCTTATGGGCGGGACCAATAACAGACCGTCAGCTCCGCTCCGCCCTGCTCTGCAGTCTGTGACCGCGAGGCAGCCCTCAGGGGCGGGGTTATTTAAATGAGTAGGCTGCTATCCACCGTTTTTCTCCCTCTTCTGGTCTCTACTGCGCAGAATCGGGTGTCAGGATCGCCAACATGGCGGAAGATTTTGGCTTCATTTTCATTGAATGAATGGGAACGGAGACACTGCGTCAATCTTTTGTTACAGTCTCTGATTTAAATAAAGCAGGTAGAATTACAGTATATTAGAAAAAAAAACGCAGTGATGGTATAGTTACTTTGAAAAAGTAATCCGATTACTGATTACTGATTACTCCTTTAAAAAGTAACTTAGTTACTTTATGGATTACTTGATTTTAAAAGTAACTAAGTTACTTTACAAGTTACTTTATTAGTTACTTTCAGCATCTGCAGACACCACCTCCCGCCGCCTTAACATAAACATTATAACCAGTTTTGCCAATACTCCCTTTATTGAAAATGCATTTTTATCAGCAACAATTTATCTCTATTAAGTTGAACTATTTCATAAAAAAAATAAAAAATAAAAAATAACTTCACATAAATATTTTTTAATAAAAAATTAAATATGGTCTTTCTTGATTTTACTAAACATAAATACTTGTTTTTATAAAAAATATATAAAATAAAGAAAGTCTTTCTTGACCTGACATATTTAACACTATAAAACTGAACATTTAACTTGCAGGGCAGCAAGGAGTGGTCTGCAGGGCAGCAAGGAGTGGTTTTATAAAACAGAACTGTGTATATGGTCTAGACCAGGGATCACATATTTGCAGACTGCGGTCCGGGTCCGGACCCAGACGTTGTCCAATACAGACCCATACCGGACCCAACTACTGAGAAGGATTTAATTCTGACAGTGTTCATTTAAAACAGCGGAACTTTTCTTGTCTTTACGGTATGTGCGCTCTGCGCCACAGTGAACTTCCAATCACGTGTGGTGTAAAATCTTTAAATGCTCTCCTCTGCCAATCAAATTTGTGGCAGACCGCTGCCCTGGCTAGTGAATTGGGACGCGGCTGCAAAAAAACGCCTTTATAAAGAGATAGGGAGCCGAGAACTGGCGAAAAACGAAAACGGGCGGAAACTAAAGACACGCCGAGCGCGAGAGAGAGAGAGACAGGGGAGAAAGCGAGACGCGTGTGATTGGGGAAGAGCGGAGGGGGAATGGGTAAGGGTGTGTGTGTGTGGAGGAGATGAGGTGGAGAGAGAGAGGGAGTAACGCACAGTGACTCAAATAAGTAACTTTAATCTGATTACTGGATTGGAAATAGTAACGCGTTAGATTACTCGTTACTGAAAAAAGGGTCAGATTAGAGTAACGCGTTACTGACATCACTGAAAAAACGTGACTGAAAGTTGTCTGTTTTGCCATTGAAACCTATGGGAATGGGTGGGGTTACACGGCTTTCTGAAACCGAACAGCAGGGGGCGCCTGACCTGTGGTGGCTTCACTTTTGAGAGACGATGCTCTGTCCAGCAATATACAGTCTATGGGTTCTTCAGTTAGCTGGGTTAGCTCTGTGGATCTTCAGTTAGCTGGGTTAGCTCTGTGGTTCTTCAAATACTGGGTTAGCTCTGTGGTTATTCAGTTAGCTGGGTTAGCTCTGTGGTTCTTCAGTTTGCTGGGTTAGCTATGTGGTTCTTCAGTTAGCTGGGTTAGCTCTGTGGTTCTTCAGTTTGCTGGGTTAGCTCTGTGGTTCTTCAGATACTGGGTTAGCTATGTGGTTCTTCAGTTAGCTGGGTTAGCTTTGTGGTTCTTCAGTTAGCTGGGTTAGCTCTGTGGTTCTTCAGTTAGCTGGGTTAGCTCTGTGGTTCTTCAGTTAGCTGGGTTAGCTATGTGGTTCTTCAGTTAGCTGGGTTAGCTCTGTAGTGCTTCAGTTAGCTGGGTTAGCTCTGTGGTTCTTCAGTTTGCTGGGTTAGTTCTGTGGTTTTTCAGTTAGCTGGGTTAGCTCTGTAGTGCTTCAGTTAGCTGGGTTAGCTCTGTGGTTATTCAGTAAGCTGGGTTAGCTCTGTGGTTCTTCAGTAAGCTGGGTTAGCTATGTAGTTCTTCAGTTAGCTGGGTTAGCTCTGTGGTTCTTCAGTTAGCTGGGTTAGCTCTGTGGTTCTTCAGTTAGCTGGGTTAGCTATGTGGTTCTTCAGTTAGCTGGGTTAGCTATGTGGTTCTTCAGTTAGCTGGGTTAGCTATGTGGGTCTGGAGTAACTGTAATGCTATTTCTCCTGCTGTAACACTCAGCTCGCCTCAGTGAGAGCAGAGTTTGTTGATAAGCTAGTTGTTAGTTTATTAGTTGGATCAGGGAGTGTTGTAATCAGTAACGTTATAAACCAGTGACTGTAATTTACGTGACCGTAAAGCCTGACACAGGGACAGCGCCTGGATTGGTTCTATTCTATCTGCAATTTGTGGATAATATGGATTTATGGAAATACAACTAATATGGATAAACAGCGGATTAAAAAAACTGTAAATTGTGCTCACATTGTTTTCCTTTTTCTGAAAGTTGTGTTTATTAATTTAGGATTGCAGAACTTGTAAGCTATAATGAATGAAAAATCATTTAGCTAACTAGTTTGCTAGAAGCCGGATGTAGAGGATAGCTAGAATTGGGTAATGTTGGTAGTTTAGAGCAGTTTCTTAACCCTGGTCACTGAACTAAAATTCTGTTTGTCGCCTGATACAAATACATGTTATAGCTGTTTAATAGAGGAAGTATATTTAACCTGAAAAATAAGAATTGAGCTGGTATATCAGAGAAATTCAGAAAAATACATAATAGAGATGATTTCAATGAAAAGGATAAAAAAAAACAATTCAGCTACACAGAGCAGACAAAAATGGTGGAGTTAACAATAGACAATAAACTTCTTATATTTAGTATGTTGATGGTACATTATGCTTCTATGTAACCCCACATACATAAATTACAAGTCGGTTGTGCTCCACTAATTATGAGTGGCCCGTCTAAACCAAAAATGCCGGGCCGTTTTTTTGTCCCAGTCCAGCCCTGTCCAAAAGCAGTGTGTAAGACTGGTGGAGGAAATCATGCCAAGATGCATCCAGATAGGTCTGGATCTTTTTATTTCAGCCATTTCTCATTTTCTGCAAATAAATGCTCTTAAGGACAATATTTTTATTTGGAATTTGTGAGAAATGGTTTCTGTAATGTATATAATTAAACAACAATGTTCAGTTTACTCAAACATATACCTATAAATAACAAAATCAGAGAAACAAAATCTGGAAACAAACTCTTAATTTGTTTCCAGAGCTGTATATCCAGATGAAACATACCACAATACCATTCCTCCGCAAATATACACAGAATAATAACAAACAAATTCCATATATATGCAGTATGTAATGGCATATATTGTTATATTATATTAGATATTATGCAGTTACTGTAACTCAAATTACAGCATCACTTCTGTGATTGTTATGGTAACACTACACTAATAGATTGTATAAAAATAATGAACTTTCTAATACATTTACAAACAGACAAAAACTAACATTTGTAATTAGTCAAAATGTACATTTACTTACACTATTTGAATGAGTGTGTAGGAGTGTGGAGTAACTCACCGTGCAGGGATTGAGCATCAATCCGTTCCTCCTTCTCATGAACTCTCTGTGTCACTGAGCAGTAGTATGAGTCGATTTCCTCTACTGTGATTCTGCTTTTCACATTAAAGAGATCAGCGACTGCCTGAGTTTCTGTTTCTGCAGTCACATTAACTCCTTTACTGTTTTTCCACTGAAGCTCAGGTTCAGGATACCAGCCTTTAGATTCACACAGTAAACTGAACTTTCCTGATTCATATTTCTCCATAGTGATCACTGGTTCACTTCCCACAGCTGTGGAGAAAATCATCAAAACATTCAACAGTGTGGTATTACATTTATATAAATATTTATTAAAATATAAAAAATATATATTTTTATAGAAATGTACAAATTATATCATTACTTCAAGCCTTGTTCACACATATCTGTATATTTCTGTAAATGTAGGATTTTGCCAGATTTCAAATAAATTTCCTTTATCCACAAGATTACAATTCTTACAGTTTAATTTCAAATTTATCAAATAAAATCATACAACCCAAAAAACAGAACTAAAAAAGTACAAATATTTAGTTTCTTTACATCAAAGATTTTCTGGCTATGTGTTTAAACCAGAGACTGTAAAAAAAGATGGACGCTGTGTCTCCGTTCCCATTCATTCAATGAAAATGAAGCCAAAATCTTCCGCCATGTTGGCGATCCTGCCACCTGATTCTGCGCAGTAGAGACCAGAGGAGGGAGAAAGACTGTGGAGAGAAGCCTACTCATTTAAATAACCCCGCCCCTGAGGGCTGCCTCATGGTCACAGACTGCAGAGCGGAGCGGAGCTGACGGTCTGTTATTGGTCCCGCCCATAAGCAGCCCTTTTACAATAACCACATCTTTTTTGAATAGAGCTGAATAAAGTTTAAAAAAACGAATTCTGTGGGGAAATAAAAATGTGACAATATAAGCAGAGGTTACACTAGCTGCTGCATTTAAATAATGGAGGTAGAATTACAGTATATTAGAAAAAAACGTGATTGAATGTTGTCTGTTTTGCCATTGAAACCTATGGGAATGGGAGGAGTTACACAGCTTTCTGCAGCTGAACAGCAGGGGGCGCCCGACCTGTGGTGGCTTCACTTTTAAGAGACGATGCTCTGTCCAGCTATATACAGTCTATGGTTTAAACAGCTGATCTTGAGACCTCAATCCCACACACAGACAAACGTTTTGAAAAAGCTCTTTTTGCACGTTCACATGAGAATCATGCTCTCCACTCTTTTTCAGTGAAATATAACATCATGTTTGTGTAATCAGGAAGCTGAAACACAGAGAAAGACTGATATTCAGATATGTGTGAACACGACCTGAAAAACATTTTAACTGAAACGTTTACCTTCAACTGAGAGTTTAATAGTTTTAGAATCCTCCCAGAACTTAGAGTCAACTCTGCATGTGTATTCTCCTTCATCAGTAATCCGAACGTTGGAGAGTTTCAGTGAGACGTCTCCATTCTTCAGCTCCTCTTTAAACACAGCGGTTCTTCCTCTGTAAGAAGGATTCTGATCTGTGTTTAGATTTTTATGATTCTCATAGAGATGAACCAGTGAATCTTTCAGGTCTGGTCTGGACCAAGTAACGGTCAGATCCACAGCGTTCTTCATGATGTTCTGACGATCAAACTCTCGTACAGAACACGACAGAACAACATCAGAACCAGAAACACTGGAAACAGGAGCTTCTGGAACCACCACCCTGAACCTGCCATCAGACTCTGTAAACAAAACCAACAGAACCTTTAATTAAAACACACACACACACACACACACTCACCACATATAATCTACACACACACCACATAATCTACACACACATACACACCACATATAATCTACACACACACACACAGTCTATACACACACACACACACACACACACACTCACCACATATAATCTACACACACACCACATAATCTACACACACATACACACCACATATAATCTACACACACCACATATAATCTACACACACAAACACACACACACACACACCACATATAATCTACACACACACACAAAATATATTCTACACACACACCACATATATGATCTACACACACCACATATAATCTACACACACACCACATATAATCTACACACACACCACAAATAATCTACACACACACCACATATAGTCCACACACACACCACATATATGATCTACACACACACCACATATAATCTACACACACCACATATAGTCCACACACACACCACATATATGATCTACACACACCACATATAATCTACACACACACCACATATGATCTACACACACCACATATAATCTACACACACACCACATATGATCTACACACACACCACATATGATCTACACACACACCACATATAATCTACACACACACCACAAATAATCTACACACACACCACATATAGTCCACACACACACCACATATATGATCTACACACACCACATATAATCTACACACACACCACATATAATCTACACACACACCACATATAATCTACACACACTCCACATATAATCTACACACACACACCACATATGATCTACACACACACCACATATAATCTACACACACCACACATAATCCACACACACCACATATAATCTACACACACTCCACATATAATCTACACACACACCACATATAATCTACACACACACCACATATAATCTACACACACACCACATATAATCTACACACACCACACATAATCCACACACACCACATATAATCTACACACACCACATATAATCTACACACACCACATATAATCTACACACACAAACACACACACACACCACATATTATCTACACACACAAACACACACACACCACATATAATCTACACACACAAACACACACACACCACATATAATCTACACACACAAACACACACACCACATATATTCTACACACACCACATATAATCCACACACACACACACAAAATATATTCTACACACACACCACATATATGATCTACACACACCACATATAATCTACATACACACCACATATATGATCTACACACACACCACATATATCTACATACACACCACATATGATCTACACACACACCACAAATAATCTACACACACACCACATATATGATCTACACACACCACATATAATCTACACACACACCACATATAATCTACACACACACCACATATAATCTACACGCACACCACATATAATCTACACACACACCACATATAATCTACACACACACCACAAATAATCTACACACACACCACATATAGTCCACACACACACCACATATATGATCTACACACACCACATATAATCTACACACACACCACATATAATCTACACACACACCACATATAATCTACACACACACCACATATAATCTACACACACACCAGATATAATCTACACACACACCAGACATAATCCACACACACCACATATAATCTACACACACCACATATAATCTACACACACACCACATATGATCTACACACACCACATATAATCTACACACACACCACATATAATCTACACACACACCACATATAATCTACACACACACCACATATGATCTACACACACACCACATATAATCTACACACACCACACATAATCCACACACACCACATATAATCTACACACACACCAGACATAATCTACACACACACACCACATATGATCTACACGCACAACATATGATCTACACACACACCACATATAATCTACACACACACCAGATATAATCTACACACACACCACATATGATCTACACACACACCACATATAATCTACACACACACCACATATGATCTACACACACACCACATATAATCTACACACACACCACATATAATCTACACACACCACACATAATCCACACACACACCACATATAATCTACACACACACCAGACATAATCTACACACACACACCACATATGATCTACACACACAACATATGATCTACACACACACCACATATAATCTACACACACACCAGATATAATCTACACACACACCACATATGATCTACACACACACTTAGGGCTGCACAGTATATCGTTTAAGCATCGAAATTGGGATGTGCGCATGTGCGATAGTAATGCACGGCATCATTTTACTACCAAAAGTCGAGAGCAAAGTTTTTGAATGCAAGAGCCTATTTCATGCAACACTCACAGATTTTATTTTCTCACGTGTAAAATATAGGTGTGCTCACACAAATTTATCATGCTCTCTCTCAAATTAAATCTCCTCTTATACGAATCTGCGTGCGCTCTCTGATATATCATGTTTGTGTGCTATCTGGCTGTTCTTAATGTTTCAAGAGCGTGCGTGCACGCTCAACTTCCCGCTGTGTGCTCGCGGAGCAGTCCCTACTCGAGCGCGGAGCTTTTCACTGCAACAAAGCTGCCAAAAGTCTCCATCCAATCAGACGTGGCAACAGGATTTGACCAATTAAATTCGTAATGCCACTTGCTCTGCATTCTCATTGGTTTAAAATAGTTTTTACTATTACATTATCAGCTCAGAGCTAGATAACAGATGAATTTCGGAATACCATGATATATAATAACATTAAAAAAAAAAAAAAAAAAAAATATATATATATATATATATATATATATATATATATATATATATATATATATATATATATATACAGAAAACATTTTATTTATTATTTCATTTGGAATTTATTAAGTAAACGTTGATTTTTCAATAATTTTTAGCAAGCTTATTAATAGTAGTTTGTATTATTATTAGGACTACCTTCCTGTCGGCGGCGCGAGCAGTCGCAGCGGCCACTCCGGAAGCAAAACACGGTGCTTTTGTTTGTTTTTCTGTGTAAATAATCCGATCTGAACTCTCAATCATGCAAAAGTTCGCTATGGGAACAACTTACGACCGACAGACCCTGCTAGACCTGCAAAATCAACAAAAATCTGTACTTACAGACGGTCTACGAGCGGAGCTACGCGCGCTAGGCCTGCTAAGATCCGTGGCGTTTCCTGAGTCTGCTAGCCGGAAGAGGTCTCTCCGCAAGCGTTGCGCGAGGAGCCGAAAGCGCGGTAAGAGAGCCGGAGTCCGCGTTAAGCTAATGGCTAACTCCAGCCGGCCAGCGGTTCCATCTCTCCTTCTCTCCAACGTTTGCTCCCTGCCGAACAAGATTGACTATCTCCGGCTCCAGTGGACATCCCAGCGCGAGTTCAGAGACTGCTGTGTGTTCGTTTTCACGGAGACGTGGTTAACGGACTCCATCCCGGACTCCGCGATTGAGGTGAGCGGCATGCTATGCTACCGCGCGGACCGCGACGCCGGCCTCTCGGGCAAAGTACGTGGAGGTGGGGTGTGTGTTTACATCAACACAGCATGGTGTAACAACGCTGCGCTGATCTCCAGCTACTGCTCGCCGCTGGTGGAGTTTGCTGTAGTCAGAGCCAGGCCATTCTACCTGCCCAGAGAGCTTAGCAGCGTCTACATAATAGCAGTGTATGTAGCACCCAGTGCTAATGCTAATGGTGCTAATGCTAACGCTCTGCAAGAACTGTACACTGTTATCTCCAAACTCCAGAACTCACACCCCGACGGACTGTTTATTGTTGCTGGTGATTTCAATCACAGTAATCTGAAGGCTCTGCTGCCCAGCTTTCACCAACATGTGGATTTTCCAACCCGTGGAGCTAACCTGCTCGATTGTGTGTATACTAACATTCCCGGTTCGTACAGAGCAGAGCCCCGCCCCCACTACGGCTACTCTGATCATATCACTGTCATGCTCATCCCAGCATACAGACAGCTCATCAGACGTGCCAAATCAGAGAAGAAGCAAGTTACAACCTGGCCTCCAGGAGCCATCTCTGCTCTTCAGGACTGTTTTGAGCACACTGACTGGGACATGTTCAGAGAAGCTGCTACTTCTGATGACTCCATCAACCTGGAGGAGTACACAGACTCAGTGACTGGCTACATCAGCAAGTGCATTGAGGATGTTACTGTCTCCAAAACCATCACATCCCGCCCCAACCAGAAGCCGTGGATGACTGCAGAGGTGCGTGTGCTGCTGAGATCCCGAGACAAGGCCTTTAAGTCAGGGGACAGGGCTGGCCTCCGAACAACTAGAGCCAAGCTCTCCCGGGGGATCAGAGAGGCAAAGCGCACCTACGCAAAGAAAATCCACGCCCACTTCCAGGACATTACTGACACTCGGCGCATGTGGGAGGGCATCCAGACCATCACCAACTACAAGTCACCCTCCCCTGCTTGTAACAGTGATGCCTCCCTTCCAGATGCACTGAACTCCTTCTACGCAAGGTTCGAAGCACAGAACTACACGACAGCAAGGAAGACTACACCTCCTCCAAACGACCAGGTACTGTGCCTGTCGTCAGCTGATGTGCGGAAAACTCTACTCAGAGTCAACCCACGGAAAGCCCCAGGACCAGACAGCATACCTGGCAGAGTGCTCAGAGGATGTGCAGAACAACTCACAGATGTTCTCACGGACATTTTCAACATCTCTCTGAGTACTGCAATCGTGCCGACGTGCTTCAAGACGACCACCATCGTCCCTGTGCCGAAGAAGTCTCAAGTGTCCTGCCTTAATGACTACCGTCCCATTGCACTTACTCCCATCATCATGAAGTGCTTTGAGAAGCTGGTCATGAGGCACATCAAAAACCAGCTCCCCTCCTCACTGGACCCTCTGCAGTTTGCGTATCGTCTAAACAGATCAACAGACGATGCCATCTCTACTGCGCTCCACCTGGCTCTCACCCACCTGGACAACAAAGACTGCTATGTTCGAATGCTGTTCATCGACTTCAGTTCAGCATTCAACACAATCATCCCTCAGCATCTGATCAGAAAACTGAGCTTGCTGGGCCTGAACTCCTCCCTCTGCAACTGGGTTTTAGACTTCCTGACTGAGAGACCACAATCGGTCAGGATTGGAAACAACACCTCCAGCACCACCATACTGAGCACCGGCGCCCCCCAGGGCTGTGTGCTCAGCCCACTGCTGTTCACTCTGCTGACTCATGACTGTACTGCAAAGTACAGCTCAAACCATATCATCAAGTTCGCTGATGACACAACTGTAGTTGGCCTCATCAGCAAGAACGACGAGTCAGCATACAGAGAGGAGGTGCAGTGGCTGACGGACTGGTGCAGAAACAACAACCTATCTCTTAACGTGGATAAAACCAAGGAGATGGTTGTTGACTTCAGGAGAGCTCCAGGTGTCCACCACCCGCTGAACATCAAACTCTCTGCTGTGGAAATTGTGGATAACACCAAGTTCCTCGGTGTTCACATTGCAGAGAACCTCACCTGGTCCCTCAACACCAGCTCCATAACCAAGAAAGCCCAGCAGCGCCTCTACTTCCTGCGGAGACTGAGGAAAGCACATCTCCCACCCCCATCCTCACCATGTTCTACAGAGGGACTGTAGAAAGCATCCTGAGCACCTGCATTACCGTCTGGTTTGGGAATTGCAACACCTCAGACCGCAAGACCCTACAGCGGATAGTGCGGACAGCTGAGAAAATCATTGGAGTCTCTCTTCCCTCCATCACTGAGAACTACACCACACGCTGCATCCGCAAAGCCACCAGCATTGTGGACGACCCCACCCATCCCTCACACGGACTCTTCGCTCTGATGCCGTCCGGCAGAAGATACAGGAGCATCCGAGCCTCCACTACTAGACTCTGCAACAGCTTCATCCACCAGGCAGTCAGACTTCTCAACGCACAGAGACAGAACTGAACCCCCACCCCACCCACCACTCAGCCAACACACTCGCACAAAACTAAACTGTACACCCCCCCCCCTTTACACTCACAAAGAACTGAACTTCACCCACACACACACACCCAGTCAGCACACAGAGGCTGAAATGACTTATTTGCTGCACTCTTAAAAACTATAAACTCTACCTCAGTAACTGCTGTGATTATATATGTTCTATATGTTACAGTATGTCACACATCTCTGCACCTTATCCCCACTATACAATTTATTATACCGTATCGGTACTGCACTGTCCTGTCTTTAAATTGTCTCATCTTTTGTATTTATTGTATTTATTGTTATTTAGTGTTATAATTTTATAATTTTATGTTGCACTGTCATCACTCCTGCACTTTATGTTGTCGATTGCTTGTTGTTCTATGTTGCACCATGGTTCCGGAGGAATGTAATTTCATCACACTGTGTACCTGTACTCAGATGTAATGACAATAAAAGCCTCTTGACTTGACTTGATTTTTAGGAGATCTTAGACTGCACATATATAAACTACGACACATTTTACATTAATAGCTGAAATATGTTGCTCAGAAATAATACTATAATATCCTTGCTTAAAATTATTTAAAAATCAAGTTACAGTAGAAATTACAGGGGGTAGGATGGCGGGGGATTTCATTGCAGTTTTTTTCAACCAATGAGAATGCAGAGCAAGTGGCATTAGGAATTGAGTTTGTGGCAAGCCAAACTAGTCACATCCACGCGTTGTCCTCGCGCGTAGGATAAGCCTAGACCACACGTGCTACTGTTTTGCGACGCGTTCGATAAGGATACTTGTCAAAAGTGGACCTTACAGCACGCGTCGTATAGACCGTTTCAGAGGAATATTCATGAGCGTAGGAAGTGACGTTGCTGTTCCTAGAACACTTCCGTTTAGCGGTAAACAGCGTTCAAAACAGTGGACTTAACTTTTTAATTTAACATGAATGCAAACTTTACCTAATCTGAGAGTCACAAACATTGAAAATTAGGTCAAATTGTTCTTTAAACAAGTAAACTATGGAGGACCAAAAATTACATAAGTATAAATAAATACACATATAAATGTATAAATATGTAAACGAATAAATGAATAAATAAATTAATGTTGAAATTAATAAATATATAAATGCACATATAAATGTATAAATATATATATGTATATATATATATATATATATATATATATGTGCACAAATAATTGTATAGGTAAATAAATTAATTAATAAATAAATTTCTTATTTTTATATTTATTCATTTATATGTGCGTTTATTTATGTCAACATTTATTTATTTATTCCTTTATTTATTTAAACATTTATTTATTTATATGTCATTTTTGGTCCTCCATAGTAAACACGCCTGCTTTCGTTTTTCACACTGCTAACCTGCCATGCAGTTACAGTGTCTGCTCACAACTTCTCCCACCTTCTTATCTATAAACCATGCAGAGTACGTGCTGGATAGCGTCTGACTCGCTACAACCACATCATACACTATAGTGATGCCTTCTCTACTACAGGAACAAATATAATTATATGTGCCCAAACTGCGGTGGGCTTTCACTGCCTTCGTTTAAACAAGGTAGTGATCACATCTGGGAAGCATTTTAAATCAGAGGGAAAAAAAACAGTAGCCTGCCGTGGGCCTACAAGATTCTGATATCTGTCAGCTTGAGCACGAATAAAACCTCGCTCACTCCCTGAACTTTGCTTTAGATTTTCTTGAAAAAGAAAACAAAGCGGACATCAACATTTCCGTTTCATCCTTGAAATCCTGCCTGAGAAAAAATTGCTTTGACTATCAATACATTCTGCATGTCTTGTATGTAGGACCGATGGACCAGTGGTAAGAACTGTTGACTCCTGGCAAAATAATGTGCTTGCCGGTTTGAATTCCCTGTGGCGCAATATTTTCTCTTTTTATGCCAATGTTGAGTTGTTCTTTGAAATGGATGATTTATGTGAACTATTTGTCTTTATGTTTAATCTTCTTATTGTTTTGTGGAAATACCACGTACATAAATGTAAATGGGGGAGAAGGAAACCCTCATTTGCTGCTTTTAAAAATGAGATCAAATTTGACTGAAAATCTCTTGAAGGATGAACAGCCACAAAGCCCAAAGGACAATTATTTTAATGTCAACCTATAATTTTCTTACCTCTTTCAATTAATTTAACACTGTACCCCATCTTTCCACTGTTTTGCTTGATGTTTGAATTATAATTTATTTTATTTTTTGTGAAGCACATTGAATTACATCTGTGTATAAAATGCGTAAATAAAATGCGTTATACAAAGAAACTTGCCTTGCCCATAAATGTATCATCGAGTAGGCTGCATCTACGTTGCATGTTTCGCCCACTAGATGGCACAGTGAGTCAAGGGATGGATAGCCATTCAGTTTAATCCTACAGTTCTTTTTTGGCGGTATTGCACTGTAAAAGCCAATGTGGACAATTTCACTCACTCCACATTTGTTTTTCGTTTTCTCAAGAAACGAAACGGAATTCAACTTTTTCCGAACCTTAAAATCCTGCCTAAAGCCTTCCAGCTTTCTCCATTCCTACACTCTATCCAATTAGTGCATACAGTCTGTGGTCATGGAATATCATGGAGTTTGTAAGAAAGAACAACAACGAATGTGTCTGGGGGAGCTGAAAGGATTTGATGTCACAAAGAACATTTTATCAACATCTTGGTACACTTTCCTGCCTGAATGTGCTGATTTGCTAGCTGTATCTGCAGGGCACAAATGAGCTTGCTACCAATGCTGACAGATATCAGAATCTCGTATGCCCACGGCAGGCTACTGTTGCGCTTTGCTCGCAGAGGAGCAGATCGGTGCTGAGGGAGATAGGTGCTGGGCTATTCTGAACTTTTTGTGCTGGCCAGTGGTTGGCTGACAGCACTTTAAATTCATTGACTGTGAAAATCAGTAGGAGGAGATCATTACCATGCGAACAACGGGCGTTTTTTTGCACCAGTTACATCACGCATAGTGTAAAGAATACGATATGAAACGCGGCTGAGCAGACATATAGAATACAGAAACGCATTCTTTACTGCAAAATAAGTTTTTGTTCTTGTAAAGTTTCCAGTCATTTGGAGAAAGAAAGGAATGTCGCAGGAGCAGATCAATATAATATCTAACCAGTAAAAGAGATCAGTTTATAATTTTACATGGTGAATGTAAACACCTTTTAGCTAAATAAAGAACTGTAAAACACTTATATAAACACACGTATGAATTTTTCATTTTAAAATCAAAAATTTGAAAATCTGAAAAGCACCTGTATTTTTTCTTGTTTTTACCATATTTTAAATATTACATTTTCAATTGTACATTTTTAAGTGTTTTCAGTTAATTTTGTAATATTAATTGATACAATTAAAATTCTATGAATAATTTAATATTAGTGTAAACAGGTTTAAAATTTGGGAATGTATTTTCAGGTGGAAATTGGTAATATTAGGCTTGGAGCTTAAGAGTTTATAAAAAAGGTTTTGTTGACAGAACCGGTGATTCTGTCAACACTGTTTCTGGCGATGACCAGAGCGGCAGCCTTCCAGCAGCTCCGTGTAGCATTTCACCACAAGGGAACTTTTTTCACTGTTTACTTTCTTTTTTAATCTCTTAATACGCTGTAGTGTGTGTTATTTTTGTTTCCCATGGATACGGATCGCCAAATTCTGCACATGGGCTGCAGAAACTTTGTTTACTCGAGGGAAGAACTTCTCGCGCTGAGAACAAAGAGCTGTGCCGGCGCACGGCACCCCATTCCGGCTGAGCTTATGCGACGCTCCAGGGGCTGTAAAGCCGGAGCTAAGCTAAAGGCTAAACAACGGGAGAACCGCTGGAGATACAAGCCCTGTATTCCGGCAGTGGTGATGGGGAACGTGAACTCGCTGGTTAACAAGACGGACAAGCTTGCAGCATTAGTGAGGAACCAGAGGATCTGCCGGGAGTGCAGTATCTTCAGAGACTTGGCTAACCACTAACATTCCCGACGCTAATGTAAACATCCCCGGATTCGTCACGGTGAGAGCGGACAGAGAAAGAGAGCGGCAAAGCTAAGGGAGGTGGGCTCGCTATCCTCATTAACAACAGATGGTGTAATCCTGGGCATGTGACTGTTAAAGAGACTATCTGCTGCCGGGATGTTGAACTGCTCACGGTGAGTTTAAGACCATTTTACATCCCACAGGAGTTCTCAAATGCCATTGTTGTTTGTGTGTACGTGCCCCCCTGAGCAGACACGGAGGCTGCATGTGACGTCATACACGCGACCATCGCTAGGCTGTAGACACAACACCCGGATGCTTTTGTTGCTCTGTCTGGCGACTTCAACCACGTCACGCTGGACTCCACGCTGACTTCTTTTACCCAGTATGTGGACTGTCCCACCAGAAAAAACAGGACAATGGACCTTCTGTATGCTAACATCAGTGATGCGTATACCGCCATCCCACTGCCCCCACTTGGAAAATCTGACAACAACCTGTTTTTTCTGAAGCCTCAGTACAAACCCTCTGTGATGAGGCAACCAACCACAACACACTCCTTCAGGAAGTGGTCTCAGGAGGCTGAGGAGACCCTAAGGGACTGCTTTGCATCCACAGACTGGAGTGTGCTGCAGGACCCTCCTGGTGAGGACATTGAGGGGGTATCAGACTGCACAACCGACTATCTGAACTTTTGCATGGACATTGTGGTTCCTGTAAGAACTGTTCGCTGCTTTGAACTTGGGTTACCCTTGTCAAATGTCTTCAACATGAGCCTGCAGTTGGGGAGGGTTCCAATGCTGTGGAAAACTTCATGCCTGGGCCCTGTTCACAAGAAACCTCGCCCCAGTGAGCTCAACAACTTCAGGCCAGTAGCTTTGACCTCGCACATTATGAAGACCATGGAACGACTACTTCTCCCCCTTCTCAGACCCCAAGTACAGCTTGCACTGGACCCTCTTCAGTTTGCATATCGGGAGAAGATTGGTGTTGAGGATGCCATCATCTACCTCCTCCACTGAACCTATTCTCATCTGGACAAGGGGAGTAGTGCTGTGAGAATCATGTTTTTTTATTTCTCAAGTGCTTTTAACATCATCCAGCCTCCACTTCTCAGAGACAAGCTGGTGAAGATGAATGTGGATCCTCACCTGGTGTCCTGGATCACAGACTATCTCACCTGCAGGCCACAGTATGTGAGGCTCACTGACGGTACATCGGAGACTGTGGTCAGTAGCACTGGAGCACCACAGGAGACTGTGCTCTCCCCCTTCTTCTATACTCTCTACACATCTGACTTCCAGTACAACTCTGAGATGTGCCATCTGCAGAAATTCTCGGATGACACCGGATGCCATCGTTGGGTGTGTCAAGGGTGGTCAGGAGGAGGAATACAGGAGAAAGGTGGATGACTTTGTGGCTTGGTGCCGACTGAACCAATTGCAGTTGAATATATCCAAAACCAAGGAGATGGTGGTGGACTTCCGTAGGTCTGGACTACCCTTGCAGCCAGTCTCCATCGGGGGGGTTGATGTGGAGACAGTGAAGACCTACAAGTACCTTGGTCTGCAGCTGGACGACAAACTGGACTGGTCAACAAATACAGACACCCTGTACAGGAAGGGACAGAGCCGGCTCTATTTTCTGCAAGCTTCTGCAGATTCTACCAGTCAATCGTGGCCTGCATTCTCTTCTACGCTGTGGTGTGCTGGGGAGGCAACATGAAGAGGAGAGACGCATCACGGCTGGACAAGCTGGTCAGGAGGGCCAGGGCAGTGGTTGGAATGGAGCTGGACTCTCTGGTTGCAATAGCTGAGAGAAGGACTTTGGATAAACAGCTTTCTATCATGAACAATGATAGTCACCCACTTCACACCACCATCATGAAGCAGAGGAGTGTGTTCAGTGGCAGACTGCTGTCACAAAGCTGCACAACAGACAGACTCAGAAAATCTTTTATTCCGAGAGCCATCTTTAACTCCTCCCATCGGGGACGGGATGCTGCTGCTGACTGAGTTTAACTCAGTCACACCACATGGACATTATTCAACCGCTTAATAATGTTCAAACACTTCCCCAACCTCACTTACATTCAAGTACACTTTACTCATGACTGTGTATTCACATTCTCTTTTTAGAACTGTCTTCTAAAGTATGCATATTTATATTATATTTCTATGTCACATCAGTCACTTTTGTAATCAATGTCATTGCACATTGCACTTTACTCTGTTAATTACTTAATTATTTAATGACCATTAGCAACATCTACTGCACTGCTGTGTTTACAGATAGATCCTAACCTTGTATAGTTAGGTTTTTATAGCCTTATATATTTTGTATTTTTCCGTGTTTTGATTTGTCTGAGTATGTTTCTTATTGTATTGTGTTGTTGCTGCTGGATGCCTAAATTTCCTTCGGAATAAATAAAGTACCTACCTACCTACCGACCTACTTACCTATGACCATACCTTTTTAAAATACCTTTTAAAAAAATGGATCATAGAAACCTGTGCCACTTCTTCTTGAAAATGTTTTATGGGGTGGTCTGAACAAATACTGCCTGAAAGATCCAAGTTATTATGTGGAAAAATAGTTAATTTAAAATGATTTAATTTATGATTTGTTATACTTTTTTATATCAAAGAATTAACAGTAACTATGTTACTTTTACTCAAAGTACATTTTAAATTGAGTACTTTTTAACTTTTAATCGAGTAGATTTTTAGATGGGTACTTTTACTTTTACTTGAGTGGAATTTTAGCAAAGTAAAGGTACTTTTATGCAATTACAATTTTTCAGTACTCCACCTCTGCACACACCTCAAATAATCTACACACACACACACCACATATAATCTACACACACACATCACATGTAATCTACACACACACACCACATATCTACACACACACATCACATGTAATCTACACACACACACATCACATGTAATCTACACACACATCACATGTAATCTACACACACACCACATATAATCTACACACACACCCATATAATCTACACACACACACAACATATATAATCTACACTCACACACAGACACACACACACACACACACACAACATATAATCTATACACACACACCACATATAATCTACACACACACACACCACATATAATCCACACACACTCACCACATATAATCTACTGTGACGTGCCTGTCCCCTGATTGGGTGTTAGGTGGTGGGTCTACAGACCTACTCAAAATATGCACCTGTGTAGGTGTGCTGTGGGGGCCTTTCTTTTGTTCTGTTGTTTGCTGCAGGCAGCTCAGTTTCTGGGACTGCTTGATTTAGTTCTGTTTGGCATTATGCTTTAGTTGTTATTATTGATCCTTAGATGTGCTTTGGCCACCTTTTTTTTCTAATTTCTTCATTAAATTTATATTTTGCCATTTAAAAACTGTGTGTCCTCCATTTATTTGTTACTGTTTAGAGCCAGTCGTGACAAATGTAGGGCTCGTCCTACCTATTTTTTCTCTTTTTTTTTTTTATTAAATGGGGACATACAGTGTTTTTTGTTTTGGTTGTATATGGTTTTGTTTGATTAGGTTTGAGTTCATGTAGGATTGTTGGGCTAGGCCTACTTTGCTCTGCTGGATTGCATGCTGAGTCTTTTGGATTTGTTTGGTCTGTACAGTTTGGAGTACAGCTCTGCAGGGTGGGGTGGGTTTGTGTTGCAGTTCCCTTTTGGTAGGTTTAGTAGGGTATCTGTGTTTGGGCATACCATTTTTCTTTGGGGGTGGATTTTGAGGGATTTTGTTTTATTTTTTATTTTTGTACTTCTGTGTGGAGGGCACCGCCATGGTGGTTGAGTTTTGTGGCCTTGGCCAGGGGACTTCAACACTATTGGTGTTTGGGTGCTTAAAGAGACTTGAGTCTTGGAAGTTGTACGAAGACTAGGTTGAGTTTAGGTAGTTTTGTTTATTAGTTAGTGGGAATTGCACTTGCACCTGATTCATACACAGCTAGAGGTGGAAAAGCAGATTGAACATTATTGTTTGGATTTAGTTAAAGCAGGGAGACTTTCAGGGACTGGATTTGCAGTTGGTAATGTTTTGATGTAGTGAACCATCAAACCAGTTTTGATGTAGTGAAGTATCTTCAGCTACTCCTGAAGATTTGATGAAAGAGATGTTGATCGTTTTTTCTCACTATTTAAACGTGTGTCTGATGCCAAGGCCTGGGAGGATGGAGAATATACTCTATTGTTGCAGTGTGTGTTTACTGGTAAGGCTCAGGAGGCTTATACTGCTCTCAGTGTAGAAGATGCATCTCTGCTGTTTTACAGGCCTATGAGTTGGTTCCAGAGTCTTACAGGCAAAAGTTTAGGTTGTGGAGAAAAGGGGAGAAACAAACATGTAGAATTTGCAAGGGATATTTTAATGCATTTTAATCTGTGGTGTACAGCATCAGAAGTTAAGTCTTTAGAAGATCTAAAGGATTTAATTGTGCTGGAACAATATAAATATTTTGTTTCTGATACACACGTGACTGAACACAAAGTCAAGAGGCTGCTGTTTTGGTAGATGAATTTGTCTTGATTAATAATGCTTCATTTGGTCGTCGGTTTCGTAGAGAGTCTTTTAAGAGGGACTCTTCTTGGTATCCTTCTTCTAATTCTGGGGTTTATGCTGTAGGGGAGCAAGTGAGTCATTCACCTAAGGTTAGAAATCTTGAAAATATGTGCCATTACTGTCGTGCCAGTGGTTATTGGAAAAAGGAATGTCCTGTTTTGAAGGCAAAAACAGAGGGCTCTTCTTCCTCTAAAACACATTTTAGAAGTGCTCCAGCTCCTGTAAAACCTGTCAGCTTGGTTGCAACTGTCCCTCCTGTTTTTAAACCTGTAGATGGAAAGACTTGCGATCCCATGTATGTTCCATTTGTTACAGAGGGTTCTGTCCACTTAGTTGGCTCTTCAAAAGAAGTTCCCATTCATTTTTTTGGGATACTGGGGCATCAGAATATTTTATATTAGAGTCTGTGTTGCATTTTTCTTCTGATTCATATACAGGCAGTGGTGTTTTAATTAGAGGAATTGGATTGAATGTTCTGACTGTTCCTCTACATAGAGTTGTTCGGCCATCTGATCTTGTCCATGGAGAGGTAGAATTGGGTGTATGTTCTTGTTTGCCAGTAGAGGGGGTGCATTTGATTCTAGGAAACAATCTTGCTGGTGAACGTGTCTGGGGAAATGGTTCTCCATCTTTGGTTGTAACTTCAACACCAAACAGTCAGGGTAAAACAGTTGAAATTCCCTCTTCCCTCTGTGTTTCCCATGATGAGCTGGTAAGGGAGCAGTTGGCTGATCCTTCTCTTAGTGAGTTGTTTGACAAGGTTGTACTTGCTGATGTTATTGAGGATGTATCTTCAGGTTTCTTCCTGGAGGTTGAACTGTTGCTGAGGAAATGGGTTCCTCATGGCGTTCATTTTGTGGGTGACTCCATTCTGCAAATTGTAGTTCCCAAAAGGTATGTTGTCTGGTGTTGCAAACTGCGCATGATGTGTCAGGACATTTGGGAGTTAAAAAGACCTACAAAAGGATACTTCAGCATTCATTTTGGCCAAAGTTAAAAAGGGATGCATCTTCATACATTAAGACGTGCCACACTTGCCAGTTAACTGGTAAGCCCAGTCAGGCATTGAAACCTGCTCCACTTTACCCAATTCCTGCTATTAGTCAGCCTACTGAACATCTGATTGTGAAGGAAGAAGAGCGGCGGGAGCGCGATGATCCGGGGGTGCGCTGGTGGGAAGACCGACCGGGGAGGAAGAATGAGTAAGCTGGAGTAGAACCAGGGGCCTCATGTACTAAAGGTGCATACGCACAAAAACATAGCGTACGCCATATTTCACGCTCACGGTCAGATGTACTAAATTTGACTTGAACGTGAGAAAGTGCGTTCCCCTGCGGCAGTTTCTTTTCGGGCGTATGCCTTTTTTTTGTGCGTATATATTGTTTTTTGTGATTTGGCGACACTTAGAGGCGATGCATTGAAATGACAACTAATAAGATATCCTTTACGCACACATTATAGTAAGCATTATTGGGTAAAATATACTCAATTAATCAGACAATTTTATTGGCTTACAGAAATAATTGTTCAACGTGTTGAACGTGAGTCGTGGCAGGTGTGATGTTTTCGTGCACTTGCGCTTGATTTCAAGTTAATTGGGATGTACAAAGAGAAAGTACTTGGAATTTGATTTTGATAAATCCAGATTTTTTTGTGCGTACGGAACTTTTCAGGTCTGAGCGTACGGAACATTTTAGTAGGAAGTCCACGCAAGTCTTAGTACATGAAGCCCCAGGAGTAGCCGGAAAGGAGATAACTGACTTCAGACGATGAGCCCGACGAGGGGGAGCAGGAGCAGAGACAGGCTGGCCAGGAGGGAAGAGGTCCTTGTCGGAGGCAGTGAGTTAGAGGTCCACGGTCGGAGAGCAAGCGAGATGCGAGCAGGTGGGTGCCGTAGATTCGACTGTACAAACTTTCGTCACGAGAGGTAGTTAGTTAGGGCAGGTATTTATAGGACGGTTGATTGATATGGGGTGGAGTTAGAATGTACAGTTCGGGCGTGGTCCTTCTCCCAATCTTTTGTTATTACATAACATCACTGTGTGACATGTTTAACCTGGCAGTTGCTTTTTACACTCTGTCTGAATTTTTGATAAATAGGCCAATAGAAATGATTGAACATTACCTGAAATAAAATAATTTTACACGGACATTAATTATCATGTGAACTTAATACAAGGTCTTTGCCTTACAATGAAATTAAACAGTGTATCTTGGAAAAATATTAATACCCCATGATCTTTTCTGCATTTTTTTATGTGACACCTCAAAATCTTATTTGTATTTTATTGAGATTTTATGTGATGGCAAATAAGTTGTTTTTCTAAATATTTAATAAATATTAAGAGTGGAATGCTTTTTTATTCAACCCCCTATTCTCTGTTACCCCAAAATAAAATCCAGTGTGTCCAATTGCCTGGTCACATCAGAAATGGTAGGGGATAAAGTTGTAGATAAGTATAAAGCAGGGTTAGGTTATAAAAAATATCTCAAGCTATGAACGCCACGCCGTGTGGAGCAGCTTTAATATTAGCAAAAATTTGTAGAACATTTGCTTGAAAGCAGTGGGAATTCGGGTCGGGATCGGGCAGACAATGTAAACTCTACATATGAAGCCTAGTGCTCTGTACTCACTGCTGTATTTTCTCTGTTCTTTTGGTTAGATATACAGTGGCTGCTTCACTTGAAGCTTCAGGGTCTTTAGTTTTCATTTATCCATGATGAGTAAAATGCATACCGCTTCATTCAGACTCTCATTAATAACAGAGTTAACATGTTAATCTACTAGCTATATCTGCCTGTGACTGTATGCCAAACCAATCAACTATAGCTCGAACTAAACATGTTTATTTTGCAAATATTCATCACTAAATAACATCTACTGAACTATTTATATAAAAAATACATTGCAAAATAATAATCATTTAAAAAATGGCCCCTTGCAGTACTTCTGCAGCCGCCTGGGGGGGGACCCCGGCCCACAGGTTATAAAAAAAAACGCTTCAATTCACACCACAGAATTTTATTCGAACTATTTTTTTTAAAAACTATGTAACATATTATTTTTACCTAATTGGTACTTTATTACATAAAATCTCAATAAATTACATTACATTTGTGGGTGTAACATGAACAAATGTGGAAAGGCACTGTATAATCATAGATTCCTTTTAAAAAATTATATTTATTTATATGTTTCTTTTTATTTGATTGATAATGGACTCCCTGCTGACAACACTTCATTAATTTAAAGTAAACATTTGTTTTTAGGAAAGGTAATGTGAATATTTTTATTAAATAATATTTATTTTAGTTTAAAGTGAACCTTAAAACCTTTCATTTCATTTTTATTAATTTTCATTTTGTTTAAATATAATTATCTCACGATTTAGGTAAGATATACTTATTAGACTAAAAACAAAAAATGATACATTAATTGTTTAATATGCTTCCATAATCTGACACTCTTTTTTTTTCTCAGTTTCAGACTACACACTGTGTATGTAATAACTCTTCACTTACCAGAACAGATATCTTTATTATAAACTGACCCTAAACATACATTCTGAACAGTAAAAGTGAAGTAAAGACTTTATATTTCATTTTATTATTGAAGGGATTTTGACTGATATGTGTTTCTCTGTGGGTGTTTAGGGAGTGTTTGTAGATTAGTGCAGTTTACTTACGTGAAAGAGCGCTGGGGAGGAACAGTAATATCACCCAAACATACTGCATTTCTGAAAGAGACCAGCACAATGAAATCAATACACTCAGCATAACTGATCACAAAACAGCATTTACATCACAGCTGACATATTTTAATATTTTCACACAAAATCTGGGTGTTAATTGTAGATTTAGGTGTATATGAGAGTAACCTAAAACCCACCAAACATTTCAGACTAAAAAGTGATTTTTTTGACCCAAAATATTTAAAATAATTATTATAACAATTCCATACAATTAATAAAAAAAAACAATAAAAGGATGTATGTATCCGAAGAAATGCTTTCCATTTCAAGAACATTATAAATATAATAACAAAAACCTGTAATTCTTCAGCACCTCATTTGATGTGGCACAGACACCAAACATGTATTAGAAGATAAAATTAAAGTAAGAGTTACTTATTTTACTCATGTTAGAATGTTAACTTACAGCATGTACAAAATTAACATCATATTACAGGTGTGTGGCCCATTTCTCAGTATGAACATTTTAACCCATTAAACATTAGACGTCTTATGGACTTATGATCATGTATATTGAATCAGTCAGTCCAGGACCAATTCTGCACTTCAACACGTGTAACAACGTGTAAACTATAGGTCTGCTATTTCAAATGTCTAACCTTGACCACTTGGATGTCAATATGCAGTTAAACATTTGAAGGTCTGACTTTTTTGGACGTCATGGGGATGTCTAAGGGAGGTGCAGGAAACTGAAATTATTAAAGAATATATACTTTTTTTATTTATAATAAATCAACATCAGTGGCGGATGCTGATCTTTCAAGGAGGGGAAGCTCAATTTCGGCCTACATCTTAAAATGTGTCGGTTTATTTCTACGTAAATTCTACCCTCCCTGAGACAGTATCATCAAGAGGTGTGGCCAACAGTACATTTTATTTGTTACAGCACTTCCAGTACACCAGCTCACTTTATCATACCAGAACAGCTGAAAATACCTGTTACTTTTCCCCACCTTTTGCACCAAATTAAACCAAGGGGTTGATCTGCCCTGCCGTATAACTCTGTTTTTCTTCGTAAGGAAGACTATCAAATGGTATTGCCAAAATCCGGTCCACAACAATAAAACTGCCATTATGTGCAGCTTGCTACCTAGCTAGGAACTGGCGATAGAAGTCAGAAAGAGAGATAGAAGTCAGAAAGAGTGATAGAGGTCAGAAAGAGAGATAGAAGTCAGAAAGAGTGATCGAGGTCAGAAAGAGTGATAGAAGTCAGTCTCCAAACTCAAGCAAGAAAACTCCAGAAATTAAAGCTGGATTTGTCGCTAATCGTTTTTACTAAAGAAAATGCCGCTAAGAGGATTAGGAAAGTCTCTAGTTCAACTCAGAACAGAATGAAAGTTAAATACTCCCAGCGCGGATGTTTACACCAAAATATCGCTGATTCGCTCAATTCGCTGTCAATCAAGGGACAGACAGATCTTCCCATTATCATACAGAAGCTGAGCGTCCGAGCCATAGACTGTATATAGCTGGACAGAGCATGGTCTCTCAAAAGTGAAGCCAACACAGGTCGGGCGCCCCCTGCTCTTCAGCTGCAGAAAGCTGTGTAACTCCACCCATCCCCATAGGTTTCAATGGCAAAACAGACAACTTTCAATCACATTTTTTCTAATATACTGTAATTCTACATCCTTTATTTAAATGCAACAGCTAGTGTAACCTCTGCTTATATTGTCAAATTTTTATATCCCTACAGAATTCGGTTTTTTAAAACTTTATTCAGCTCTATTCAAAAAAGGTGTGGTTATTGTAAAAGGGCTGGTTATGGGCGGGAACAATAACAGACCGTCAGCTCCGCTCCGCCCCGCTCTGCAGTTTGTGACCGCGAGGCAGCCCTCAGGGGCGGGGTTATTTAAATGAGTAGGCTGTCTCTCCACAGTCTTTCTCCCTCCTCTGGTCTCTACTGCACAGACTCGGGTGTCAGGATCGCCAACATGGCGGAAGATTTTGGCTTCATTTTCATTGAATTTTCATCTTTTTTTACAGTCTCTGGTCCGGGCCAGCCGAGGCCAGCACACTGCCTCATAGACCCCCAGAGACGCTGAGCGTCCGATGGGCGGGACAAAGCCCAGCATTTATCCAATGACTCGTCTCGTTTCGCCGCACTCTTTACTTCGCTATTGAACTATGTGGACGCTCAGCGTCCTTAAGGTGCTTACACACTGCACGCGGTAGGTGCGGCGCGGTACGCTGACCCCCATAGGATTCAATAGTGTCTAGAGCGGTAGAGCGGTGCGTCGCTGCCGCGGAGCAGAGCGGAAAGCGGCGCGTTTCCCCGCCCATAACCACGCCTCCACCGCGCTACCGCTTACCGCGGGCAAAGTTCAACATGGTTCAACTTTGACCTCGCGGCAAGCGGTACCTCGGCAGAAAACGCATGACGTGAACTCACGCGACTAGAGAGAAACTGTAGTCCAAACAACAATAAACGTGCGCGAGAGACTAATAATAGCGATTAGTGAATCCCCTCAGCTGTACATCACTTCCCTACACTCATATAGAGATAACAGGAGGAAGAGAAGAATCAGAGCTTTGTTCTGAGGCTGAGAAACAGATACAGATCCACAGAGGCTGTAGAGACTCAAAACTACAAAACACCGCTCGCAGAGGTGATAGGTTTTAGAAAACTCCGCCTATTATCAGCAGGAGACGCTTGGCGTCAGCAGCAGCGCAACGCACCCGCAACTGACCAGCGTAGAGCAGAGCGGCAGCACAGCGGAATGCCGCGCGGCATACCGCGTTCAGTGTGTAAGCACCTTTACTACCTTACGGCTCACCTGTTTACAACTTGAAAGCGTCAAGGCCCCCCTAATAATAATAATAATAATGATAACATATCTAAATAAATAGAGTATAATAAACTTTTACTACCATAACTTTACCCTGAAACAGTGATTTAGGCTTTCCAAATATAGTAAGTACATGAGATTCTTACTGGAAACATGCTCTACTATTGTGCTTCTTTTGTATTTTTTCCTTTCAATATACACTTAAGAGTAGCACGGTTTGACAGGGTAGCACAGCTCGACAGAACACCTGATCAAGGGCGTAGGAGCGGGTTTGATATTGGGGGGGGGGGGGGGCACATCTGCTAATACAAATCAAACCCCACCTTATAGTTTCTTAGAACAACATTTGTGGAATTACTTTTAATCACAAATAAACAATTTTTTCTGTACTTCTGTTTATTATTAGTTACATCCAAGTAAAGGTGACTTTACAACCAAAACATGTTACTCCACTTTACATTTACTGTTGTTAAAAAAAAAATTCGACTTAAAGTACTTCTTATGATTGTTGGTCTTTTACGGAAAAGAATGTAACCTTATGTTTCATAGAGACTTTTTGGCAGAAGTTAATATAAACTTTAGATAACCTAAACCCTCCTAGTCTGTTAGTATCATGAGCTTTTACTAAAGGACCAGATGTATTCCATTATTAAATCTAAGGGGCTAAGAGATTTTAACAGGTTAATTCAATAAATGATTGTTTATTAGCTAATCAGATGGATCCGGTGAAAAACACACATTTTTAGGGCATAGACCAGGATTAAGAAACTGCTTTAAACTACCTACATAAAGTATTGTACTAAATTCTGGCTATCCACTACATCCAGGTTCTGGCTATCTAGTTAGGCTAGCTAAAAGAATGTTCCGTTGTTATAGCTGACAGCAATCCTGCAATCCTAGGCTAAAAGTCAAAATGACTATCACAAACTGTATTTTATTAAGCTCACAGTGGGTTTGATCTGTTTGATGTTTCCCCCCCACTCTCCTCCGCTCTCCGAAAAACCAGGGAGCTGATTGGCTGTTTCTCCTGAGAGGCGGACGCGAGTTTGAGACCCCTCCTATATGGAAAGGTAATATTTGACATATATGTCCCTATATCAATAATGGTGTTTCCATGTATAATTCATATAGGTGATGTATAACACTGGCTAGGTTAGCTAGTTAGGTTTAGTCAGGTTCTCAGCTAGAAATAGATACTCAACGAAGCCAGTGCCTTTTCCTACCAATTTACGCGCCTAACACGGCTTTATGCAGACTTTAAAGATTGATGTTTTTTAGGGTTTATTGTAAACCCTAAATATAACTGTTTATATGTGCATTTCCAGGTGTTAGGCTGTTGCCCTTAAAGTTAATCAAAGTGGGATCTGGCTTAGTTTTACATAAATTTTAATATATTAATACTTTACACATCCCAAATCATTATCTATAATCTGTCTTTTTTTATGTATTTCCATGTTTATGAAGAGGCAAACAAGTACGAGGCTGAAGCTTCTTATTCGGATTTATCTTATCCAGTCCACCTTAAAAAGTCGAAATACCAATGATTCGCCAGTAGAGAGCAGGGTTGAGCCGAGCAAAACGAGTTTGGTATTTAGGACATATGCACTGAGAATACATTGCCTGTTCTGGGTATTTCCAGATGTTCTAACTCCAGATTATCAAATAGTCTTTTGAATTCGACACCACATTATGAAAATAGAACTTTTAGACTGTAAATAACCTAAAGAGCTAAAAATATTACTGTACAGTCTCCATACCAGTCTCAGTTCTTTTGCAGACTCCAACAGGTTTTCTTCCAGAATGGTCCTGTATTTGGCTCCACCCACCTTCCCATAAATTTTAACCATCTTCCCTGTCCCTGCTGAAGAAAAGCAGGCCCAAACCATGATGCTGCCACCACCATGTTTGACAGTGGAGATGGTGTGTTCAGGGTTATGAGCTGTGTCGCTTTTACGCCAAACATAACATTTTGCATTTTGGCCAAAAAGTTCCATTTTGGTTTCATCTGACCGAGCACCTTTTTAACACATGTTTGGTGTGTCCAGTGTTGCCAACTCCTCAGTAAGGAAAGTAGCTATTGGCTGTCCTAAAAGTCGCTAGAAGTCGCTAAATGACGTCATCACCTAATTTGCATAATACATGTTTTTGAAGCTGTAAAGGATTAGGGTTGTGGGAGAGAAAAAAGTGAGTAAAAAACACCATAAATATGTTAAAAATGTTACAAATGAACAACTTCTGTTGTTTTTTAAATAGGACGTCACTTTTTTTTACAATAATAAATTGTTTTTTTGGCGTGTTCTTAAATGTTATTATAAGAGCAGCAGTTAGCCAGAACTGTTATTCTACGTTTTTTTTTTTTTTTAGTTTTTTTTTAGTTTGTTTGTTTTATTTTATTTTAATTTTTTTACGTTTTCTTAAGTTTTCTTTATTTTTAAACTTATCATAGACAAATTGTTCAATAGTTCAATAGATATTTAGCTTTTTTATAAAGAGGCAGACACTGTGGAGGAGGTGAGTGACAGGCTATGTGGTGAATGAGGTGAGTGACTGAGACTGTGAGAATTAAATTAAGGGATTTCTTTTCGTGTCACACTGAAGACACAGTTATATTTATACTTCTGCTCTGTAAATACGGGGCGGGGTCAGTCAGCGGTGGCTGCGGGCACACGCGATTCATTTACAGACTTTTTATAGATATCTTTGACATATGGCTTTCTTCTTGCCACTCTTCCATTAAGGCCAGATTTGTGCAGCGTACGTATGATTGTTGTCCTACAGAAAGAGTCTCCCACCTCAGCTGTAGATCTCTGCAGTTCATTCAGAGTGATCATGGACCTCTTGGCTGCATTTCTGATCAGTCTTCTTCTTGTTTGAGCTGAAAGTTTAGAGGGAGGGCCGGGTCTTCATAGATTTACAGTGGTCTGATACTATGGGCCGAATAATATTGCCCCTCTTTTCAGTTATTTATTTAAAAAAAAAGTTTAAAACATCCAGTAAATTTCATTCCACTTTACAATTGTGTCCCACTTGTTGTTGATTCGTAACAAAAATATTACAATTTCATTTAGGCTGTTCACAGTCTAATGGGTATATTGTCGTAATGTCGTGTCAAATTCAACAGACTATTTGATAATCTGGAGTTAGGGCAACTGGAAATATGCAGAACAGGTAATTTATTCTCCTTTAATCTTTTCAAATGCCAAGTTCAGAGAGTTGGAAAAAAAACTGTACAGTAATATTTGAAGTTATTTAGGCAATACACAGTCTAATAGGTATATTTTCATAATAGAGTGTCGAATTCAACAGACTATTTATATCCTAAGAATATTTTTATCGTAAATATGTGGGGCAGCGAGGTATATCGTGTTTATTCCCGTGAAGAACTGCTGGCCCTCCGACGCATGGGACGTGGGGGCATTGTCCACACAATATCATTCAGAGGAGCTCATTCAGTGGCTGACTGCTGTCCCAGTCCTGCTCCACAGACAGACTCCAAAAGTCTTTTGTCCCTCAGGCCATAAGACTGTTCAACTCCTCTCAGCACAGCAAACTGAAGACACACCCCATCAATGGACACACTCTCAGTCTTGCTGATGCCTATTACATTATTTTTATAGTTCTACCCTATTTTACACTAGTAGTTCATTCACTATCTATTGTTTACATATGTACAAGTTTGCACTGTTAAATTTTAATTATTATATAACTGTGTATTTGCACTTTCTGCAAGGCTGACATCAGTTATCCTCAGTTCATTCACATCAACTGGAGTTCACTGTCTATTGACTGCACTACCTCCATTCTCCATCACACACACACTAAAGACAGTATAATTGTATACTTTATTTTTTATTTTATTGTATTTTATATGTATCGTTATACCTTATCCTTTTGTAACTTTGTGCACTATGCCTACCTGCAGCTGGATATCTAGAATTTCCCCTTGGGGATCAATAAATATATGTAAATTATAGAAGAATATGTCTAAAACTGTGATGATATTGTTCAGAAAGTGCTGTTTTATAGGAATTTACAGAGCATTCATGGGATTCAAATTTAATTGTTTTAAATTTTTCAGTCAAACCAGAAAAGGCTTGTATGGCGTGATTGTCCCAATCACATTTCACAAAGTGAATTAATGTGTTTTCTGTTTAATCAATCATAGATTAACAACCCAGATATCTACTTGTGAGTCTGGTTGGCTAAAAGTTTGGGCATAATATTTTGAAGCCACCATTAACTAAAACATTTTGTCCTAAAAATATGACATTTAAATATCATATGGTGTGACACCATACTCCTTTAAAATGGGCAATTGATTGAAGACATTTAAATATTAAATATAAAAAAGTTCAATTATTTACTAAAGAATATTAGAATTCCTGTAGCTAACATTCGACAAATTAAAATACAAAGTGTAACATCTAATGAATGCAGTAAGTGGATTAGTTAATGTCTTATAAAAATTCTTCACTTTGTTGAGAAGAATTCACATGTTCTTAAAAAATAATAATAATTTGGGTTATTTACCATCAACCCTTCATTGTGACATATGGGGAATAGTGCCAGCAAAGATTGCAAGAATTTTGGTACTTTTATAAAAAGGTATTCTCAAAATAATTTAAAGTATATGGAAATGAATTGATTAAACATCTTCCTATGTGTAGATAATAATACAATAATGCAATACAATAATTCAATAAACAATAATGCAAAAGGTATGTTTGCACGTGAACAATGTTATACTTTTATACAGTCATGAAATCAAAGAATCAGGATAAATTGACTTACATTATAACATTATACTATTTTTTCATTTAATACACAATAACATTCATGTCACACCACGTGACAATTTTAGTCACTAAGACCATAAACTAGTGTAAATTTTATTTTAATTTAGTGTAAATGTAAATTTCAAGAAAATTCTACATATTCCATATTTGGAAAGATAAGAGTTGGTAGAATATAACCCAGTGACTTAATTTTAAGATTTTTTAAAAAACGTTTTTTCAGCCAAATATGTCAACCGTCCGTGTTAAAGTTGCGTGAATTCTGTAAACTGACTTATTGAAAGAGAGTACTGCTTTACCGGGTGAGCAGAATTCATTTCAGACGCAGCCTGGGAGTATAATTTAGGCAGTTATCTAAATAGCATTGGCAAAAAAGAACATGGTCTGAAACCTGGTGGGGAAAAACAGCTAAAGAACATGGTCTGAAAACGATTGGGGGGAAAATAGCTTTTCAGGGTGTGACCGCACCCTTATAGAATTTCCCCGAAACCGTTATATGAGGAATATCTTCATTCTGTTACTTTCCTCGCTTCTAAATAACTAACTTCACTTTAACTAAGTAACGTCCAGCTGTCCCGCTAACCGTTTTTCTTTAAAACAGTCCTTCATAAGTTAATTAGTGCTGTTCTTATCTAACTTCTGCTTTACAGATCCGTTATTAATAATATCATGTTTGTAATGTTTACTCACCGCTCACTGTGGTGTGGCTCTGCCTCAGCAGAAGACCAGTTTCTACAGTCAGAGAGTGAATCTATTTCTCTCAGAACTGCAAGAATCTGTAGAAAAGCTGTTGTTTTATCTGCTGGTGTTTTTGCCCATAAAAACCACAAAACCGCTACGTGTCTCTCCCTCACAAAATGGTGAAGCTGCGAGAAGCTCTGAGAAGAACTTTCGTTTTGCTGATGAAACAGTGAGGGGCGGGGCCTGTACAGCGCTTAGCCAATCACAGCACAAAAATATTATTATAAACATCATTAGCTTTAGTTCCATATGTGCAAAATTAAAATACACAAATACAAAAATAATCCTTACTTTTATTTGAACACTACCACATACAGTGCCTTGCAAAACTATTCACCCCCTTGGATTATTTCCCTATTTTACTACATTACAACCTGTATGTATTTTTTTTATCTGAATTGAATGTGATGCATCTGCACAAAATAGTCTACGTTTTAGAAGTGAAATGAGAAAAAATATATATGTATATAAAGAAAATATGAAAATAAAAAACTGAAAATTGGCATGTGCATATGTATTCACCCCCTTTGTTATGAAGCCCCAAAAAAGTTCTGGTGCAACCAATTACCTTCAGAAGTCACATGCTTTGTGACTTGAAATGAAATGAAGGCCACCTGTGTGCAATCTAAGTGTCACATGATCTGTCAGTATATACACACCTTTTCTGAAAGGCCCCAGAGGCTGCAACACCATTAAGCTAACCAAACAACACCATGAAGACCAAGGAGCTCTCCAAGCAAGTCAGGGATAAAGTTGTAGAGAAGTATAAGTCAGGGTTGGGTTATAAAAAAATATCCAAATCTCTGATGATCCCCCGGAGCACCATCAAATCCATCATCATCAAATGGAAAGAACATGGTACCACAACAAACCTGCCAAGAGAGGGCCGCCCACCAAAACTCTCAGCCCGGTCAAGGAGGGCATTAATCAGAGAGGCAGCACAGAGACCAAAGGTAACCCTGAAGGAACTGCAGTTCCCAAGCAGAGACTGGAGTATCTGTTCATATGACCACAATAAGCCGTACACTCCATAGAGTTGGGCTTTATGGAAGAGTGGCCAGAAAAAAACCTTTACTTACAGGCAAAAATAGGAAGGCTCGTTTCGAGTTTGCAAAAAGGCATGTGGGAGACTCCCAAACTGTATGGAGGAAGGTACTGTGGTCAGATGAGACCAAAATTGAACTTTTTGGCCACCAAGGGAAACGCTATGTCTGGCGCAAACCAAACACATCTCATCACCCCAAGAACACCATCCCCACAGTGAAACATGGTGGTGGAAGCATCATGCTGTGGGGATGTTTTTCAGCAGCAGGGACTGGAAAACTGGTCAGAGTAGAGGGGAAGATGGATGGTGCTAAATACATGGATATTCTTGAGCAAAACCGGTTTACGTCTGTCAGTGATTTGAGACTAGGGCGGAGATTTACCTTCCAACAGGACAATGACCCAAAGCATACTGCTAAAGCAACACCTGAGCGGTTCAAGAGGAAACGTGTAAACATATTGGAATGGCATAGTCAAAGCCCAGACCTTAATCCAATTGAGAATCTATGGTCAGACTTGAAGATTGCTGTTCACCAACGGAAAAGGAGCTGGAGCAGTTTTGCCATGAGGAATGGGCAAAAATTCCAGTGGCAAGATGTGACAAGCTCATAGAGACTTATCCAAAGCAACTTGCAGCTGTAATTGCTGCAAAAGGTGGCTCTACAAAGTACTGACTTACGGGGGTGAATAGTTATGCACACTGATGTTTTCAGTTATTTTGTCCTATTTGTTGTTTGCAGTGTTGGGAAGGTTACTTTTAAAATGTAATCCCTTACAGATTACTGATTACATCACTCAAAATGTAATTTGTAACGTAATCAGTTACATTACTTCAAGTGAGTAACGTAATCTGATTACTTTGGATTACTTACAATATTGTTGTTTTTTTTAAGCCTGAATTAATGTAGCAACCACATATTGCATATTATTGTTAATATGTTAATATTGTTAAAATAAAACAGCCTTTTCAATCACCCTATAAAAATACTTATGAAACCATTTCATCAAACAATTTTATGAAACACTTCTGTAAATTGATGATAAAATCATTAAAAACAAACAATGTAACAACAACTGTAAGATATCTCTTTGCAGGTTTGCCACTTTCTGCAGGTGGATTTTTTGCCAGGATTATCTAGGGGTGTAAATCACAAGATTCATTACGATACGTTACGATACGATTATTTTAGTCAGCTATACGAAAATGTTTGATACCTCATATTATGTCACGATACAATTCGATTCGGTTCAATACGATTTAATGTGATTACAATCTGTTCCTTTTTGTAAGAACTCACAAATGCAAACAAAATATAATTTTAATGTTTTATTATTAAATGTCAAATGCAGTGTAATCATAAACAGTAAACAATAATTCACTTCAACACTTTCATTTCCATTATTTAGGTTCCATTTGAAAACATCAAATGCAGAAGAAAATGTAAAAAAAAAAAAGCGCCAGTTATATTTAAAGTTTACAATGTGTGTATGGATGTTGGTGATAAATAGTGAATCATTCTCTACATTTCCTGATTCAGTAGGATATTGACAAACAAATTACAAAATTTGTAATTTATAGAACAAAGCATTGAAGAGTTACACTGCATTATATTAGGTGTCCACCAGGCGTCTCCAAAGTGTTCAAAACCTCTCCAGAGTGCCTTTAATCTAATACAAAGATACACAAGTAAATCTGTCTCTATACAACCAGAGTTTGTAATATTTTTTGTTTGTTTGTGATAAAATAAATGAATGTAAGTCTACTTCAGAGTAATATTAACATTTTTTTGATGAAATGACACAAAATCACACGTATCCGCGCTGTGGGAGCACCTTTGTTCAGCAGAGGGATTTTGATGACAGCGCTTAGGCATGCCCCGCCCCCAGCCATTAGGAGACCAATCAGGGCAAAGTACGTACCAGTGTTTTCATCTAAGGGTGGACTATTGGTTGAAATAGGTGTCAATCACTTTTGTGACCCTGGAGAATTTGATTGGATTGGATTGATCCAGCGCTCACGTTATTGGTTCAAAAGACGATCACTCAGTGGTTTGTGGACCAATGAAAACCACAGAATCTAGAAGAGGACATCCTTAGCTTTGTATTCACGTACAACTATTACATTGCGTGGTCGCTAGGAGCCTGAGAATATTACGTTGCGGCTGCGCTGAAAATAAACGCATGTTTGTAAGGAGAAGTAACTTAAGCAGGCGAATAAAGGACTTTATGGATATTATATCTGCGGGTCAGTGCTGTACTGTGGATGCTGTGATAGTAAGTGAATTTTCTATAGTGTAATCTGATGTTATTTTACATACTAATATTATTTTATAAGGCTATTTTGTTGGGGAGGCGTGTTCCCCATGTAAACAATGTGAAAAAACAGGCTATTTTCAGTTGGAGATTTCTGGCGACTGGTTTCATGTAGATGGCTGTAATTTTGCATGCAGGTAGTTAAAGTAGTACTAAAGAATATGAGTCGGTTAGTTTGTCGGTGTTTTTAGAATATTTGACGCTTTTAAGCATTCTACTTTACATAGTCAGAATGGGCCCGCCGACGGGCCCGCTAGAGGGCGCTTCTGCAGTGAAAACATTCTGATCGAAGGTTGTGAATCACAGAATATTCTGATGTCGTGATTTATGTGAATGTGATTGCGTTTTGTCAGTGTTGAATTGGAAGACCAAAAATAGGAAAGTACCGCAATGTAATCCATTTATTTTAGCAGAGTAACTGTAATCTGATTACCACTTACTGAAGCAGTAACTGTAACGGATTACAGTTACTTATAATTTGTAATCTGATTACGTAACGCCGTTACATGTAATCCGTTACTTCCCAACACTGGTTGTTTGCTTCACAATAAAAAAAAGTTAAATGTTGAAAGTTGTATGCATGGTCTGTAAATTAAATAATGCAGACCCTCAAATATTCCCTTTGAATTCCAGGTTGTGAGGTAACAAAATGTGAAAAATGTAAAGGGGGGTGAATACTTTCGCAAGGCACTGTATTCTTCCTCCTCTCCCTCTCTCTTATACTGTTTCTTTCCAGAGGTGTCAAATAACAAAGAACAAATACTTTGTTACTTTACTTAATTATAAATGTAGGATATCTATATTTTACAGGAATAATTATTTTAACATTTTCCCACAATTTTCTGATCTTTCTACGCCTTACATATTAAAAATAGTTGTTACACCTATTTCATTTCAGCTTGTTTTCATTCCGACTTCTCAACGTTTAATAAAACCCCTATCCAGATAAATCTCTCCATCCAGTTAGAGTGAATCTGACTGTGATTGGATGTAGAGAAGTATAAACATTTACCACCCCAACACCCTATTGGTTTATACTATCACACCTTCACACTAAGCTTTTTCCTGCCATTACTTTTACTTTTATACTTTTTTTTATTTATTCAGTCTTGAAACCAGTACATTTACAATTTTAGTACACTGTCATTACTACTAAAATGTACTACATTAATAGTGGAAAATCCACCTGCATGTTGTGAGGGAAAATCAACATTTACTTCATGTAGTACACTATATTCTTGTATTTTATCATTGAGTGTTATGTGAACTTGTATTCTCTGCTTCTGTGATAAGGCCATTCGTTCAGGGGTCTGCCTGGAGACAAGCGGGTCATAGCAAATGGAGTTTTCTGATTTATGAATTATTCTTGACTTTTGCTTATACGTGCGTTTTCGGTTCCTCTTTTCAAGAGAACATCTGTTCAGCATCCTTCCTCCTCTGTGTCCCAATCTTTTGTTCCAAAACAAGTCACGGGGAAGATTACCTCATGCATGAACGGGGATTGTATAAAAATGCCGATCGAGACAGACTTGGGGCTCTCCGATTTTTCTGACTACCTCATCTGCTATTGCTTGCTTGCTGTATTTTTCCTTTTGCAACTTTAAAATAAAAAACTTCTCTTTTGGCATCCCGGGTCTTTGACTGTCATTCGTCGATTTCCACGACAATGTAAACTACTTTTTCCATCAGAAAGTAAAAAGCACATGAAAATAATTACAACCATCTTCAATTCGTCTCAATTACCATGAAATGTTTACTTTATTGTAATCACTACTGAAACAAGACATTTCTTCTGTGTCTACAACTGATAAAACAGCGTGTTTACAGAGTAGCTGTTAGCCCTCACCACCAAACAAGCACAGCATGAAATAATATTAAAACTAAAACACAGTATCAGTAAAATCAGATTTTACAAGCCTCAGACTAAAATGTATATCTCAGTTTGGGGCAATTTACTGCAAGCTAAGCTTACAAACAGCCATATTTCACACTTAACATGATATATTTACACATTTAACCCGCTCGCTAATGCTAATCGCAAATGCTAATCTCTGCTAGCTTCCACCTGCTAGCCTACAGCTTTAGCAGTGAAAACAAACACTTTAACTCAACTTATACATCACATATTTACACTCCGGATTTTTCTAATAACCTTTTAATTCTCTTATTAACATTTTAAGCTCCTTACAAAACAGAAATACCCACTGATTTACTTATAATCTGTCTTTATCTGGTCCTATCTGATCTCACTGATGCTTCTCTGGTACAGCACAGATGAACAGCACAAAAGATTTGTTTAAATGAACGAATCTTTTGAACGAATTTTTTAAGTGAACTGATTCTAATGATTCAGTTCATCTAAAAGAGCTGATGTGCCCATCACTACCAGTTAGCTTCTGTAAAGAATTAACCAACTCTAAATAGCGGGTTTTTGTAGTCCTTGTAGAACTGTTAGAACTACAAACAGGTCAGAAAGCAGGTCGCAGTTCTCGAAAGAGAAAGAGAGAGCGTTGGTCGCGGCCGCCTAGGAAAACTTACAGAGTCTGGTTTAAGCTCAGAGGAGCTCAGGCACAGACACGAGAGCACCACTATTCCTCCTATTACACTTCAGTGCAGCGCTGCAGTGAGTTTGAAGCTGTAATTTCACTTCTTTAAAAAGTTCAGTAATCAAGGAAATCCTACCTAGTGTGCCTTTAATTTAATACTTTAACGTCTACAGAAGTATTTTAAACACTAGTATCTATACTTCTACCTACAGAGTAATGAATAGAGATACTTTTCACACTTTTGTTTCTCTCCTTTATCCTGACCCAACTCTTCCTCCCCCCTGTCCTGGTTTAACCAAAACTTTTTCCTGGATTAACTGTTACTTTACCCCCATCCGAACATATTTTCTCTCCATGTGCTACACTGGCCTCAGTCCACACAGATCTTTTTTTTATGTGTCCATGTCACTGACAGCACCTGGTTAAGTCTAAAGCTAAGATCCAGAACCAGCAGTGGTTCCTTATCGTAGCCTCTATGATAAGATAGCCTCTTATCATATTAGTTATAATATCTTTACATCTGCTATTGTTGCAGAAGCAGTAGTTATATACTGTGTTTAAGGTCTGGAACATGAGGTATTTCATTTTGGCATGCTGTATTTATGCAATTGTAAATAAGATAAGAAAGGAGCAAAATGGTGTGAGTGGGGAATCTTGTTTGTTAATAAATTGTAAGCATGTTTAAAACATGTTAATTTAATGTGTTTTCTGTGACATGTAACATGAATTGTTTGAACAGTACAATCCACAACAGACAGATGTTGTATTAAGCATATTTAGAGTTTTGAAAATGTCACTACAGATTGGACAAAAGCATGTTAGTGACTGTAAAAAACTGTAAAATACACAAAAACAAAAATAATCCTTACTTTTATTTGAACACCACCACACATTCTTACTCCTCTCCCTCTCTCTGATCCTGGAACAACCATTTATTTCTAGAGGCGTCAAATAACGAAGAACAAATACTTTGATATGTTACTTAAGTGTAAAAATGTTGGTTATCTATACTTTACAGGAATAATTATTTTTTTGCATTTTCACACAATTATCTGAACTTTCTACTCCTTACATTTTAAAAATAGCCTTGTTACACCTAATTCATTTCAGCTTGTTTTCATTCCAGCTTCTTATCTTCCAATAAAACCTCTATCCAGATAAATCTTTTCATCCAGATAGAGTGAATCTGATTGTGATTGGATGAGAAGTATAAACATGCACCATTCTGACACCTCTGTTTATATGTGTTTCTGACAGCACCTGGTTAAGTGTAATGTGTCTAAATTCAAAATCGTGTATTAGTTATAATATCTTTACATCTGCTATTGTTGCAGAAGCTGTCACGCCTTTGCCCTGTTTGCTGTCTGTTCTCATGTTTCTGTGTATGTTCCCCACGTGACCCGTGCTCCTCTGTGCTTCTTTCCGAGTAATTTTCCGTCACGTCTGTCCTATTTGTAGCTCTGCCCTAACCCCGCTGTTCGTGTTTAGTGTGTGTTTCCTGTTTGCAAATTTAGACATCCTGTGTCAGTTTGCGCTCAGCAATCTTTGCACCTTCCCATGTTGTTTTGTCGTTCCACATTTATCTTGTTTATAGCTCTAGTTTTTCTTGCTCCTTGTTATCTCTGTTTATTTCTTGTTTATTTTTCCTTGCCCATTTTAGTTTATTCTGTCTTGTTTAAGTTCTTTGTTTCTTTTGTTAAGACTTCCTGTTTGTTTATGTTATCATTACCCCTTGTTTGTTTCTTTGTTTATTTATTTAATAAATACCCTTACCTGCATTTACGTCCATCTCCTTGTCTTCCTGCCTGGCTCCCTGACAGAAGCAGTAGTTATATACTGTATTTAAGGTTTTGAATGTGAGGTATTTCATTTTGGCATGCTGTATTTATGCAATTGTAAATAAGATAAGAAAGTAGCAGAATTGTGTGAGTGGGGAATCTTGTTTGTTAATAAATTGTAAGCATGTTTAAAACATGTTAATTTAATGTATTTTGTGTGACAGCAACATGAATTGTATGAACAGTGTAATCCACAACAGACAGATGTTGTGTTAAGCGTATTTAGAGCTTTGAAAATGTGACTACAGATTGGACAAAAGCATGTTAGTGACTGTAAAAAACTGTATTGCATTGTTGTTGTCTATTCCCAGAAAAGCAGGACTAAATTTACTAGATAAGGAAACACATTATTAAAATGTAAAAAAGTTTAATGGAACCACATTTTTATAGTTCATAGTTCTTATAAACGTACTAAAAATATATAAATAAAAAATTACAGTGAGATGAAGCTTCTTATTCTTATTTTTCTTTTCCAAAAAGCAAAAAAGTAATGTTTTTAATTTTTCAAGTAACAGCTGGATCTTAATCCTGTTTAAGTATTCCCAGTATTCCCGGTAAGCTACTGAATTTAGGTTTAGTCTGAACTAATGATGGGCAGATGAGGCCTCGTTGGGTGTTTGGCACATTTTCCACACTGTATCGACACTGTGTTGAAACTGTTTTTGGTGTATCACTTAAAGGCGACATCTACTGGATTTAAAAAGTCATTGCAGGCAACTTCAATAAAGACTGGAAACAGAGTGAACAAGGTTCATGAACACGTTTTTTATTTAGAAACATCAGCTGCTTTCACATCTTTGGGCCGAGGCAATTGTACAGTTTACACACCATTTCTCCTGCTTTTGAGAACACTCTTTCACAGGGCACTGATGATGAAGGCCTGCATAGATATATTTCATAGCAAGTTAGGGTAGGTAGTGTAATTTAGTCTTTGCTTTTTCCAGTATTGTAGTGGATCCTGTGATCTTGGTGTGTTTGCCTCAGAGATGTATCTTTGTACCTCCATAATGGCATCGGTGGTGACATTTAAATTGGCCTTGCTCTCCTTGACTTTCATGTACAGCTGCTGCCACAGGTTATCATCTGAAGAAAAAAAAAACAAATCTGTGTTAGTAATCACATTTTCAAGAACATTAAGATACAAATAAACACAATTAACAATCATTGCATTTCTGAACTGGGAGCAGATGGTTAAGTTGAAGGTACACAACAAATTCTGTTTTTTGGAAAAAAACTCCCTGAGAGTAAATGTATATACATGACCATCGAATACACTCTATGACAAATAAAAAGTAACTCTTTTCTGGGAGTTGGCCTTTTAACTCTGTTCAAGAGTTAAATCTGAACTGTTGTGGGAGTTAAAATATTTATCACATTTAGAGTAAAATACTTCTCTCAGCTGGAGGTAATTTTACCATAAACTCCTTCACAGTGTTAACAATTAATGCAAATTTGTGTTATTAAACTAATATTATTAAAATACATTGTAATATTTTAAAACCCTGGAACATTAAAGAGTAAAAATGACATTATTGAAATTACAATTATATGAAATTACTGATTACAATAACAATTTTATACTCAAATACGTGTAAGCCATACCTGTCAGCTTTTGGACTTAAAAATAAGGGAATTTTCTGTTGCCCACTTCGAGCCGTCCCACTACCCCAACCGAGGTTCAGTATCCCTTACAATTTAAGTCAGGTTTACAAGAAATTTAAAATAACCACCTGTGAACCACTTACAAACTACAATTAGATGTTTAGAATCTGATAGATCTACATTTGTTAACACTGAAATGTTGTGGAAAATTCCTACATATGTAATTCTTATAATACAGCCCAAATAAAATCATTTTTTAGATATTTGAAATGAAATCTTCACTTTTTTTTTGGCAGGAATGCACTCTTTTAAATGATATATATTTGCTTTATTTAATGGATTTAAAATTAAACACTGATCCTCCTTTGCACTCCGATTGATTGGCTGTTTCTCCTGAAAGGCGGGACCTTCTCCTTGCGCCAGCACTACGATTGGTTGAGAGACACACAGCGGTCAGTGGTCTGTTGCCTAATAAAGCTTTTTAAATTTTAATATTATACGGGAATTTACGGGAAAATACTAACATGGGAGGACAGCGGGAAAGATGATTAAAATACGGTAGTTTCCCGGCCAAAACGGGAGACTGGACTGGTGCATTACCAGCACTTTATCACACTTAACAGTGCAGAAGATGATAACTTGCTCTTATAGACAACAACATGTCAGATAGACAAACAACCATCATATAAATGATCATGAATCCCTCCATGGAAGGAGCCCTGGTGGGCAAGACTTCACACTGATGGTACGCTAGGATTGGGGGACACGCCCAATAGATAATTCAGTCACACCCCTCAACACCTTGGAATAAACTCTGAAATACTACACCACCAAAGAGTCCCCTTAACTTGCAGTCTAAGTTGGAGCATAAACTCACTTAATTTAACACTTAATACATTTTTGTTTAACTCCAGATTCTTGAACTCCAGAAATTTGCTGTGTACAAATCATTTCTGCCGCACTCTGATTGTAGTCTTTTCGCTGCATCATGGCTTTTGACGCACTTAAGAATGCCATAGTCATAAACCAGGGGTCCAGCGATGTTGGTATTGTTGTTACACTTAATAACTCCAGGTGGCACAATGTTTCTTCTTTCAAGGTTTTCCACAAGGTTATTTTCGATTTCCCTGGTTACATTTAATGCATTACGTTGCAGTAAGTGATGCAACATTTAAAGCATTAGCATTACTTTTGATCCAGACACTCTTTTTTTTTTCTTAGACAGCTCCACTGTGGCTTGAGCAAGCACACAGAATAGGGGTGTGACGAGACACTAATATCACGAGACGAGATGAGACACGATACAGGGTGCATGAGAACGAGACGAGACGAGATTAAAAAATTAAATTTTAAAGAATATGTCAAAAATGAAAAATGGCTTAAAAAACTAGAGTTTTATTTAACAAAATCATATAACGCAAACTTAACAGACTGGTTTCTCTCACACATTGATTCTATAAGAAATAGAAATAAGAATAAGAAATTTATACAGTGCAAATAATAAATGCAAACCATAACCAGTCATATTAAGACTAGGGTTTGTGTTTTTTTTCTCCTAAATCTCTGTTACCCTTTATTGTTTCCACTGGAAAGCCAAAATGTAGCAGAAGCATCTTCTATGCAAATGCACGAATTTTCCCTTTTCTGCTGAGAGCTGCTCTCACTGCTCAGCCACCATACTCGCTGCTATCGCTACTGTGTTGCCAGACCCCTTTTAAAAAAATCCACGCTAAACTTTTTTTCCCCCGCGAGACAGGTTTAAGCTTGACGAGAATTATTGTGTCACGAGATCTCGTCACACTCCTAACACAGAAGTGTCTCCTCTATGATTTTGTAATCATCTGCAGTTAGCTGAGGTATATTGCTTTTTAAAGAGGCCAGGGATACCAACACTGACTCTGCGTTCCAGCATTTAATACGTGCTGTTCCATCTAGATGACACTTCATTCATTCATTTCTTAACTGGTCCTCCCATCTGGACTTGTGCAGCTTCTCTTTGCCAGTAGTACTGGTTCTTTTACGATCTGCTTTGTTTAATTTCGGATATCTGTGACTGTTTTAATTTGGTCACACGATTTTCAAACTGTTAAATTTAAAGAATGCACAATGCAAATCATGTGCCTGATTTGGAGCTTTCTGACACATGCAATCATGTTTGCAGCCGCATCTGTGACCAGCAGAAGTGGAAAAAGTACAGAAAATTTGTACCTTTACTTTGCTAAGATTCTACTCAAGTAAACGTAAAAGTACCCATCTAAAAATCTACTCGAGTAAAAGTAAAAAGTACTCAATTTAAAATGTACTTTGAGTAAAAGTTACTAGTTAATTTTAATTATTGATGTAAAGAAGTACAATAAATTATGTATAGATGACTATAAATCGTATTTTAATATTTTTACAGTTCATTATTATTTTTTTTTAACTTGCCTTTGCTATGCTGCTATTTACATGTTTTTTACCATTCAAGCATATTGTTTAATGTTCCCAATAAAAACATAAGGTATTATCATTAAAATAGGGTGACCAAACGTCCGTATTTCCCGGGACATGTCCGTATTTCAAGTCCTGTCCCGGGCGTCCAGGGTTTTTTTTTTTTAAAGTGAGGAAATGTCCTGGATTTTAAATTACCTTCATTGGACCATTAAATTTACAGGCACTAGGGCACTGAGCACGGCGCTGCGTGTGACATAATCCCTGAGACGCCTCAGTGAGAGCAGCACATATCGATGGGTAGCATAACTCGACAGAACATCGGTTCCCCAGAGCCGCACTCACAGACCCCAGGCAACACTGATTTACACAGCGTCTCTCCCGCTAACTGTAATAAACATTACTGGAAAAAGTTCAGCTGCGCTGCCATGGAGAACAAAACTCAGCGCAAGCTGTGTGTGATAAAATCAGCATAACAAACACAGGGAACATCGTGAGGCATTTCTCTCACCACCAAGACTTTCAGAAAGGTCAGAAACTAAATTTGTGGACATAGCTTAAGCACGTAACGTAGCGCAGCTTTGATATGTCTCCAGTTTAGTTCAGCGTTGTTTAATGTCTAAAAGGGGATTATGTAATCCATGATCATTAGCTAAGGTATTTAGGTTATATTTGCCTCAATCACCTGTTAACATCGCGCTGACAGCTGTCATATAGCTGTACTAATAATTTAGTAGCAAGGGTGTCAAAAGTATTCACATTCATTACTCAAGTAGAAGTATAGATACTGGGGTTTAAAAATACTTTTGTAGAAGTTGAAGTATCAACTTAAACGACTTAAAGTATAAAAGTAAAAGTAATGAAAGGGGAAAATGACCATATAAACAGAAGCCTAGGCCGCACTACAGGGGCTTTTAGTGCACCACCCCCGATGATTAGATGACTATAAGAACTGAAATAGTGCTAAAAAAATGTCTTCAGAGATTCAGAGGGATGTTACTAAAATATTTTACAGACAGACAGCATCATACCTGTCCTTACTACATGCTTTACCAACCAGCTGTAGACTGTAGCTTTGCACAATGAACTTACAAATATTGCATATAGCAATCATATAAAGTACCAGTCAAAAGTTTGGACACATTCAATTCTTATTTTTTTTTCTATATTTGTTGCAGATTAATATTAAAGCTATCAAATCTATGGCATATTAATTTACAGAGTTATTCAGTAAACAAAACATAAAAATAGTCAACAAACCTTATTTATAACTTCTTAAGCTCCAAGCCTAATTTCTGCCACTTAAAAATATACAATTGAACATGTAATATTCAAAATATGGTAAAAACAAGATTTTCAGTGCTTTTAAGATTTTCTCATTTTTATTGTTAAGATGAAATATTTATATGTGTGTTAATATAAGTGTTTTACAGTTCTTTATTTAGCTACAAGGTGTTTACATTCACCATGTAAAAATATAAACTGCTCTCTTTCACTGGTTAGATATTATAGTGATCTGCTCCTGGGATATTCCTTTCTTCCTCCAAAGGACTGGAAACTTTATAAGAACAAAAACTACTAATTGTATAACTTATTTTGCAGTAAAGAATGCGTTTCTGTATTCTATATATCTGCTCAGTGATAGTGTCGGGTTACAGACCCCTCCCCAGCTCTGTCTCCGCCTAACGCGGCACCTGATTGGCCGACAGAGATTCACATGTCTTTCTTCAGAGAAAACTCTGTTGATTCTGCGCATGTGCATTAGTAAGCTGTAAACCCAGCCAAACCTTTAAATAAGGCATTAAATTCAATATAATAAACACTACTTTGACAAAAATGATGATTACTGTAGAATGGACTGATGGATTTACTTATTTGGAGTGATTTTAAAGCAGCAGGTAGAGGTAAGCGCTGGAGGGGGCTGGGTGTGTGTACGTTGACCACTAGTAAGTAACCCAGGGGGATTAATTATACAAGTTGCTGTAAAACTGTATAAAACAGTCTAACGCACTCTTCAGGAACTGTACAGTGAAATAGTTTGCTGTTCCGTAACCCTGAGAGTTAGACAGTGGAAATGGTGTATAAAATTGGATTGCATTGGATCAAATAAGGACATACCTAAAAAGCAAATATGCAAATTATAAGTAATATTTTAATAAATAGGCATATTTCGCCGTAAATGTTTATTTTCTAAAAGGAAATACAGCTAAATAGGCTAGACAACTGAAAAACAGAGATTCTAAGCTTCAATATATGGCATATTGTGTGTATTGAGCCTATAATTATTCATAAACACAGCCAGATATTAATTATGACATTTTTCTGGCATGGCCCATGGTGGGCCATATGGAGAGGAATTAGTGCCAAATTGAAAAGCAAACACTAGGGTGGAAAAATGTAAAAACAATCAACAGAATGCATTGTTTTTCCTCACTAACAAGCAGAATAAGTGCCAAAATGAAATGCAAAACTACTACTACATTACATTTCATTGCACTTGATCTCTTTATTGAAAAACAATAAACACTTATTTGCATTTTCAAAACCAAAATGAAATAGCTGAATTAGTGCCAGAATTTATAAAATACACCTTGAAATGTAATCAAGGCACAGCTGTATTGCTATTCACCATAAGGTGCTTTAAACATGAACTCCTCCTTTAAATGTAATACTCACGAGATTGCTTTTAAACACGGATGTGAGGAAAATGTGCCAGAATGAAAAGTTTTAGCTCCAGTGCACTGATTTAATGTCACCCAATCTCTGAACAGAAAAACAGTGTGTGTGGATTTGTATTTAAAGAAAGAAACGCTGAATTCGTGTCAGAATTGCACTCAAAATGCAATCACCTCAACTGCATTGTATTCCACTGTGTGGCGCTGCGAATGTGTAAAGCAATCACAATTAGAGCTTAGATCGGGCCCAAAAAATCCGACCCGACCCAGCCCGAGCCCGTGCACGTTCTGCCTGAGCCCGACCCAACCCGAACCATAAACTGTCATTATGAGCCTGAGCTTGACCCGATCCGCCCCATTAACTGGCTGTTTTCGGGCTGATTGAATGAGCGAAATATAATCAGAATTATGTTAATTAACACTGTAACATAGAAGCATAGAACTATTATTTAATTAAAAAGTTTTTTTTAGAACAGCTGGCTACACACAATGCTGCAAGTCAAACGCGGAGGCATTCACGTGCGCCCAGAGCTACGTGATTATAACATTTTTCATTTTTATAATAGTTTAATTTTATTTTGTTTTTATTTTTTCTGTTCGGTAAGTTTTAAATTGTTTTAGGGTGGGCTTGCTAGTTTTTATTAGTTTTCACACATCTCATCAGAGAGATCGATCTAATAAATGAGAGAGAGAGAGAGAGAGAGAGAGAGAGAGAGAAAGAGAGATTTCTGGTATGAGCTACTCACAGGTAAAGGGTCTCACACACTGTATCTCCTGTTTCTCTTTTATCTCCCTCGCACTCATATTGTAATCCCATACATAATTCTGCAGTTTCTCAGTGTTTTCTGTCGTATTTTGCAGCTAGCGTGAGCGCTTTACACAAGAACAAACGCCATGGACTATGAGGTGCCAGGCGCTGCCGCTGCTGTGCCGTATCCGACACTCTGCTGAATCCGACTCCGCTTCGCAAACAGAATCGGCACAACACCGCCCGTTGTTCAACTCCGCTGTACAACAGCGCTTATAAATGAATTAAACACGAAAATGAGGGTATTCTATCAGTAATTTCAGTTCATTTTAGTTAGTTTTATAAACACACAATACAGTTCCAGTTAGTTATGTTTTTCCTTTTAATTACCGTTTTTATTAGATTCAGTAAACACAAATGTTTTTTCACTTTCAGTTTAGAAAACAGATGCCAAAATCTCTGACTATTTTCTGGAGCCCAGCCCGATCCGACCCGACGAATGAGGTGGGAAATCTCGGCCCGACCCGACCGATTTCGGGTCGGTCCTCGGGTCAGGTCGGGTTCTGCAGAGAATCTAAGCTCTGATCACAATGCACAGATTGCATTCCCTCTAACCCATTGACAGTATATATTAACTGGACCAAGCCATCCCACTGATTTCAACGGAGCCAGGTGAGGCCAATCGTGTCACTTCCTGATCGGCTTCTCGTGGGGCGTTAACTGGGAAAGTGAAAGATTGCGCAGGCGCCAGCATGACGTGAATCTTCCGCGTGCCGTGCAAACAACCGTACTGTTAATAGGAGCTGCACTGAACTATTCACTCTAGGCCCCCAGCTTTTCCCTTCCAAAACTTGGGAGCATTTGAGCAAAGCTATCCATTCAATTCCATTCAGTTCGGGGTGTCTTTGAACCAATAATAAATGTATTTCCAAGCCGTTTTCGATTAACACGACCCGTGTTCTTTTTTACAAAGAACGGATTTTCTGCCATTACATGCCATTGTAATGTTTGGAGAAGTTGCTCCTCTTAATTTAAAAGTACAGAATTGATTGAATTAGAGCAGGGTCAAAGTTACCTCTTATTATGCAAATATAATACTACTACTATCAGTTATAATACATTGTAGATAGTAAGATAGTAGTAAATAGAAGTAAGATAAACTATAAGAATTATAATGTATAGATATAACCATAATTTATATTACACATTTATTATTCTTATTACTGAGTTTCTAAATGCTTGTTATATAGACAAACTATGAATATTCTTCAGTAAATCCGTGGACTAATATTGGATCAGTAATTCTAGTTTTTATCTGCTCTGTTTTCAATAAAAGCCCCATTCTGGGACGGAATTGAGCTTTTCTCACTGTAGACTGAATAGCAGCTCCTATTAACAGTACGGTTGTTTGCACGGCACGTGGAAGATTCGCGTCATGCTGGCGCCCGCGCAATCTCTCACTTTCCCAGTTAACGCCCCACGAGAAGCCCATCAGGAAGTGACACGATTGGCCTCACCTGGCTCCGTTGAAATCAGAGGGATGGCTTGGTCCAGTTAATATATACTGTCAATGATTCACTCCACAGTGAGAAAATGAGAAAATAATAATAATAATAATAATAATAATTATTATTATTATTATTATTATTATTATTATTATTATTATTATTATTATTATTATTATTATAATTGTAGCTACACCGGTCTAATGGAATAATGGCCACGAGTCTTTTGATGGTTTATTTCTCCTTTTCTCTCTTACTCTCTCAGGTCGTTCATCGGAAACCATGAAAACTACACAAAACAAAGCAACCGTTCAGCATATGCTAGCTAGCATAACAATACTGTGTACAACTCAGAACACAAGCTTAATTACAAAAAGCATATTAAACACATTAATAAGCAATATTAAACAGATAAACATTGTGGACAATCTCTTCTGCTGTCCTGCGTGTTCTTCATTGATTCAAAGAAATGCAGACACAGAGAATCAGGATGAACAGTGAGCTTATACATTTATTACAGAAGTTCTGGAGAAAGATTGTACATGCATGCAAAAACTAAATGTATTGACTACCCAAATCTTTCTGACCTCGTGTTCATCTGACCCTACTTTAATATTCGAAATGACCTAAATTCGTTGCTATGGCATGATTTAGCATTTCTCGAACCTGTTGTTTCAGAAACCCGTAAATTCTAATCTGGGGACTTAATCTTTGCACATTTCCCGAACCTGTTGTCTTCGAAACCAGTAAATTCTAAACTGAGACCCTAATCTTTGCTGCTCATCAATTTAACTTCTGTAAAGTACGCACGCACTACATCCACCATCTTACCTCTGACGCCCTTTCACCTCTCACCCCTCTCTACCAGCGGCACAGTTTACAGAGCTTTACCCTAATTAATTTAATTAAAATCCCCTCATTAATCATCTCTTATTAATAAATAAACCCCCAAACTTTCCTATTTAATAAACACTGACTGTAAATAAAACTTAAAATTAATATTTCCTCAAATATGAAATATTTAATAATAAATATGAACGGACTGTTTAATATTCATGAAGTATATTAATAATACTTGCTTATGCAACAAAACAATTATCAAAAAGTTTCAAAGATAAATACCAAAATGTTAGTTAATTCCTGCCTTTCCATTTCACCTCAAAATTCCCTTATAGCATAAATATTTAAACACATGATCCTTATTGTTATACATTATCTTTTACTGACTGCATTAAACATAAAGGCCAACATACAACATGCATTACTGATGTAAATAAAATAGGCTAGAACCAGTCAGTTTTGGGGAAACTGGGGATGAGATTTGGCTATAAAATGTAAATTTAAAAATATATATATTTTAGTTATTTTATTAAATATAATTTTTCCCTCACTTGTATATTTACACAAATACATTTCCCACAAAACACAAGAATGTCAAGTCTTTTAAGTAGTTTTATTTATTTTTTTTATTCGTTATTGTTCATTTTTCTCCCTCTCTTCATCTTCATCCTCTCCAGTAGGAAGGATAGTTGAATCTGAAACACACACAGATTAAAACAGTTTAGCTTGGGCATTAAACAAATATAATATAAATTCTGAACAACATAAAAGTCTAACCATCCTGGCTGGTTAGCTAGCTATTTAATAAAACTAAATAAAATGGTCAGATTTTGGTTATAATTTATTAATGTGATTTTTGGCAACCAGTCTGTCTGTCTGTTGAAAAGCCTCTATCAGCAGCCTTTTTCCTCAGATGAGTTTATACAGATTGATCGGTATTAAATTAAACCTGCCCCAGCTCCTCAGCACTGCAGCAGCATACAGGGCTGTAGTGCGTCAGTAAACGCTGGTGCTGCAGAACAGAAGATTATTAAAGAGTTGTGATAAGTTTGATAACTCTTATCTAAGCTAACTGATCTCAGTTGCACAGGGCTAACGCTGCTCAGTAAAGCAGTTCAGATACGAAATTATTGTGATTCTGTCTGCAACAGCATTATTAATAAACCCACACCCCTATAACTCGCTACTTTAACTTAAACTAACCCTCATAAATCTCTCATTTACAGCCTGATATCACAAACAACCAAAACAGTTTAGATCTGAATCTCCTCACCTCATAAACCTCTCTCTCTCTCTCCACTCCTCTCCTGCCGCTCCACCCAGGGGCGTAGCAGCAAAGTCTGGGCCCTCTACACTCTCTATGTCAGTGGGGCCGTATCGATTCCAGTACGTGCACAGTAACATGAGCAAAAAAAAAAGGGGGGTCTCTTGATTAACGGTTCTTTCATTCACCACCTGTATTGATGCATTTGGCCTACTTGTGCTCAAATACCTAAAGCATTAGTGTACATCTGGTTTATGTACTAACGTTTTGATTCATGACACATGCAAATTTTGATTTAAAAAACATTTACTCTTAAACACGAGAAAGGTACAACTCAAATCAAATAAGCTACATTACTTTTGTAATGAAAAGGTACAGTAGAAATCAACATAAAAAAAAATTGTTTCAACGTGAAAAAAATAAGTTGTGATTGGTTTCTGCTTTTTTACATCAAAGGCCTAGGACATCTTAACCTGCGATAGTAAAACATGTGCACTGTCAAATTGTTCTTCAACTTGCAGAAAAAAGAAATAAATCTGTAAAGATGTAATTTACATCCCAGTAAATGCCCACTGACAGGTCTTTTTGTTTGCAAAGTCTTCTGACAACAACTCCTCTGCATTTCCCTCCTTTTCTCTCTCCCCAGCCTCCTCACTAACTTATTCTCAAACACATCTACAAGCATATGTTCTCACCACCTACATCTCTCTTTCTCTCTTTCCCTGGCAAAAATGTACGGCAAAAATCATAATCCTCATTTTCATGTTTGTTAATTTATTTATAAGTAAATATAATAAGTAAGTAAGCAATGATATTATTTTGCCGTATTTTTCGAAGAATAACTGAAAACATACTCAAATGTGGTATATCATGATATATATCCTTATCGTGTTATAAAAAAATCCATTTCGTCATGTATGATTTTTCCCACATCGCCCAGCACTATTGCAGACAGTAGCTTTTAAGCACAGCACTGCAAGGCTAATTCTTTTTACCAGACAAAAATCATGAATTGCTTTTTTGCTTATTATATTACTAGTGTGCACTAGAGAGCTACAGTGATATTGGTGGGCTATTTACATGTTAATATATGCAGCAGAAATATTACTAGGTGGATTATTTAACGTTATTAAGTCTCAACACTTTCAGCTCTGCTGTGTTATTAAACAATTGGCTATAGCACATGCACTGCACCAAATGCTAACTTACTTTAACACCTTAACCACTCACATTTAAGCAGCAATTCTACCAGTCAGCAGCTCGTTCTCTCTCTCTCTCACGTGAGCATACAAACACCAGCAGCAGCTGTCTGGAGTGGACTACGTTCAATTTAATTGGTTTTGCATAACAAGCAAGTTCGCCTTCCCTCATTCTGTCTTTTTTCTTCTTTTTGATAATCTGGTTTATGCTTTTTTGTCTTTTTGGCCAGTCTTTCAGTCTGGGCTGACTGACGTAACACTTGCAGCCAGTCGCTGCAGGGCAGACTAAACCACTAAACCCCCAGAATGTCCAATTTGTTGAGAGGACTGTGACTAAAGTTCATTTCCTCAGTTGATGTTATCAATATATTTTAAATGTTAATTAATAAATAATATATATATTTTTTATTATTATTGGAGAGTCCAGTTCATTCAAATTAAAAACGTCAGGATTTTCATGGGCCCCTCTTCTTACTCGGGCCCTGGGTAGCCAGGTCCACTTTTCCCCCCACTACCACGCCCATGGCTCCACCACTCACTGCCGGGTCTCTCAGCTCAGCGCGGCTCCAGGTGGATTGTGGGAAATTGTGTTTTTTTTTTTATTTATTAACAAACGACAATATTCAAAACTAACATCAACACGTACAAAAATATATCTTTCAATCTTACCTCCCCAAACATCACACATCAATATGTCACATTAATATTGGCATGTTAAACAACTAGGAATTAAACCAAAACAGTTCCATGTATGTTCAATAATATATATATATAAATAAATAATAATAATAATAATAATAATAATAATAATAATAATAATAATAAATAAATAAATAAAATAAACAAATAAGGAGAGAGAGAGCTAATCTAACAGAGAGAGGTGATAGTAAAGCTTCCTTGCATGGGGCCTATCGATTTTCTTCAAGGAGTGCCTCAAAAGCTCTAATTCCTTTATAAATATTGACCATAAAGGTTTAGACTTTCCATATTTACATTTATGTATATAGTATTTTACCAATATAATCATATTATTTACAAGATATTCAATTTTTCTGTTCTTAGAAATGTATCCATATAAAATAAAATGAGAGGATAAGGGGTCTATGTTCATGGCCTTAATTTTCAGGAGGCTGTGCAGCGATTACCATAACGTTTTTATAGGTTGACAAAGAAAGAACAGGTGTTCTGTTGTTTCGGGTTCATTACATATATAACAATTATTGCAATCAATTTTAAATCTCTGTTTTATAAACTCGTTTGATGGATAAATATCATGTAGAGTTTTAAAATGAATTTCTTTCAATTTTGGTGGGAGAGCAAATTTTAGAAATTTTGTTAGTAATTTACCATGGTCTTTCTTTTCATAATTTTCCATGAATTTTCTTATTATTATACCCGGATGCATTTGTTTTGTTAAGTATTGTCTTAAGAAGCTGTTGTTACATTTTTGATGCAATAAATCCAAACCATTAATCTTGATATCGTGTAGTTTAGCTGTTATTTTGGTTTCATTATAGTTTTTCACGAGCTGAACAAATTCCTTTGGTATCCTTTTTAGTATCTTGTCATGGTCACTTTTTGTGCAATTAACATTATATTTCCTTATAAAAACATCATATTTATACATGTTACCATTATCGTCCAACAAGTGACTTACAGACAAAATATTTTTCTCCATCCAATTTTCCATGAACATAGACTTCCTTCTGTGAAGAACAACCCTGTTATTCCAGAAAGGGACATTATGAGGACTAAAATTGTGTTTATATGCCAGTTTCCAATTTAGTAATACCTGTTGGTGAAAATCAGATAATTTCACAGGTAACTTACAAATATCAAAGTCACATCTTAATAGGAATTCAATACTACCAAATTTGCTAAACAATAAAAAGGGGACAGCAAACCAAATTTCATGACTACTTTTCAAAAATGATTGTAGCCATTTAAGTTTTAATACACCATTCATTATTTCAAAAGCTATTACTTTTATACCTCCATCTTCATAACCTTTAACTACACTTCCTTTTTTGATATAGTGATGTTTGTTTCTCCAGATGAAGTTTAAGTTAACTTTATTGATTTCCTTGATAATTTTGGGGGGTATGGATAAAGAATATGCAGGGTAAATAAATCTTGATAAAGTCTCCATTTTGTTGAGTAAGGTTCTACCAAAAATAGTTAAATCTCTCTGTAACCAATTGTTTAAAATCAATTTGCATTTGTTTAAGTTATTTTCAATATTTAATTTGACACTACTACCTTCATTTTTTTGTTATCCATATTCCCAGGTATTTAACCTCCAATTTGACCTTTATATTATATATCATAGTTTGGGAGCAATCATGGAGACACATCAATTCACATTTCTCTAAATTTAGATTTAGGCCTGAGGCTTTGGAAAATACCTCTACTGTATGGATAGCTAATGGAATCTGGTCTTTATTTTTTAAAAACATAGTGGTATTGTCTGCAAACTGACTTATGATAATATTTTGATTCATGATTTGCAAACCCTGAATACTGGAGGTTCTTATAAGGATGGCTAAGAGCTCTGTAACAGTGATAAACAGGAGAGGTGATACACTAAATCCTTGCCTAATCCCTCTATTTATAGTAAATTGTGGGCATGTTCCTTCTCCTAATGATACACAGCTATTGATGTCTTTATGCAACATTTTGATTACATTTAAAAACTTCTCCCCAAAGCCAAAATGTTTAAATGTCTCCAAAATAATTGTGTGTTCCACTGTGTCAAAGGCTTTCTGGAAATCCAGAAATAGCATAAAGCCCTGCTCTTCAATAAAATGGGCATACTCAAATAATTCTAGAACCAGGCGAATATTATTATGAATTGACCTACCCTTTAGAAAACCAGATTGAGTGGAGCTGATTATATTTGACAACCCTATTTTTAATCGAGCTGCTATGACTTTTGTAATTTTATAATAATTTTATAATCCGTATTGAGGAGTGTGATTGGTCTTAAATTTTTTAGGTGTCTTTTATCTTTTCCTGGTTTAGGAATTAATGTGATGACACCCTGTTTCATTGTTGTCATAAGTTCTTTTTGCTGGACACTTTCCATAACTGCCTCAAAAAACAGCAGTCTTATGTCTTCCCAAAAGAATTTATAAAAATTGGCAGTTATACCGTCTGAGCCAGGGGCTCTATCTGATGCTATCTTTTTAATAACACAGTCAAATTCCTCAATACGGAAATCTTCTTCACACCTGTTTCTGAACATGTCATTAATTTTAGGGATATTATTGTGAATTTTTTTGTCTTGTTTTGAGTATGAGGAGGTAAACAGAGTGCAGTAAAATTCCTTAACTTCTTCAGATATTTGTTTTATGTCAGTACATTCTGCACCACCAATTATCAGGCTATTAATTTTATTTTTTTCCTGTCTTTGTTTTTCTTATCTAAAGAAGTATGAAGTATTTTTTCTCCTTCTTCCAACCATTTGGCTCTTGAGCGTATGTATGCACCACGAGCTTTGACTTGGTAATATTCGTCCAGTCTAGAATGTAAAGAGTTAATATTAGTTTTGTCTTCCTCGTTCCAATCTGATTTATGATAATATTAAACTAATTCTGTAATTAGCTTGGTTTCTTCCAATTGTCTCTCTTTTTGTAATTTTTTGTTGCTGTAAGAGATAGAGAATTTCCTTACATTGAATTTAAACAATTCCCATTTATTATTAGCTGTAACTAAACTTTCATCCTTTTTAATATCTTCAATTATTACCTTAATGTTTTTGCAGTATTCAGCATTTTTAAGTAGATTGGAGTTGAATTTCCAGTAACCTTTGACTCTGTTTCTCGGGTAATTATTTAATATTTGGAGAGTTATAGCACAGTAATCACTTAAAGGGCTACATAAAATATTGGCTTCAGTGACGTGTCTGAGAATGGAATCTGTAACTAACCAATAATCTATTCTTGACCTTGACTGCCCATTTGGTTTAAACCAAGTATACTGTCTGCTGTTAACATTAAGATATCTCCAAACATCAGTAAGTTTATTTGCATTCATAAAGTCTCCCATTAACGGATTCAAAGACACCTGTGAGCATTTTGATGGGTATCTGTCCATCCATTCATCTGGTGTTAAATTAAAGTCACCTCAGATCACAAAATGTTCAGTGGAATAATTCTGCTGTAGTTTCTCTATAACAGTTGTAACCTTATGTAGTAGGTGTTTGTTTTTTTGATTATCATTATATCCGTAAATATTGACAATACTGATTAAATTGTTTTCAATATCTAATACACATGCTGCCCAGTGTCCATCTTTATCAGTTTCCTGAGTTATAACTTTACCTGGACATCTATTAAGACAGATTGCTACACCTGCAGAGCGGTTGGTACCATGGCTGAAAATGATCTTGTCACCCCATTGTTGAGTCCAACATTTCACATCTGCTGGTTCTGAATGTGTCTCTTGAAGAAAAAAACATTTGGCCTTTTGACCTTTGCAAAACAGAAAAATTGCTTTACGTTTGATAGAGTCTTTGAGCCCTCTCACATTTAAAGAAGAAAAAAGAAAGTCAGTCTTTAAATTCAAATTTGAGAACATATAAAACAGTAACAGTAGAACAAAAAAAATGAAGCGTAGGTTCTGGGAGGTAGAGTAGAAGAACTTTGAGGAGTCCCCTTAACAGTCCAATGATTAAAGTTTCTCCTCTATTAATTATCAAACAACCCTATAACACCGCTAACTCTTCATCCTGTAATACGCTTTCCTTCGATGTAGGCGAACGGTCCTCTGAATCCGGCAGCTTTGCCTTCCTTCCTTGCCTTCTCAATCCTTGGCCACAGTGCCTGTCTAGCTTGCCAGTCTTCCTTGGTCAGGTCCTCTGCAAACTGAATTCCTTCCTCTTTGCAGATCTGTGATGACTTTGTTGTTTGTTTCCACACTTTATCTCTCATATTCCTTTTGGCAAAGAGGATTATAACTTGCCTGTGACGACTTCTGCTGGTCTCCCCACTCTGTGAACAACATCAATGGCATCTTCCATTTTATCAGCCTGATTCGGTAAGATTCTGCTTAACAATTCCACAACTTCAGCTCTGTTTTCTCTGACTTTTTCTTTTTTGCCTTTAATGCACAGGCACCATCTTCGTTTGTATCTTTCTTGACTTAATAAGCGGTCGGCCTTAATAAGTTCTACTTGCGTTTCCAAGGTTTTAACTTTGTTCTTGCACTCTTCAATATTTTCAGAGTTGATCTGTACCGTTTTGGCGATTGTGGCTAGCATGGCACTGTGCTGCTGTAGCATGCTGCTAATGTCATCCAGACGATTATCAACCCGTGTTCCAAGCGCCTCTAATGCACCAAGTATGGATCCGAGTGTTTCTTCAGGAACATCCCCGCCACTGATGCCTTTTACTTTCTTTCCGTTTGTTCTTTTTCAGGAGTACTTACTGGCGTGGTAGCTCTTCTGTCTCGTTTGCTACTGGCGTTAGCCACCTCCATTGGCATAGTGTAGCTGTGTTCGGCCTCTGCTGAATGACGGCTCGGCTCTGGTTTAGATAGTCTTTTCTTCATTTCTTGTGCGTCCTTTCCTTGGTTCATTCTTCAAACCAAAAAATAAGCGGTTATATATTTAGTGGAGTTAGTTTTGTTTTCTAAATATCAGGACTCATGGAGGAGCTCTGAGCAACGCGTCCGTTCAACGCGCCATTGACCCGGAACTCCTCTATTAGCGGGTGAAGTGTGCTGGGCTTGTATACTTAAAAATGTCTCCCGTCATCCGGGAACTTACTGCGCATTCGGACGTTGGCTGCGTCCAGAAACTTTTGCTACTCCTCCTCTCCTACTCCTCCTTTCCTACTCCTCCTCTCCTACCCCGGAAGAAGGTGGAGGAATGGAGGGAAGGAGCTGTAATTGGGGAAATGGAACAGCTGATCCTTTTTTTTTTTCTTTTTTTTTTACAGCTGATCCCTTTTAGATAGGATGTTGACTACCAATGAACTGAGCCAATCACAACGCTCACTTTCAGCACGTTTCAGAACATTACTATCACACACAGCTAAAAATTCAGATATTCCAATAAAATCCTGTTTACTCCCAGCCGCATCTCTGGCAAGTGACTCTGGCAGCCCTGTCTGACCTCAGCCTTATGAGGGATTCAGTTTCCTCATCAGTCCCTAAGTTAAAATAAATAAGTAAATAAATGAATTTATTAAAATTATATATATATATTATAAATAATATATGTTTTTATATGTATAACATGATACACATAGGGTCATAAATATAGTTTTACTGAGCATACAGTTTATCTAAACTATAAATTATATTACTGCTTTACTGGCTGTTTAATTAGATAAGGAACCTAGTTAATTAATATGTTTATGACGTATATTTGGGCGTTGCCTTCCCCATTTTCGCGTGCTCTGTGGGCGTGGATGCAGTGATGTCATTGGAAAATCCTTAAAGGTCTTCCGGAGTAGGATACACTGATGTAACCTCCGTTGGAAGCCTACTACAGGTGGATTTTAAGCGGCTTCTTTCGTCTACGGTATTCGGACAGGTGACAAGATGGCGTCACGAAATCAGTTTCCGGGTCACGGAGGAGAGGAGGAGGATCGGTAGGAAAAAGGAGACACTTTTGGGGTTTCTGGACGCAGCCCCTGTCTTCTCTCTCTGCCGCCAAGTCAGTTCTGACCTCCAGTTACCCGCGTTAACTCGCGTCACGTGACTCATTAAGCTCTACAGTAAAGCAGCTCTAAACTAAAAGTCCTCTTTTTAACCAAATATTATTTTAGAGACGCATATTTATAAACACATTTTACCCTCATTTTTAGACCTTCTCATATAGACTTTTAGCCCTTTTTAACAACCATATGAAATAAAACAACAATGAATTTATAATGATAAATAAACATAAATATCCTATAATTAACATGTCACTCTGACAGTTACAATAATAATAATAACATTATTTTTATAACACCATTCATACATAAAAATGCAGCACAATGCTTCAAAATAAACTTAAATAAAAAAATAAAACAATAAGTAAAATATAGCAAATAAAACCAACTAAAAAGTAAATATTTTTATTTTCAAATATTTTTTTAAAAGTAATAAATAAATATTAAATAGAATAAGTATAGACATCAAGAATTAAAATATAATATAGATTAAAATAAACATAATAAAAATAAGAACAAAATCAAACAAAAAATGTAATATAATAAAAAAAACTGACACTTGCACGTGTGTTATGTTTGTAATATAAATTATTCTTATTTTACAAGCCTCTTTTCTCTATGATGGCGTTTTTGGGTCATTCTTTAAAAAATCTGGCTGTCTGCCACATACACATTTCTGCCGCTCCCAACCGCAATCCTATAGGAATTGAATTAATTAAATTTAGTGCTTGGAATTTACTTATGTATTTATTAAAAGAGTAATGTAGCGCTGAATTAGCTGCCCTAAAAAATCCAGCCCGACCTGGCCGAGCCTGCGCGCGTTCTGCCCAAGCACGACCAGACCCATAACCTGTCCTATTTGAACATTAATTTTTTAGTAGTGCGTTAAAATTGAACTTTTAAAACACATTTTCAGGGAGTTTGAATGAGCAAAATCTGTTCAGAATTATACTATTTAACATTGCAAGCCTAAAGAAGCATAGACCTATTATTTAAGAAAAATATGGTACATGGTGGGACATCTCTGCCCGAGTTCAGGTCGGGCATCGGGCAGATAATCCAAACTCCAGTACAACCACATGCCGTTAGGTGAATAGGAGATGCTGACATATTCCCATCGGTGTGTGTATATGCGTGTGCGTCTGTCGGTCCATTATCCTCCGCTTTGATATTTATCAGTAATATCTTTTTTCGTTTCTTGAATCTGATATTAACTTAAAAACTGCCTCATTTTCTCTTTGCAGCTTTCCTTGAGTGCCAATCGTGGGTCTGTTATACTTATGAAGTTCGTTTTAAAATGACATTTCTTTAAATTGTTGTCAGTCCTGAATACATTAATCAAGATATAAGCATTGATTGCAGCCAGATCAAGAATGTTGTAGTGGATGTGGATTTAGGCCTGTAAACTGGATGAAGGGATTGATTCAGGAATCCACATTCACATTTTGTTACCTCACAACCTGGAATTCAAAGGGAATATTTGAGGGTCTTCATAATTTAATTTACAGACCATGCATACAACTTTCAACATTTAACTTTTTTTTTTTTATTGTGAAGCAAACAACAAATAGGACAAAATAACTGAAAACATCAGTGTGCATAACTATTCACCCCCGTAAGTCAGTACTTTGTAGAGCCACCTTTTGCAGCAATTACAGCTGCAAGTTGCTTTGGATAAGTCTCTATGAGCTTGTCACATCTTGCCACTGGAATTTTTGCCCATTCGTCATGGCAAAACTGCTCCAGCTCCTTCAAGTTAGATGGTTTCCGTTGGTGAACAGCAATCTTCAAGTCTGACCACAGATTCTCAATTGGATTAAGGTCTGGGCTTTGACTAGGCCATTCGAGAACCACTCAAGTGTTGCTTTAGCAGTATGCTTTGGGTCATTGTCCTGTTGGAAGGTAAATCTCCGCCCTAGTCTCAAATCACTGACAGACGTAAACAGGTTTTGCTCAAGAATATCCCTGTATTTAGCACTATTCATCTTCCCCTCGACTCGGACCAGTTTTCCAGTCCCTGCTGCTGAAAAACATCCCCACAGCATGATGCTTCCACCAACATGTTTCACTGTGGGGATGGTGTTCTTGGGGTGATGAGATGTGTTGGGTTTGCGCCAGACATAGCGTTCAATTTTGGTCTCATCTGACCACAGTACCTTCCTCCATACAGTTTGGGAGTCTCCCACATGCCTTTTTGCAAACTCGAAACGAGCCTTCCTATTTTTGCCTGTAAGTAAAGTTTTTTTTCTGGCCACTCTTCCATAAAGCCCAACTCTATGGAGTGTACAGCTTATTGTGGTCATATGAACAGATACTCCAGTCTCTGCTTGGGAACTCTGCAGCTCCTTCAGGGTTACCTTTGGTCTCTGTGCTGCCTCTCTGATTAATGCCCTCCTTGACCGGGCTGAGAGTTTTGGTGGGCGGCCCTCTCTTGGCAGGTTTGTTGTGGTACCATGTTCTTTCCATTTGATGATGATGGATTTGATGGTGCTCTGGGGGATCATCAGAGATTTGGATATTTTTTACTTATACTTTCTACAACTTTATCCCTGACTTGCTTGGAGAGCTCCTTGGTCTTCATGGTGTTGTTTGGTTAGCTTAATGGTGTTGCAGCCTCTGGGGCCTTTCAGAAAAGGTGTGTATATACTGACAGATCATGTGACACTTAGACTGCACACAGGTGGCCTTCATTTCACTAAGCATGTGACTTCTGAAGGTAATTGGTTGCACCAGAACTTTTTTGGGGCTTCATAACAAAGGGGGTGAATACATATGCACTTTCAGTTTTTTATTTTCATATTTTCTTTATATACATATATTTTGTTTCTCATTTCACTTCTAAAACGTAGACTATTTTGTGCAGATGCATCACATTCAATTTAGATAAAAAAAATACATACAGGTTGTAATGTAGTAAAATATGGAAATAATCCAAGGGGGTGAATACTTTTGCAAGGCACTTTGTGTATATATATATATATATATATATATATATATATATATATATATATATATATAATTAAATAAATATATGCATTCTTCTTCTTCTTCTTCTTCTTATTATTATTATTATTATTATTATTATATTATTATTATTATGTAACCCTAATATAGCCAGATATGACGAGTTTAATCTGCTTACATAAAGACTTTAATCTGTTAATATTAAGACTTTCATTTTATAACGACTTTAACCTGGTAATAGTATGACTTTAATCTGGTATTCGACTTTTATCGGGTAATATAACGACCTCCTCCACCAGTCTTAAACACTGCTTTTGGATAACTTTATGCCACTCCTTGTGCACAAAATTCAAGCACTTCAGCTTGGTTTGATGGCTTGTGGTCATCCACTCTAGAGGTTTTCAATTTGGTAAAATCAAAGAAATACACAGTTTCAGGTGGTCTCTCTCTGTATGTATGTATGTATGTATGTATTTATATATATGGGGGTATATGTACATATATGTACATGTATGTACATATGTACATATCAGTATATACAAATAATTAATTTATACATCCTTTTTTTAATATGCTGTAGTATCTTGAGCTGTGATGTCATGTAGATGCATGAAATAAGTCTTTGCTGACACTGTTCTTTGTATATAAGAAAATTTATTACAGAAAAAAGAATAATTAGTACAAAAAAACAGCATCATAACAAGCACCCGGGTTGGCTTGTGAGAGAGTTGTTTCCCTGATCTGTTCCTACTTGAATTCCTGAAGTCCCACCTTTTATGTTTGAAACATCTCACAGCTGCAAACACTTAACATACACTCCTATAGCGCACATACATAAGTTAGTCTGACTCAATGCATGGGAGGGGAAAGAAGTGCTCCCCATACCTTATAGCCTGGCGTCTCAGCCCCGCCCCAAATTCAGGAGAGCGTTCTGATTGGACAGTGATTGGATTTTATTTTGGCACGATTACAGCGCTGTGGTTAGAGAGAATGCAATCGCTGGGCATGTTTTTCTGTTCAGAGATTGGGTGACATTAAAGCAGTGCACTGGAGCTATTGCTTTTCATTCTGGCACATTTTCCTCACATCCGTGTTTAAAAGCAATCTCGTAAGTATTACATTTAAAGGGGACATGAAACATTTCAGTTTGTACAAGTTTTCTAAGGGATTAAATATAATGGAATTTATTTGGGGGTGAATTTTTTATATAAAATGTTTACACACTAAATTATAATATATTCATGTTTGTTACGTTTGGGCTAGGGCGCCGCCATGTTGCCCGTGCAGCGCTGGTGACGTCACGAGGTTGGTTGGTTTAAGATCCCAGGCATTTAGCTAGAGGAAAAGAGCTTATTGTTTGTGGAGATTATGGATGAAGACGAAGCTAAACTAGGCTAACATGACGCATTTACTCAGAGATCTTTCCTGTATAAACCTGAGCAGAACTTTTCAGATGCTTTTCTGAGAGAGAGACGTTCTGGGAGTGTTTATTCTCTCTCTACGTGGAGCCGTGCGGAACCCTGCAGCCCGTCCACAGCAGGTAACCTACTGCCATTCAGTTAACCAGCTAGTTTATATACATTTAGCTATTTAACATGTAAAGTCCAGAGTTCATTAAGACTGAATGAAACGTACATGATTTAAGTGAATATTGAAACACCCAGGCGCTGTTTGGTTGATAAACCGTTCAGTTTAGAAGTTAGAAAGCTTACTGGGTAGCTTCATCTAGTTAGCGTTAGTTAGTTAGCTAGCGTTGGCTAGCTATGGTAAGATAGCTAGAAAAGTAGCTAACGCTAGCTATGTTCTCTTTAAATTGTCAGTTTATCTAGACTTTCGGTAACGGTACCCCTCGCTGCTCTGCTGGGTGAGCGCGTTGTTCTCGTTCCGTGCGGCTCACAGCTGCTGCTCTCATAGTAACGGTACCCTCAGTCGGACGGTCTGTACATTCCAGCTGATCAGAGGAAAAATAAAAAACGGAGGAAAAAAGGAGAGGGGGTTTGATCCTCAAACGGCAACTGGCAACAGGAAGTGACACCTACTGGCACCTGCCTTTCAGGAGTGGCACTGGCCACGAACGCTACTGGCCAGCGGTGCTCGCTAGCGGCATCTGCCATTCAGAAACGGATACATGCCGCTTAGCAAAGACACTTGCCACAGCTCCTGTGGCTTTGCACACAGCCATACGCGATCGGGCATATTCATTTGAGGATTTTCAGGAATGTTTCGTTCACAGCTTAGTTGGTAGTTGGATTTATTATTTTTTAATGAGCAGATTACGCGTTTGTTTTGGACTTCCATGGACAGCTAATGGGCTATTTTGGACGTGTTTGTGGTAACTTGATTTAATAGAGCTATTGTGGTAAAGGTAATTTAAATGCTTATTAAAAACAGGAGAAAGTCGGGCTTGTGTCCATGTTTTATTTATTTTTTGGTTCGCGGGCAAAGATCCATTTTTTTATGTGCACGTATTATGTAACAATACTACTGTCTCCCTCATAGGCACCTGCCTTTCAGTACAGGCCACAGCGAGCTCCTGTGGCACATGCCATTAGATCTATAGGCACCTGCCTTTCAGTAGAGGCTATAGCGAGCTCCCGTGGCACATGTCATTAGATCCATAGACACCTGCCTTTCAGTAGAGGCTATAGCGAGCTCTCGTGGCACATGCCATTAGATCCTTAGGCACCTGCCTTTAGGTAGAGGCCACAGTGAGCTCCTGCGGCACATGCCATTAGATTCTTAGGCACCTGCCTTTCAGTAAGGCAATTTGTATATGCATCATATTTATAAATATTTAAGTACTTTCAAGCACTTAGCGCAAATCATTTATGTACTAGTATGTGTAATAGTATGGGACGGTTCTTCAAGGTTTTCATGGTCTGATTGATAACAATTAGGTTGTTTGGTTTTATAACACTCCGAAATCTTTTTTTTTTTTTTATATATTTTTTAGGTTTGGTGTCCAATTACTCCAAAATGATGCAGTAATATTACTTGATATGCATGACAATAATAGTATGGAATTTCTTCTTCAAGAATTACATTGTCTGATTTGATAACAATTATATTTTTTGGTTTTATAGCACTCCAAAATTCCACATTTTTGATATCCAATTGCTCCAAAATCATACAGTAGTATCATCACTTCAAACACATATCTGGCATACATGAGAATGAGATCTTTAAGAATTAAGTGCAGTAATATAATAATCATTTGATTTGCTTTGTTAATAGCACTCCAAACATTTCCAAAGCGTTACACTGTTGTACAGACAGGCAGCAGTCTTTCTGGTGTATATTTGTTGATTAGACCTGGTTAAACTATGTTTATTTAGATTCAATTTTCAGTCTCTGCACGAGAAGCGCGAGCCTCCGCTCTTTAGAGTGCGCTGTGCACTCGGCTACTGTAAAACACGCATTAGACGCGCATACCATTTATCGATGTAGATGAGCTTTTTTAAGTGCAGATTACGTGACCGTGGTCAGATAGTAAAGTGCTTTAAAGTACTATAATATTTACTGATATGATGCGTATCGCTGTGGCCTCTACTGAAAGGCAGGTGCCTATAGATCTAATGGCATGTGCCACGAGAGCTCGCAATAGCCTCTATTGAAAGGCAGGTGCCTATAGATCTAATGGCATGTGCCACGGGAGCTCGCTATAGCCTCTACTGAAAGGCAGGTGCCTATAGATCTAATGGCATGTGCCACGGGAGTTTGCTGTAGCCTCTACTGAAAGGCAGGTGCCTATAGATCTAATGGCATGTGCCACGGGAGCTCGCTGTGGCCTCTACTGAAAGGCAGGTGCCTATAGATCTAATGGCATGTGCCACGAGAGCTCGCAATAGCCTCTATTGAAAGGCAGGTGCCTATAGATCTAATGGCATGTGCCACGGGAGCTCGCTATAGCCTCTACTGAAAGGCAGGTGCCTATAGATCTAATGGCATGTGCCACGGGAGTTTGCTGTAGCCTCTACTGAAAGGCAGGTGCCTATAGATCTAATGGCATGTGCCACGGGAGCTCGCTGTGGCCTCTACTGAAAGGCAGGTGCCTATGGATCTAATGGCATGTGCCACGGTAGCTCCCTGTGGCCTCTACTGAAAGGCAGGTGCCTATAGATCTAATGGCATGTGCCACGGGAGCTTGCTGTGGCCTGTACTGAAAGGCAGGTGCCTATGAGGGAGACAGTAGTATTGTTACATAATACGTGCATATAAAAAAATGGATCTTTGCCCGCGAACCAAAAAATAAATAAAACATGGACACAAGCCCGACTTTCTCCTGTTTTTAATAAGCATTTAAATTACCTTTACCACAATAGCTCTATTAAATCAAGTTACCACAAACACGTCCAAAATAGCCCATTAGCTGTCCATGGAAGTCCAAAACAAACGCATAATCTGCTCGTTAAAAAATAATAAATCCAACTACCAACTAAGCTGTGAACGAAACATTCCTGAAAGTCCTCAAATTAATATGCCCGATCGCGTATGGCTGTGTGCAAAGCCACAGGAGCTGTGGCAAGTGTCTTTGCTAAGCGGCATGTATCCGTTTCTGAATGGCAGATGCCGCTAGCGAGCGCCGCTGGCCAGTAGCGTTCGTGGCCAGTGCCACTCCTCAAAGGCAGGTGCCAGTAGGTGTCACTTCCTGTTGCCACAGTTGAATGGCAGGTGCCAGTGGGTGTCACTTCCTGTTGCCAGTTGCCGTTTGAGGATCGAACCCTTACTGAAGCCTCGGACTGCAGCTTATTTATCCAGCGCTAATGCTCCTGACTTAAACCCCTCTCCTTCATATAGTCCTGGTCTAGAGAGTGCTCGCCACTAACCCCTAGCATTGCAGCTAACCGGAGGATTCTCACGCGTCAGCGCTGCGAGCCCCCGCTGAAGAATAGCTGACCGAGGTGAGGTATGAAAGTGAAAGCAAATATTCCTCACCATATTAAATTTCACTACTCCCAGTATTACTACACACAGGGGCAATACAAAAGTGCCCCCCTGCTCTGCATCGAGTTTTGGTTTGGATTTTATTATCTATTGAGGAATTAATTTACGGTAGACTCATAGATTGTAGTAGTGAGGCGTTCTGGAACCAACCTCGTGACGTCACTTTCAGCGCTGGGACAAGATGGCGCTGCCCTTACTTAAAAAATGACATTTAGATTGCTCATTATTTTAATTCCGCTTCACTGACAACTGTTAAACTTATCAGATTTGTTAGAGTGAAAATACATCTTGTGAATTAAACTAAATACTTGAAGTGTTTCATGTCCCCTTTAAAGAAGGAGTTCATGTTTAAAGTACCTTATGGTGAAAAGCAATACAGCTGTGCCTTGATTACATTTCAAGGTGTATTTTATAAATTCTGGCACTAATTCAGCATTTGGTTTTGAAAATACAAATAAGTGTTTATAGTTTTTCAATAAAGAGATCAAGTGCAATGAAATGTAATGTAGTAGTAGTTTAGCATTTCATTTTGGCACTTATTCTGCATGTTAGTGAGGAAAAGCAATGCATTCTGTTGATTGTTTTTACATTTTTCCACCCTAGTGTTTGCTTTTCAATTTGGCACTAATTCCTCTCCATAGGGCCAGGGTGCGAAATCCTGGGATGGATTTTTACTTTTTGAACCTAGATTACCCCCCTCTACACCTAAACTCATAAAACTTACAACCCTGAATTTATAGCCTACAACTGGCAAGCAAACCTCGGCATGTTTTGGCATGTACCAAGCCATGGCAAACATTACAAATTCACTATTAGTGCATCACTAGGTTACTACAATATCTTATCAACATATAACAGTAGGAAACTTTCAGTTTACCTCAATATGCCTTTTCAAATTAGATGGTGAATTTCTGAAATCTCGTGCTGCTAAGCTGCATCGCATCCGAAAACAGTTTTTGTGACGTGCAGGTCACTCATCAAATACAAACCAATGGTATATGTTTATACTTGTTATCCAACCACAAGCTTTCCGGATGGCGCGATTTATATGTTGCCGGAATGAAATATGAGTAACCAGGCTGTTTTATCCGTGGACCGTTTTTTTTTTTTTTTTTAGTTCAGACAGTTTTTTTCCAGCATTTTTTTCTTTTTTTACCTGCTTCTAATTATGGTCATGATAACCTAAAATATATGCAAGTGGAGTAGATTAATGGATGAAAGCATATAACATGCATATATTTTGTTAACATGTATAATACCCATTGGTCAGATTGATTCACATACCTTTCTGCTTGTCAGAACACATGAGGGCTCAAGCAGTTGGAGCATCTCTCGAAACCCCTCATCCTCCACAAAGCTAAGGGGCTGACAGTCTGTAATGATCATATTTCACTACAGCCTCATCGATTGTCTGCTTTCTGAAAACACCAGGGTTGATCACGGAAGTGTTAATCGTGTCTTCCATGTCATGCTGGGCACAATAATGCCTCAGCTTTTAGAAAGTACTCCGGTTACAGTAAGACAGCACCTGGGAGCAAATCCTGTATTTCACCTACAATAGAAACAAAATTTATACAATGTAAACTAATTAAAATATCTTTTAGAAAGAATTTGAAATAACCAGAAAGAAAAAAAAGATTTATAGTGAAAAAGAGAAGGGAATGATAATTTGCCTTATTCTCAGTGATGAGATCAAAATAATTCCACATGAGAGAAAACTTCCTCTTACTTGATTGATCCATGGTATTTAGTGACAAGCCAAAAACCAATGCAAAGCAAAGAACACAAATTATCTCCATCCAACCAAACCCACAAATGTTTCTCCCTTATAAATACAATTTGGTGCGCTCACAACCAAATGATACAGGAAATGTTTTTTATTAAAGATATACGCGCACAGACAGGTTTAATATTGTTTGCTTGGCGCATGTGCCTAGATTTTAGTGTCGTCAGACCCATCAGTAGTACAGGTAAACACACAAACAAATAACCAATGAACTTTAGACAAGAGTACATGTAAACACCAGGGGCATTGCCTGGGTATCTAAAGCTCCGGGGCTCAGCCCAGCCAATTATAAGATTTTCTTTTACATATATTTTTACGCATCCTGCATAATATGTAGTTTTTATATTGGATGGATTTAAAAGTATGCTGTAATTCAGCATGGTTGATTGTTGCTGTCTTATTAAAAATAATTTAAAAACAAGTGGAAAAAAACTGCATGTGACAGAAAATGAAAATAACAAACTCTAAAATGATTAAAAAAAACATCATTAACTTTCACGGCATAGAGTTTCCTCAGCATTTTATTTAACAATATAATTAATTCCTAATTTCTAATAGCAAAATTCTAGTTACCTTTTACTTTTGCTCACTTAAACAAATTAGTAAAAGGACCTCTGATCTGAGGTATTAGAGGTCTCTGATCTCCTCTGAACATCACACAGGCCCAGGTTACCCGGCAGGGGGCAGCATGCAGTGCACGGGCGGAGGGGCTTTAGGTGGAGTAAAAGTGTCTCAAAAACTGTGCCTGTTTCAACCCTCGCGCCCTGTAGGCTCTCACCCTATAGCGCTGCATATTGCTGATGTCACCAGAGAGTAGAGTTTGAGGAGACAGCAGGGTGTTATTTGGGACGGGGCCTGTAGGCTCTCACCCTATAGCGCTGCATGTTGCTGATGTTACCAGAGATTACAGTTTGAGGAGACAGCAGGGTGTGATTTGGGACGGGGCCTGTAGGCTCTCACCCTATAGCGCTGCATGTTGCTGATGTTACCAGAGAGTACCGTTTGAGGAGACAGCAGGGTGTGATTTGGGACGGGGCCTGTAGGCTCCCACCCTATAGCGCTGCATGTTGTTGATGTCACCAGAGATTACAGTTTGAGGAGACAGCCAGTGTTGCCAACTTAGCAGAACACACTGCAAATAAACTGCGCATGCCTAAAGCCGCCGCTGACTGACCCCGCCCTGTATTTACAGAGCAGGATATAAATATAACTGTGTCTTCAGTGTGACATGAAAACCACACCTCGTCCACAGTGTCTGCCTCTCTGTAAAAAACTTAACATCTAGATAGCCAGCTCATCATTAAACAATTTGTCTAAAATAGGTTTGAAAATAAAGAAAACTTAATAAATAAATAAAAACTAAAAAAAAAAAAAGAAATAGAACAGTTCCGGCTAACTGCTGCTCATTTAACAACACGGCAAAAAAATGCAAAAAAATGCTAACATATTTTTACTCACTTTTTTATCTCCCCTTTACAGCTTCAAAAACATATATTATGCAAATTAGGCGATTACGTCATTTAGCGACTTCTAGCGACTTTTAGGACAGCCAATAGCTACTTTCCTTACTGAGGAGTTGGCAACACTAGAGACAGCAGGGTGTGATTTGGGACGGGGCCTGTAAACGCTACTGTGCACGTAGAGAAGAGCAGGGAGGGAGCAGCATTGCTAGAGAAACTATGTTTGTTAAAACAAGCTGATGAACTAAACGTTACAGAAAAGAGCTTTACTAACATTACGTTCGGAGCTCGTTCACCAGATGACGCCCCTGGTAAACACATAAACACACACAGAAAATAACCAATGAACTGTAGACTAGATTACAGGTAAACACATAGACAAGGAACCTCTCCTCAGACAGCCTGTTCTACACAGTGTCGTACACAGGCCAGAAGACCTTTCCTAATCTTATCTTCTGTTCCATCTTCTCAGAGACTTTAGGACCCTAAAGGACTGTATGAAGGACTGTTTGATCCTTATGTGATACACAAGGACTGTTTGCTGTGTTCAGGAAGGACACCGAGCTTAACAACATCATGATAAGAGGATGGAGCTGAACACGTCATCTGAGCTGAACAACAAATTGTTAACTGGACACTGGACACATAGTCATATTAATGGCTTTTATCCAATGTATTGGATCTTATTTACATATAATTTGCATACTAAATATAACTGCTTGGACGAAGTCTGTGTCGGGTTTGGGGAGGAGACACCCAAGGGTCCTCACTCCCTCACCTGTCTGTCTCTTTCTCTCTTTCTCTCTCTCTCTCTCTATTTTTTCAGTAAACTTTTATATATTTTTAATTCTAAACTTACTCAATGGTCATTTTCCTTGTTCTGAGATTGAACCTGAGCTGAATCATTCAGTAGCACTAGGAGTTCTCACAACCCAGTTTTATCCAAATCATGCTATGGTAAATTCCCCCAAAAGCTCTTCTGCACGCACACTCAGAAGGTAAGGGGAGGTGTGTGGGTGTTTCGGCGGTGTGTGATTGCTGTGCTGGCCACTCTGCGCCTCCAGAAGCTTCGGTGGAACTCACACACACTCTTCAGGGTCACTGGGGGGTGTAGAGAGCCCCCCAGTTTGTGTGTGAGAGAGGTTATGCTCAGAGAGGGTACACATCTGCGAGAGGAAGAGGAGGATGAGGGGAACATCAGACTGATTAAGATGCTCACTTCGTCTGAGCTTGCAGTGCTCATACACAGCTGCATGCAGTTCAGCAGGAGCTGCACAAAACAGGTGACTGATGAAACACACACACAAGCATAAAATATTTTATTGATTTTTTTTTTAAGAATAAGTATGAGAAACAGTAAATAGTGGTTTAATATGTTTATATCTGTTTATTTCTGTGTTAGTGCACAGCTCATGTGTGTTGAATGCAGCTCAGATCAGCTTCAGTAAACTGCTGGACAGACTGCTGTCTGAAACAGACTCAGGGTGCCCGGGGCATTATGGATATGTGGGGTCGTTGGTGCAGCGACTTGGTCGTGGACTTCAGAAGCTTCGCATGAAACACTGTGCTCTACTGAACCATGGCACCAGCCAGGTAAATGCACACACACACATAAACACACAAACATACACATAAAATAGATGCATTCAGTAGCCACTTTCCGAAGTTGATACAGGACTGCACGGGTCTTTTGTAGAGCTGTCCTTTGAAAAGTAGTTCTGAGTAGTTCTTCTATTATTATTATTAGTAGTAGTAGTAGTAGTGGTGATATTGTCAATATTATTCTTAGCATAGTATGGAGTATTATTGTTATAAATAATGTTATTGCTATTGTGGTATCTTGAGCTGTGATGCCATGTAGATGCATGAAATAAGTCTTCGCTGATACTGTTCTTTGTATATAAGAAAATTTATTACAGAAAAAAGAATAATTAGTACAAAAGATAACAGCATCATTAACAAGCAAACCGGTTTTGCAGGGAGAGAGCTCTTTTCCCAAATCTGATCCGTAGCTCTCTGCTTTCCCTTTGTGTTCAAGGGCTTTTATACCTCAGACCACAGCATCACATCTCTTTACCATAAAAGGACATATATATATGTTTCAGGCAAAATTCCAGAAATTTTAAGTAGAAACAGATGTGGGGTGTTCTCGGCTCTTAGCCCAGATCCCAACGAGCCCCTTCACTCCAGGCAAACTCAATGACCCCCTCGTACAGACAGACAGACTCCTTACACATTTTCATATGAATACAGTTTTACCATTTTAATACACCACATATTCCCCCCTGACGAGACTCCTAAGAGGCTCGGACCAAAGAGAAAGAACATATGCCATGGAGCATAGAAAACAACCTACCATTCCTTCTAGCGGCGTTGGTTGCAACACCAAATTTGTGGAGTGTGAGAGCGAAAACCTACCAGGCAGCTAACACTTCTGAAAATTCCTTCAATCACTCAAGGTAGGATAAAACTCACTCACGATCCCTCTGCCCTAGGCGACCACCAAAACAGTACTCCAGCCCAATCAAAGGATAAGGAATGGGTTTGTCAAAATACCATTACTTGTGGACGAGCTATGTGTGAGTAACATACAGATGAAACCTCATGAAACAAACAAAATGTGTACCTTCAGGCTAGTCAACCCATCGGACCATCCAGTACACCTCTCCCTGCCTAACATCACTGGCCCTAATGCGAGAAAAAGAACAAAACAACTGGGGTCCCAAGAGACATACTCAAGAGCGGCACACAACATTCGCCAAATGATTCAAATGTGACGTAAGTACAGACTAAGTCAAAGAAACTGCAGCCTATACAGATTATCACTAACAACAGACATTAACCACATTGCAAAGCACAATAACAGAATCCAACTTAATAAAACTTCATGCAAAGCATTATGATGTGTCACACTGCAACTCCTTAGCAGCAATGAGTCTTCATATGAACGATGATGAGCTGAGTATGGGCATGGTCTCACAGTGTCCTGGGTCACAGTCCTCATAAATTGTGTTGTTGCATTTATTGTCCTTGGTTGAGCAATGACATCCCATCAGCCCCATTGGGTCCTTGAACACTTAACCACCCTCGCAGTGGTCTGTCCCAATAGTAGTCTGAATGGAAAAACAGAAAACACCAAACAGTATCTTGTGCAAAAACAAACAAAACATCGAAAGTATTATGCTTTCACAGTAGGTCTACATCCATGTAAAGTCCTCGTAAACCCCAAAAACAGATCGTGTTGCACCATGAAAGTTCCACGCAAGTTGCACTAGAGTATGTGAACACTCCTTTAAGCAAGTCATATTTAACCTTATCTTAGCTTATTTCAAAGTCGTAGTTAATATAGTAGCCTGATGAACCTTATTAATGCTCCACGTTAGTGCTGTAGCTAACATAATCTAATCACCTCATGTCAGTGCTAAGAGAACGAATGGCCCCATAATCCCACAGACAAAAATGAACTCAAACTTTAGTTTAAAAGGTTAGTCAGCAGTACCAATCAGACAGAGCTTATCTAAACCATCTACATTCAATCCAAATTATAGACAGGTGTCAATACCTCAGAGAGCCAGCAGACCTTTTCCTTGACTCAAATGATGCAGGCCAGTATAACAGGTGTCAAAGGTCTCACCTTTCCCCAGGACCCAGGAGTTCCCTCTCAGACCACAGAGTAATGGTATCGGAGACAGTTTCACATGTATCACACCCAAATTTACACATGGACTCAGTACGGACAGCTTCCCTCAGAAGCCGGATTCCCTCAGAATCTGAAGTTGAGTCACCCATGTCCTCTGATTGCACCAATGTTCTCTAAGGCATTGTCCCCCACAGTGCATAGCAAAATTGCTTCCAATTTACTGTTATTACTCTAGTGAGAATGGTCATGCTGACTATACTACCCTAGTATTTATTCACAAACTGAGTAAGAAATACATGTGAGTGCAGAAGAAAGCTAGTCTATATCGTCCTAATTTAAACATCACAAAATTACACAAAAATAATTGAGCTCAGTTCACTTGGCAAGTAGAACTTTACTGGTGCGGTTGTTTGTGTTTATCCAGTTGAAGACTTATTCTTTGTGGAACATCAGAAGCAAACCATGTTGTCTGGTGTTTTCAAAAGCTGGAACAGGACAGCCACTATTGGATCAGGGTCAACATAGTGCTTGAGTTGCAGGTGTTTCAGATACTTCTGAGTAACTTTGTCCCATGTCCTGCAAAAACACACTTAAAACAAAACATGCTTCACCGTTATTTGCAATTGTGATGCAACCAAGTAATTATATTTTTTCCCACATGTCCAAATATTAAGTTATAATTTTTTACACAGTTTTTTTCCCAATACTTCTTTTATTTCCTGCTGTTTACAAACACTATAGCATTCTCTTTTCTATGAGAGTATCAAATCTGCTTCACTTAAGGTAAAATATAACTGAATACATAATGAGTGCATGCACCTTACATTAAACTAAAGTCTAAAAAGAGTAAAATCAACAAAACAACTAACAGTAAATCTAAGTTGATAAGCTTTACTATACTTTAAAAATTGTGACAAAGAATAACTCATCATGCATTAAATGACTTTTCCCCTTAACTATTATCTTTTTCCTTCTTGTTCTTCTCTTTTGGTCTTATGTTTAAGAAACAAGCTCCAGCAAACTGCTGTTGGCTTGCAGCCAGTATATGTTACCCCAACTATGTAAACAATAGCCAGCTCACTCAGTATGAGAACATTACATACTAAGAACATCTGTGTTCAATTTACTAGACGGATACTCATGCTATATACCCCCCAGAGATCTTCACCACCCTTTAATCTTTCAGTTAGCGAACTCAAATTCCCCTACAGAAACAGCTCTCTGTTTTCATCCAATCCTTTTAAACTTTTATTTATTTATTTATTTATTTTTTTTTTTTCAGTTAGTTTTTTAAACACCTTCTGACAGACTGTTAATATTCTCCTCTTTTGTTTATAATACCCATGATCCTCTTATCACACATAGCTCTCTTTTTTTGTTATTGCTGAATCTTAGCTTCATTTTAGTTTGTTTCGATCAATCTTACATATGTTACAGCTTATGTTTCCTGACTTTATATTTTCCTTCTTTTCCTGACATTATTCCTCCTAATCCAATTTTTTTTTTTTTTCTCTTTTTATGATTTTGGCTCTTTATCTTCCTCCTTTATTTTACTGAGAATTCTTTCCTCAATTGTATTTGTTTCTTCACTACTATAATTCCAGAGATCTCACATGTCAGTAGAGTGACTGAATATTTTCAGAATCTCTCATGTTCAATTGTTTGGCGGCCGCACATTCTCTTGATTCTGAACATTGAGACATCTGGAACCCTTACAATGTACTTATACAAACATAGTTTTCTAACAATACGTATTTACTCCACATTTTTTACTATTTGTTATTTGTTTCTTTGAAAGACATCCCTAGCACATAGATATATAGAGAGAAAGAGGTCCCTCAAAAGACCCATAGAGAAAGAGAGAAAAAGAAAAAGCGAGAAAGGAGGGGCTAGCAGGAGGAAGAACGCACCACTAAAATCCACTGTTATAATTCCCAAATTCAGCTATTATGACCAACTTTCAGGTTTACGTGCCTCTGTTCTGATCAGTTGGCTCTTGCCTACTGGTTCATAGATAATAACTCCTAATAATACTAATATAATAATTGTCCAATCCATATATAATGCTTTCTAAACACTTATTCATAAACTCATAAGCTTTTTCTCCTCATTTCAAGAGTACCACTTATTTGTATTACTTCATATACTCATTTAATTACCCTATCTATTAATTATTTATTATCGGCCATTAGACACAAAACATACAACATACAACATATAACACATAACTACACACGCACACAGACAGAGAGAGAGAAAAAACGGCACATTTAAAGTACTCATTCTTTTATCATACTACTTTTTAGTTTTCCTAGTTTTGTGGCAGGAACATGCATTATTTATACATTAATATTTATTTTATTCTTACTAAACTTGGTAAGTTAGTTTATTTCTTTTTAGGAAACATAAAATATATACATATCTATCTTTTTTCTTCTACATGTCACTATAATCCCCTCATGCAAATGATTTTACCAACACACATTTTATTAGACTAAAACTAATGCTCTCTGACCACTTTATCAGAGAGAAAGAGAAAGCCTTGCACTCCTTCAGGACCCAAAGCCAACTGTGACGTCATACGTCCTCCCCACTCATACCTGGACAACCCACAGGTCCTCTACCTAAAATTCTCCATCTACACCTCCTCAATACAGTTTAACTATTAGTCTGTGTTGACACAGATATAAAGCACTTAACATTCTATGTTACAAAAACTCTCCATCTCACACTATCTCCATAACCTAATTTTCCTCTCCTATTAATAAATTATAATCTACCTTCAGCAAATATCAAATCAAATTCTTTAACAATAATCATATAGACCTATTCTAACAATAGTTACAGTGAAATTCCAGAATTCGTCAGTGAGTCTAACAAATTCCAGCAGTTTAACAGTAAGTTTTAAACAGAGCGCACACACACAAAAAGCTCACACAGCTCACAATCCAGGCGCTCAGCCAAAATCTCCGCACACACATTTTTTCCCTGCAGAGCTCAGCAGCGAACACAGACTCACAGACAAAAAATCACACATCGCACATGCTTTTCTCAACATTCACAGATATAATTAACTTCTCAATACCATATTGTGGATGCCCTAAAAACACCACTCTATTGTCCACCGTTATCTATCTATGCATATATATATATATATGCATATATGTATATAGTTTAATGCTTCATCTATCTAGAACAAAAATGCAAAGCTCATTTACCAGTATTCAAGTACTGTATCATCCGTCTTTGCATCTTGTCTGTGGCTCATTTAGTGGTTTACTTAAATTACCTCATGATTTTCTAGTTCTAAGTTTCTACAATGACAACCAGCATCATTGCTTCTCACAGGACAGAAAAAATAAAATAAAAAACAAAGACAAAGACAAAAACATACCATACACAAACCACACACACTTCCATGTATTTTGCGCATTCCGGACTTTTCAGAATTAACTCCTTCATTTTAGTCGACATTTTTCCCTCTCTTCTTTTTTCCTAGCATGCTTTTCCAATTCCTTTGATACACTCTAGAGTTTTTCTCTGTTTCTCAGCCAACTCTGTCACATGGATAGCGCACGCTCAGCCGCAATCGGACGCATCTTAAAGTAATGTCACACTACTCACGCCGTACGATACCCACAGCAGTAGTTGCTTTATTTATCCCTTTACTCTCCCCTGGCTCCCTGGCCAGGGTCATTTATCCCTTTACATTTATCCCTTGTTACCTTAACTCTAGTTACAGAGAAAGCCCATGTCCGCTTAACAAATCCCAAAAATACTCATGTCTTACAACTTTCAAAACCGGGCCCAGTATAAGAAGTTAGCATGCAGTAACTGACCATTTATCAAGCTTCATCCCCTAAACTTCCTACAGATAACTATTTTATTTCACTTCTGTTTATTCTTCATTTTTTTTTCTTTAACTCTTTCTCATTTTCCTTACTGCAGTTATACCCCTTCTAGTTAAAATACTTTTTTACCCCAATTTAGAACAAAGCATCATCCCATACATCTACACAGCATGACAGACACACATGGAGCAGGTTTTTCTCTGCGACCCAAACAGCCACACACACACTTCACCACTTCCACCAGAGCACATGTGAAAAATGCTCACCTTCCTTTGCCGGCTGTAGCAGTGGTGGAAGCACTGAAGCAGTATGAAATCACAGGCCACAACGAGAGTCCCATCTGGGGTGCCATTCTGTGGTATCTTGAGCTGTGATGCCATGTAGATGCATGAAATAAGTCTTCGCTGATACTGTTCTTTGTATATAAGAAAATTTATTACAGAAAAAAGAATAATTAGTACAAAAGATAACAGCATCATTAACAAGCAAACCGGTTTTGCAGGGAGAGAGCTCTTTTCCCAAATCTGATCCGTAGCTCTCTGCTTTCCCTTTGTGTTCAAGGGCTTTTATACCTCAGACCACAGCATCACATCTCTTTACCATAAAAGGACATATATATATGTTTCAGGCAAAATTCCAGAAATTTTAAGTAGAAACAGATGTGGGGTGTTCTCGGCTCTTAGCCCAGATCCCAACGAGCCCCTTCACTCCAGGCAAACTCAATGACCCCCTCGTACAGACAGACAGACTCCTTACACATTTTCATATGAATACAGTTTTACCATTTTAATACACCACACTATTACAATCATCAATATTGTGAGGCTTAACTTACAACTCAACTCAAAAATACAGCCATAAATCATTTTTGCTGACATAAATATTACCCAGTGTGTTTACTTTACAAGGAAAGCCCATTATTGTGAACAAGACTGTATGTCAACTCTGTTCAAATCTTTGTCAGCTCTGTTTTTATTTAAGTTATGTTTAGTAATTTACTTATAATTGTAAACCATTTCCAATACCAGTGACATAAGGTCTTAATAATTAAATGTTCACTGCACTTAAAATAGTGGAATTGCACTATTATATTATCATTCTCTCAGTGGCATAAAATGGGTCTTAAATGATAAAAATCAGTAGTATAATAATAAGGTATTTATTATGACTATTATAATTAATATTTCTACTAGCATTACTGATGTTGTTTGTCATAATATGTCATATCCATCATACACACCAAACAGGTGTGAAATTCTGATCATCTGAACTGCATATATGTAAAGAAATCTGTTACAGAAAAAAACATGAGTTCATTAGTCCACACTCAGCTTGGCAATCATCAAGAAAAAGCAATGATAGACTGCAATATTTTCAGCAGTTCTTATTCAACAGGTTTATTACTCACTTACAGCCTTAACAAGTGCTTGTAGAGCAAACCTTACTTACAATTACAGCGTGAAACCCAGCCAGGTGGATAAAACTGCTATGAAACTACATTATGGTGAGCCCTCTGACCTGAACATCTAATTAACATAGCCACGCCCCACAGACAGCTGCAACTTCAAATGAATCCGGCGGCCGCGCTGCATGCCGCCAATCAGGCTACACATAGGCAAGCGTCACACACAGAGAACAGGCGCCTTTTAACCAGTGAAGAGAAGCTGAAGATGGCGGAATATGTATTTATAGAACACCAGATTACAGTATGGTTGATTAAAATGTACAAATACTATACTTATAATTGGCTTCTTCTGTTGGGTCTTTAGAATGAAAAAACATCACGGACACGCCCACACGTGCCGAGAGATCCTGCACAGCAACATGAGTTGAAGAAAAGTGCCAGTGGATGCGTACCTTTTATAAAAGAGGCAAAAACGGAAGGGTTGTCCTACAACGAATTGAAGAACGAGAGTTCTTACTGTGCTAAACTGCTTTCTTCAGGCAGCACTACTGAATAATAATAAAAACCTTTCCAACTTTTCACTGGCAAAGGGCTCTGTGACATTACTATGTTTTGTGTATGCACAACGTTTGCAGAATTCTGTCCTTCTGCGTTTCTTTTTAGCACCTGTGTCCAGAGTGGAGTGAAACACTCTGACTTGCTGACACATACAAATACTCCCTCCAAAGGGACACCTAGACTCGTTGCGCAACCGGATACAGTGACAGGCGCATTAAGCAGCAGGTTCTTCTCCCTCTCATTCATCTGAGTTAGTGTGTCGTTGTGTGAAGACGGAGAACCCCATTATTCTGCCTGCATCCTGCACTGTGCACCCTAGCATGTGTAAAGAAAAATCAGTCGCTTTGCATAGCTCCGTGTAGGTTTCTGGAGTGGCCTGTCCTTCCAAATCCCGTAGCAGCAGGAGATTAAAATATACTAAGCATTATTATGCTATAGTGCACTAAAGTGTACTTGTAGTCTTATTATTAATTAGTTTATTTAAAAAGTGCTAAAATGGAACAACTTTTTTTTCTATTTATTATAATTTAATTGTATAAAAATAGTAGAAAAGTCTTACTTAAAAGTTAAAGTGTACTTAAATGTACTAAAATTGAACTATTTAAAATATAAATAAGTAACATTTAAACAAACCCCATACTTTAAATATGCTTACAGAAAAAAAGAATTTAATGAGTTTTACAAATGTATCCCTGTTATACACTGAGTATATTAGGAATGTATTAAGAATTGATGTAAAATATATGTGATCTATTTACATTAGAGTACAAATATGCTTCTTGTTCCTGTCTTTTGTAAGTAACACACTTCTAGTATATTTTGTTGGATATAAAAAATATATTTTAATATACTGTACTACAATGTTTTGCGTGTTACAAATTTACTTTAAGTTTTTTAAATAAGTAGTAGCAATTTAATTTACCTTCAAAAAAGTTACATGATACATTGTACTTTAAGTGAACTACTGCAACAGTAATCTTAACACACTTTGCAAAAAACGTATAAAAGTATATTTGGAAATAAGTATTTTAAAAGTATATTGAATTACATTAATACTACTAATACTGCTACTACTAATAATAATAATAATATTAACTTATATTAGTTTATTAAACTTTTTTATTATTAGTTTCATATTATTATTATTATTATTATTATTATTATTATAGTTTAGGCAATGTAGGGGGAAGTTTGTTTGAGGATCTGCTCCGTTTTATTTATTTTAATTTTAATATTTTATTTATGCTGTTTTACCGTGTCTGGCCAATTTTTATTTGACCGTCATCGTTTCTTCTAAACTCTGACTACAATTTGGTACAAATGTTATGGCAAACCCTGCAGGGAAAGGGAGAAACTTTCTACCTCCGACGTCCACAGCAGCAGCGACAGCTAAAACAACCTCGATTAGCATGGCGGACGCTAACACTTCCATTACTATTGCAACCCTGGTCGCTGAGCTGGAGAAATACCACAGGCTGGACCTGGACAGGCTGGACAGGACAGGCTGGTGAGGAAAGCTGGTTCTGTGCTGAGATTAGAGCTGGAGCCTTAACACCACTGGCGGAACTGAAAACTCTGTGACACTTTTTCATTCCAGCAACTCTGGTCACACCATGGACACACCCCCATCTATGGACACACTCTCAGGGCCCTAATTTAACGATCTACAGCGCACTAGTTAATTGCGCTTTGCCAGCTGGATTTAGGGGCGTGTCCTGTGTCTTTGCTATTGTAAGGGCGTGAAAAATATAGCTTGCGCAGCTCCAATGGCGCAAAGGGCGTGTTTTAATTCCCTTAATTATTCATGGGTGTGTTTTGGGCATAACGTGAAATAAACCAATCAGTGGCTGTATTCGGAATGGCATACTACATACTACTCGCGTACTAAATCTGCCTAAAGCTAGTATGCAGTACGCAGTATGCGACCAAACTGAGGATCTGTAGTGCACTACAGGTACCCGGATGGTGTACTACTCCGCTCCGATTCCGCAGTGTGCATGGAGAGCTATCTTCGCGGTGTACTGCATCCCAACATGCATTGCAACTGGCTTCTCCAGCTCGCTTCAGAAAAAAACAAGATGGAGGCGAGTGCGAGAGAATTATAGAAATATATATATTTTTAAATTAAGGGAATTATTTTGGAAAGTATTGGCTCACCGCTGTCGAGACCCGCCGCTGCCGCGGCCGTGTCCCTCCGCTGCCTCGGCCGAGCGTTCTCCGCGGCCGGGACCCTCCGCTGTGTGCTGCCTTGATGTAGTAAATAATTCCCTCAGTTTTAATAAATTATTCTGTTATTTTAATAAATAATTCCCTCAGTTTTAATACATTATTTTGTTATTTTAGTAAATAATTCCCTCAGTTTTAATAAATCGTTCTTATTTATTTAATAAATAATTCCCTTAGTTTTAATAAATCGTTCTCTTTATTTAATAAATAATTCCAATAGATTGTTCTGTTCTTTTAATAAATAATTCGCTCAGTTTTAATAAATTATTTTGTTACTTTAATAAATAATTCCCTCAGTTTTAATAAATTATTTTGTTACTTTAATAAATAATTCCAATAAATCGTCCTGTTAATTTAATAAATAATTCCCTTCTTAATCAATCGTTCTGTTGATTTAATAAATAATTCCCTCAGTTTTAATACATATTTTTCTTTTAAATAAGGGAATGATTTGAATACAAATTAATAAAATTGTTTCACTTGTGCAACATGTCTCATTTCTTTTATTGTTGAGATTGTGTAAATATGAATGAGAGTTTGTTTAAATGTTTTCTTCTTGTTGGTATTTACATAGATGAAAATAGTAATCTACTAAAATAAATAGGAAAACATATTTAACTGGAACATACTTGGGTTGTGGGGGCTGCTGCTAAATGGTTGTTAGAATTGGGTTAACTGCACTTACATTAAACTCTAAAATAAAAGCAGCAATTGCTGTTCTGGACAGTATGCAAATCTCATTAGTCTTAATAATGAAAAGGTAGGACATTTTTCATGTTGTTTCTGTTTACAACTCACTCTGAGGAATTCAGAGCACTACAGAGCACTGACTGGTGTGTCACAGCAGGACCGCGTAGGGTACTACAATCAAAAGTGTTACAGTACCGAATACTACATACTGGGCAGTGTGTAGTATGCAGTACATACTAGTGCAGTATGCAGTACGCAGTATAGTAGTATGCCATTCCGAATACAGCCCAAGTGTCTGTATCCATCCCCTTCTTCTGTTCATTCCTCTTTTAAGAGCGCATAAACTGACTGTGCTTCATGCTGTTCAAATAAGGGAAGCAGCTGAAATAAGGGAAGTGTAATGTTATTTTATTCTTTATTCTGTTTATTGTTTATATTTTTTAAAAATTAGAAAAAAAACGGACATTTACTATAGACAATTAAAATATATACGTAAAAAAGAAAAAATAGGACATTTTTCAGCATGAAGATTTTTAAAATATCATAAAAATGTATACATAAAAAATAAAGAATGAATATCTTATAAAGAAAAAATAATAGTAGTGACTATAAAGTAAAATTATAAGAATGATACAAAATTTTAAAATTTATATGAGTAAACAAAGAACATGGGAAAAATATATAAATGTTTAATGTTTTTTTTATATATAATTAAATAATTAAATAAAATAATTAAAATCATTAAAATGAATTAAACAATAAATAATATAAAGTATAAAGTATTAAAAACTAATTTAAAACAATCACAGGCTTTCTGATAGTGCGCAGAATAATGAAAGTTTCAGTTTCAATTAGTTTCTCCGCGCTGGGAGAGAGAGAGAGAGAGAGAGAGAAAAAAAGAGAGAGGTGCAGCACATTTTGCCTGATTTCTTTTGATTAATTATACGTAAATATAGTGAGTTTATACCATGAATTAGTACACTTGATACGACCTTGTTTATTAAAAGACTTTTTTTTAAGAAAACAGGGGTAATCCCGCGCTGCGCACGCTGCCAAATCCGCTATACGCGCACATGCGGTCTTTTTTGAGCGCTGAACCAGATTTTCATTAATGAATTAATATATTTAATATAATTTCGACGTCCTTTCACAGGATCAATCGTGCAACGCGTTTTTCCGCCGCCAAGATAGAAACATGCCAGAAAATTTCCTGAACACACGTAATTTCCAGTCCACCACGCCCATCAGCGTTAATATATTCCAGAAGTTCATTGCTATTTTAAGGACGTGTGCGCATGGCGTAAAAACAGACTGTTGACGGGGTGTACGATGGCAACGCGCCAGTCTTGCTGATGCCTATAACACTATTTTTATAGTTCTACCCTATTTTGCACTAGTAGTTCATTCACTAGTTCATTCATCTACTGTTTACGTATCTTTTGCACTGCTAAATTTAAATTATTATAAAACTGTGTTTGCATTTTCTGTTTGGCTGACATCAGTTATCCTCACTTTATGCACATCAACTGGTGTTCACTGTCTATTGTTCAACTGCACTACCTCCATTCTTCATTACACACACAATAAAGACTGTACTTTTATACATTTCATTTTATTTTTTATTTTATTGTATTTATATGTATGGTCATATTTTATCTTTTTGTAACTTTGTGTATTATACATACCTGCTGCTGGATGTCTAGAATTTCCCCTCGGGGATCAATAATATCTATCTATCTATCTCTATCTCTACCGCAGCAGCCTGACTACGGACCTCGCCGCTTCAATGGAGAGGTCGTTGGAAAACTCTCTAAGCACTATTCAAGTGTCATTGGAGATTGTTAAGGCTGCAGTGGAATCTCACAGTCAGAAATTCTCTGTTATAGAGAGCACACTCTCGGAACACAGTGACGAGCTAGCAAGAATGGAGTCGAAGCCAACGGAGCTCCTGAGGGATAATGTCACACTGACTTTCAATGTAGATGACCTCGAGAACCGCTCCAGACGTCAGAACCTGAGAATTGTCGGCTTGCTTGAAGGATCCGAAGGTCAGTCACCATCTACTTTCATCTCTCAGCTACTTGTTGAGATTATGGGAGAGGAGATCTTCCCACAACCACCGGAGCTGGACAGAGCGCACCGAGCATTGGTCCCCAAGCCGGCGCAAGGAGAGTGACCTCGGGCTGTGATTGTCCGGTTTCCCTGATATCAGGAGAAGGAGCGCACTCTCTGCTGGGCAAGAGAGCACCCAAGCACCATGTATCAGGGCAAGAAGATTGTTTTTTCCTGATATGAGCTCCAGTCTGGCTCAGAGACGTGCAGCTTTCAAGGGGATCAAGGCTAAAATGTTCAAAAGGCCCAGAACTGACTGTAGAGTTTAATAATTTATTAGTATATTATTTGTTCTGTTTAATGTGAATATCTGTGGAAACCTAATGCCATTGGCTGAAGCTAGTCACATTTCCTGTAGGAAGCAGTGTAGATTTTGCTGCCTCATGGCCAGCTACCTCAGTTTTGCTCTGACTGTTCAACTCTGTTCAGCTGCTTTGCATTATTGAGATGAGTCAAGCCAATTTATTCCTGTAGTGTGTGTTTAGAGTTATGTATTATGTTGTATAAGCAAGCAGGCTTGTTTCAGCTAAACTCATGTTTAGCTTCACCTCTACCCAGTTGTATTTGGTAATTAGCTTTGTTAGTTCTTTGTATCCTGATAGTTTGAAGACATTTATATGCTTTTTGCTGTGTTATTAATTTTACTGTGTTTCATTGAATATGTGGCTTGAGTGAAACTAGAAACAGTCACTTCATTTTGGATACTCTTACTGCGTCAGTTACTGAGGATGACCACTAGATGGCGCCTAAGTACCACCAGAGAACTGTAGTGCCATAGATTTACTTTAGATACTCCTGTAGAATTTTCAGTTTGTAGTTAATATAGTTTCTTTATTTCAGTGCATTAGTACCTGTATTGTTATTCACAGATTTATCTGTATTTGTGTCTCCTAGACCACAGCCTGTAACAATACCTATGTCCCTGGCTGTAATAAACCGATAGATAGATAGATAGATAGATAGATAGATAGATAGATAGATAGATAGATAGATAGATAGATACTTTATTGATCCCCGATGGGGAAATTCTACACATCCAGCAGCAGGCATGTACACAAAGTTACAAAATGATAAAATATACATATAAATACAATAAAAAAAAACAAAAAGTAAAGTATAAAAGTGCCGTATAGCCCCCCCCCTCTCTCTCCCGCACAACCCCCCCCCCCGACTTATTTATGTAATTTACGTAAAAGTAAAGTTATTTTAAAAAGTGACTGCCTATTTAAAAAGCAACAGAAGTTGTTCATTTGTTGAAGTTTATTTGTATAATTTCTAACATATTTAGAGTGTTTTTTTACTCACTTTTTTCTCTCTCACAATGTTAATCGTTTACAGCTCCAAAAACATCTATTATGTAAATTAGGCGATGACGTCATTTATCGACTTCTAGCGACTTTTAGGAGATTTTAGTAGGGGGGAAAAAATCGATTTAAATCGGAAATCACATTTTTTTTTTTTAAATCGAAGATTTTTTTTGGGCCATATCGCCCAGCTCTAGGTAGTGCAGTTGAACAATAGACAATGAACACCAGTTGATGTGCATAAAGTGAGGATAACTGATGTCAGCCATACAGAAAGTGCAAATACACAGTTATATAATAATTTAAATTCAGCAGTGCAAAAGATACGTAAACAGTAGATGAATGAACTAGTGAGTGAACTACTAGTGCAAAATAGGGTAGAACTATAAAAATAGTGTTATAGGCATCAGCAAGACTGAGAGTGTGTCCATAGATGAGGGTGTGTCATTGGTGTGGCCAGAATTGCCGGAGTGAAAAAGAGTCACAGAGTTTTCAGTTTGCTGTGCTGAGAGGAGTTGAACAGTCTTATGGCCTGAGGGACAAAAGACTTTCGCAGTCTGTCTGTGGAGCAGGACTGGGACAGCAGTCTGCAACTGAATGAGCTCCTCTGCCTGGTGATGGTGCTGTGCAGAGGGTGGTGAACACTGTCCATGATGTTCAGCAGCTTGCTGAGGGCTTATGGAGTTAAATCAGTGTCACCAGAACCTGAAACAAAAAAACATGATTCTTGAAAAAAAAAGGGTGTGTAATCTGGTGTTCTTGAAAAATTTACCTTCAAATATTAAAATATTTAAAATTCAGGTATTGAAATTTTAGTTTAGAACAGTTTTAAAATGATAGAAAACACACATTTCAGATAAAAAAAATAATTCAGGTACAAAACATTTAAGTAAAAAAAAAATAATGTAGCAAAAAATAATTCAGGTCGAAACAATTCAGGTTGTAAAAATTCAGGGAAACATCCGGGGCACACACACTGACCAATCAAGCGCAGATCTATTCGAGCTCACAGCTGGCCAATCACAACACAGCTCTGAAACCTGTTGGAGCAGCGTCTTTTTTTTTTTTTTTTACCTGTGGAGAAGCTCCGTGGCAGCTGATGGGAGAACACAGCTCCTACAGTCGTAGGCAACCTATGACTTATTTACTCTTCCTTTTGTTTGTAAAAACTCTTAAAACTAGTGTTTATTGTTGAAATGGTTGCTTGTTCATGAATGGAAGTGGCTCAGAGCATGAAATTACGTAAGGTAAGTTTAGCCTAGCTTAGCCTAGTTAAGCCTAGTTTAGCTTAGTTTGGGTTTGTTTAGGTGAAGTGCTGTGAGGCAAGGTGAGGTTACGTTATCTGAGTCTAGTTTAGCTTAGTTTAGGTCAGGAAAGGGAAGATTGTTATCTTAGCTTATCTTATGTGAGGTTAGGTAGCTGGCATTGAGACTGGGTGACTGGATGAAAAATAAACAATGGGTAAAAGAGCTATTTCATGGATATGTAGAGCGTCCTGTTATCTCAGTGGTTTATTATTTACTGATGAAGTTTAGTTCTGTTTTATACTAGTTCAAGGTTAGTACACCATGCTATTGCCAGATTCCCCATTTTACCCACTAGTTGGCTAGCTGTTATATTTATATGTGTATATAAATAATTACCTTTCCTGGACAGTGTGGCTGTTAATTCATGTCAGTGCAGTTTAATCAGTTTAGATGTGTTTGGCATCCAAATACATGTTGATTACCAACATTTAATGTTACATTATTATCATTCATGGTGATTTATTTTTTTGCTTTACTTTGTCTAATATACATTCTGTTGTGTCTTGTTTTTTAGGTTGTGACTGTGCGAAGGACTGCCCATTACCAAAACTAGGGGAAATGTGCTGTTTAAAATGTGTTAATGAGTTGCACGGTGTACCGAAGGTTCGATTCTTTTTCGATACTACGTCATCACAAACGATTCGGTTCTTTAGCGTTCGATGCTTTCGATACTGTATATAGCCCAGTCACTAGCTTCAAATGAGTCAAATTAGTAGGCGCGATTTGATTCAGTTCATAAGAAAACTGATTCACACCGCAGCAGTCGGTGTGGCAGGATTCAGATAAACTTAGTGTTCTGAACAAATGAATCGATTCACGTGTGAATCGATTCATTTGACTCGCTTGAGCGACACACGCACGCGCAAGCCAGCAGAGCAGCAGCGAGAGAGAGCAGCGGCGAGTGTAGAATGGCGACGTCTAAAATAACAGATGTCTCTCGTCCGCGACTTGTGGACAAAACGGGCGCGAGGAGTGAAGTGTGGGCAAATTTTGCTTACATCGCTGATGAAGAAGGGAATCCGACCAACACCACAAACCCAGTTTATAAACGGTGTTATAAGTCTATCCAGTGCAGAGGAGGGAACACCAGCAACCTGGCTAAGCATTTAGCAGACAAGCACCCTGATCTCTACAAAGAGCTGAGAAGTCGACAGGTTAGTGGAGTTAGTCAAGATACACTCTGTCTGTAGCGTTACTAAGATTTACTAGCCCGAAATTTATAATATTTAATATCTGGCTGTGTTTATGAATAGTTATAGGTTCAATATAGACACCCAATATGCCATTTTAAAGCTTAGACTCTCTGCTTTTCAGTTATCTAGCCTATTTAGCTGGATCTCCTTTCAGAAAATAAACATTTAGGGCGAAATATGCCTTGCTTCTGAAAATATGAAATCATAATTTTCATATTTCCGTTTCTCGTACGTCCATATTTGATCGAATGCGGACATGTTATACACCATTCGAACCGTCTGTCTCTCCGGATTCGTTCCGTTTTACTGTAGGATGTACGGTTCCTGAATAAGAGCTGAAAGAGCGCGTCACAGCGCGTGTTCAGAGTTAAAAGCTGCTTGTTTTTCGCTGCAGGGTTACCTCGGGTCACTCCCTCCACCCCCTCAACCCCCACCAGCGGCTCCCCCACGCTCTTACCTTCAAAACCAGACTTAAGAGAATCCATCAATCCAGTCTCCTGCAATCCCCAATTATATACAAACAGCGCATGAAATAAACTGAGGCAGAAAAAAAAATAATATCCACTTTATCTCCTTATTAAAAGCGTAATTTTCGAGGCTGCACGTGATAACGCACGTGTGGTTAATCTGCAGTCCAAGGAGAACAAGGTTGACAGAAGACCATGTGGACACACTTGTTTTCCTGGCTAAGAACCTTAAACAGGCAAAGAAACTTCCCACAGTGTAGTTTCAGAAAAGAAGAGGTTTTAGTTTTTAGGAAGTGTTTAGATAATTATGTTATAGTTAAGGTTATAATAACAAAATAGTTTTTTGTTCAAATGTTTCATTTTAGAATAAAAACGTTTGCACAGATTGTTCAGTGTTCAATCCAGTTCAGTCAAAAATAAACATTTTATGTTCAGATATTTTTATTGTTTTTTTTTCTTCCAAGTATCGTTTTGGTATCGAGAATCGCGATACTACAGTTGGTATCGGTATCGAAGTCAAATTCTGGTATCGTGACAACCCTAATATATATATATATATATATATATATATATATATATATATATATATATACACATACATGTATGTAAGCCACTCTATGGCTACTTTAAGGTGTGATCCTCTTTCTACACAGTATTTTTGTTTGAGATCCAACATGTAGAATGTTTTTGTATGGAGAATGTTTTATTTTATGATTTTATTCCACTAGCTAATTTCCCGTGATGTTTTTGTAAATGTCTAGAAACCTACACTTTATAGAATAAACATGTTTCCTAAAAAAGACTTGTGCTTACGTCTAGTTATTTTAGTTATCTAGACTACTTATCTTAGGTCAAGAAAACAGAGTTTTACCCCTGAATGTCACAGCTGTAGGGGATGTAACACAATTATCAAGATCTACTGCATGGCAACAGGTTCTACTTTCATTAACAAGTAAAAAAAGCTTATTTTAGAGCATGTCAAAATCCTTGAGTAGCCAAAGACTAATTGTTTGCAATATGTATTACATTTCTAAAGCAAAGTAATCAAAATACAAAAAGGAAACACATTTATTGACCTGATATACTCATTCTTTGCAGGACAGTTTCCATCTGTTTTTATGTGCTGTGATTGATAATGACAAAGATAGAAATAATCATGTGGTCTAAACATAGAACTTTGTAGTTTAAAACAGAAACAATGAAAAAAACAATTGAACAAGGTTTGTTGAAGGGTTTACACATTTATTTACATAAAATAAAAGTACAATGTCGATCACATTTGGCTTAAACAGTCAAATACACAAAATGTCAGTGTATAAATATATAAAAAGTCAATTGTATAAATTTATTAATTATCCAATTTCAGGTAGTTGGTGTTACTAGTCTCTCAGTTAGTGAAATGGGGATCAGCTGAGTGCAGTATAAAGACACCTGTCTGAAAGCTCTCATCGCTGAACTCCATTTAATTTATTGAGATTACTGGGACCAACTACCTGGGCCTGAATTAGCTCAGTCACTTTATAGGAGGTCAATATTTATGCAATTTAATGTTTCCATAATGGGCAAAGGAACTCCTCTTCTTCAGGTGGGTTTCCTGCACAGGAATGATGGAAGCACTTGTCGCATCCATCACAGGCAATCTGAATGATCAAGTAATATTTGAAATAACGAATGAAATAAAAAATCAAATACAGTGGTATGAAAACTTTTGGGCACCCCTGATATTTTTCATGATTTTTCTTTATAAATCATTGGTTGTTTGGATCAGCAACTTCAGTTAAATATATCATATAGCAGAGGAACACTGTGATATTTGAGAAGTGAAATTAGGTTTATTTTTTACAGAAAGTGCAGGTGGATACATTTGGGCACCCTTGTTGTATTGATTTTGTAGGGTAATTTACCACAGCATGACTTAAAAACTCGGATGTGAGAAATCCCAGAACATGAAATGATGACCAGTGAGTCAGAGCTTAGAATTTAAAATATACTAAAGTTTACTTGAAAAATAGTTTCAGCGTTACAGATATATAAAAGGAACAAAAATTAATAGATATATATTAGAAAAGAGTAAAAGTACATCAACGAGTCAACAGAGTGTAATAAAATCTCGATAGATCAACACATTCACAACCCAGAGAGAGAGAAACTAAAGCCAGTCGAGGGCCAGAGAGAACCCCTCAGACTTCATCCAAGCAGTTATACATTTATGCAAATGATCTGATTGGACAGAACTTATCACTATGATACCGTCAGCAGAGTCCAGTTAACAGCATGTTGTCCAGTTTTAATGACGTGATCCGCTCCAGCCTGTCTGAGCAACAAGTTCTTATCATGATGTTGTTCAGCACTGTGTCTTTCATGAACACAGCAGACAGTCCTTAAGTGTCCTAAAGTCTGTGAGAAGATCAAATGGAGGAAAAGAGTGGATGGAAAGATCTTCTGGCCTGTGTGTGACTTTACGGCGTGTAGAACAGGCAAGCGCTGGCTATCTGAGGAGAGGTTCCCAGCACTTCACTCAGAGAGCTTGTTGTCTCTTAGTTCATATGCACTGGTCCCAGAACAGCAGAACAGCAGTGAAGCTTCTCTGCCACTCAGGGTCACGTTCTGCTCACAGCTCTCACTGTTGATAAAAACACTCTGACCTTCCTGATTCCTGAAAAAGTAAAAACAACCTCCAAAGCCTTGTGCCATTGTGACAGTTAAAAAGAGCGCAAAGATCATAAGGTTATTAAGTGAATTATAAAGTGAACAGTAAAAATAATAACTGTATATATACATGTATAAAACATTTAAGAATAAGAGTGTGAAGGTGTGGTTATCTCCAATCACACCCTTCACTCCCCCCTTCTAGACCAAATCATCCAAGATTCCATGATGGTCTACATAACGCCTAAGAAGCCCCGGGAGTAATTAGAAGTTAGAAGTTATTGGCCTAATATTTATTTTTCATGTTCAGTTCCAATATATATTTTTGCGAACTGTGCTATCTGTAAATTAATTGCAAAAATAAAAACATAATTAAGTTTCACTTGTTTGGCATAGTTGCAAGACTGACAAAGTTAGCTGGTGGTTTAGCAAGCTAGTTATTATTATATATATTGAATTAATTTAGCATTAATATTAATGCACATATAAGAAAGATTTCTATCTTACCATATTTTGGAGCAAACAAAGCTCTTTTTGTAGTTGATAGTCTACATCAGCGTTTCTCTCGACCCAAAAGTGGGTCGCGGACACGTTCTGGGTGGGTCGCGGACAGCTTTGCAAAAAAAAAAAAAAAGATTATGCTCGTCTGATTTTTTAACGGTCTTTTATCTTGAAAATCTTGAAATGAGACAGAGAGACACGCGTTAGTTTGTGATGACGTTCGGTGAGAAGATGGCGAAACGCAAATACAGCCCGGAGTATCTGAAATGTGGGTTTTCGTTCATTGAGGACAAACAGGGTCAGAAACCCCAGTGTGTCATTTGCAATGAAGTGCTGGCACATGCGAGCATGAAACCCTCCAAACTAATGAGACATCTACAAACGAAACATCCCGCATATAAGGACAAGCCGGTGGAGTTTTTTCAAAGACGACTTCATGAGCTAAAGGCATCAAAGAAGTGTCTGACAGCATCGTGCTCCAAACAAGAGCAAGCGCTCCGGGCGTCTTACCACGTAGCTTTCCGTATTGCGAAGGCAAAGAAACCCCACACAATAGCCGAAGAGCTGATTTTACCTGCTGCAATGGACATGGTAAGAGAGGTGCTGGATGGTGCAGCGGCAGACAAACTTAAACCCAATACCCCTGTCCAACGATACTATAGCGCGGCGTATTAAAGACATGTCTGATAACATAAAACAGCAGACTACAGCTCGCGACCAGACAAGCCCATACTTCGCATTACAGATGGATGAATCCACGGACATAGATAACCATGCTATTTTACTGGTTTATGTGAGACGTGTGGGATGGTGATTTGCAGGAGCAATTTCTCTGCAGCAGAGAACTCCCCACCACTACCAAAGCAGAGGACATTTTCAACTCCGTGGACTTGTACTTGAGCTCAGTGGGTTTAAGCTGGGAATACTGCGTTGGAATCACAACTGACGGCGCTGCCTCCATGACCGGGAAACACTCAGGTGTGGTGAAACAAATTCTGACGAGGGCACCTAATGCGACTTGGAACCACTGCTTTTTGCACCGAGAGGCACTGGCGGCTAAGAATATGGTTCCTGATCTTAATGAAGCTTTGCAAGATGTCATCAAAGTGGTGAACCACATAAAACGGAGTGCTAAGAGCAGCCGCTGCTTTTCAAATCTATGCAAAGATTTGGGCTCTGAGCACATGCAGGTGTTGTATCACTCCGAAGTGCGCTGGCTGTCGAGGGGTAAGGTCTTGTCACGCTTTTACGAACTAAAAACAGAAATCGCCACCTTCCTCTCAGAGAACAACTCCGTATATGCTGAACTGTTTGACAATAACACCTGGCTCGCACTTGTTGCATATCTTGCTGATATTTTTGAGCACCTCAACGCGTTAAACGTGTCTATGCAGGGAAAAGGACACAACATTTTTGAACAGTCAGACAAAGTTGTTGCGTTCAAGAAAAAAATCACACTGTGGGTAAATCATTTATCCAAAGACAGACTGGACATGTTTCCAAACGTTCGCCAGGAAGTACAGCAGCTGGACACCACGGCCAAAAATTACCTGAAAAAAACGATCAAGGAGCATCTCAGTAAACTTCAAGCTCGGTTAGACGACTACTTCCCTGAGAGGCACGGAGATAATAGTAATGCCTGGATACGCGACCCTTTCAGCGTCAACATGGAAAGCGTCATGTTACCAAGCAACGAAGAACATCAGCTGGTGGAGCTGTCATGTGACCAGACACTGAAAAAGAGATTCGGCGACGTAAGTCTTTCCCAATTCTGGTGCAGCGATGTGATGGCTGAGTATTCATCTCTCGCCTCTCTTGCAATCAAAACGATCCTACCATTCAGCACAACCTACCTTTGTGAAAGTGGCTTTTCCACCTTGGTCCAGCTAAAATCAAAGCAGAGAAACAGGTTGAACACTGAGCATGATCTGAGAGTAACTCTGTCTACTGTCACCCCAGACTTTGAAACTCTGATCAAAAGTAAAGTACATGCCCAATTGTCTCACTGATTTTCACAGACAGGTTGGGTGAAAACATCTGGTTTTGTAGATTTATTTATTTTATGCAGTTTTGATATTTATTTTTTTGCAGTAACTTTTACACATGCAGTTGGCATGGTCCTTCTATTTTTTTACTAAAGGATGATGAATGCAGAGAAGTGATATATCTAATTTTGTGGCCTTATTTATTTTATGCAGTTTTGATGTTTAATTTTATTGTAGTTACTTGTATACATACAGTTTGCATGGTACCGCACGTTTTTATTACTTTTAAATTCACTTTGAATGCATATGTATGTTTACATATTTTTGAAGTTCACTTTTCAAAAATAAATTTGTTGGTTTGCATTATACAAAAGTGGGTCGCGACTTAATGACCATGAGAAAATGTGGGTCCCGGGCTGAGACCAGTTGAGAACCCCTGGTCTACATTGATGTATTAATAAGATTTTAAATGGTTGCCAGCATGCTTGGTTACTTTAGCTAGTTACAGCTACATCTTTAAGCTTATATGTATTAATTTTGTCAAAAGCCAGTAAACAACTTCCCTTACATAAGCCTTAGCGGAGATGATTGTTGTTGAAAATGTTTTATACAAATCATAGTCATTAGACAACATAAATTACGTAATTTAAACCTAAAAGAACCTTTCAGTAAAAATTGAGGGCCAATATGTGATAGGCCTCTAATGTATTAATCTGCCCAGCAACCATGTTTGGCTACTGTTTACAATGAAATTAAAGATTTTTTTTTTCCTGAACTAGATATTATTTTTAATTCATCAAAGTTTTTGATGAGAAACACTATTTAAAAGAGAAACAAAAAAATAGCTAAAACCTCCCTTTTTTCTTAAAAAGAAAGGTAAAACAGTCATAATTTGAGTCACCACCAGATTTAAAGTTGAACCAAACATTTTCTACATGAGGCATAATCATCAAAAATTAAATAAAATCACTCCTTTTAATAAAAAAAAAAAGTAAACAGGAATAAAAATAAAAATAAAAAATCTGGTCTCACGTCTCTGTTGCTGGCTCAGGCTGAGGGGTGGATCCACAGGTCCAGCCGTCGACCGACAGCTGGACCAAACACAGTCTCTCATCTGAGACTCTCCTCATGAAGTGCTCTGGTTCAGATGATGTTCACAGTACTGTTGCAGAGGACCCTGTCTCTGAGGGTCAAAACTCCTGTGATGAGCACCACCCCCGCCTTCTCAAACACCCAGAAAAACAGCACTGAGCAACATTAAATCAAAAAGATAAAATCCCCCCCCCCCCCCCCAAAAAAAAAAAAACCTTAAAAGAAAAAATAATAATAAAAAAGAAATCCTGAAAGGAATTTTATAATTTGTTTAAAAATTATTTAGCCTCATGAAATAACTAAAACAAAAATTATTTCCAGCCAAACGATGCTTGATATTCCTAAACTGTATAAACATTAACATTATATTGTTGTGCTCTGATGGGGACTCAAAATATAGCCAAGAATATGCAAGCAAGTTCTTCATTGCGAGAAATAGAAAACATATGGAAAGCAAAACAAAAAGCTCCATTATTTTTTTTTTAAAAAGACATCTGATGTCTCCTTGTTTAAAAGTCAGAAAGAGAGACCCAATTCACTGCAGCTCGTAATAGATCCAATACTACGTTTGTCAAATTAAAGCTTTCCAAAGTAAGTAAGATCTTTCCTTACTGGTTTCTAAAATCTACTATCCTCATTAAGAGAATCAAAAGATCAGCTTAGACTGAGATACACAAGAACCACTAGAGAAATTAGATATGTGTATTCTTTAAATCTCATTCAGCTGAGACTGAGCTTAAATCAGTCTCAATAAGAAAAGAATAAGAATAGAAAAGGCCTAAACCACATGAAGACAGAAGCTGTGTTCAGAATGGCTCACTCATTAACTCTTTCACTATGTAGCATTTTCTATTTACTGAACTGATTATGGAACAACCAAAAAATAAACAAAAATGTTTGTCCTGCTCTGAGGACATCTGATACAACAGCACTGCATTGCATTATAGTATATTTTGGAATTTGTAAATGTTGTGATGCATTAGGTTGTTTCATAGTGAACTATATAGGGAATGTAATGTACTGCTGGGGTTTTAAACAGTACTGCAAAAATGGTTTACACACTATATAGTGCACTATTTCTGGAATAGGGAGCGATTCTGACACAGCTACACACACATTATATTCATCATTAGATTCGCTTATAGAATATCAGAGTTAGACAAATGTTGAAACATGAAACATACACACTTACACACACACGCACACACACACACACACACCAAATGTGATAGAAGATAGTAGAGAAGAGATGTTTTGTCTATCTCTCTCACTGCTTCATCCAACACACAGAAACCCACACACACACACACACACACTGTCTCAAAAGCCTGGAATCCTCATCTATTTACCTGTTTCAATCAGGGATGACTTTCACAATGTGGACATTTGTACATAACTCATCACTACTACTCAAACATGAAGCAGTCTCATATATTCACTAAACTGCCATCCTCAGAATTCTACAGCATAATGAAGCATGTTACATTGCCAGCATGGCTCAATATTCTGCCTTCAGCTGCTGATATTTTAATATATATATATATATATATATAGCGTTTATATGCTAAAGATTTCAAACTTTTGAACAGCACTACATAAACACACACACACACACATACATGTTCCATTCTAGAACTGCAGGTTCATCACAACATCTCAAGGTAAAGCAAGGTTTCATTTATGGTCAACTCTGTTATTGTTTACCTGTTTAACTCCATAACAGGCCAGGATTTTTGACATTACACCACTAAATCTTGAGGATTTCTATATAAGAATTACATAAGCTTTCATGTTTTATGAGGAACATTACTGAAAAGCATAATTGCAATTGTAATAGAAAATATTTTAAAAAATGTTTAAGTAAATCTGATAATGTCAAAATATAATGAATAAAATCATAAAAATGGCTCTTTCTTGAACTTCATTTTAAAATATTTTCCTGAATAAAAATCAAACAGTTAATGTCCTCCAAAGCTTTAGTTTTTACGTCTATTTTCAAACATGCAAAATTTGGGTTGATTACTGTTACTGATCTGGAATTATTTCGTGAAGTAGAGAGAAAACAGCCAGTTTCTCCAAGTAACATGTAGGTGGTACAAAACCCTGTAGCCCATATATGGAACAAGACATGTTAAGGGGTTAAACCATTAACAGAGTTAACCTTTTGAACCATTTTGTGCTATTTCTGCCTATCAACTTAGGCACGTCTGAAACCAGAATCCGTGCTGCCAACTTATTTTCATTTCTTTTAATACATGTGTATATTTTAAATAATTCACTAGATTGGTCTAAAAGAAATCTAGTGATGTGGTCCTAAAGTTGGCAAAACTGAGCTGAATTTCTCAAAATATGTGTTTCAAAATTGTGTAAAGAAGTTTAGCCATCATTACATAAATAAATCTAGCCAAAAATTAAAATTCCATCACCACCTTTAGGATATGTAGGATGATAAAATATTAAGATGTATATAATTTTTCAAACATTTTATAGAAATTACTGAGGCAACTCACCACCTCCCAAAGGTTTCCGGACAGAAGAGATGGTGTCGGGTCCAAAACTGATTTAATAATGATTGCAATGTACCTCAGTTCCAGAATTAAACCCATACACACACAGCCTCCATACAGACAGGACACACACAGACTCTCTTGCTCAGATCAACAGTTCTTCTGTAATGCTGAAGGCAAACAGGCCAAAAAGCCCCCCCCCCCTGGTCCGGTACTGTTCCAGGACCAGGGCATCGTCTCGCAAGTCACCTTAACCCCCAGTGCCAGCCCTTTTGATATTACTTAATTAAATGTAACCTACCTTACACAGCAGTTGGTCATGACAGTATAGAAGGTCCATAAATTACAGCCCCAAAGCAGCATTTTTTTATCACAAACGGGCGGAAACACCAAAAGCTGTAGGGTAATTTACCACAGCATGACTTAGATAAAACTCGGATGTGAGAAATCTCAGAAGATGAAATGGTGACCAATGAGTCAGAGCTTAGAATTTAAAATATATTAAAGTTTACTTGAAAAATAGTTTCAGCATTACACATATATATATATATATAAAAGGAACAAATATTAATAGATGTATATTAGAAAAGAGTGAAAGTACATCAACAAGTCAACACATAGTGTAATAAAATCTCGATAGATCAACACATTCACAACCCAGAGAGAGAGAGAGAGAGAGAGAGAGAGAAAGAAAGAGAGAGAGAAACTAAAGCCAGTCGAGGGCCAGAGAGCACCCCTCAGACTTCATCCAAGCAGTTATACATTTATGCAAATGACATGTGATTGGACAGAACTTATCACTATGATTACGTCAGCAGAGTCTAGTTAACAGCATGTTGTCCAGTTCCAATGACGTGATCCGCTCCAGCCTGTCTGAGCAACAAGTTCTTATCATGATGTTGTTCAGCACTGTGTCCTTCATGAACACAGCAGACAGTCCTTAAGTGTCCTAAAGTCTGTGAGAAGATGAAACAGAGGAAAAGAGTGGATGGAAAGATCTTCTGGCCTGTGTGTGACTTTACGGCGTGTAGAACAGGCATGCGCTGGCTATCTGAGGAGAGGTTTCCAGCACTTCACTCAGAGAGCTTGTTGTCTCCTAGTTCATATGCACTGGTCGCAGAACAGCAGTGAAGCTTCTCTGCCACTCAGGGTCACGTTCTCCTCACAGCTCTCACTGTTGATGAAAACACTCTGACCTTCCTGATTCCTGAAAAAGTAAAAACAACCTCCAAAGCCTTGTGTCATTGTGACAGTTAAAAAGAGAGCAAAGATCATCTCTCTCTCTTTCTCTCAAATTCAAATTTGCTTTATTAGCATGGCAAATATTCACATTTGTGTTGCCAAAGCTGTGATCAACATTTTCCTAACAAAATAGAACATAAGATAACTGTACAGGTGAATTTGGACACAAATTGTATTAAAGATTTGAATTAATAAACAGTAAAACAGCTGTGTATCTGTGGTCACTCACTGTCCCTCAGGCTGTGGCATTCGTGGACGTACTGCGCTGCCAGTGTGCAGCACTCGCTGTAGGGGAGGGGAGTTTATCTGGATCAGGGATGTTTATAAATGCAGGAAATTTTTGGGTGAATTTGGTGTAGAATTGGGATCTAATCTGGGTATATTTGGGACATTGGTGCAGCTCTGTCTCTGGTCTGTTCAGTGGGCAGTGTGGGCACACACTCTGCTCTTTGGGCAGCCAGGACTTCTTGTGTCTGCCCGTCTCTCTCTCTCTCTCGAACCAACATACCAACATAAGGGGGGGTTGGAGGGGGAACTTGCCCTTAAATACTTGTATTTTTGTTCATCTCCAAACTCGGGCTCATCTTCATAACAGCCGCCAGGATTGGCCACTGCTGTTCCTGCTGCTCCATCTGCTGCACCAGCGCCACTGTTTGTTTCTGAAACTGGTTAATGTTGACCACTAATGTTAGCTGACCCATAACTGTCTTTATATTTACTTCACATGAGCATACAAACATCAGCAGCAGCTGTCTGGAGTGGACTACGTTAACTTTAATTGGACTTTGCATAACAAGCAAACTCGGTTCACCTTTTCTGCCTTCTTTCTTTTTCCTTCCCTTCTTTCTTCTTTTGATAACCTGATTTCTTTTTGGGCAGCATGATGTCTCCAGGCCCCAGGTCATTCAATCTGGACTCACTGACGTTACACTTGTCATCCCAGAATGTCCAATATGTTGAGAAGACTGTGACTAAAGTTCAAAGTTGGAGCTGGTGTGTCAGCGTGGCCGCTTATATTAGAGGAGGCAACCCTGCGCCCCCAGCGCATTAATTTACCCTGAGCAAGGTGTAAAATACACCTATAATAATCATAACTCTACCAATTTATACCTGATTTACACACGGTTTTGTTTGTTACAAACAGCAGAGATGTAGTAATGATACAGGACACTGTCACACATTACAAATATGTGCTTTCATGCTGAAATACGTTGTATTATGAACTTTAACAAAGACAGACATATGGTTTAGCATATTATTAAGTGTACAAATTAAAACATTTTGCATTAATATGTACATACATATACATATATATACACACACACACACACACAGACACATATAGATAGACAGACAAAGAGAGAGCACTTACAAATTACAGAGTTTCTTTGAATTTATCAAATTGAAAACCTCTGGAATATAAGTTATAATTCTTTGCATTATTTGAGGTCTAAAAGCTCTGCATTTTTTTGTTATTTCAGGCATTTCTAATTGATAAAAAAATTGTCAGTTAAAATAATGGTATATACTTGTATGTTTGAGGGAAGATAAAATCTGCATAGGGTGCTGGAATAAAGAAGGCATGATAAATTGGACTGTATGTCTCAGCTTGGTTGTGAGGATTTCTGAATTCGAACTTAATTTGATGAGTATATAAATATCAGGGATGAGGAGCAGGGCAGGAAAGGACAGGTCTGTGTGTGTGTGTGTGTGTGTGTGTGTGTGTGTGTGTGTGTGTGTGTGTGTGTGTGTGTGAGAGAGAGATCTAACGAGGCGAGAGCGAGCACTTGTAGCACGGAAAATGGGCCAAAGAGTATAAAAGCAGCGACAGTGTGCATGTGTAGAGCAGAAAACAGGTCAAAGAGTTCATAAGCTGCAAGAGTGTACAGTTGTACTGCGGAAAATGAGCCAAACAGTTGATAAAGGCTGAGAGTGTGCTCGCAGTAAAACTGAGCCGGATCCTCTTTTAGAGGCTGTACGTGTGACGTAAGTGCGTGAAGACGCGTAACGTAGCAGATGAACTCCCGTGAAAAGTGACCCGACCCCAGTTTTTAGAATGAATATATTGGGCTTAGCAGAAACGGTCGTTCCAACAGACTGGTACCATTAAAGGCAATATTTTATCCGTTCTCCACTTAGAAATGCTTCTGCTTTCAGTTCAGAAAGAAAATAATACAGACTGCTGCTTTAAATAAAGTATTAAAGAGGCACTTAACACTAACCCTTATGTTTTTTCATTAACCGCTGAAATGTGTTACTTTAAAGTAATGAAACAGTCCTGCTTAATTATTTTATAAACATTTCCTATCCGATCATTTACACCTCATAGGTTCAACTGTGCTGTAAGCGTGGATAATGTGTCCGTGTTCTTTGGTATGCAGACACTCACTATATGCAAATCAGTTAATCAATAATTACCCCCCCCCCCCCCAGTCTTGTAGAGAGAAATGTGTTAATTGTATAAACTATGTTTATGTCAACCTGTTTTGCCACAAGGCCTTTGATTCTGCTGATTTTAAACTATATTAAAGTGGGTCAGCACAACTCTGGAGCAAATGGTTTGACCCGTGTTAAGGGGGTGGGGCTAGGCCCACAAGAAGTGTTGGGGGAGTGTTGGTGACCAAGGGGGGCTCTATAGGACAGACCTGTTTGTGTGGAGATGGTGCATGTATAGAGTCAGAGCTACTAAGTGAATTCTAAGACCTATTACTGCTTTTAGTATTCTTTAGTATTCTTTTAATCTTTTATTTTCTTTTTGTTTGCACTTTTTCACTGTGTGTATTAAATCTCACTGTTCAAATGGACTTTTTGCGTCAGTGTGGCACCTCCATCCACTACTAAGTTACACTTACTCCCTGTATGGGATTTCGGCGAGCATCGTCACAGGGTGTTTCTGTTAATATCGATAACTCCTAATAGCAACAACAATAACAAAACAATCAGTCTCTGAACTCATAGAAGACTAAGGAGATTTTTGTGGACTTCAGGAGAACTCACACACAGCACACTCCTCTGTCCATCAACGGAACTGCTGTGGAGAGGGTGAGCAGCCCCTCTGGGTGTTCATGTCACAGAGGATTTCTCCTGGAGCACCAACTCAGCATCGCTGGCCAGGAAGGCAAATCAGCGTCTCTACTTTCTCCGCAAGCTGAGAAGAGCTGGAGCCCCCCCACCCCCATCATGACCACCTTCTACAGAGGGGCCATCGAGAGCATCCTGACCAGCTGTTTCACCACGTGGTATGGGGGCTGCACAGCATCCTGCCGCAGGACCCTCCAGCGCATCGTGAGAGCAGCTGAGATCATCGTTGGCACCTCTCTCCCCTCCCTTCAGGACTTGTACAGCTCCCGCCTCACACAGAAAGCCCTCCGTCTGGCAGGAGATCCCTCCCACCCACTACACAGCTTCTTCAGCCTGCTGCCATCACGGAGGAGACTGAGGAGTCTCGGGGCGAGGGGACTGAGGGACAGCTCTACTGTACATATACAGTATTGACAATAAAACTACGTGAACTTGAATTAAAATTATCATTTTTTGTATTACTTAATAAAAATAATAGTATTAGCAATAATGTAGGCATTGTTACTACTACTACTACGTATACCACAGTTAGTACTAACCCTGCAATGTGATTGGCTGAGAGGCGTTTTATGAGGGCCGTTATCAGCTGGTAATGCACTGTAACCGAAGCTCTCCATGTATTACTCCACAACATCAATCTAAAGCAATCCCTCTTGTGTATTATTGCTTAATTATAATAGCAGTGTTATTTTTATTAGTAATATTATTATGAATAAATGTGTTTCATCAAAAACATTATGATTTTTTTATTAATTAATGTAGTTTCCAGCAGTAGGTACTACACTCTAAAAAATATTTCAGTGGCTTTGTAAATATAACAATAATAAACAGCTATACTGCATTAAAAAAATATCTGAAAATCATTTAATGAATTGTTTGAGTTGGAGATATAAAAAAAAATACCTAAATAACCAACAGATACATTTGTCCTGAATTTACATCTTCTATTTAAGTTTTCTTTAAGAAAATTAATTAGTAGTTGACTAACTAACTTAATTTTTAAAATAAGCTTAATATTTTTGGTAAATTCCAAATATAATATTTAAGATGGGAGAAGTTTAACTGGTCAGTTTCAGTTACAACATTTATTATTTACTTCGAATCAATATTTCATTTTCTTCTAAACCAACTGAAGAAATTGAGTTAGTTAAGTTAATTACGCCATTAACAAAAAGTGCGCGAAGAGACCGCAGCCTTCTGGGAAATCTGCTGAGGAGTCCCGCAGTAGAGGTGGGCGATACCGGGAATTTTGGTATCGATCCGATACCAAGTAAACGCAGGGCCAGTATTGCCGATATCGATACTGATACCAATACTTTTTAATATTTAAGCTTTATAGATCCAAATGATCCAAAAACCTAGGATATAATTTCACCAAACATTGTAAGTGATAACAAAATACTTTAGTATCACAATCAACATTTTTTGTTTAGAAACAATGGAACAGTAACAAAACAAAGTTTAAATATAAAATAAAAATATATAAAAAAATAAAATAAAAATTCTCCCCTCACTAGACATCTTTTCTAGTTCTTTGTTTCTTTTTTTTTAATAGAATTGTCATTTGGAAAAACAATAAAAAATAAGGAATTGTCTTCCTTTCAGTGCAATTCAAATGCAAGTTTTTCTCCTGAGGTAGAGGCGTGTCGACTCGAGGAGAGCGCTGAGTGGGCGGGGCCAGGCTGAGCCTACCTGCATGGCGGTTTGGCTGGCTTTGCTGAGCCATGTGACGCATGTGCAACAACAAGAGACCAGAGAGTAGACTGTGGTGAATCTCGTGCGAAGCAGTCAGTGCGTGCGGCAGTGAAAAAAGCTTGAATATCGATATTTTTACACGAGTATTGCTCAATACCAATACCAGCGTTGGTATCGATATTATCGATATTTGGATCGATCCGCACACCTCTATCCCGCAGTACTGGAGAATGCCACCTTAAACTCTACTTGCAGATATTGGTAAGTAGTTCTATTTCATGCCTCCTGACCGCCAGAGGGCGGCTTAGCCTAGTGGATATTCCCTTGGGCACAGCAATGGACCGAGCAATTATACCAAAAAAAGCATGTGACCCACCCCTACAAGGGGCCGTCACACCCACCTATCTTCCTCTTTTTCCTCTCGCGCTTGGACCGTTCACAGCTCACGGAGCTGCAGAATTTCTGCCCTCACGAGCTGTTTCGTTATTGGATTTACTGGATTCTACTGGATTTCGGATTTACTCGTTTTCACTCCTGAGAACTAGCGTGGCCCGGGCGGTGAGTATTGCGGTGACCCCGCTTGCCCGGGTTCGCTGAGTGTTAGTGCACCTTACCTGCACTCGCTCGCCACGGCCTACTGCATCGCTGGTCCAATAACCGCGTGCGTATTACTCCCGTCCGCCGTGGATCCTCTGTGTGCACCGCCTGCTATGGAGCCTATTGCCTGTCGAGCGTGCTTCGCGCCGCTGCAGCCAGACGACCCGCACACCCTGTGCCCCTCCTGCCTCGGGGTCTCTCACCTCCGTGAAGCTCTGTCTGACCCTTGCGTGCATTGTGCGACAATTCCCTTCGCCTCACGCCAACACCGGCTTGCGTCCGTCCTTATTAACGACGACGCCATGCTCTCCTCCGCGGGTTCCTCGATGGTGAAAGCAGGAACTAAGCGCTCTTCTTCGCGACCTGCGAACGAGCCAGCACCAAAAAGGAAGGCAGGTGCTCTACGTTCACGCCTGGACCGCTTGGAAGCTCTTGTTACTCAGCTTCAGAGTCACCAGCTGCCCGCTGCCCTCCAGCTCGGCGCTGAGACCGCCGACTCCGAGCCCGTGGAGGATGATGATGATTTACTCTCCACTGCAGCCACGGATAGCCTCTTTACTTCAGGCAATGCTGCTGACTACACTGTACGGGCTGTTTCCCTCCCACGATCGCCCCTCTCTGCAGCGGGCTCTCCTCTCGGCTCCGGCTCGGTTGTGGATGATGGAAGTGCGTTGGAGGACACTTCTCCCCTCCCAACTATGGTTCGCGCTACTCTGGCTCGGCTTGGCTCCGCTCCAGCACAGCCTAATCCCAGCTCCAGTGCTTACTTTAAGCTAACCGCGGCGGATAGCCCCGCTCTCATTCCTCCTTGCAGCGCATTTGTGGGAGAGCTCCAGTCAGCCTTTTTGGCTACAGCTTCGCGATCTCGACCTTCTTCCCTGGCTCGGTCGTTTTGGAACATGTCCGACGCGGCTCAGTACGGACTGGATCGTATCCCTCCAGTGGAGCCTTCGGTCGCCTCCCTGGTTGTTTCTCCTGACGAAGCGCTGCGTTCTGATGTCCGATGCCCAAGCAAGGCATGCAGACGCACTGATGAAGGTATCGCTAAAGCATACAATCACGCAGCGCGCATTGGCCGGCTGGATAATACTATTTCTCATCTCCTTTTGGAAATGGAGTCTTCACCTCAGCTGGTAGATATGCCTTCTGCCTTTAGAGGTGCTCTGCAGACTGTTCTACATGGAATGGGATTCCTGACACAGGAGTTAGGCAGTCTTATGGCTAGCCTTGTGAGATTACGCCGTCATTTGTGGCTTTCTCAAGCGCCGTTGTCTGATGCGTGCAGAACCGCGCTCCGGGATCTCCCGTTAATGCCCGGCCAGTTATTCGGACCGGCGGCCACAGAGGCTTTGGAGCGCCGAGCTCGTATGACCGAGACGCGACAGCAGCAGCCGAAATCACACCGCTCTGAGCGTGTGTTTACACGCCCGCGTTCAGTTCTTCCACAGGCTCGCTCTGATCAGATCAGGCGTATGCCAACTAGTATAGGCGATCTTCCCCTCGGATCTCTGGACACTTTCGCCGCCCTCCAGCTCCCCCTCGGCGCCCCCCCCCTGGAACGAAAGGACCGCGCGCTTCGCGCTGACAAGCAGGGGCAGCCAGTGGGTGTTTTCACGGACTCTCAGCTGGCTGCGTGGTCCGTAGCTTCCACGGATCGCTGGGTTCTTTCGACCCTGAGTTACGGGTATCGGCTCCAGTTCAGGAGTCGACCCCCGCGAGTCGCACGTTTGATTCAGACACGTGTAAAAAGTTCAGTTCATGTAAACACTCTTCAGGAGGAAATATGTGCTCTTATTGCAAAACGTGCCATAGAGGAGGTGAAATGTCCCGTGTTTTTTCAGGGACACTGCTCCAAATATTTTCTAGTGCCGAAAAAAGACGGCGGCTTCCGCCCGATTCTGGATTTGAGGGGGCTGAACCGACACCTCAAACGATTCACTTTCAAAATGATTCGTCCCGTGGATGTGCTCCAGGTGATTCAGCCAAACGAGTGGTTCACCACTCTGGATTTAAAGGACGCATATTTCCACATTCCCATAGCAGCTGTACACAGGCGTTTTCTCCGCTTTGCCTTTCAGAACCGAACTTATCAGTACCGGGTTCTTCCGTTCGGGCTTTCGCTAGCTCCGAGGGTCTTTACCAGATGCATGGCGGCGGCGTTATCTCCGCTGACTCGCGCTGGAATGAAGATCTTGCCGTACCTGGACGACTGGCTGATCTGTTCACTCTCGCGGGAGCGAGCGATGGCAGATCTCAAAGTGTTGCGATCTCACGTAGCAGGGCTGGGGCTTTCCATCAACCTGGAGAAAAGCTCCCTCTGCCCGAGTCAGTCGGTTCAGTTCATAGGCATGAACTTAGACTCGCGAGCAATGAAAGCATCTCTGACGACACAGCGTGTGGTGAGTATTCTGGGATTACTCTCCAGAGTTCACGTGGGCCGCTGCGTCCGCTACAGTCACCTGTTACGTCTGCTGGGAATGTTCACAGCGGCTGTGTGCATTTTGCCGCTCGGTTTGCTGGAACTGCGACCGTTTCAGATCTGGATGAATCATTTGGGGCTCAATCCGATCCGTCACAAACACAGGCTGGTGCTGATCGATCAGGGGTGCGAGGAGGCTCTCGCCCCGTGGAGGCGCCGCTCTTTTCTCATGGCGGGGGTACCGCTGGGGGTCGTGGCATCACGTCGGGAGATAATCACCACCGACGCATCTCTCACGGGTTGGGGTGCTGTATGGCAACGCAGCGCTGTGCAGGGTTCTTGGAGTTTTCACCGAGCCCAGGACCACATAAACCTCCTCGAGCTGAGAGCGGTTTATTTGGCACTCCAGCATTTTCTGCCACAACTCCAGGGTCGTCATGTTCTTGTTCGTTCAGACAATATGACAGTTGTTTACAACATAAACCACCAAGGTTGTACTCGTTCCCTGCCTGCTCTGCGTCTGGCACGCAGCATCCTCACCTGGGCAAATCACAGGCTGGCATCGCTGCGGGCGATTCATCTTGCTGGGACCCTCAATCTGACTGCGGATTTTCTCTCAAGGCAGAGGTTGGACCCGGGCGAGTGGTGCTTACACCCGGATGTGGTGCGTCAAATATGGGATCGTTATGCCATGGCTGCGGTCGATCTTTTTGCGAGTGCGACCACCACACACTGCCCGCGATGGTTCTCTCGCATGGACAAAGAGAGAGCGATGGGGACAGACGCGTTGGCACACGAATGGCCACGCTGCCTTTTATATGCCTTTCCCCCAATTCCGCTTCTTTTGAGCGTCCTGCTCCGAATTCAACAGTGCAGACACAGTGTCCTGCTGGTAGCTCCACAGTGGCCTGCCAGACCCTGGTTTCCTCTGCTTCACTGCCTACTCAGCAGCGAGCCCTGGCCACTTCCTGTGAGGAGGGACCTTCTCTCACAGATGGGGGGGCGACTGTGGCACCCGTGTCCGGAACGCCTCCAGCTCTGGGTGTGGCCTCTGGGCCCCCTGATGTTTTAATGGCTTGTTCTGCCTCTGTGAAATACACTGTGGAGAATGCCAGAGCTCAGTCTACCCGTCTCTTATATGGTAACCGTTGGAAGCTGTTTTCTGATTGGTGCACTAAGTTCAGGGTTTCTCCTGTGCACTGTGATATTCCTGTAGTGCTGGATTTCCTCCAGCATCTGTTTGATGCGGGTAGGGCACCTTCCACATTGAAAGTTTATGTCGCTGCCATATCGGCCCGTCATGTGGACATTAATGGATCATCCTTAGGTTCTCACAAACTGATCTGTGGCTTTCTTAAGGGTGCTAGGCGCCTCAGGCCTGTCAGGACCCCGCGCTGCCCTCAGTGGGATTTACTTTGTGTTTTAAGCCTCTTAAAGTGTGCTCCCTTTGAACCTCTATCACAAGCGGGTGTTAAATGGATTTCACTCAAAACTGCCTTTCTCTTAGCTGTTGCCTCAGCAAGACGTGTCAGTGAGCTGCATGCACTTTCAGTTAGTGCTGCTTGTTTACGTTGGTGGCCTGATTGTTCCGGTGTCACATTGTGGCCTAATCCTGTGTTTCTGCCAAAGGTTCTGGAATCATCTTTTGTTAACCAGTCTATTGCTCTGTCTGCGTTTCAGGGCGAGCTTGTGGATCAGCCTTCAGTTCTGTGCCCTGTTCGTGCACTCAGGCAATATGTTTCAGTGACGGAACCTCTTCGTTCCACTGATCAACTTTTTGTGTGTTTTGGTGGCCGCACAGTGGGTGGGCCGCTCTCTAAACAGGGTCTCTCACACTGGGTGGTAAGAGTCATCAGGATGGCGTATGATGCAGCTGGTATCACATTACCTGCATCTGTGACATGCCACTCCACTCGTGCAGTTTCCACATCCTGGGCGGTACTTCGGGGTGTTCCCCTGTCAGAGGTGTGCTCAGCCGCGACCTGGTCGTCACTTTTTCGAGGTTCTACCGGCTGAATGTGGCTGCGCAAATGGATCTGGCCTCATCCGTGCTCTCAGCCAAGAATCTGCCATTGGATGTGCTGCCCTCGTGACAAAGTTGGTATGCGTCATCCACTAGGCTAAGCCGCCCTCTGGCGGTCAGGAGGCATGAAATAGAACGCTAGTTACGAATGTAACTGTGGTTCTATGAATGCTGGATGACCGCCAGAGTCTGTCGTCACTCGGTCAGTCCGCGGGTTGCGCGAGAAGTTGTTCCGAGGAAGATAGGTGGGTGTGACGGCCCCTTGTAGGGGTGGGTCACATGCTTTTTTTGGTATAATTGCTCGGTCCATTGCTGTGCCCAAGGGAATATCCACTAGGCTCAGCCGCCCTCTGGCGGTCATCCAGCATTCATAGAACCACAGTTACATTCGTAACTAGCGACACCTAGCCTAGCAACTAATATTTTTGGCTTTACAGTTAATTGTGACCCTGTATTTGTGGATTCACAAGGTTTAAGATCTCTAGAGGTAGGTTACTGAGCGCGGGCGAGCGTGGGGTTCAAGTTTAAGAGAGCCGAAGGAGGAGATGGAGGTAGAGGAGAAGGAGAGGGGCTAGGATAACCAACCTAGCTAACGTTAGCGGTTAGCTAGCTAGCATATTAATGTTACTGGGTAGAGAACTAACTTTAGCGATTAGCAAGCTAGCATACTAGTGTTACTGTTGAGAGAACTAACGTTAGCTGTCAGCAGGCTAGCATACTAATGTTACTGGGGAGAGAACTCTAAAGGTTATCAAGCTAGCATACTAAAGTTGCCTGGGAGAGAACTTAGCGTTAGCGGTTAGCAAGCTAGCATACTAATGTTACTGGGGAGAGAACTTGGCGTTAGCGGTTATATAACTAATATTTGCTGTGAGTTAGCTAACTGGAAGGTAAAAATTAACCTCTTAAGATGCCCTGGCCCGCCCGTGGGCCAAAACAATGTCATAATTAATATCTAACTGTGTTTATGAATAAGTATAAGCTCAGTATTGACATCCAATATGCAATGTTAAAGCTTAGAATCTCTTATTTTCAGTTATCTTGCCTATTTAGCTGAATTTCCTATAAGAAAATGCACATTTAGGGCAAAATATGCCTTTTTATTAGAAATATGATTAATTTACATATTTGCGTTTTTCCAACGTCCGTGTTTGATCCAATACGGTCGTTATAGATCATTCAAACCGTCTGACTGGATTATGCAACCAAGTTACTAAAGTGTGCGTTACACTGTTTTACCGCAGCATTTTTTATAGATCTCTAAGCGCCCGGGGTTACTGAATCTGAACACTTTATAGCAAAATATAGAGCTGCAAAAACACTTCATCCATATAAATATTTCATTTTATGGATCTGAAAATAAAATCTGAAAAGCACCTAAAATTGTTCCTGGATTTTAATATATTTTGAGCATTTTATATTCAATTGAATAATTTAAATAATTGAATAATTTTAAAGTATTTTCAATTCCTTTTGTAAAGGCTTCTAAGTATTATTAATTCATAAAATTGATTCTGAATTATTTAATATTAGTCTGAAAAGCCTTAAAATTTGAATATGTAATTTCAGGCAGAAATTATCAGTCTTTACTTTTCTCTGTCTTCACTCGGACTTGACATGTCCCTGTCTTGGTATAGCGGTCTGGACTACAACACTAGTTCACAGTATTGTTTTAAACTTTAGTATTAAAACAGTGACCTCTAATGTTTTTTTTTTTTTTTTATAAAGTATTAAGTTAACTCTCAACTATCTCTGCTGTGTGTAATTTACTGAGAAACTTAAATTGAGCTTGGTGATGATCTTTCTAAAAATGCTAATATCACATGTAATGCAGAATTGTTTTGTCAAAGTTTAATAGGGAATTTTAAATATTTTAAGAAGAGAGAGCCATACTTGCCCAACCTGTCATATTTTCAATAAAACACTTGGTGCCTAAAAAATTTCATTTCATCCCCCACTTGTCAATCATGTTTAATATGTCCTACATTTGTTTTACAGCACCAGTACCATTAAGGAGAGAAGCTGAACAAGGGTAAAACAGAGGAGGTAAATGTTGTCAATTTATTATTGTGTTTCTGAATTATTAAATGTGTAATTGTTAAAAATGTATACTTACTCTTGTTGGCAGCAATCTCTGTTTCATTGTGAAATTACTTAATAGCTGGTATGATGAACATTTTAGGGCATTCATGTTGGACAACACTGGGAAAGTGACCCTGTTACAGCATAGTGAGCTTGCTGACACCTATCCCTTGACAGCATATTTTGTGGGATGCAAGCGCATGGTGACATTGAAACGTCACATTGTTTGTCAGTGCTAGGTAAAATTACTCAGCACTTGCGTAATTCAAGGTTTTTGGTTTATCTCTTTTTTTTTCTCCCTATTCTCTCTCATGCAGATGAATTCAGTTGTTTTGAAAGTTATTATAGAACACAGAAGTGAGAAGCTTATACTGTCATCTGGAATACCAAGTACTGTTGAGCAATTACATGAAACTGTGAAAGGGACATTTGGACTCATTGAGGATTTTGTCCTGCATTACTTGGATGAGGACTTTGGTGATTACTTCACTCTCCATTCTACTAGCCAGATTAAACACAAGGGGACAATTAAAGTTGTGGTAATTCCATCAGTAGTGCTTGCACTCACTGGTTTGACTGAAAACCAGAGTGATGTTAGTGATCTAAATAACATTACAAACTCTGTTACTGATGCAAGGGGAGAATGCCAGATGGATAATACATCAGTGTCTACACAAGACACTATTCTGCTATACCCTTGTGAAAGCACCCATAGAACATTATGGCCAGATGAAATCTTCATTCCTCTTTTCTCTGGGGCAACCGAGGCAATTCTGAGGAACGCCAATGAAGAATTTCTCCGAAATGGTGCTTTGCTGAACCATACTCGGGTAAAGTCTGAAATAATGGAAAAATTAGCAGACTATATGTACAGCTACACAGCCTACCCCACAGGCCTTCAGATTGGTCAGGTAGCAGAGGCTTTAGTAAAAAAGCACCCATGTCTGACAGAACCAGCCAGTCGTAATGGATGGATAGGATGGATGTATAGTCTCAAGTACAAGATGGGAAATTACAGATCAAAGCTCAGAAGTTTTGGATTCCCTGAGGTTACCTGCAACTCACTTAAGAACAAGCACCCTGATGATCAGTCTCCTGCAAAAAATATAAAGAAAGCAAGGAAAGGAGAGGTGCTGTTTCTTCCACACTATCCAGTAGGAGACAACAAGGAACAGCAAGAGCTGGACCGATGTCAATTAATTGCCGAATCAAAGAAGAAAGACAGCACAGCCATCAAGGACTTGATGTGTAGAACATTCGCACATAGAAGACATGATGTCGTTACCCTACAGATGAGCATCAAAGACCTCAAGAACAGATGGCCTGCCTTGTTTAATGTCTCGCAAGTAAGTAAATAGAAAAAATGTATTCATTACAAACATAGAGCTAAAACTTGCATGTGTAATAGTTTGACTTCCTACCCAAAGTTATATGGACTAAAGGTTTTACTTCATTGAATTAAATAGATTTTGTTACAAGTTTTTTGTTTTGTTTTTTCTTTTTATGTCTTTCTCAGGTCAGTGCAGAGTTTCAGAGAATCACCACACTGACTCTCGAGCCAAAGTTCTTTTCAATGTTGGATCGCTATTCTCCTAAATTGCTGTCCCTGTTCTAGGGCTGGACCCGAATATTCGGGTATTCGGATATTCGTTCGTTGAGTAGGTATTCGGTTTTTAATTTTGGTATTCGGATATTCGTTTTTTTTCTCCTTTCCAGAGTTCCACCTCACTCTAACCACTTCTGTTCTCGCGGGTCCCGTCAGAATATCTTGCGCGCGGGACAGAACTGAACTGTTATTGGCTGGAGCAGGAGTTTAATCCAGACGATGCGGGAGCAAATTAATAAGAAAACTGTAATAATTGTAAAAAAATTAAAATTAAAAAAACCTAAAGAAAACTCTCAACGCGCAGGATGGACCGACACACACACGCACACACCGATGGTGTTTGGACTGGGGTAAGGAACGGGACCGCACTATTCAGCGCTGCTGTTTTAATAAATATATAAGTAAATTTGAAGCATTAAATGTAGTTTATTTAATTTATATTAGGAACGTGGGGCGGGAGCGGCAGAAATGTGTATGTGGCGGGCGGGCGCGGGATTAAAAGAAGCAATTTTTTTGCGGAGCGGTAACGAGACAGAAACGCGGGAGCGTGGAAGAGTGGGTTTAAAAATCAGTCTCGCGCAGACCTCTATTATACATGATAAAAAAAAATGCAGGCTCTTCGAAACTTATAATAAAACGTAAGGGGTAATGTGGCAACAGTAGGGGCTAAATCGGTTACAAAAGCCTGGCCTACAAAAATGATGTCTGAACGAATTTCCTCTTATCTAATATAATTTAAAATGGTTTAAAAATATAAAATAATTTCTAAGCAAACGAAATATTTAATATTGAGCTTATAGCCCAAGTGCAAAAATACAAAATCAGTAATACGGCTATGCCCTGCACAATGCTTAAACCGAAATAGACCAAGTACAATAACGTCATTAACAATGACTTTCCTCTACTCTAATATAATTTAACATGGTTTAAAAATATAAAATAATTTCTAAACAAACGAAATATTTAATATTGAGCTTATAGCCCAAGTGCAAAAATACAAAATCAGTAATATGCCCTGCACAATCCTTTAACCGAAATAGACCAAGTACAGTTTACAATGACTGTCCTCTAATATAATTAACAATGTTTAAGAATATAAAATACTTCCTGAACAAACGTTTTTTTTGTTTGTTTTTTTAAGCAAATAGCCTAAGTGTGAAAACACAAACAGCAATTTACTGGGCTGGCTTGCGCAGCGGAGAAACCGTGCAGCAGCCTCCTAGCCTGCTTACGCAGCGGATAAGCCGGTGTGGGGCAGCAGAAATTCCGGGATGAAAACACAAAGAAATCTGGGCTAAAAACACAGAAAAAAATATGGGGTGAAAACACAAAAATCCGGGATAAAAACACCAAAAATCCGGGGTGAATATGTCTCGTCGGTCAGAGCAATTTGAACATTTTTCAGTGGATTAAAGGGGCAGTGATTTGCTTTTTTTTATTATTTTTTTTTACCTCTTTTTTTAAAAACGAATATTCGAATATTCGCTTCGAATCAGTGCCGAATATCCGGAGCTCAAAAAACGCTATTCGGGCCAGCCCTACCCTGTTCCAAGCGAAGAAGGGTGCTGCAGGAGAAAGACATCGAGCTCAAATGAGTACTCTTCTTCAGGTATTATAATTTGACCCCCACCTATTCTGTTGATTCATTAACTGCCTTAAACATAATTTCATCATTGCCATTTCTTCCCTTTGTGTAAGTTAATCATCAGTAATTATTACAGATATTCATATGTAATGCATATAAAAAAATAAGGACAGCCCAAGAGAAGCTTTGTCCTTTTAACATACAGTATTTATACATACAGGAATTTGACTGTTTTAACAATAAAGTTTTGGGTAGTGTAACTAAAATGTATTTTTAAAATAATTAAAACTGTCATTTGTAGTATTTTTGTCTGCTTATGCATTTGATTTGAATTACTTTTACATTTAAACAAATGATTGTAAGACATTTTTGTTTGTTGCATCCTGCTTTCACTAGTTAAAGGAGAACTCCGATGTAAAATGGACATTGGGTGTAGTGAAACATGATTTCGTGTACTAAACTTTGAAAGTGCACAAGAAGTGTATTACATCGCGTAGCACTGAGCTAATTCTTCAGACGCCGCCATCTTAAAGTTAATTCACAGCAAGTCGAGTCACGAGCATGAATGAATAGGTAGGATAGGGGAACCATTTTCAAAATTAATTCAGTGGAAATGCATGAATTCCAGCTGTTGCTGAAAATATCTGGTTACTGGCGATATGAGATGGAAAAGTTCCAATAACAAATAAACGTAGTTCAGAATGTTTTACCATTCGTGCTCGACTGGCGACTTGCCGTGACTTTTAACTTTAAGATGGCGGTACCTGGAGAACTAGCTTAGTGCTACTAGACGTAAACAGTCTATTTTAATAAACCTCTTGTGCACTTTCAAATTACTTAATGCCTCATTTTAGATGCCAAGGCTCTCTGAATTCTACTAATGAAGTATGGAGCTATTTTGAGCTTGTTAGCGGTGGCAAAAGTAATTTCTCTGCAGGGGCAAAAATATGTCCTTATACCGTCCATTCTAAAGCCTTTTTGGAAAAACTTGAAAAAAGTTCTGAATTCTGGAATGCTGTCTGCAAACGTTGGTTGGTAATTCAAAAAAGGTTAGTCCTCGTAATTACTTCACTACATCTGATGTCCATTTCACATGGGAGTTCTCCTTTGTGAAGGTGAATGGTAATTTGTTTAAATGGGGTGTCCTATTTTTTCTTACGACTATCATTTGTATAAAGTTAGGAAAGAGGTTCAGATGTAAGTCAAAGTGTAAAACTCAAAATAAAGGCTGAATTACATAGGCTGAATAATTAACTTGCATGCCTTGAAACTGAAGCTTTTAATCTATAACACCTGCTGAGCCCTCTCTAAAAACAAAAGAAGAGACTGTGGTCTGTGCTGGTTCAAATCCTCCTTTCAATACCTTTTTTTGAGATTTTACTTCAATATCCACATAATTATCCAATTATATATACCAAATAAATATCACGTAGGATGTAATTTAAGAATATAAAGGCTGAAATAAATAATATATTATTCTGCCATTTTACAATCCTAAAATTTAATGATGAGGCTAAATGATCTAAGAGAGAAAATGTGTACTAGGACTGTATATCAGAGTTGTGAAAATAAGAATAAATGTGGCATATGTAAACTTATGATTTCATTGGTTCCCTAAATGGCTATTTTCTATCCCTTCTGACTTCTCATCCTGCTTTTTATTAATTTCCTGTCATTTAATCTCACATTAACACACCCCACCACCACATTAGTTTATATTCATCCATTTACATTGATTCAGTGCCAAATGTACTTTTTGTGTTTGGTTTCCTGCAAATGTCCATGTGCAAGTAAATTATGTTGAGTAAAGTAAATATGTTTTAATAAACAAAAACTGTATGCTTAAATGTATTGAGTAATAAAGTATTTTGATGCTGAAAACTTTTTTCAGAGTGGAATCCCCATTCAGCGAAGACGTGAAGTAGTCATCCGATGCCTCATAGACCATCTGGGAGAAGATGCTGGTGCTTTGATAAAGGACTTTCAGGTTGGTACAGTTAAGAGTTTACTCATGTCCACACTACAAACTATGTACGTAATTACCGTTTCATAGTTGTCCACGTACACATCTCCGTGCATATAAAAATTGATTTGCACCATGCATGCATACACCACTTCCTGATTAAGTGCAGAAGAATGTGCAGCAGTGAGCAAACCCAACTTATACATCAACAATAAACAGAGCATGATTAATTAAGATAATTAGTTAAAATCTTTTATGTGTTTCGAGCCGCACAAGGCATATTTTTTCCGCTCTCATAATACTAACAACACACTGATACACCCTAAATCAAGCAGTGTGATGGACGGCTCGCAGTAAATGGCCAAAATAGGGCTCCGTGTGTGTAATGCTGTTTAGCTGCTCAAATAGGTTCTGTAGAAACTCAAAACTTACTTAATTTAAAAAATAATATGTGAGGGAGTGCTATAATGTGGGTTATACCAGTTACACACAGTGTGATTGGCTGAGGGACATTCTAAGACATCTGAGATTATATATTGTTCCATGTTTTAACAGTGAAATTCATTAAGATTATTATAATAAAGATTATAGTACTAAAATGTACTGGCAATGTATTTTAAAGCAAGCCTGCATTCAGCACAAATCTAAATATCTGAAACCCAAAACTATTAACTTAATCTTAACTTTACCGGGGGAAATAAAATGTAGTACCTACATTTTTTCTTATGCCTTTTTGAATGCATCCATTTTATTTTTCTATTTCATATAACGTCTATAATGTATTGATAAAGGTACACAGATAATCTGTTTACTGATATGCAATGTACCTTTTTATGGCATACATTTAGACTTTAAATATCTGAGTGTTTGATGGGTGCCTGTCTTGTCTAAGGGTGAGCTCCGAAAGACTGTCTTTTCAATGTCTGCAGGACCCTGCTGATGCTCCTGTCAATGTTCAAGAAGAGCTGGCAGAGGAAGTGATGAAGATTTACCTGCTGCGGAATCAAGAAGAGTCAAGTGAAGAATCTCCTGATGTAGGGATTGTGATTGAGGGCACCACTGTCCTCAGCGGTCTCGAGGATCTTAGCAGAGCCTGTTGCTATTTGTTGGGACTGACCTATGCCTTGGATCTGAGATACCCCAAGAATCTCAAATACAGTTTTGAGTTTTTCCAAAAAGTACTGCTGGAGCTGGATTCTGGAAACCTTTCCACTAAGGTTCAAAGACTCAAAAACTACCTGCATGTGTAGTTTCAAAGTACTGATCAGAGAGATCTTGCTGTTGGAATTTTCCATTGTCAATGTATATCTGAGGGAAGAGTCCACTGTTCTCTTTAAATGCAGGTGGATATTTCCAGTGGTAAAATACTATTTGTACTGGAATTGATTGCTTGTTTAAAACCAATCTTCTATGCCATTTTGAGTTTTTGAATCACAGCCTGTGATTTGACAAGAGACTAATACAAAATGTGAAATGTAGCATTTGTCCTCAATTAGCAATTTCATATTTTAAGATAAGAGCTCAATTTTTTTTTTTTTTTTTTTTGGTGATTTTACATGTAAAAATCCAACAAATGGATGTATAAAAGCTTACGTATGCCCCATATAACCCCATATAGCCAATTCTGAAAAGTGGAAAATATTCTGTATTTTGGAAAGCTGCGGGAGAACGTAGGTTGGCTAGTCAGCAAAGGTTAGTACCCTTATCATGCTTTTTACTACAGCCTAAGTCAATTTTACACCGGAATTGTACTTTAAGATAATGAAGAGGGTATTCGCTTTCATGTCACTTCCCTTGTTAGTTATGTTATTGGAATATTCATTTATTTGAAGATTTATTAGTCTAAATGCATAAGGTGCTGGAACAACCTGTGGTTCCATGGAGTTTAGGTGTGTTTCACCCAGTGACTGTAGAAAACATTGATGCCATAACTTGGCCTGTTTCACCTTAAATGCAATAAATTGTATTATTGTCTGATCGAATTTCCGGTTTTCCTTAATCCTAGGCAGCCTCTGTTCATTTTTTGCTGTTGTATTGAGTCTTAAATAGAATGAAGGACCTGTTTTTGTTGGTGTATTTCATATTTGAGAGGTTGAATTTCGTGTTCCACTTTTGGAATAAATCTTTAAAATATTAATATGTCTACAGTTGCTTTATTTACATTTGATTTCATTAGATAATTTTATGTCAAGTAAAGTCCTCCTTAAGGAATAGGTAAATACAGTTAAAAAAAATGAGTAAAATTTGATAACTGATAAGTTCAGTATGAGTAGCATAAATTTAAAAACAATTAGTGCATATAGTATAGTTTTATGTAGTCCTCTTTACCTGACATTTCAATTATATCTACTCAAATTTCTTAATTCTGTTGGCTTAGAATTTTTGTTTTATTTACTCAATATTTTTATTTTGTAGAGCTAAATGTGATTACTCGTATCTACTCAATTTTTTAAATTCTGCTGGCTTACAAATTTTGTTTTATTTACTCAACATTTTTATTTTGTAGAGCTAAATGTGATTACTCGTATCTACTCAATTTTTAAAATTCTGCTGGCTTAAAAATTTTGTTTTATTTACTCAATATTTTTATTTTGTAGAGCTAAATATGATTACTCGTATCTACTCAATTTTTTTGCTCACCTTTACTCAACTCGGAAGATTTATGTAACTGATTTCACAGATTTAAAATCTACTCAATATTTTTAAGTGTAAAAATGTTTCACCAAAAAAATTAAGTATAACACTGTTTTACTTTTTAGAGTGTACAATCACACTTTACTGTGGTAAATTAGTAGAATTTTTTATTTTTCAAATTCAGAATAGTGAACTGTCACATATAATCTACTGATTATATAATATTTCACACTTTTTTGCTTTACTTTTGATCATTATCGCTTATCTATCTGATAATCCCAGATTATTAGAATAAGATAAAATAAAATGAAACAGAAGTTAAATAAGATGGAACAGAAAAAGCTTTAAGAACTCCTAAACCTCTGACAGATAGGTTCATTAATGAACGCAGTACTTGTGGTTGGGTTACCTGTATTTTATTATTTTATTAGAAACTGATGTTGAGACGAGTCGAGAGCGATGCGTCTGTGTGAAGCATAGACTGTATACAATATATACAAACAACTGTTTAAACTGGAGTGAAAGAGGCTATCTGTGCTGCAATTGGTCGGTCTGTGTTGATATTTGGGCTGCAGCTATCAACCATTTTACTTATTGAGTATTCAACTAAAACATTCTTTGATTAATCGGATAAAATATATTTCTGCCTGGATTAAGAACAATTATAAATACACAAGAAAAAATAAGACATTTCACTTAATAATGAACTACCAATCTGTTTCCTTTTTTTAGATAAGTTTTATTTCTTAAGTTCACACTGTGCATATAGTAACAAACTGTAACAAAGTGTTGTCACAATACAAAAAAAAGTTATGACTTTTAATACAATACATGCCTAAATATCTCAATGCTGAAATAATATCACAGCAAAAACCTCAAACATTAGGAAAGTATTAATGGAATAATACAAGAAGAAACATGGTATTTTTTATTAATAATAAAAGAAAAAAAACTGAAAAGATTAACAACGTGTTAGTTATTCTTAATTTCAAATAAAAACATAATAGATTTATGGAATTTATGCTTTGTGAGCAGTAAGCTGTCTGACAGGAGAGAATCTCTATAAAAATATATATAAAAAAATATCAGTGATGACATCAGCCCCGCCCCCGTGCATGCTCCCATTTGGAATTAAGAATCAAGAAGTTCAAGAAAAGAACCGATTCACTTTTCATTATTTATGATTTACTGAAAATGATCACTGAAAGGCAGAGTAAACCAGAGAATACGGCATTAAACCCCTTAACAGGCCAGAATTTCTACATTTTCTGCCTGACATTAAACCCCTAAATGATATTTTACATACTATATGTATTGAATATGTAACATGATTAAATGCATATGTAACACAATGACATCAGTCAATGTCAACAAAAAACAACACAAAGTAGAACACACAGAGGTTATTTACATTAAAACACTACTGCTGCACAGCTTCCTGTTAGTTTTACCTTTATATATATAGAAAACAAACATGAAGAATAAGACGGTGTTCTTTCACTGCAGTGAGGAATTCCCACAGCTATATAAGGCCCTTTTTTAGCCATCTATAGCTGACCAATCGACGGTGCCCTATGCAGCTTAATTTAAGTCGTGTCAGTGTGTCTTTGCTATCGTAACTACAGAAAAAGTATGCCTTGCGCAACTCGAAACATGCAAAACGCATGTACTAATTATCTTAATTTATCATGGGTGTGTTTTGGGTGTAATGTGAAATAAACCAATCCGTGTGTTTTCTTGCCATTCCTTTTAAGAGCCAGGTGTGCTCCGACTAATATAGCGGATTGCTATCTTAACGGCGTAGCTCAACGATTTGTCCTCGCTTCTCATCAGAGGAAACTGACCTGCTGGTTCATGCTGTAAAGGTTATTTAAGGTAATTTAAGTAATATAACAGTGACCTATATTTTGTGTGCATTTAGGGTCTGTATACCTTTCAGTAACTGGGTTTCCATTCTTAATCCTTCCATAGAAAAAGAAGAACAACTCCTTTTCCTATTTTAAATATATTTAAATATTTTGGTTCAAGGAAAGCAAGCAGTTTACTAGACTGTAATTAAACTTAAAACATCAAAATACAAAAACATAATATGAACAAAAATAAATTGAAGTGAAACTTATTGGCAAAAGTCTTAGTCTGAAACAAGGGTAGTTATATTGCTGGTAGATAGCATAAACAGTAGAACTAGAATGAGTGTATTGTAGCATTTTGTGATTGAATTAAATCTATGGTGAAGAACAGGGAAACATATGCTGAGATCTTTATGCGCATTGGGAACCTGAGTGTCCAGAGGGGGTATTTTGAGATTAATGAAAGGAAGAGCAAAAAATGAAGAGCTAAATCATGTTAAACTGTAAACATTATATAAACATAACAGAAACACATTTTTTATTAAAGGAGCATTCAGTAGGAAATGAGCATGAGCGTGTAAAATAGCTACAGCAGTCCAATTTCAAAACACTACAGAGAGTTGTCTGCCCTGCGAGCAAGAAAATGTGAAACTCCCTGCCAATATTGACTCTTGTTTTATTCCTTTTTTGGTCACTGAGCTTTTTTGAGATATGCTGAGGCTTTTTAGGCTGTGTAGCAGCTGAGGTTTAACTGAACCAGCCCTGCTTGCTAGAGCTTCCATGCTGCAGCACCACTTGCTGGCTGTTGTGTACTGGCAACCTCAGGGGTGGAGTTAGTTGGGGAATGAGTAGCAGGTGGAGTCAGGGGCCAAAACAAACACAGATACGTGATGCACTGAACAGTCCAAATAGGCACATACTGTCTGAAGCGCTGCTGACAAGAGCTGCCAGTGCTTTAACTCAGCATGTTTCCCTAATCTGATGATACATCCTGATCATTTTATCATTTACTACTGAAAATATAAGACTTGATATATAATATCCTTTAAGCTGGTTGATTTTGGCTGGCATGCTGCATTTGCCACAGGAAGCTCCAAATTTCTATACATTGTACTTTTTTTTCCTCAAGCCATAATCTGTGAAAAACTTCCTCACATTAACCTCAGAATTCCCTCTCTGAACACACAGGATCCCAATGCGCATAAACATCTCAGCACCAGAGTTTTAATTAAATCACAAAATTGTTCAATACTTATCCTAACTTTACAGGTCTACGCTATATCTACCAGCAGAATAAATACCCCTGTATTAAAACTTTCAGTTTGTGCTAAAATCTGCAGCTCAGGCCCTAATTAGCCACAATAATAAACAAAAAAAAAAAAAAAAAAAAAACAAGAAAAAATAAAAAAAAAGGGTTGTTCTCTGTTTTTCTACTGCAGGATTAGAAATAGAAAATTAATGAATTAACTAAAGATATACAAACCATAGACAATCATGTTATTTAATCTTGTGGCACATCTGTGTTTTCCATTGTCAAGATAGTAGTACGCAAGAAATTTACATAAACACACCTCACTTCCAGATCATGCCCTTTAGTGTAGATATATTAATAAACAGCTTCACTATTTAAACAACGCAGGTGGCAGGCATGAAAATAGACTGTTGACAAGGTGTAAGATAGCAATGAGCACGACACGCCTTGCACAGGGTGTAAGATAGAGCCCCTAACCTCTCACTGCTCCTCACTCTCTAGTGGTGAAGTTAAAAATGACACCTGATAAAGCTCACCTGAACTTAAACACACTTCTCTAAACTAAAGCGGATTAATACTGAACTGCTGTTCACACCACTGCGACACTGGAAACACCTCACAAGACCGGCCTGATGTTTTGAAGATGTTCTGTCCCACTTCTCTAGCCATCACAGTTAGCTAGCTATCTTACAACTGACTCTTCACTTCCTGCCTAATCCTAATCTTATCCAAGACAGATACAACTGGAACCGAACAGTTTGAACATATCTACAGTATCTACACTTCATCATATCAGGTGATTAATATAACAAATAGAAACATTAGCAGAATGACTTCAGTAGGGGGTCATTATTGCTGACTAACCCTGATGCCATTCAGTCCCCATCAATGTTGGTTCATCTTCAAACATGTGGGGTTGGTTTACAAACCATGTCACTCCAGGTGTTTAACTTTTGACCAAGAACACAATACAAGAATCACATTGTGTGTGTGTGTGTGTGTGTGTGTGTGTGTGTGTGTGTGTGTGTGTGAGTGTGTGTGTGCGTGAGTGTGTGTGTGTGTGTGTGTGTGTGTGAGTGTGTGTGTGTGAGTGTGTGTGTGAGTGTGTGTGTGTGTGTGTGTGTGTACGCTTCATATTCATCTTCTCTTCTTTTCCATGTAAAATATCCTCATTGAGATTCAGATTCTGCAAAACAGAAAAAAAGACATTGTTAAGCTCACATTAATCACAGTCTCCTGTTATTAACACAGTAAATTCACTCTTAACTCTACTGAACTGTAAAACACCATATTATACTGATTCTTATGAAAATCAGTAATTAACTGTAAATTACAGGCTAATAAATACATTTAGAAGAAATCCCTCCAGTTTAAAGTTTAGAAAATTAAAATAAATGAGACATTTGTCCAGTTTTACTCTGAATTTGCATGTTAATGAGCTCTTCTTTTGTTGGCTTCTTTAATGGCGGAGAACAATAAGTGCCACAGAGTTCTTGTGATTCTTTTTGTGAACATTCATTTTTAAAATCATTTCCATTAGTGTCTGACTGTCTCATATCACGGTTCACTGGCTCACATCAACATTTCAATGTTCCAGAAAACAATTTTTTATAAATCATTAAAAACTAAATTCTTTACCATATTAGTAAATGTTATTTGTCTGAAATGACACAGAGCTTTTCAGTGTGTGTTCAGTCATGTGGTGTGAAAAGCAAATAGTACAGTTTAAATATAAACCATAGTTTTATTTTCTGTAAACAAACAGAAATTCAGCAACTTACTTCACTTTCAGATTAGACTAATGTATCATCATCGGGTAACAGCTTCTGTTCTGACTCTTCTAGTTCATTACCACTCGGATCCTGCTCTTTTAAAGGTGATGAGGGGTTTTCTGAAGCCGGAGCAGTGAAGCTTTCAACTTTAATCCTGCATTTGTCCAGCCTGCAGAGAAAAACTTACATTAACAAACAGTAAAACTGAGATCATAGAAAACCTAGTTTGTCTGTAATCACAGGGTGAATTGGGTCACATAGAACCAGAACAGATCAGCAAATGAAGCGAAATTCCAGTTACAGTGCTGTGAAAATATATTTGTCCCCTACAGATTACTTTTGTTTTTGTATCATAATTACATTTTTAAGATTAATAAATACATTTTAATATCACTTGAGTACATTTTAAACAATTTTGTTTATTAAGAGAAAAATCAAACCAATTCAAACCACTCTAGGCCTGTGTGAAAAAGTGTTTGCCCCTAAACCTAATAACTTGGTCGTACCACTCTTGGCGGCAACAACTGCAATCAGACTTTACTGATACTGATAATGAGTCTTTCTCATCTCTGTAGATGAATGTTGTTCCACTCTTCTTTACAGAATTGTTGTAATTCATCTACACTACCACAGACCATGGCATTCCCACCACCATGCATGACTGTAGGCGTGACACACTTGTCTTTGTACTCCTCACCTGATTGCTGACACACATGCTGGAGACCATCTGAACCAAACAAATTAATCTTGGTCTCATCAGACCATAGGACATGGTTCCAGTAATCCATGTGTTTTGCTGACGTGTCTTCAGCAAACTGTCTTCAATACAGTATCTACACTCCATCATATCAGGTGATTAATATGACAAATAGAAACATTAGTGGAAAGACTTGAGTAGGGGGTCATTATTGCTGACTAACCCTGATGCCATTCAGTCCCCATCAATGTTGGTTCATCTTTTAACATGTGGGGATTGATGAACATGCCACTGCAGGTGTTTCCATTTTGACCAAGAAGAATCCACCATGTGTCAATGAATTACATTGTGTGTGTATTTGTCTGTTAGTGTGTGTGTGTGTGTGTGTGTGTGTAATTAATCTTCTCTTCTTTTCCATGTAAAATATACTCAGTAAGATTCAGATTATGCAAAACTGATTAACTAATTAACCGTAAATGACAGGAGAATAAATAAAAAGAAAAGAAATCCCTCCAGTTTTAGGTTTAGAAAATTACAATAAATGAGACATTTTTACAATTTTACTCTGAATTTGCATGTTCATTAGTTCTTCTTTTGTTGGCTTCCATAATGTTGGAGAACAATAAGTGCCACAAAATCATTGTGATTTTTTTTGAAAACATAATTTAAAAAAATCTGATTACCATTTAAATCAATTGATCATTTCCATCAGTGTCTGACTGTCTCATATCATGGTTCATTGGCTCACATCAACGTTTTAATGTTCCAGAAAACTTATTTTCATAAATCATTAAAAACAAAATTCTTTACCATATTAGTAAATGTAATTTGTCTGAATGACACAGAGCTTTTCAGTGTGTGTTCAGTCATGTGGTGTGAAAAGCAAATAATACAATTTAAATATAATTTATAGTTTTATTTTCAGTAAAGAAACAGAAATTCAGCAACTTACTTTACTTTCAGTTTAGGAAATTTAGTCCTTAGCTCAGGTAACAGCTTCAGTTCTGACTCTTTTATTTCATTACCGCTCAGATCCAGCTCTTTTAAAGGTGATGAGGGGTTTTCTTTTAGAGCTGAAGCCAGATCAGCAAAGCCTTCATTCTTAATACTGCATCCAGCCAGCCTGCAGAGAAAAACTTACATTAACACACAGTAAAACTGAGATCATGGAAAACCTAGTTTGTCTGTAATCACAGGGTGAATTAGATCACATAGAACCAGAACAGATCAGCAAATGAAGCGAAATTCTAGTTACAGTGCTGAGAAAAATATTTGCCCCTACAGATTTCTTTTGTTTTTGCTTTTGCACCATACTTCCATTTTTAAGATTAATAAATACATTTTCATATTAGAATATAACCTGAGTAAATATAAAAAAGTTCATTTATTAAGAGACAAATCTATTCAATCCGATCTGGCTCTGTGTGAAAAAAAAGTGTTTGCCCCCTAAATCTAATAACTTGTTGTTAGTAAGTTGTTCCACTCTTGGCAGCAACAACTGCAATCAAGCTTTAACGATAACTGGCACTGAGTCTTTTACATCTCTGTGGAGGAATTTTGGTCCACTCTTCTTTACAGAATGTTTTACAACTGCTAAGAAGCATTTACCAGTACTTGAGGTACTTTTTCTAAACTCTAAATACAGCAACACAACTACCTCTCTACCACTGTTAAAATAATAAAAGCTAGAGACATTACAGAAACTTTTTGTATAACTTTTTATTAAAAATGTTACTTGAGTGTCAAATGTGTGTAACATATCATTTAAAATAATGTACAAAAATTAAATACACAAACACAAAAATAATCCTTACTCTTCTTTGAACACCACCACCAATTCTTACTCCTCTCTCTCCCTTATTCTGGCACAACTATTCCTTTCCAGGGTTGGACGTAAGTGCAGAAATATATATTTAATAAAATAAACAAACTAATAAACTAACAAACAAACATGATAAACAAAAGTATTACTGAAAACAAACTGAAAGAAAACACGTGTAGGGAAACGTAAAACAAAAATAAACAATACAAGGATAACTAAACTATAAAAACTAGACAAAGAATACAAAACTCAAAAAGACTTAACTAGAAAACAGGAACCTAACAGCAAGCAGCATGAGACAAAACAAACCTGACAAGACTACGAACGGCAAACAAACCAACAAAAGACTAGACAAAGAAGACTTAAAACAAAGGGGCTTATATACACGAGGAGGGAACAGGAAACTGGAAACACCTGAGGATCAATCAAGAGGGGGCGTGGTTACAAATAACTGATGACAGGGTGGGGCTAGGGCGGAGACAGGACCAAAACACAACAGTAAGCACATGACTGGGAAACACATGACAGGTAAACAGAGGAGAGGAGCACAAGAGACCAAATGAGGGAGAAACAAGACAGACATGGGCTAAGCTGTGACAGTAAGCATGTTTAAAACAGGCCCATTAAATGCATATTGTATGATAGTAACATGAACTGTATGAACAGTGTAGTCCACATCAGACAGCGGTTGTGTTAAGCGTACTTAGAGATTTGTAAATGTGAATACAGATTGTAAAAAGCATGTAATCAACTGCAAATACTGTAATTCAGACACATTGGAGGGTTTTTGAGCATAAATGTCCTGTTTAAGATCAGCCACAGCATTTCAATCAGACTTTCACTAAGACACTCCAAAACGTGGTGGACTTGCCGGTGTGATTTGGATCATTGTCCTGCTACAAAACTGAAGTAGGCCTGATGTTAAGGTCAATAAAGCAAATTGACACTAGAAGACTAGAAAACAGTTAATAATTCCTGTCTAGTAGAAAAAAAGTGTCAAGATTTTAATCTAAACACTTCAGAATTTATTTACATTTGGGTCCAAACGGGCGTTAGGATACCCTGAAGCTGGAGGTCAGTGTTCATTTCTCTTTGTTCAGGAAATGTATTTTATATTTTTTATGTTGGTGAAGCTGCCAGGGTAGAATTTGCACTGTTACTGGAAGTGGATATGTCTTATGATCTAAAAGTAATTAATTAATAATAATTCTATAAAAAGAGACAGGGTGTTGAACAGGTTAAAAAGGGATAAAGTACAAATAATTTTCCTGCAGGAATCACATTTATCCCCAATCAAACATAAAAAATGGAAAAGGTTTGGCTATAAATAAACACATAATTCTTCGTTTAAACGCATGAAGAACAGAAGCGGGGTTGTAATTATGTTTAGAAATTAACTAGAGAAAAAAATGATTTGTATTTGTAAATTGATACAATGTTTGAACAAATGCCAATAAAGTTGTTCAATGTTTATGTTCCTCCTAATAGTAATAATGCCTTTTTTTCAATTCTTTGATTTGCTTGCTTCCGAGAGCCAAAGAACATTAATTTGCAGAGGTGACTTTAACTTAGTCCTCCACCATAGACTGGACACTACTGTTACTAAGAGGATCCAATCCAGGAAGATAAGATTAATGAACAACATCTCAGTAGATTTGGGTCTATTGGACATATGGAGAGATCAGGGACTATATTACTCAGTTCCTCATTAAGCCTATTTAAAATTGAATTACTTCTTTATGCATGTAAAAGACGACTGCAGTATAAAAGATCCAAATGTTTCAGACCACCAGATATACCAGCTCTACATCTTAAACTACAACTGAATACACTTTCCAGAACTTTAGTTTGGTGACTGAATATAGAATTTTAAATAACCTTATTATCATTAAACAGATGAAGGATGAAAGTAAACAGTTTTTCTAAATCAATGATAAAGGAGAGGTTAGCTCTACTGTACACTGGGATGCTGCATCCTAAGGGGAAAGTTATTTTCAGTCGTAACAGCTCATTAAAGGATAAAAGAATATACATATAAAACCCTTGATAGAGAACTTGAGCAACTTTTACTATTATATTTTAAGTAGTTTTGAAATCAGTACTTTGACTTTTTTCTTGAGTAAAAAGCTTGAGTTGATCCTTTAACTTCTACAGAAGTATTTATAACCCTAGTATCTGTACTTCTCCCTACAGAGTAATGAATGTAAATACTTTTGTTCCACAAATACTTTTTTCTCTCTCTCTTATCCCTACCCAACTCCTCCTCTCCCTTTTCCTTTTTTAACTACATCTTTTCTGGTACTATTTTAAGTTTGGAACATGAGGCATGCTGTATTCAAGACATTGTAAATAAAATAAAAAGATGCAGAATTGTGATAGTGGATAATCTTGTTTGTTAATAAAATGTAAACACGTTTGAAACACGATTATTAAATGCATATTGTGTGATAGCAACATGAATTATATGAACAGTGTAGTCCTCATCAGATTTAAAAATGTGAATACAGATTAGACAAAAGCATGTTAGCGTCTGTAAAACACTGTAATTCAGACACATTGGAGGGTTTTTGAGCATGAATGTCCTGTTTAAGATCAAACCACAGCAACCCTCAATTAGATTTTCACTAAACTACTTCAAAACCTTCATTTATTTATTTATTTTTCAGCTATTCTAAGGTGGACTAGCCGCTGTGATTCAGATCATTGTCCTGCTGCAGATCCCAAGTAAGCCTGATCTTAAGATCAATAAAGCAAATTGACACTAGAAAACTAGAAAACAGTTAATAATTCCTGTCTAGTAGAAAAAAAAGATTCTTACCTTAAAAGTTCAGAATCCATTTACCTTTTTCAAATGTCATAATAAGTAATATTTCTATAGTTATTGTGGATTCCCTTAAACAGTGTTAGATTACAACTATAATGAGCAGCGGTGGGTTTCCCCAAAACGATCAGGCCTAGCGAATAAGGAACGAACTAAAGAATGACGTGAGTAAAGAACGAGCTAGTTCTGCTCCAGCTCATCCCAAATCACCATCTCTGTTGGGTTTAGGTCAGGGAATTGTGTAGGCCATGCACTTTTTTGTTTACTAGATAATTCCATATGCGTCTAGGGTTGCGCGGTCTGACAATATTTCGGTCTACCACGGTATTTAAATATGGTGACGGTATTGTAAAATGGTGACGGTATATTAACCACCTGATGTGCCAAACCTGTACTTTGAAAAACGGGACATTTAAAACATTCTGCACATCCACAATGAAAGAGCAGTGAGAGGGGTAAGCAGTTGGTGCTCACTGATTGGTTATGGGGTGGGGCTTCTCACTGAGGTGATCATACAGCAAAAACTCAATAAACTCTACAGGTTTCACTAATTTTCACCAAAATTATCACCACAAATAACCCAATTTGTGCTGGAGTGGCAATAAAACCCCAACAACCAACCAACCACTGAAATGATCAGATTTATCAGTTTATCCTGCAGCGTGGGGGGTTCTGGTGTATGAGTTACTCACAGGTAAAGTTACAGCTGCTTCTCAAATATTCCTCATCTCCTGTTTTTTTTTATCTCTCTCGCGCTCATATTCTAATCCCATACAGAATTCTGCAGTTTCCTCAGGGTTTTCTGTCGTTATTTTGTGGCTAGCTCGAGCGCTGTAAATATAAGTAATTCTGCGGACCACTGCTGTAGTGGAAACAGCGCTTATAAATAAATTAACAAACACGAAAATGAGGGTATTCAATCTGTAATTTCAGTTCATTTTATTTTTTTCTTTTAATTATTGTTTTTATTAATTTCAGTTAAGGAGAACTTTCACTTTCAGTTTTCGTTATTTCATTCGCTTCCGTTAACAATAATACTTTGTTACTTAGCTATATGGTGATTATCAGGCCATAGCTTTATATAAAATAAAAATAGTATTAAAAAACAGATGATAACATCACAGACTATTTTCTGGAGCCTTTCCTCGGGCCGTGTCGGGTCCGGGCAGAGAAATCAAAGTATCCTGCTATTTAAAAGAATGGGAAATTAATAACAATAATAATATAGTTCTGCATACTAGAGTTTAGACTGTCTGCCTGAACTCGAGCCTGAACGCGAGGGCATCTGCGCGTTTAAAGCTCCGCAGGTGGATTAATGGGTGCGCGGCTCGCGGGGATTTGGTGCTTCTTCTACTGCTTATGGGCTGCATGACGTGCGGTCTCTCAGCCTGCCAGTCAGACAACAGTGTCAGCAGATAAATCACCTGCGTTTTCCTAAAGGACAAACCCATCAAACATGCTGCTGACCTCTCCGTAAAAAATCACACAGTGTCTGTCTGGCTTAAAATAGTTAGATACAGCTATTAAATGAATAAATCAACATTCATTGAAAAGACCAGTAAGAAGTTCTGTATGCTAAATAACAAAGACTGCAGCAACAAGCTAGAAGCTAATAAGAGCATTTAATAAAACCAGAAAAATAGATATGAAATCGGACAATAACCAACTAAACTAAGTTCAAAATGCTGAAAGAAATATAATCTAACGAATTCTAAAATATCAAAATAGTGAACACAGGTACAAATATAAACTAATATACACTAATATAATACCGTGCAGTGAAACGAGACGAGAGTCATTGGATAAACGCTGGGCTTTGTCCCGCCCATCGGACGCTCAGCTGGCCCGGACACTCAGCTTCTGCATGATGATTGGATGATCTGTCTGAAGCTGAATCCTTTTTTGATTGAGAGCGAAATGAGCAAATCAGTGATCTTTTGGTGTAAACGTCCGTGCTGGGAGCATTTAACTTTCATTCTGTTCTGAGTTAAACCGGAGACTTTCCAAATCCTCTTTAATAAAAATGACTAGCGACAAATCCAGCTTCTATTTGTGGTGTTTTTTTTTTCACTCTTTCTGACTTCTATCTCTCTTTCTGACTTCTATCTCTCTTTCTGACTTCTATCACTCTTTCTGACTTCTATCACTCTTTCTGACTTCTACCTCTTTTTCTGACTTGTATCGCAGTTTCTGTCCAGTGGGTGCTGCTGAGCCCCTCCACCGTCACAAAACACACATAGACGGACACACTTCACACTAGCCTCAAGCCAGTCCCAGCCATGTAGCAAGCTGCAGACAGTTTAAATGTTATGGACCAGATTTTGGCGAAGTCATTTGATAGTCTTCCTTATGAAGAAAAACTAAAGAGTTAAACAGCAGGGCAGATCAAATGCTCAAAAGGTGGGGAAAAGTAACAGGTATTTTCAGCTGTTGTGTGTGATAAAGTGAGCTGGCTGACTTTATATAAGAAAAATAAATAAAAACTAGTAAATCACTCAATAAAAGAAATATGGTGGATAAAAACGGTACAAAATTTAAGCAATGTAAAAAAATATATATATACTTAAACAGAAATGTCTTAATAAATTGTTATTTATGGATTTCTTTATTAACATTATTTAATTTTTCTTTTGATTTATTTGAATATTTATTTACATGACTATTTATTTCTGTATTCATTTATTTCCTGATTTATTTATTTCTGTATTTCCTTGTGCTTATATTATAATGAAGGGGCGTGTTTTTCACATACCGGCTCGGCAATCAAGCCCAGAGAAAGAGGAGCTGATGTGAGGAAGTTAGAAGAGTCTAGGAGCTGAAATGTCGGGGTGAAGGTCGGTATCGGATCTGCTTAGAGAGGCAGCTGCTCGCCTTGATGAAATGGATCAGATTATATATTACTAAGTGATCTTTATTAAATAATCTTTATAAATCTCATTCACTAAACGACCATGTTCAGACCAAGTTCTTGAGCGCTAGGCAAATACATGTAAAAGTGACCTGAATTAGCGTTATGCTAGCGCAGGGGTACTCGAACTCCGGCCTGGATCCAAACCGAAATAAGGTGGACTAAGCATATACTTTACGTGATCGTAGTCCAGTTATGGAGAGAAAAATACTTAGATATTCAGTACAAAGAAACGTTTTCCTAACGTTAGGTTAAAGTCAACCACGGTCACACCATCTGCATTTGGAAAACGCTCGGTCGCGCTATCTACACCGAAAACTCCAGTGCGCGTCTAAACCGTGTTTTACGGTAGCCGCGTGCACAGCGCACCCGGAGTAGCAGAGACTCGTGCTTCTCGTGCAGAGACTTAAAATGGAAAAGAAACTAGTTTTACACCTAAATAAATATGATTTAACGAGATCTAATCCACAAATATACACCAGAAAGACCACTTCTTATCTGTAGAACAGTGTAACGTTTTGGAGATGTTTGGAGAGCTATTAAATAAGCAAATCAAATGGTTATCATATCACAGCTATAAATTCTTAGAGATCTTATTTCATGTATCCCAGATATATGTTTGAAGTGATTACTGTATCATTTTGGAGTAATTGGATACCTAACTTAGAAAAACTTCAATACCGCCCAACCCTATATGCGTCAATTAATAGTATTCATGTTTTAATATTAATCTACAATGTAGAAAATAAATTAAATGGAAAAGTAAAGAAAAACATTGAATGAGACGTGTCCAAAATTTTGACTGGTAATCTATTTGCAAGTTGACAAACCCCAGAATTTCCCCAGATGAACGACCATAATGATTGGTTAAAAGTCCCTGATTATTAAATATTACCTGCACATTCACTGCAGAGTCCCCTTTACAATACATGTAGGTGTGATTAAAGACACCGCAGGCGTCCCGTGCACTGCATCTTCAGTACCAGGGATTTTCCCAATAGCAGGGAAATATATTGTGTTGTGCAGTAAAGCCCTCTCTGGTGGGAATTGGGTATAAGTGTGTGTATGGCACACTAACAGCCTGATTACAGAATGCACAGACTTGGAGACTTTGCTGTGTGTGTGGGTGTGTGTGAGTGTGTGTGTGTGTGAGAGTGTGTGTGTGTGAGAGTGTGTGTGAGTGTGTGTGTGTGTGTGAGTGTGTGTGTGTGTGTGTGTGTGTGTGTATGTGTGTGTGTGTGTGTGTGAGTGTGTGTGTGTGAGTGTGTGTGTGAGAGTGTGTGTGTGTGAGAGTGTGTGTGTGTGTGTGTTTGTGTGTGAGTGTGTGTGTGTGTGAGAGAGAGTGTGAGTGTGTGTGTGTGTGAGTGTGTTTGTGTGTGTGTGTGTTTGTGTGTGTGAGTGTGAGAGAGAGTGTGAGTGTTTGTGTGTGTGAGTGTGTGTGAGAGAGAGTGTGAGTGTGTGTGTGTGTGAGTGTGTTTGTGTGTGTGAGTGTGTGTGAGTGTGTGTGTGTGTGAGAGAGTGTGTGAGTGTGTGTGTGTGTGAGAGAGAGTGTGAGTGTATGTGTGTGTGAGTGTGTTTGTGTGTGAGTGTGTGTGTGTGTGTGAGTGTGTGTGTGTGAGTGTGTGTGAGAGAGAGTGTGAGTGTGTGTGTGTGTGAGTGTGTTTGTGTGTGTGAGTGTGTGTGAGTGTGTGTGTGTGTGTGAGAGAGAGTGTGAGTGTATGTGTGTGTGTGAGTGTTTGTGTGTTAGTGTGTGTGTGTGTGTGTGTGTGAGAGTGTGTGTGTGTGTGTTTATTTATATATTTGGGAATTAACTTTTTTTTAATTGTTATGATGACTTTGCCAGTTAAATGAGTGAGTACCGGTAGGTTTGGAGGCACTTGTTCAAAGACGGGTAAGACTTCTCAGGGCCAGTGAGGGGCAACCTGAGGCAGAAAGGTGTCGACCACTCAAAGCAAGTGTATGTGTAATGTGATGCTTCAGCTCCAAAAGCATCAAAGGGGGGACTGTAAGAATTAGGTGACTGGCTTACCTCCCTTCACTCAATGGCATGATTATCATAAGTAACTTACAAACCAGGGTGTCTCTCTCCAGACATGTGGAGAAAACTTTCCTCAAATGTGTGGAGGGAAAACCATTTGGCATAATTAGCAAACAAATAAGGCAAACCAAGAAGGGCTTTAACACTTCTTCTGTGAAGATGTGTAATCAACAACCATCACAATCAGAGGGATCTGGCATAGACATGAAGGTTTCATAATTTAATCAAGAGTCAGCTGCTCTCCTCTCAGTAATACACATTTGGTACCACATCCTTAACAGGAGGAGCTTAGATAGAAAGGGGTATTTTCAAATGTATATATGGTGTGTTCTTGAGCTGCTGGTGGTTCAGTTCAGCTCCGCCAAACCCGAGTTACATCCATGTATCTATATTTTTCATCAAGTTCGAAGAGACGTCCTTTTTTCTTACACTAGGCCAGGGGTGTCCAAACCTTTTTTTTGTTGGGGGCCAGAAGGAGAAATATATTTAAAGTCAGGGGCCACAGACTCTGTAATGAAACAAATAATGAAATATATCACTTTAAATAATACATTTTCCTGATTACTTTCAGTGCACCCTCTCTGCTTCTCTTTGGCCCGTTTTCCTGCGATATAACTGCGCACTCTCTCGGCTTTTAGACTCTGTGGCCCGTTTTTCTGTGCTACAACTGCGCACTCTGTCCCCTTTCAGACTGTTTGGCCTGGGCTACAACTTTAATCTCTCCGCTTTTAGACTCTTTGGCCAGTTTCTGACACCTAGCGTTCAAACTTTGAATCTCACATTATAAAAACCTGCTTAACAGCGGGCCAACTTTCATTCTATTTCTAAAATACCTCACGGGCCGCTCCTAAAAAGGAAACGGGCCCCAAATGGCCCGTGGGCAGTAGTTTGGACACCCCTGCACCCTGCATTTAGTCCACAAGCTCTGCCTCAGAGAGAGTATTTAGTACATGTGGAAACATTATCACATTTAAAAGAGCAGCTCTGAAGCCAGATAATGTTGCTAAGGTATTACAGGTGGTTGCTAAGGAATACCTAGGCAGTTGCTAAGTATTCAAAGTAGTTGCTAAGGTGTTTGAAAAGGTTTTGCTAGGCAGTTGGTAAGATGTTTCAGATGGTTGACATGTTGTTAAGGTGGTTGTTATCACATCTATGGTGATTGCTAATGTTTTGCTAGATTGTTGCTACCATATTCCAAGTGGTTGCTAAGGTGTGGATAAGCATTTGCTAAGTAAATGTCAAGTGGACGCTAAGGTGTTGCTAATTTATTACTAAGCAGTTTCCATCATATCTAAAGTGGTTGCTAATGTTTTGTTAAGGGGTTTCTATCCTATCTGTGGTGGTTGCAAATGTGTTGCAAGGCATTCTCTAAGGTATTCCAGGAGGTTGCTAAGGTGTTGCTAGGCAGTTGCAAATGTATTCCAAGTGGTTGCTAAGGCGTAGCTAATTAGTTGCTAAGATGTTCCAGGTGTTTGCTAAGATGTTCAAGGTGGTTGCTAAGGTGTTCCAGGTGGTTGCTTGGTTGTTGCTATAATATAATGGTGGTTGCTAAGGTATTGCTAGGCAGTTGCTAACATATTCCAACTGGTTGCTAAGGTGTTGCTAGGCAGTTGCTATGATTTCAGAAAAGGTTACGAAGGTGTTTCTAGGCAGTTGCTAAGTGGTTGCTAAGGTGTTGCTATGGTATCCATGTTGGTTGCTAGGTAGTTTCTAAGTGGTTGCTAAAGTGTTACTAGGTGGTTAAGGTATTACTGTGGTGTCCGTGGTGGTTGATACGGTGTTGCTAAGCATTTGCTTGGTAGTTGGTAAGGTGTTGCTAGGTGGTTGCTAAGGTGTTGCTTAAGCCATATAAGTTGGTCTTCGTATCTTAAAAATTGTGGCTGGCTATGCTGCTAACCGATATCTGTATTTATCGCAATTAAAAATGTTTCAATAGTGGTGATATAATTTTTGTGGTATTTCAATATGAATTATTTACAGAATCAGTTTTTACTGCCGCCAGTTCACAGAGCTGAGCATAATCAGCCTCCATAGACGGGCTACGTCAGTGCGTGATGACATAATCACACAGGCACGTAGCCAGACAGGCTAGGCTAAGCTTGGTTTGTCTTGTCTCTGCACAGCTCCACTCCAGGGCGGGACATTTTGAATGCAAAATGTCAGGTTCCACAAGTGATAAAGACACAGTTGATACGAGAGAGAGGACTAATTCAGTGGTGTGGAAGTGGTTTGGCTTTCAAATGTCTGTCAAACTTTAGACTTCAGTTTGCTGCAAATTGTGCCGGAGAGTGGTGCGGACTAGCAGCGGTAATACATATAATCTGTTCCACCACCTCAAGCAATTTCACTACATAAAGTATTCAGGGTCAAAAAATTAGGCACCAAAAACGTCCCTGAAACAGCACTGCCAGCATCTGCATCAACCAAAGAGAGACCATACAGCAGTCAGCAGTGGCTGCATTAATGCTGTATGACAAACAGTCAAAGCATCACACAGACATCACTAAAGCTGTAACACACTTCTTGTATAAGGACATGATGCCATTTAGTACAGTGGAAAACGAAGGCTTTAGGAAAAAGATGTTAGTCGCCGACCCCCAATATGAGCTCCCTGGCCAGAAGTATTTTACACGCACAGCTATACACAGCTTTATGGTGAAGTTAGGGAAAGGGTGGAGGAGCAGCTAAAGTCAGCATCTTATTTTGCAACCACAACTGACCAGTGGTCAAGCAGAACCTCCGAATCTTACATGACCCTGACACTTTACAGACAGAGAATCGAAGCTTGTCAGTTTAATCCTCCTGACAACATACTTTCCAGAGGACCACATGGGCAAACCAATTGCAGAGGGATCAGCGGAAGCACTCGCATCCTGGACACTCAGCGAGGACCACTAGGTCTGTATTACCACAGACAGCAGGACCAATGTCATCAAAGCTGAGTTGAACAGATGGACAAGACTACAATGCTTCGGGCATCGGCTGAACAGTTAATCTACATATGAGTGCTAGACCTATGCCAAGTTATTTTGTATATTGTATATTTTTGTTGCTAAAATAACTGCAGTAACAGATATCAATAGTAAACTTACAGCCCAACCATCCATACACATACAAACTTAGCCTATGACAGTAGTGCTTGTATATTTTTGTAGCTATTTTTATATACAGTACAGGCCAGAAGTTTGGACACACCTTCTCATTCAATGTGTTTTCTTTATTTTCATGACTATTTAGATTGTAGATTCTCACTGAAGGCATCAAAACTATGAATGAACACATGTGGAGTTTAATGTACTTAATAAAAAATGACCTGGCCTCCACAGTCACCGGACCTGAACCCAATCCAGATGGTTTGGGGTGAGCTGGACCACAGAGTGAAGGCAAAGGGGCCAACAAGTGCTAAACACCTCTGGGAACTCCTTCAAGACCGTTTCAGGTGACTACATCTTGAAGCTCATCAGTGATGGGAATAAAGGCGTTGAAATAAAAGGTGTTACTAACGCTGTTACTTTTTTCAGTAACGAGTAATTAACTAATTACTCTGACTCTTACTATAACGCCGTTACCATTTCCGACACCCCGTTACTGCACGTTACTTTAGCCGCTCAACTTCGCGCAGACAGACAAAGGTTAAAGTGTGTGTGTGTCACAAGGGAGGGGAGGATGAGATAACCGCCTAAGCAATGATTGGTATAGTAGGTATAGTAAGATTACATCTTCAGCCAATCAGAGAAAATAGGTGGGTGGGTGTTTAGAGCGCATGCATAGTGACGGGTGTTTACAGTGCATAGTGAGAGATGGAGAGTGAGGAGGACTCCAATGGCAAAACAGCCTTTTCCAGATGGAAATACTGACACTTTTTCAAACTCACTGAGGTCCTTTGCTGTCGTGCACTCTATTCATCTGTCTTATGAAACACGCACTGAGAAGGTGGGGGCCGGGGGGTGGGGGTTACGGGGGTGAGTAACACAATAGTTACTTTTACTGGTAACTAGTTACTTTTATAGTGGAGTAACTCCGTTAGTAACTCAGTTACTTTTTTGGAGAAGTAACTAGTAACTATAACTAATTACTGTTTCAAAGTAACGTGCCCAACACTGAAACTCATTAAGAGAATGCCAAGAGTGTGCAAAGCAGTAATCAGAGCAAAGGGTGGCTATTTTGAAGAAACAAGAATATAAAACATATTTTCAGTTATTTTACTTTTTTACCCCAAGATTCAAGCTTCAGTACAATCGGGAGGAGAAGAGAGAACAAATGAAAGAGAAAGCTGTGTTGCAGATGCTGAGAGAGAAAGATGTTATTCTAAGGAAAAACAAGTCCAGAGAAGCTGTGGGAGAAGCTTCTGCAGCAGGGCCACCACCCAAGAAAATGAAGCTGTATACAGAATCATCCCTTATTTGGCAACGAAATGTTGCGTCCCGTATTGAACCAATAAGGGAAGTGATTTGTCCCGTATTTCCAGAAATGTCCAATCCACACACAGATCAACACTAAATCCCTCCGCCCTGCTTCTCTGTGTGCTGCTGCAGACACATTTATTTCTCAGATTAAAAATGTTTGTACAGACACAGTGAAAGTGTTCATTGATAATAAAGCATTTCAAGCATGATTAATTGCCTTTTTGTTTACCCCTTCAAAAAAAAAACAGCACAAATTAAAATATACCACTGCTGTGTTGGGTGTTAGGCCTGGGGTGAACACGGCCCAGGGGAGAGGTGGTGGGCGTCTCTTATTTTTAATTCTAAAAGGTGGCAACCCCAGGTCCACCACTACCGACACAGAGGGCCTGAGTTCACAGCAGGCAGTTGAGAGGGGGTTTGGCAACCATCTTTTGTCTCCAGATGCTGAAAATGTCACAAATCCTCTGGATTTGTGAAATAGTCTCTCAAATAAACTTCCCCAGAGTAAGCCAACTGGTAAAACGGAACATGTGCATTTAGTCCACAAGCTCTGCCTCAGAGAGAGTATTTAGTACATGTGGAAACATTATCACATTTAAAAGAGCAGCTCTGAAGCCAGATAATGTACACCACCTTGTATTTCTTGCCAGAAAATTCTAGGATTGCCAAAGGGCATCATCAAACCTCAAATATGTTCCTGCAGCAAAATGTGTTTTAATTGTTGCAGACTTTTTTTCTGTATTTTGCACTGAACACTTTTTATGTTCTTTATTGTGGCTGAAGCACTTTTGTTAGTGTGACCGGGAAGGCATACCTCCTCAACAACAAAACAAAGCTGAGCCACGACAGCAGTCCAACCTGGGGGCTGTTCCACAAAGCGAGCTAACTCAGTAAGTCAGGCTTTTTAAGACGAGTCTGGCTCATTTTGCTCAAATTTTGGTTTCACAAAAGAGACTAGACTTAAGCCTTGTCCAGTTACTATATACATATACGTTTGTCCAAACCTGCTCTGTCCCAGGCTAGAGTTGACGCTTAGCTTAGCTGCAGCTCTTCTATTGGATGAGCCGTGTGACGCCATAGCCTTGCGGGTGAGAAACAAAATCAAGGAACAAGGTTCTGCCACGGTTTTATCCAATAAATAGCAGTGGATGCAGCAGATCATATAATATTTTTATACATTTAATTAAGTATTGTACTGTATTGGAAATGTGTCTGCACATTGCAATTTATTGGGTCAATCTTAACAAATTCAGGCCAGTGTAAAATGAAATCCAGTATTTAATCGCAGTTATTGTCCACAAAGATTTATTTGCATAAACTCTATATCACAAAAACACATTTATTAGTATTAATGATGCCCGGGTACTTTAGATGAAGTTACTTTGAAGTATATCTGTAATCCCATAATTATTTCAATTCACATATGTGATCATATTAGTTCAATGTAAATAATATAAATGTTAGGTTAATTTAATGATTCAAAAAGTGAATGGATATAGACAACTACCCTACCAATATTTGCCTACCAGTATCAGCAACAGCTGTTTTCTTTCTGGTTTCTAAAATATTTCATGCAGTTAATTAATATCATAATACATACTAAAATATGTAATTTAACATTTTCCTGCACTTTAGACTAACCTATTCTAATTGCATTTACCATTCTGGTATATTTTAATATTTAACCTTGACCTGCTGCCATGTTCATTTTAATCCCCCATGTTGCTTCTAAATCAGGATATGAATATCAAATTTCTTAATTTACTATAACATTTTGGAATGCCAATGAATGGATTCAATTTGCTTAAGCATTTAATCGGTCTGCAATTTTCATAATTAATTTTAATAACACAAGAAATGTTTCCTTTCCTTATAATTATGTGTTTATATTCATCAAACAGACGTATAAATAACTCCTGTTCAGCAGGAGAGAAAAAAACAGTGCATTTCTTCAACTCTTTCAACATTTTTCTCGGCTTTTCAGGGCTCGATTACTGAGGCTGTGTAAATACCGTGTGCACGTGCACAAGCCTTGATTACAAAAGCCTGGCTTGAATTAGTGGGAACAGGTTGAGCTGGAAGTGACTTGTTTGGCTAACTCAAGCGAGGCTTACTCAAATAAGCACTGCTTTTTTAAGCTTGCTTCGTGGAACAGCCCCCTGTTAACCCCTGTGCTGAAGTCAAACAAACCAAACAGCACATGGAGGCGGAAGGCGGAGACTGGAACTAGACTCGGCTGGTGTGCAATAACGAGACCAGCTGCAATGCAGGGCGGGAAGCATAAAAAGATTGATAGATGGATAGATAGATACTTTATTTATCCTGAAGGAAATTTAGGCATCCAGCAGCAACAACACAATACAATAAGAAACATATTCAAACATAAATTAAAACAAAGAAGAATAGAAAATATATAAGGCTATAAAAAACTTACTACACAAGGTAAACGGAGCGGTGCAGTAGATGTTGCTAACGGTCATTAAATAATTAAATAATTAACAGAGCAAAGTACAATGTGCAATGACATTGATTATGAAAGTGACTGATGTGACATAGAAATATAATATAAATATGCATCTGTAACAAATATAGTTCTAAAAGGAGAATGTGAAAATGTGAATATGCAATCATGAGTAAAGTGTACTTGAATGTAAGTGAGGTTGGGGAAGTGTTAGTGTAAATAATTAAGTGGTTGAATAATGTCCATATGGTGTGACTGGGTTAAACTCAGTCAGCAGCAGCATCCCGTCCCCGATGGGAGGAGTTAAAGAGTCTGATGGCTCTCGGAATGAAGGATTTTCTGAGTCTGTCTGTTGTGCAGCTCTGTGACAGCAGTCTGCCACTGAACACACTCCTCTGCTTCATGACGGTGGTGTGAAGTGGGTGACTATCATTGTTCATGATAGAAAGCAGTTTATCCAAAGTCCTTCTCTCAGCTATTGTAACCAGAGAGTCCAGCTCCATTCCAACCACTGCCCCGGCCCTCCTGACCAGCTTGTCCAACCGTGATGGATCTCTCCTCTTCATGTTGCCTCCCCAGCACACCACAGTGTAGAAGAGAATGCTGGCCACGTTTGATTGGTAGAACATCTGCAGAAGCTTCTTACAGATGTTAAAGGACCGCAGTCTCCTCAGGAAATAGAGCCGGCTCTGTTCCTTCCTGTACAGGGTGTCTGTATTTGTTGACCAGTCCAGTTTGTCGTCCAGCTGCAGACCAAGGTACTTGTAGGTCTTCACTGTCTCCACATCAACCCCCTCGATGGAGACTGGCTACAAGGGTGGTCCAGACCTACGGAAGTCCACCACCATCTCCTTGGTCTTGGATATGTTCAACTGCAGTTGGTTCAGTCGGCACCAAGCAACAAAGTCATCCACCTTTCTCCTGTACTCCTCCTCCTGACCACCCTTGACACACCCAACGATGGCAGTGTCATCCGAGAATTTCTGCAGATGGCACATCTCAGAGTTGTACTGGAAGTCAGATGTGTAGAGAGTATAGAAGAAGGGGGAGAGCACAGTCCCCTGTGGTGCTCCAGTGCTACTGACTACAGTCTCCGATGTACCGTCAGTGAGCCTCACGTACTGTGGTCTGCAGGTGAGGTAGTCAGTGATCCAGGACACCAGGTGAGGATCCACATTCATCTTCACCAGCTTGTCTCTGAGAAGTGGAGGCTGGATGATGTTAAAAACACTGGAGAAATAAAAAAAAACATGATTCTCACAGCACTACTCCCCTTGTCCAGATAAGAATAGGTTCGGTGGAGGAGGTAGATGATGGCATCCTCAACACCAATCTTCTTCTGATATGCAAACTGAAGAAGGTCCAGTGCATGCTTTACCTGGGGTCTGAGGAGTGGGAGAAGCAGTCGTTCCATGGTCTTCATAATGTGGGAGGTCAAAGCTACTGGCCTGAAGTCATTGAGCTCACTGGGGTGAGGTTTCTTGGGAACAGGGACCAGGCATGAAGTTTTCTACAGCGTAGGATCCCTCCCCAACTGCAGGCTCATGTTGAAGATGTTCGACAGAGTTAACCCAAGTTCAAAGGCGCTGACAGTGCTGACAGTCTGTGGAAGGGAGACCTGAGCAGCACTCAGAAGAGGTAGGGAGATGTCCAGTGGGGCAGAGGCTGAGGTTGCAGCGGTTATAGAAGGGATTGAGTTCGTTCGCTCTCTCCACACCACCAGCTGTTGCACTATCACTCTTTGGCTTGCACCCCGTGATTGTCCTTGTACCAGACTTTCTTCATGTTGTTAACTTGTAACTTCTGCTCAACCTTCTTCCTGTAGGTCTCCTTAGCCTCCTTTAAGCAGGACTTGAGTTCACGCTGAATATTCTTCAACTCCTCCTGTTTCTTGTCTTTAAAGGCCCTCTTCTTTTTGTTTAAGAGGTCCTTTACATCACTTGTAATCCAGGGCTTGTTGTTGGCAAAGCAGTGAACAGTTATTACAGGAACCACAATGTCCATGCAAAAGTTCAGATAGTCAGTTGTGCAGTCTGCTACCCCCTCAATGTCCTCGTCGTGAGAGGAGGCCAGAGGAGTCGCATTCGGGGGAGAGTTCTCAAGGAGACAGCACCTACTGACGGCTTTCTCTCGTCATATTTCCACATAGGTTCAGCAACGGACTCGGAGCCATAAGAAACGTCCCTCTGGCTGGAGCTGCTCCCTCTGTGCTTCTCCACTCACACCTCCTCCCCTCTGCTCACCACTGCCTCCAAAGCTAAGAGGATTGGACCTGCATGCCTTCAATGGAGAGCCAAGTAAAAGGCGTGCCCTGGCATATTCTTTATGTTGTTTTTTTGTTGTCATATTTTTTGCACCAATTTTCAGGCTCAGTGAATTTTCATTGAATTTTCAGGCCTAACTGAATTGTTTTTGTTTATAATTTTGAAAATAAAAGTACTGTGGTTTGCCCAATTTGGTTTCCTGGCCTCTGTGTGTTCTGCCCTCTGATGGTCCCAGTCACATTAGCTTATGTTGTCACTTAAGCTATAAGTTATTTCTAGTTGATAAAGCCTATAGGTTTGTTTATTTGACGAGGATATTTCCTTCCTTTTATAAATAAGGGTTTTTTATATGCGTTTTCCTGGTTAAGGCACTTTTGTTTTAACCTGTTAAATTTGTTTACAAAAGAATAAGAAGATGTGCCTCTGTTGTAATTAAAAGTAAACTATTTTATATTGATAATGCCTGGGTTTATGTTTGTCAGGGAGGCCTTCAGAGTATTTATATCAATATCAAAATTATATCATATTGATCGAAATTATGGACTATATTGCAATATAAATCTGAGTAGCCCTGCTAACTGCGCGGGCTAAGCTGCTACCCACGGCTGGCTATGATGCTAATCACAGCTGGCTATGCTGCTACCTGGGGCTAGCTACGCTGCTAGCCATGGCTGGCTATGATGCTAATCGTGGATGGTTATGCTGCTAACTGTGCTGGCAATGCTGCTAACCGCAGCTAAGTAGCCATGCTAACTGCACTGGCTATGAGGCTAAACAAAGCTGAGTAGCCCTGCTAACTGTGCCTGGCTATGCTGCTAATCGAAGCTGGCTATGCTGCTAACTGCGGCTGGCTATGATGCTAGTCGTGTCTGGCTATGATGCTAATCGTGGCTGGGTATGATGCTAAGCGCGGCAGGCTATGATGCTAATCGCCGCTGGCTATGATGCTAATTGGAGCTGGGTATGATGCTAAGCGCGGCTTGATATGCTGCTAACCTGACCTGGTTAAGAGCTTGCTAACCGGGGCTGGCTATGCACTCTATAGGAGAGAAATCTGTTTAATTAAAATCCAGCACCCAACGGTGCTCATTTGACTTTGAAAGAATTTTATTTTTTTAGTAGTTGTGTTTTGGTAGGCGCCCCCCCAGCACTGAGACATGCTTAATTAGAAAGGAAACAAGGCGACACCCTTGATCTTTTGATGTAGGCCTCCTTATAAGCGTTTCTTAATGCATCTTTTAATCCAGTGTGCCTTATATATGAAAATAGACCAGAAAAAGGCGTTCATTGATAATGCGCTTTATAATACGGTGCGCCATATAGTGCAAAAAATATTGTGCCACCCTTGGAAACAACAAATGCAATCAAGCTATTCTGATAACTGGCAATTATTCTTTCACATTTCTGGAGAAGTTTTGTGTAACTCTTATTTGCAGAATTGTAGTTATTTAGCAACATTGAAGGGTTTTCGAGCAGTAATGACCTGTTTAAGATAATGCCACAGCATCTCCATCAGACTTGCCACTTCAAAATCTTCAGCAAAAACAAAAGAAACCTGTAAGCAGGCAAATCATTTTTGACAGTTTTCTTGATATTAGAGCCAGATTCAGGAAACACCACACCAACATCACCACATTTAAAATTATACTATAGTATAATTTGGACGCAGGATGCAAGAGAAGCCATATAGAAAACAAATAAAGTAAAAAAAAACTTGAAAGACTTGAAAATAAACAGAACTAAGACAAGATAGACAACACTATATACTAATAAAAATTCAGATTCAGAGAACAAACAACAACAGATTAAACAAAGAACAACAGTGGATCAATCAAAGCACAATAGAGAACATGGGGTCTATGTAGAGCTGAGGAAACAAGGAACACCTGGGTCAGATAACGAGGGGGTGGAGTGTCAGATATTTGAGAACACTGATGACAGGGCGAGGATAGGACAAAGACAACAACGATACAGGGTCATGTGCTTAAAGGGCACATGGGGGAAGGAAACAGGCAGGAAAAGACATAATAAGGTAGGCAGAAAGGTAAGACAAGATCAGGAAGGACAAAGAAAGTAAAAAAAAGGAAGCTAAGGTGTGACAGTTCTGCCCTTCATATAAATTGTAGATCTTATGATGAGAAGTGAAAGAAGAAGGGACAATAGATTCTAAGAATTTGTTCTATTTATATTATCGTTTCTGTGGTAATATTTATTAAGATCCAACTGAGCATAAATTCAATATGATTAAAAACTTTAAGGAACATGGCCTTGAAATATGTAAGAAATTAAGAAGGCTATATATATACATATATATATATATATATATATGGCTAGCTAACGCATTACCAGAGAAAATACTCTATAAATCACTTCAAGACACATGCAAGAGATCACATGCAATAGGGAGCATCAACATGGAAATAAATAAAAATTAATTAAATGAATTGTTAATAAAGGTTGTTCCATTAATAAATTAAATGTACTTCAAATAAACATAGAAAAGACGGAGAGCAAGAGTTATTTTTTATACAGGAAAAGCTAATAAAAAATGTTGGTGTGTGTGTGTGTGTGTGTGTGAGTGTGTGTGTGTGTGTGTGTAAGACTGGCATCAACTGATAAAGTAATAATCTTACCTCAGTATCTCCAGTTTACAGTGTTCATTCTTCAGCCCGACACAGAGTTTCTCCACTCCTGAATCTTCCACAATTGGATTTATACTCAGGTGCAGCTCTTTCAGTTTAGAGTTCCCTGATTGGAGAACTTCAGCCAGATCTTTACAGCTTCTTCCTGTGAGATCACAGTATTCCAACCTGGAAAAGAGAAAAACACATCAGGAAAGTAAAAAAAAAGTACCGTAAGCTAAGGTGTGACAGTTCTGCCCTTCATATAAATTGTAGATCTTATGATGAGAAGTGAAAGAAGAATGCTTACTAGAATAATTTTTTTACTTTACAAACATATTTGGTCACTCAGTTCAGTCTTGTTGCATGTAAACATACATCTGATTAAAGTACCTATTTAAAAGCATATTTATAGATGTTTGGATAGAGCACCATCCCACTCATCATATCTATTGAACCATTAATGCAATTTAAAGTAGATTTGCCCATTTCAGAATTTTACTTTAGCTTTTTTCAGCTTCAGTGCCTTTCTGAGATTCTGTAATTCTGAGAGTTGCCTGTAATTTAGGTGCACAAGCTCATTACCTTGTTGATTAGGACTGGCTGTTACTGAGATCACATGTATTGAAACTTGACAGTGCATCAAATCAAGAAAAAATCTAATATACTAATACTAATAATTCATGTTTAGTAGAAAAAAAACAAGATTCTTACCTAAACAGTCATAATAAGCAACGTTATGAGCAAACAAAAAAAAGACAATAGATTATAAGAATTTGTTCTATTTATATTATCGTTTCTGTGGTAATATTTATTAAGATCCAACTGAGCATAAATTCAATATGATTAAAAACTTAAAGGAACACGGCCTTGAAATATGTAAGAAATTAAGAAGGCTATGTATATATATATATATATATATATATATATATATATATATATATGTATATATATTATGGCAAGCCAATCAGGAAACATATAATAAAAGCTGATATATATATATAATGAAAGTCGATATATATATAATGAAAGCGATATATATATATAATGAAAGCGATATATATATAATGAAAGCCGATATATATATAATAAAAGCCGATATATATATAATGAAAGCCGATATATATAATGAACTCTGATATATATATAATGAAAGCCGATATATATAATGAACTCTGATATATATATATATAATGAAAGCTGATATATATAATGAAAGCTGATATATATATATAATGAAAGTGATATATATATAATAAAAGCGATATATATAATGAACTCTGATATAGATATATATATAATGAAAGTGATATATATATAATGAAAGTGATATATATATATATATAATGAAAGCGATATATATATAATGAACTCTGATATATATATATATATATATATATATATATATATATATATATATATATATATATAATGAAAGCTGATATATATATATATATATATATATATATATATATATATATATATATATATATATATATATAATAAAAGCTGATATATAATGAAAGCTGTTAAGACCCTTTAAGAGGTAAACGGGTGGTCCGCACAGTCAGCCTGAGAGACTGAAGGTGGCGTTGTGGTTCAGCCGGCCGCAGCTCCTCGCGTAGGGGATGCCGACCACCGGCAGGCATTTCCCTTATAGGGAAATATAGGGATTTGGGAAACTAATTATTAATTATTTTTTAATTAATTAAATCTCATTTTAAATATTTATTTAACATTTTAAGCAATTATTTCTTTATTCATTTATTTATATGATATTGTTACAAATAACACTCCATAAGTTTTTTTAACAACAGCAGCTAGCTTGGGGGGAAAAATAGGAACAGGAAATTAAATCATCAGGAAAAGGAAGTAAGGATAACACTGATATATATATAATGAACTCTGATATATATATATATATATATATATATATATATATATATAATGAAAGCTGATATATATATAATGAACTTTGATATATATATAATGAAAGCTGATATATATATATATATATATATATATATATATATATATATATATATATATATATAATGAACTCTGATATATATATAATAAACTCTGATATATATATGATGAAAGCTGATATATATATATATATATATATATATAAAGTGATATAATGAAAGCTGATATATATATAATGAAAGCTGATATATAAATAATGAACGCTGGGAGACCGTCCCCGGCTCGGGGAAAGCAGCTCGCGGGCCGGAGCTTTTTTGCCACCTTCGCCCCCTGACACTTTAAAGCCAGTCCGAGGCCGGTCGCGCCGCACCTCCGTGGAGAGAATGCGCCGCGCTGCCTGCCGGTGGTCGGCATCCCCTGCGCGAGGAGCTGCGGCCGGCTGAACCACAACGCCACCTTCAGTCTCTCAGGCTGACTGTGCGGACCACCCGTTTACCTCTTAAAGGGTCTTAACAGCTTTCATTATATATATATCAGCTTTTATTATATATATATCAGCTTTCATTTTATATATATATATATATATATATATATATATATATATATATATATCAGAGATCATTATATATATATCGCTTTCATTATATATATATCACTTTCATTATATATATATCACTTTCATTATATATATATATATATATATATATATCAGAGTTCATTATATATATATCGCTTTTATTATATATATATATCAGCGTTCATTATATATATATCAGCTTTCATTATATATATATCAGCTTTTATTATATATATATCAGAGTTCATTATATATATATCGCTTTCATTATATATATATCACTTTCATTATATATATATATCAGAGTTCATTATATATATATATATATATCGCTTTTATTATATATATATCGCTTTCATTATATATATATATCACTTTCATTATATATATATATCACTTTCATTATATATATATATATATATCAGAGTTCATTATATATATATATATATATATCAGAGTTCATTATATATATATCACTTTTATTATATATATATCAGCTTTCATTATATATATATATATATCAGAGTTCATTATATATATATCGCTTTTATTATATATATATCAGCTTTCATTATATATATATCGGCTTTCATTATATATATATCGGCTTTCATTATATATATATATCGCTTTTATTATATATATATCAGCTTTCATTTTATATATATATCGGCTTTCATTATATATATATATATCGCTTTCATTTTATATATATATCGGCTTTCATTTTATATATATATCGGCTTTCATTATATATATATCGGCTTTCATTATATATATATCGCTTTCATTATATATATATCGGCTTTCATTATATATATATCGCTTTCATTATATATATCGGCTTTCATTATATATATATCGGCTTTCATTATATATATATATCGCTTTCATTATATATATATATCAGCTTTCATTATATATATATATCAGCTTTCATTTTATATATATATATCGGCTTTCATTATATATATATATCGCTTTCATTATATATATATCGGTTTTCATTATATATATATCGGCTTTCATTATATATATATCGGCTTTCATTATATATATATCGCTTTCATTATATATATCGGCTTTCATTATATATATATAGGCTTTCATTATATATATATCAGCTTTTATTATATATTTCCTGTTTGGCTTGCCATAATATATATATATATATATATATATATATATATATATATATATATATATATATATATATATATATATATATATATATATATATATATACGTATATATAACGCATTACCAGAGAAAATACTCTATAAATCACTTCAAGACACATGCAAGAGATCACATGCAATAGGGAGCATCAACATGGAAATAAATAAAAATTAATTAAATGAATTGTTAATAAAGGTTGTTCCATTAATAAATTAAATGTACTTCAAATAAACATAGAAAAGACGGAGAGCAAGAGTTATTTTTTATACAGGAAAAGCTAATAAAAAATGTTGGTGTGTGTGTGTGTGTGTGTGTGTGTGTGTAAGACTGGCATCAACTGATAAAGTAATAATCTTACCTCAGTATCTCCAGTTTACAGTGTTCATTCTTCAGCCCGACACAGAGTTTCTCCACTCCTGAATCTTCCACATTTGGATTTATACTCAGGTGCAGCTCTTTCAGTTTAGAGTTCCCTGATTTGAGAACTTCAGCCAGATCTTTACAGCTTCTTCCTGTGAGATCACATTCTTCCAACCTGGAAAAGAGAAAAACACATCAGGAACTCTGTCTGTCTCTCTCTCTTTGTCTCTCTCTCTCTCTCTCTCTCTCTCTCTCTCTTTCTTACAAACAAAGATACAGAATTTCTGAATCAGAGATACAACAAGACTAAACAAGCTAAATCCTGCTATACTGCTACTGTCTGCATGACCTTTATAAAATGAAGATTTAAATGAAAACTGAAAATCTATAAACAGTCAGTGGATGTAATGCATTGTAAAGCTGCAGTGCTGCTGGATTTCAGGTTTTCATGGGTTTGGGGTATTGTGTCATTGAGCATGTATTTGTCTGTGTTTGTGTCCTTCAGTTCCTGTCAGTTTGTGTCCATTTTTTTTACTATACACGTCATTTTAATATTTATTTATTATTATTTATTATTATTGGCTATTGGGGTGTCACGTAACGCAATAAGGGTGAATTTCACTGAGAAGTGAGCTCCACACTCCACTGCTCTTATTTATCCTTTTATTTTATACTTTAAGTTTTGTACTTGGTTTGGTGAATAATATCTGCAAAAGCCTAAAGATGTCGAAAGATCTAAGATCTAAGAGACCAAGATGGGAGGGACACATCTGAACTGCTAGGGGCGCCACAATTGCACGACATGGGGCAAGATATTGGAAACATTTTTGCAGCCTTAACCAAGATTTCTAGTGACCTGGAAGATCTGGAAGAAATACGCTGCACCACTACCCTGGTAGAATCAAAGCTTTCAGATCTATTTACATGGTTCGAGGAGGTTTGAGAAAGGGGTGGAATACCTCGAGTTGGTTGAGAAGGACCGAGAGTTTAAAAAAGCGGCGCTTATTTGAGTAAGCCTCGCTTGAGTTAGCCACACAATTTACTTCCAGTTAGTTCCGTTCCACTAACGCAATCCAAACTTAACCTGTTCCCACTAATTCAAGCCAGACTTTTGTAATCAAGGCTCACGCACGTGCACACGGTATTAACACAGCCTCAGTAATCGAGCCCTGAAAAGCTGAGAAAAATGTTTAAAGAGGTGAAGGAATGTGCTGCTTTTTTCTCTCTCCTGCTGAGCAGGAGTTCCTAATACGTATATAAAAACATAATTATATACATATTACATATTATAGGAAAGTGAACACTTCTTGTATTAATAAAGCCAGAGAAAGCTGCCTGGCAGAAATTAATCAATTTTATTGGCAATTCAAAATGTAGTAAATTAAGAAAATTCATAATTATATCCTGATTTAGAAGCAACATGGGGGGAGTAAAAAGAACATGGCAGCAGGTCAAGGTTAAATATAAACATATACCAGAATGGTAAGTGCAATTCCAATTGGTTAGTCTAATGTGCAGGGAAATGTTAAATTACATATTTTAGTGTGTATTATGATATAAATTAACTGCATGAAATATTGTAGCATCCAGAAGGAAAAGAGCTATAGCTGCTACTGGTGGTGGGCCTCCTCTAGCAGCCCTCACTCCTGCAGAAGACCTAGCTTTAGACCAAAACCTCAGACGTCCCATCATTGCAGGAATTGAGGGAGGAACATCATCTGATCCTGTCTGTCTCTATGCAACAGATCCTTATGTACAGGATAGGTTCAGTTGTTTCTCAGATTTTACATTTTATTATTATAGAATTTATTAGAATCTTTATTGTATCTGATGAATTTATATTTCACAGTGGATCTGTTCTGTCCCGGAATGACCTTGGAGCTGGTAGCCTGAAAGCTCTGTGCACTACCTACGCTCCCTCATCTACTGGATTGTCTTCATATGAGCGCCATTATCAATCACTGCCTACAGCAGGAGTGTCCAAACTTTTCTTGTTGTGGACCAGAGATTCTGTAATAAAACAAATAATGACATATACTATTTATAATAGTACATTTATTTTCTTGATTACGATCATTTACACATCATTTTACTTGAGTTTAAATACCTCTCGGGCCACTCCAAAAAAGAAAAACGGGCCGCAAATGGCCCTTCGGTCCATAGTTTGGACACCCCTGGCCTACAGCCTTCAATGTTGGCTGCTCTTTTTATAGCCAACAATTTCAGCCAATTTATATCACCTGTATGCAAATACTGGTAAGCAGTGTTGGGAAGGTTACTTTTAAAATGTAATCCCTTACAGATTACTGATTACATCACTCAAAATGTAATTTGTAACGTAATCAGTTACATTACTTCAAGTGAGTAACGTAATCTGATTACTTTGGATTACTTTAAATTTTTACATTTTTTTAAGCCTGAATGAATGTAGCAACCACATATTGCATATTATCCTTTTATTTTTCTTCCCAGTTAACAAATAGATAAACAAATAAAACAGCCTTTTCAATCACCCTATAAAAATACTTATGAAACCATTTCATCAAACAATTTCATGAAACACTTCTATAAATTGATGATAAAACCATTTAACACCAAACAATGTAACAACAACTGTAAGCTATCTACTTGCAGGTTTGCCACCAGTGTTAATTTTGACAACAAATTTTGATTTAGTCTTAGTCATAGTCTTGTGACGAAAATAGTATTTAGTTTTAGTCACAATTTAGTCATCTGAAATGTTTTTAGGTTTAGTCGACTTAATGTCATAAGAATATAGTCTGTAATATAAAATTACAGTAAATTTAGTCGACTAAAATGTAAAGGGTGTAAATGTAAATGATTTTTCATCAGTTCCCTTGAATTATTAACTCTACATGTATACGACATGAAACGTTTAATAACCACTTGAGTAATATTGTTAATGTTTGAAAGTGAAATATATTTATATATGATTTAATGTATATTATTATTATTATTATTATTATTAGTGTGATTGCAGTATGCAATCACAGTATTGATCTTCTTAAGTCTGTTTCTTATTATTATTATTAGTGTGATTGCAGTAATGCAATCACAGTATTGTTCTTCTTAAGTCTTATTCTTCTTCTTATTATTAGTGTGATTGCAGTAATGCAATCACAGTACTGATCTTCTTAAGTCTTATTAGTGTGATTGCAGTAATGCAATCACAGTATTGTTCTTCTTAAGTCTTATTCTTCTTCTTATTATTATTATTATTAGTGTGATTGCAGTAATGCAATCACAGTATTGTTCTTCTTAAGTCTTATTCTTATTAGTGTGATTGCAGTAATGCAATCACAGTATTGTTCTTCTTAAGTCTTATTCTTATTATTATTATTAGTGTGATTGCAGTAATGCAATCACAGTATTGTTCTTCTTAAGTCTTATTCTTCTTCTTCTTATTATTAGTGTGATTGCAGTAATGCAATCACAGTATTGTTCTTCTTAAGTCTTATTCTTCTTCTTCTTCTTCTTCTTATTAGTGTGATTGCAGATCACACTATTGATCTTCTTAAGTCTGTTTCTTATTATTATTATTATTAGTGTGATTGCAGTAATGCAATCACAGTATTGTTCTTCTTAAGTCTTATTCTTCTTATTAGTGTGATTGCAGTAATGCAATCACAGTATTGTTCTTCTTAAGTCTTATTCTTCTTATTAGTGTGATTGCAGTAATGCAATCAAAGTATTGTTCTTCTTAAGTCTTATTCTTCTTCTTCTTATTATTAGTGTGATTGCAGTAATGCAATCACAGTATTGTTCTTCTTAAGTCTTATTAGTGTGATTGCAGTATGCAATCACAGTACTGTTCTTCTTAAGTCTTATTCTTATTATTATTATTCCACCTGTTTTTTGTCCGGTTAACTAGTGCCGCAGTTTTCGAAATATCGACTTCGTTCAAAAGAGAAAACGTGCGTCCATATCGGGAATGGTGGGCTTGTATACAGCTTTCCGATCGGACTTACGTTTTTCGTAAAAACTTCGTAAGTACGCGTTTTTTTGACCATTGAAAATGAATGGGCAAAACTTTGCACGCCCGTGGACGTCGCAATTTTTGAAATACGAAGATGAAACCAATTGAGGACCTGTAGAACTTATTGAGCTCTTTCCGAAAATATGCGTTACGAAAAGTTACGTCGTACGGATTTCGTACGATTGTCGTACGAAGTGGCCCCATTGGAATGAATGGGGCCAATCGGAGGACGGCAGCTAGATCGAAGGACAGGTAGCTAGAACTCCAGTACTGTGTGTAATGGAGCAGCTATGGGATAAAACAGCATTAGGTCAAAAGTTTGGACACCCCGGCCCCCCAGTACTGTGTGTAATGGAGCCACGGGTCAAAAGTTTGGACACCCCGGCCCCCCAGTACTGTGTGTAATAGAGCCACGGGTCAAAAGTTTGGACACCCCCGAACGGCCAGAGCAACCTAGCGTGCATAGCTGATTGATGTATTTGCACGTTGCGTAGCAACGTGCAAACACCATTTAATCAAATTTATGCATATACATCACCTAGCAACCACCTAGAAACACCATAGCAACCACCCAGGATACCATAGCAACACCTTAGCAACCACCTAGCAACTGCTTAGTAGTGACCTACCAACCACTTAGCAACACCAAAGCAACCACCCTGGATACCATAGCAACACCTTAGCAACCGCCTAGCAACACCATAGCAACCACCTAGCAACCATCTAGCAACACCTTAGCAACCACCCCGGATACCATAGCAACACCTTAGCAACCGCCTAGCAACACCATAGCAACCACTTAGCAACACCTTAGCAACCACCCCGGATACCATAGCAACACCTTAGCAACCGCCTAGCAACACCCTAGCAACCACCTAGCAACCACCTAGCAACACCTTAGCAACCACCCTGGATACCATAGCAACACCTTAGCAACCGCCTAGCAACACCCTAGCAACCACCTAGCAACCACCTACCAACACCTTAGCAACCACCCCGGATACCATAGCAACACCTTAGCAACCGCCTAGCAACACCTTAGCAACCACCTAGCAACACCTTAGCAACCACCCCGGATACCATAGCAACACCTTAGTAACCGCCTAGCAACACCCTAGCAACCACCTAGCAACACCTTAGCAACCACCCCGGATACCTTAGCAACACCTTAGCAACCGCCTAGCAACACCCTAGCAACCACCTAGCAACCACCTAGCAACACCTTAGCAACCACCCCGGATACCATAGCAACACCTTAGCAACCGCCTAGCAACACCCTAGCAACCACCTAGCAACACCTTAGCAACCACCCCGGATACCATAGCAACACCTTAGCAACCGCCTAGCAACACCCTAGCAACCACCTAGCAACCACCTAGCAACACCTTAGCAACCACCCCGGATACCATAGCAACACCTTAGCAACCGCCTAGCAACACCTTAGCAACCACCTAGCAACACCTTAGCAGATACCAGCCAGCACTGCAATCACACTCGCAGTTTCTGCAGGAACTGCAATCTAGTTATTATTATTAGTGTGATTGCAGTAATGCAATCACAGTATTGTTCTTCTTAAGTCTTATTCTTCTTCTTCTTCTTATTATTATTATTAGTGTGATTGCAGTAATGCAATCACAGTATTGTTCTTCTTAAGTCTTATTCTTATTAGTGTGATTGCAGTAATGCAATCACAGTACTGATCTTCTTAAGTCTTATTCTTCTTCTTCTTCTTCTTCTTCTTCTTCTTATTATTATTCCACCTGTTTTTTGTCCGGTTAACTAGTGCCGCAGTTTTCGAAATATCGACTTCGTTCAAAAGAGAAAACGTGCGTCCATATCGGGAATGGTGGGCTTGTATACAGCTTTCCGATCGGACTTACGTTTTTCGTAAAAACTTCGTAAGTACGCGTTTTTTTGCCCATAGAAAATGAATGGGCAGAACTTTGCACGTCCGTGGACGTCGCAATTTTTGAAATACTAAGATGAAACCAATTGAGGACCTGTAGAACTTATTGAGCTCTTTCCGAAAATATGCGTTACGAAAAGTTACGACGTACGGATTTCGTACGAATGTCGTACGAAGTGGCCCCATTGGAATGAATGGGGCCAATCGGAGGACGGCAGCTAGATCGAAGGACAGCTAGAACTCCAGTACTGTGAGTGTATGGAGCAGCTATGGGATAAAACAGCATTAGGTCAAAAGTTTGGACACCCCGGCCCCCCAGTACTGTGTGTAATGGAGCCACGGGTCAAAAGTTTGGACACCCCGGCCCCCCAGTACTGTGTGTAATGGAGCCACGGGTCAAAAGTTTGGACACCCCCGAACGGCCAGAGCAACCTAGCGTGCATAGCTGATTGATGTATTTGCACGTTGCGTAGCAACGTGCAAACACCATTTAATCAAATTTATGCATATACATCACCTAGCAACCACCTAGAAACACCATAGCAACCACCCTGGATACCATAGCAACACCTTAGCAACCGCCTAGCAACACCATAGCAACCACCTAGCAACCATCTAGCAACACCTTAGCAACCACCCCAGATACCATAGCAACACCTTAGCAACCGCCTAGCAACACCCTAGCAACCACCTAGCAACCACCTAGCAACACCTTAGCAACCACCCCGGATACCATAGCAACACCTTAGCAACCGCCTAGCAACACCCTAGCAACCACCTAGCAACCACCTAGCAACACCTTAGCAACCACCCCGGATACCATAGCAACACCTTAGCAACCGCCTAGCAACACCCTAGCAACCACCTAGCAACACCTTAGCAACCACCCCAGATACCATAGCAACACCTTAGCAACCGCCTAGCAACACCCTAGCAACCACCTAGCAACCACCTAGCAACACCTTAGTAACCACCCCAGATACCATAGCAACACCTTAGCAACCGCCTAGCAACACCCTAGCAACCACCTAGCAACCACCTAGCAACACCTTAGCAACCACCCCGGATACCATAGCAACACCTTAGCAACCGCCTAGCAACACCCTAGCAACCACCTAGCAACCACCTAGCAACACCTTAGCAACCACCCCGGATACCATAGCAACACCTTAGCAACCGCCTAGCAACACCATAGCAACCACCTAGCAACCATCTAGCAACACCTTAGCAACCACCCCAGATACCATAGCAACACCTTAGCAACCGCCTAGCAACACCCTAGCAACCACCTAGCAACCACCTAGCAACACCTTAGCAACCACCCCGGATACCATAGCAACACCTTAGCAACCGCCTAGCAACACCCTAGCAACCACCTAGCAACCACCTAGCAACACCTTAGCAACCACCCCGGATACCATAGCAACACCTTAGCAACCGCCTAGCAACACCCTAGCAACCACCTAGCAACACCTTAGCAACCACCCCAGATACCATAGCAACACCTTAGCAACCGCCTAGCAACACCCTAGCAACCACCTAGCAACCACCTAGCAACACCTTAGTAACCACCCCAGATACCATAGCAACACCTTAGCAACCGCCTAGCAACACCCTAGCAACCACCTAGCAACCACCTAGCAACACCTTAGCAACCACCCCGGATACCATAGCAACACCTTAGCAACCGCCTAGCAACACCCTAGCAACCACCTAGCAACACCTTAGCAACCACCCCGGATACCATAGCAACACCTTAGCAACCACCTAGCAACCGCCTAGCAACACCCTAGCAACACCTTAGAAACCACCCCGGATACCATAGCAACACCTTAGTAACCGCCTAGCAACACCCTAGCAACCACCTAGCAACCACCTAGCAACACCTTAGCAACCACCCCGGATACCATAGCAACACCTTAGCAACCGCCTAGCAACACCCTAGCAACCACCTAGCAACACCTTAGCAACCACCCCAGATACCATAGCAACACCTTAGCAACCGCCTAGCAACACCTTAGCAACCACCTAGCAACACCTTAGCAACCACCCCGGATACCATAGCAACACCTTAGCAACCACCCCGGATACCATAGCAACACCTTAGCAACCGCCTAGCAACACCCTAGCAACCACCTAGCAACACCTTAGCAACCACCCCGGATACCATAGCAACACCTTAGCAACCGCCTAGCAACACCTTAGCAACCACCTACCAACCACTTAGCAACACCTTAGCAACCACCCCGGATACCATAGCAACACCTTAGCAACCGCCTAGCAACACCCTAGCAACCACCTAGCAACCACCTAGCAACACCTTAGCAACCACCCCGGATACCATAGCAACACCTTAGCAACCACCTAGCAACCGCCTAGCAACACCCTAGCAACCACCTAGCAACCACCTAGCAACACCTTAGCAACCACCCCGGATACCATAGCAACACCTTAGTAACCGCCTAGCAACACCCTAGCAACCACCTAGCAACCACCTAGCAACACCTTAGCAACCACCCCGGATACCATAGCAACACCTTAGCAACCGCCTAGCAACACCCTAGCAACCACCTAGCAACCACCTAGCAACACCTTAGCAACCACCCCAGATACCATAGCAACACCTTAGCAACCGCCTAGCAACACCTTAGCAACCACCTAGCAACACCTTAGCAACCACCCCGGATACCATAGCAACACCTTAGCAACCACCCCGGACACCATAGCAACACCTTAGCAACCGCCTAGCAACACCCTAGCAACCACCTAGCAACACCTTAGCAACCACCCCGGATACCATAGCAACACCTTAGCAACCGCCTAGCAACACCCTAGCAACCACCTAGCAACACCTTAGCAACCACCCCGGATACCATAGCAACACCTTAGCAACCGCCTAGCAACACCCTAGCAACCACCTAGCAACACCTTAGCAACCATCCTGGATACCATAGCAACACCTTAGCAACCGCCTAGCAATACCTTAGCAACCACCTAGCAACATCTTAGCAACCACCCCGGATACCACAGCAACACCTTAGCAACCACCTAGCAACACCTTAGCAACCACCTAGCAACACCTTAGCAGATACCAGCCAGCACTGCAATCACACTCGCAGTTTCTGCAGGAACTGCAATCTAGTTATTATTATTATTCCACCTGTTTTTTGTCCGGTTAACTAGTGCCGCAGTTTTCGAAATATCGACTTCGTTCAAAAGAGAAAACGTGCGTCCATATCGGGAATGGTGGGCTTGTATACAGCTTTCCGATCGGACTTACGTTTTTCGTAAAAACTTCGTAAGTACGCGTTTTTTTGCCCATAGAAAATGAATGGGCAGAACTTTGCACGTCCGTGGACGTCGCAATTTTTGAAATACTAAGATGAAACCAATTGAGGACCTGTAGAACTTATTGAGCTCTTTCCGAAAATATGCGTTACGAAAAGTTACGACGTACGGATTTCGTACGAATGTCGTACGAAGTGGCCCCATTGGAATGAATGGGGCCAATCGGAGGACGGCAGCTAGATCGAAGGACAGGTAGCTAGAACTCCAGTACTGTGAGTGTATGGAGCAGCTATGGGATAAAACAGCATTAGGTCAAAAGTTTGGACACCCCGGCCCCCCAGTACTGTGTGTAATGGAGCCACGGGTCAAAAGTTTGGACACCCCGGCCCCCCAGTACTGTGTGTAATGGAGCCACGGGTCAAAAGTTTGGACACCCCCGAACGGCCAGAGCAACCTAGCGTGCATAGCTGATTGATGTATTTGCACGTTGCGTAGCAACGTGCAAACACCATTTAATCAAATTTATGCATATACATCACCTAGCAACCACCTAGAAACACCATAGCAACCACCCTGGATACCATAGCAACACCTTAGCAACCGCCTAGCAACACCATAGCAACCACCTAGCAACCATCTAGCAACACCTTAGCAACCACCCCAGATACCATAGCAACACCTTAGCAACCGCCTAGCAACACCCTAGCAACCACCTAGCAACCACCTAGCAACACCTTAGCAACCACCCCGGATACCATAGCAACACCTTAGCAACCGCCTAGCAACACCCTAGCAACCACCTAGCAACCACCTAGCAACGCCTTAGCAACCACCCCGGATACCATAGCAACACCTTAGCAACCGCCTAGCAACACCCTAGCAACCACCTAGCAACACCTTAGCAACCACCCCGGATACCATAGCAACACCTTAGCAACCGCCTAGCAACACCCTAGCAACCACCTAGCAACACCCTAGCAACACCTTAGCAACCACCCCGGATACCATAGCAACACCTTAGCAACCGCCTAGCAACACCCTAGCAACCACCTAGCAACCACCTAGCAACACCTTAGCAACCACCCCGGATACCATAGCAACACCTTAGCAACCGCTTAGCAACACCCTAGCAACCACCTAGCAACACCTTAGCAACCACCAAAGATACCATAGCAACACCTTAGCAACCGCCTAGCAACACCCTAGCAACGACCTAGCAACCACCTAGCAACACCTTAGCAACCACCACGGATACCATAGCAACACCTTAGCAACCGCCTAGCAACACCCTAGCAACCACCTAGCAACCACCTAGCAACACCTTAGCAACCACCCCGGATACCATAGCAACACCTTAGCAACCGCCTAGCCACCACCTAGCAACCACCTAGCAACACCTTAGCAACCACCCCGGATACCATAGCAACACCTTAGCAACCGCCTAGCAACACCCTAGCAACCACCTAGCAACCACCTAGCAACACCTTAGCAACCACCCCGGATACCATAGCAACACCTTAGCAACCGCCTAGCAACCACCTAGCAACACCTTAGCAACCACCACAGATACCATAGCAACACCTTAGCAACCGCCTAGCAACACCTTAGCAACCACCTAGCAACACCTTAGCAACCACCCCGGATACCATAGCAACACCTTAGCAACCGCCTAGCAACACCTAGCAACCACCTAGCAACCACTTAGCAACACCTTAGCAACCACCCCGGATACCATAGCAACACCTTAGCAACCGCCTAGCAACACCCTAGCAACCACATAGCAACCACCTAGCAACACCTTAGCAACCACCCCGGATACCATAGCAACACCTTAGCAACTGCCTAGCAACCACCTAGCAACACCTTAGCAACCACCCTGGATACCATAGCAACACCTTAGCAACCGCCTAGCAACTGCTTAGGAGTGACCTACCAACCACTTAGCAACACCATAGCAACCACCCTGGATACCATAGCAACACCTTAGCAACCGCCTAGCAACACCCTAGCAACCACCTAGCAACCACCTAGCAACACCTTAGCAACCACCCCGGATACCATAGCAACACCTTAGCAACCGCCTAGCAACACCCTAGCAACCACCTAGCAACACCTTAGCAACCACCCCGGATACCATAGCAACACCTTAGCAACCGCCTAACAACACCCTAGCAACCACCTAGCAACCACCTAGCAACACCTTAGCAGCCACCCCAGATACCATAGCAACACCTTAGCAACCGCCTAGCAACACCTTAGCAACCACCTAGCAACCACCTAGCAACACCTTAGCAACCACACCGGATACCATAGCAACACCTTAGCAACTGCCTAGCAACACCCTAGCAACAACCTAGCAACCACCTAGCAACACCTTAGCAACCACCCCGGATACCATAGCAACACCTTAGCAACCGCCTAGCAACACCCTAGCAACCACCTAGCAACCACCTAGCAACACCTTAGCAACCACACCGGATACCATAGCAACACCTTAGCAACCGCCTAGCAACACCCTAGCAACCACCTAGCAACCACCTAGCAACACCTTAGCAACCACCCCGGATACCATAGCAACACCTTAGCAACCGCCTAGCAACACTCTAGCAACCACCTAGCAACCACCTAGCAACACCTTAGCAACCACCCCGGATACCATAGCAACACCTTAGCAACCGCCTAGCAACACCTTAGCAACCACCTAGCAACCACTTAGCAACACCTTAGCAATCACCCCGGATACCATAGCAACACCTTAGCAACCGCCTAGCAACACCCTAGCAACCACCTAGCAACCACCTAGCAACACCTTAGCAACCACCCCGGATACCATAGCAACACCTTAGCAACCGCCTAGCAACACCCTAGCAACCACCTAGCAACACCTTAGCAACCACCCTGGATACCATAGCAACACCTTAGCAACCGCCTAGCAACACCTTAGCAACCACCTAGCAACCACTTAGCAACACCTTAGCAACCACCCCGGATACCATAGCAACACCTTAGCAACCGCCTAGCAACCACCTAGCAACACCTTAGCAACCACCCCGGATACCATAGCAACACCTTAGCAACCGCCTAGCAACCACCTAGCAACACCTTAGCAACCACCCCAGATACCATAGCAACACCTTAGCAACCGCCTAGCAATACCTTAGCAACCACCTAGCAACACCTTAGCAGATACCAGCCAGCACTGCAATCACACTCGCAGTTTCTGCAGGAACTGCAATCTAGTTATTATTATTATTCCACCTGTTTTTTGTCCGGTTAACTAGTGCCGCAGTTTTCGAAATATCGACTTCGTTCAAAAGAGAAAATGTGCGTCCATATCGGGAATGGTGGGCTTGTATACAGCTTTCCGATCGGACTTACGTTTTTCGTAAAAACTTCGTAAGTACGCGTTTTTTTGCCCATTGAAAATGAATGGGCAGAACTTTGCACGCCCGTGGACGTCGCAATTTTTGAAATACGAAGATGAAACCAATTGAGGACCTGTAGAACTTATTGAGCTCTTTCCGAAAATATGCGTTACGAAAAGTTACGACGTACGGATTTCGTACGATTGTCGTACGAAGTGGCCCCATTGGAATGAATGGGGCCAATCGGAGGACGGCAGCTAGATCGAAGGACAGGTAGCTAGAACTCCAGTACTGTGAGTGTATGGAGCAGCTATGGGATAAATCAGCGTTAGGTCAAAAGTTTGGACACCCCGGCCCCCCAGTACTGTGTGTAATGGAGCCACGGGTCAAAAGTTTGGACACCCCGGCCCCCCAGTACTGTGTGTAATGGAGCCACGGGTCAAAAGTTTGGACACCCCCGAACGGCCAGAGCAACCTAGCGTGCATAGCTGATTGATGTATTTGCACGTTGCGTAGCAACGTGCAAACACCATTTAATCAAATTTATGCATATACATCACCTAGCAACCACCTAGAAACACCATAGCAACCACCACAGATACCATAGCAACACCTTAGCAACCGCCTAGCAACACCTTAGCAACCACCTAGCAACCACCTAGCAACACCTTAGCAACCTCCCCGGATACCATAGCAACACCTTAGCAACCGCCTAGCAACACCTTAGCAACCGCATAGCAACCACTTAGCAACACCTTAGCAACCACCCCGGATACCATAGCAACACCTTAGCAACCGCCTAGCAACCACCTAGCAACCACCTAGCAACCACCTAGCAACACCTTAGCAACCACCCCGGATACCGTAGCAACACCTTAGCAACCGCCTAGCAACACCCTAGCAACCACCTAGCAACACCTTAGCAACCACCCCGGATACCATAGCAACACCTTAGCAACCGGCTAGCAACACCTTAGCAACCACCTAGCAACCACCTAGCAACACCTTAGCAACCACCCCGGATACCATAGCAACACCTTAGCAACCGCCTAGCAACACCCTAGCAACCACCTAGCAACCACCTAGCAACAGCTTAGCAACTACCCCGGATACCATAGCAACACCTTAGCAACCGCCTAGCAACACCCTAGCAACCACCTAGCAACCACCTAGCAACACCTTAGCAACCACCCCGGATACCATAGCAACACCTTAGCAACCGCCTAGCAACACCCTAGCAACCACCTAGCAACACCTTAGCAACCACCCTGGATACCATAGCAACACCTTAGCAACCGCCTAGCAACACCCTAGCAACCACCTAGCAACACCATAGCAACCACCCCGGATACCATAGCAACCGGATAGCAACACCTTAGCAACCACCTAGCAACCACCTAGCAACACCTTAGCAACCACCCAGATACCATAGCAACACCTTAGCAACCGCCTAGCAACACCCTAGCAACCACCTAGCAACCACCTAGCAACACCTTAGCAACCACCCTGGATACCATAGCAACACCTTAGCAACCGCCTAGCAACACCCTAGCAACCACCTAGCAACACCTTAGCAACCACCCCGGATATCATAGCAACACCTTAGCAACCGCCTAGCAACACCCTAGCAACCACCTAGCAACCACCTAGCAACACCTTAGCAACCACCCCGGATACCATAGCAACACCTTAGCAACCGCCTAGCAACACCCTAGCAACCACCTAGCAACCACCTAGCAACACTATAGCAACCACCCCGGATACCATAGCAACACCTTAGCAACCGCCTAGCAACACCCTAGCAACCACCTAGCAACCACCTAGCAAAACCTTAGCAACCACCCCGGATACCATAGCAAAACCTTTGCAACCGCCTAGCAACACCCTAGCAACCACCTAGCAACACCTTAGCAACCACCCCGGATACCATAGCAACACCTTAGCAACCGGATAGCAACACCTTAGCAACCACCTAGCAACCACCTAGCAACACCTTAGCAACCACCCCGGATACCATAGCAACACCTTAGCAACCGCCTAGCAACACCCTAGCAACCACCTAGCAACCACCTAGCAACACCTTAGCAACCACCCCGGATACCATAGCAACACCTTAGCAACCGCCTAGCAACACCTTAGCAACCACCTACCAACCACTTAGCAACACCTTAGGAACCACCCCGGATACCATAGCAACACCTTAGCAACCGCCTAGCAACCTCCTAGCAACCACCTAGCAACACCTTAGCAACCACCCCGGATACCATAGCAACACCCTAGCAACCACCTAGCAACACCTTAGCAACCACCCCGGATACCATAGCAACACCTTAGCAACACCATAGCAGATACCAGCCAGCACTGCAATCACACTCGCAGTTTCTGTAGGAACTGCAATCTAGTTATTATTATTATTCCACCTGTTTTTTGTCCGGTTAACTAGTGCCGCAGTTTTCGAAATATCGACTTCGTTCAAAAGAGAAAACGTGCGTCTATATCGGGAATGGTGGGCTTGTATACAGCTTTCCGATCGGACTTACGTTTTTCGTAAAAACTTCGTAAGTACGCGTTTTTTTGCCCATTGACAATGAATGGGCAGAACTTTGCACGCCCGTGGACGTCGCAATTTTTGAAATACGAAGATGAAACCAATTGAGGACCTGTAGAACTTATTGAGCTCTTTCCGAAAATATGCGTTACGAAAAGTTACGACGTACGGATTTCGTACGAATGTCGTACGAAGTGGCCCCATTGGAATGAATGGGGCCAATCGGAGGACGGCAGCTAGATCGAAGGACAGGTAGCTAGAACTCCAGTACTGTGAGTGTATGGAGCAGCTATGGGATAAAACAGCATTAGGTCAAAAGTTTGGACACCCCGGCCCCCCAGTACTGTGTGTAATGGAGCCATGGGTCAAAAGTTTGGACACCCCGGCCCCCCAGTACTGTGTGTAATGGAGCCACGGGTCAAAAGTTTGGACACCCCCGAACGGCCAGAGCAACCTAGCGTGCATAGCTAATTGATGTATTTGCACGTTGCGTAGCAACGTGCAAACACCATTTAATCTAATTTATGCATATAAATCACCTAGCAACCACCTAGAAACACCATAGCAACCACCACAGATACCATAGCAACACCTTAGCAACCGCCTAGCAACACCTTAGCAACCACCTAGCAACCACCTAGCAACACCTTAGCAACCTCCCCGGATACCATAGCAACACCTTAGCAACCGCCTAGCAACACCTTAGCAACCGCATAGCAACCACTTAGCAACACCTTAGCAACCACCCCGGATACCATAGCAACACCTTAGCAACCGCCTAGCAACCACCTAGCAACCACCTAGCAACCACCTAGCAACACCTTAGCAACCACCCCGGATACCATAGCAACACCTTAGCAACCGCCTAGCAACACCTTAGCAACCACCTAGCAACCACCTAGCAACACCTTAGCAACCACCCCGGATACCATAGCAACACCTTAGCAACCGCCTAGCAACACCCTAGCAACAACCTAGCAACCACCTAGCAACACCTTAGCAACCACCCTGGATACCATAGCAACACCTTAGCAACCGCCTAGCAACACCCTAGCAACCACCTAGCAACCACCTAGCAACACCTTAGCAACCACCCCGGATACCGTAGCAACACCTTAGCAACCGCCTAGCAACACCCTAGCAACCACCTAGCAACCACCTAGCAACACCTTAGCAACCACCCTGGATACCATAGCAACACCTTAGCAACCGCCTAGCAACACTCTAGCAACCACCTAGCAACCACCTAGCAACACCTTAGCAACCACCCCGGATACCATAGCAACACCTTAGCAACCGCCTAGCAACACCTTAGCAACCACCTAGCAACCACTTAGCAACACCTTAGCAACCACCACGGATACCATAGCAACACCTTAGCAACCGCCTAGCAACACCCTAGCAACCACCTAGCAACCACCTAGCAACACCTTAGCAACCACCCCGGATACCATAGCAACACCTTAGCAACCGCCTAGCAACACCCTAGCAACCACCTAGCAACACCTTAGCAACCACCCCGGATACCATAGCAACACCTTAGCAACCGCCTAGCAACACCCTAGCAACCACCTAGCAACACCTTAGCAACCACCCCGGATACCATAGCAACACCTTAGCAACCGCCTAGCAACACCTTAGCAACCACCTAGCAACACCTTAGCAACCACCCCGGATACCATAGCAACACCTTAGCAACCGCCTAGCAACACCTTAGCAACCACCTAGCAACACCTTAGCAACCACCCCGGATACCATAGCAACACCTTAGCAACCGCCTAGCAACACCCTAGCAACCACCTAGCAACCACCTAGCAACACCTTAGCAACCACCCCGGATACCATAGCAACACCCTAGCAACCACCTAGCAACACCTTAGCAACCACCCCGGATACCATAGCAACACCTTAGCAACCGCCTAGCAACACCTTAGCAACCACCTAGCAACCACCTAGCAACACCTTAGCAACCACCCCGGATACCATAGCAACACCTTAGCAACCGCCTAGCAACACCTTAGCAACCACCTAGCAACCACCTAGCAACACTTTAGCAACCACCCTGGATACCATAGCAACACCTTAGCAACCGCCTAGCAACACCTTAGCAACCACCTAGCAACACCTTAGCAACCACCCCAGATACCATAGCAACACCTTAGCAACCGCCTAGCAACACCTTAGCAACCACCTAGCAACCACTTAGCAACACCTTAGCAACCACCCCGGATACCATAGCCACACCTTAGCAACCACTTAGCAACACCTTAGCAACACCATAGCAGATACCAGCCAGCACTGCAATCACACTCGCAGTTTCTGTAGGAACTGCAATCTAGTTAGTGTGATTGCAGTAATGCAATCACAGTATTGTTCTTCTTAAGTCTTATTCTTCTTCTTCTTCTTCTTATTATTATTATTATTATTCCACCTGTTTTTTGTCCGGTTAACTAGTGCCGCAGTTTTCGAAATATCGACTTCGTCCAAAAGAGAAAACGTGCGTCCTTATCGGGAATGGTGGGCTTGTATACAGCTTTCCGATCGGACTTACGTTTTTCGTAAAAACTTCGTAAGTACGCGTTTTTTTGCCCATTGAAAATGAATGGCCAGAACTTTGCACGCCCGTGGACGTCGCAACTTTTGAAATACGAAGATGAAACCAATTGAGGACCTGTAGAACTTATTGAGCTCTTTCCGAAAATATGCGTTACGAAAAGTTACGACGTACGGATTTCGTACGATTGTCGTACGAAGTGGCCCCATTGGAATGAATGGGGCCAATCGGAGGACGGCTGCTAGATCGAAGGACAGGTAGCTAGAACTCCAGTACTGTGAGTGTATGGAGCAGCTATGGGATAAAACAGCATTAGGTCAAAAGTTTGGACACCCCGGCCCCCCAGTACTGTGTGTAATGGAGCCACGGGTCAAAAGTTTGGACACCCCGGCCCCCCCAGTACTGTGTGTAATGGAGCCACGGGTCAAAAGTTTGGACACCCCCGAACGGCCAAAGCAACCTAGCGTGCATAGCTGATTGATGTATTTGCACGTTGCGTAGCAACGTGCAAACACCATTTAATCTAATTTATGCATATACATCACCTAGCAACCACCTAGCAACACCTTAGCAACCACCTAGCAACACCTTAGCAACCACCCAGGATACCATAGCAACACCTTAGCAACCGCCTAGCAACACCTTAGCAACCACCTAGCAAACACCTAGCAACACCTTAGCAACCACCCTGGATACCATAGCAACACCTTAGCAACCGCCTAGCAACACCTTAGCAACCACCTAGCAACCACCTAGCAACACCTTAGCAACCACCCCGGATACCATAGCAACACCTTAGCAACCGCCTAGCAACACCTTAGCAACCACCTAGCAACCACCTAGCAACACCTTAGCAACCACCCCGGATACCATAGCAACACCTTAGCAACCACCTAGCAACACCCTAGCAACCACCTAGCAACCACCTAGCAACACCTTAGCAACCACCCCGGATACCATAGCAACACCTTAGCAACCGCCTAGCAACACCCTAGCAACCACCTAGCAACCACCTAGCAACACCTTAGCAACCACCCCGGATACCATAGCAACACCTTAGCAACCGCCTAGCAACACCTTAGCAACCACCTAGCAACCACCTAGCAACACCCTAGCAACCACCCCGGATACCATAGCAACACCTTAGCAACCGCCTAGCAACACCTTAGCAACCACCTAGCAACCACCTAGCAACACCTTAGCAACCACCCGGATACCATAGCAACACCTTAGCAACCGCCTAGCAACACCTTAGCAACCACCTAGCAACCAACTAGCAACACCTTAGCAACCACCCCGGATACCATAGCAACACCTTAGCAACCGCCTAGCAACACCCTAGCAACCACCTAGCAACCACCTAGCAACACCTTAGCAACCACCCCGGATACCATAGCAACACCTTAGCAACCGCCTAGCAACACCCTAGCAACCACCTAGCAACCACCTAGCAACACCTTAGCAACCACCCCGGATACCATAGCAACACCTTAGCAACCGCCTAGCAACACCTTAGCAACCACCTAGCAACCACCTAGCAACACCTTAGCAACCACCCCAAATACCATAGCAACACCTTAGCAACCGCCTAGCAACACCTTAGCAACCACCTAGCAACACCTTCGCAACCACCTAGTAACCACCTAGCAACACCTTAGCAACCACCCCAGATACCATAGCAACACCTTAGCAACCGCCTAGCAACAGCTTAGCAACCACCTAGCAACATCTTAGCAACCACCCCGGATACCATAGCAACACCTTAGCAACACCTTAGCAGATACCAGCCAGCACTGCAATCACACTCGCAGTTTCTGCAGGAACTGCAATCTAGTTATTATTATTATTATTATTATTATTATTATTATTATTCCACCTGTTTTTTGTCCGGTTAACTAGTGCCGCAGTTTTCGAAATATCGACTTCGTTCAAAAGAGAAAACGTGCGTCCATATCGGGAATGGTGGGCTTGTATACAGCTTTCCGATCGGACTTACGTTTTTCGTAAAAACTTCGTAAGTACGCGTTTTTTTGCCCATTGAAAATGAATGGGCAGAACTTTGCACGCCCGTGGACGTCGCAATTTTTGAAATACTAAGATGAAACCAATTGAGGACCTGTAGAACTTATTGAGCTCTTTCCGAAAATATGCGTTACGAAAAGTTACGACGTACGGATTTCGTACGAATGTCGTACGAAGTGGCCCCATTGGAATGAATGGGGCCAATCGGAGGACGGCAGCTAGATCGAAGGACAGGTAGCTAGAACTCCAGTACTGTGTGTAATGGAGCAGCTATGGGATAAATCAGCGTTAGGTCAAAAGTTTGGACACCCCGGCCCCCCAGTACTGTGTGTAATGGAGCCACGGGTCAAAAGTTTGGACACCCCGGCCCCCCAGTACTGTGTGTAATGGAGCCACGGGTCAAAAGTTTGGACACCCCCGAACGGCCAGAGCAACCTAGCGTGCATAGCTGATTGATGTATTTGCACGTTGCGTAGCAACGTGCAAACACCATTTAATCAAATTTATGCATATAAATCACCTAGCAACCACCTAGAAACACCATAGCAACCACCCCGGATACCATAGCAACACCTTAGCAACCGCCTAGCAACACCATAGCAACCATCTAGCAACACCTTAGCAACCACCCCAGATACCATAGCAACACCTTAGCAACCCCCTAGCAACACCCTAGCAACCACCTAGCAACCACCTAGCAACACCTTAGCAACCACCCCGGATACCATAGCAACACCTTAGCAACCGCCTAGCAACACCCTAGCAACCACCTAGCAACCACCTAGCAACACCTTAGCAAACACCCCGGATACCATAGCAACACCTTAGCAACCGCCTAGCAACACCCTAGCAACCACCTAGCAACCACCTAGCAACACCTTAGCAACCACCCCGGATACCATAGCAACACCTTAGCAACCGCCTAGCAACACCCTAGCAACCACCTAGCAACCACCTAGCAACACCTTAGCAACCACCCCGGATACCATAGCAACACCTTAGCAACCGCCTAGCAACACCCTAGCAACCACCTAGCAACACCTTAGCAACCACCCCGGATACCATAGCAACACCTTAGCAACCGCCTAGCAACACCCTAGCAACCACCTAGCAACCACCTAGCAACACCTTAGCAACCACCCCGGATACCATAGCAACACCTTAGCAACCGCCTAGCAACACCCTAGCAACCACCTAGCAACACCTTAGCAACCACCCCGGATACCATAGCAACACCTTAGCAACCGCCTAGCAACACCCTAGCAACCACCTAGCAACACCTTAGCAACCACCCCGGATACCATAGCAACACCTTAGCAACCGCCTAGCAACACCTTAGCAACCACCTAGCAACACCTTAGCAACCACCCCGGATACCATAGCAACACCTTAGCAACCACCTAGCAACACCTTAGCAACCACCTAGCAACACCTTAGCAACCACCCCGGATACCATAGCAACACCTTAGCAACCGCCTAGCAACACCCTAGCAACCACCTAGCAACCACCTAGCAACACCTTAGCAACCACCCCGGATACCATAGCAACACCCTAGCAACCACCTAGCAACACCTTAGCAACCACCCCGGATACCATAGCAACACCTTAGCAACCGCCTAGCAACACCTTAGCAACCACCTAGCAACCACCTAGCAACACCTTAGCAACCACCCCGGATACCATAGCAACACCTTAGCAACCGCCTAGCAACACCTTAGCAACCACCTAGCAACCACCTAGCAACACCTTAGCAACCACCCTGGATACCATAGCAACACCTTAGCAACCGCCTAGCAACACCTTAGCAACCACCTAGCAACACCTTAGCAACCACCCCAGATACCATAGCAACACCTAAGCAACCGCCTAGCAACACCTTAGCAACCACCTAGCAACCACTTAGCAACACCTTAGCAACCACCCCGGATACCATAGCCACACCTTAGCAACCACTTAGCAACACCTTAGCAACACCATAGCAGATACCAGCCAGCACTGCAATCACACTCGCAGTTTCTGTAGGAACTGCAATCTAGTTATTATTATTATTCCACCTGTTTTTTGTCCGGTTAACTAGTGCCGCAGTTTTCGAAATATCGACTTCGTTCAAAAGAGAAAACGTGCGTCCATATCGGGAATGGTGGGCTTGTATACAGCTTTCCGATCGGACTTACGTTTTTCGTAAAAACTTCGTAAGTACGCGTTTTTTTGACCATTGAAAATGAATGGGCAGAACTTTGCACGCCCGTGGACGTCGCAATTTTTGAAATACGAATATGAAACCAATTGAGGACCTGTAGAACTTATTGAGCTCTTTCCGAAAATATGCGTTACGAAAAGTTACGACGTACGGATTTCGTACGAATGTCGTACGAAGTGGCCCCATTGGAATGAATGGGGCCAATCGGAGGACGGCAGCTAGATCGAAGGACAGGTAGCTAGAACTCCAGTACTGTGAGTGTATGGAGCAGCTATGGGATAAAACAGCATTAGGTCAAAAGTTTGGACACCCCGGCCCCCCAATACTGTGTGTAATGGAGCCACGGGTCAAAAGTTTGGACACCCCGGCCCCCCAGTACTGTGTGTAATGGAGCCACGGGTCAAAAGTTTGGACACCCCCGAACGGCCAGAGCAACCTAGCGTGCATAGCTGATTGATGTATTTGCACGTTGCGTAGCAACGTGCAAACACCATTTAATCAAATTTATGCATATACATCACCTAGCAACCACCTAGAAACACCATAGCAACCACCCTGGATACCATAGCAACACCTTAGCAACCGCCTAGCAACACCATAGCAACCACCTAGCAACCATCTAGCAACACCTTAGCAACCACCCCAGATACCATAGCAACACCTTAGCAACCGCCTAGCAACACCCTAGCAACCACCTAGCAACCACCTAGCAACACCTTAGCAACCACCCCGGATACCATAGCAACACCTTAGCAACCGCCTAGCAACACCCTAGCAACCACCTAGCAACCACCTAGCAACACCTTAGCAACCACCCCAGATACCATAGCAACACCTTAGCAACCGCCTAGCAACACCCTAGCAACCACCTAGCAACACCTTAGCAACCACCCCAGATACCATAGCAACACCTTAGCAACCGCCTAGCAACACCCTAGCAACCACCTAGCAACACCTTAGCAACCACCCCGGATACCATAGCAACACCTTAGCAACCGCCTAGCAACACCCTAGCAACCACCTAGCAACCACCTAGCAACACCTTAGCAACCACCCCGGATACCATAGCAACACCTTAGCAACCGCCTAGCAACACCCTAGCAACCACCTAGCAACCACCTAGCAACACCTTAGCAACCACCCCGGATACCATAGCAACACCTTAGCAACCGCCTAGCAACACCCTAGCAACCACCTAGCAACCACCTAGCAACACCTTAGCAACCACCCCGGATACCATAGCAACACCTTAGCAACCGCCTAGCAACACCCTAGCAACCACCTAGCAACACCTTAGCAACCACCCTGGATACCATAGCAACACCTTAGCAACCGCCTAGCAACACCCTAGCAACCACCTAGCAACCACCTAGCAACACCTTAGCAACCACCCCGGATACCATAGCAACACCTTAGCAACCGCCTAGCAACACCCTAGCAACCACCTAGCAACCACCTAGCAACACCTTAGCAACCACCCCGGATACCATAGCAACACCTTAGCAACCGCCTAGCAACACCCTAGCAACCACCTAGCAACACCTTAGCAACCACCCCGGATACCATAGCAACACCTTAGCAACCGCCTAGCAACAACTTAGCAACCACCTAGCAACCACCTAGCAACACCTTAGCAACCACCCCGGATACCATAGCAACACCTTAGCAACCGCCTAGCAACACCTTAGCAACCACCTAGCAACCAGCTAGCAACACCTTAGCAACCACCCCGGATACCATAGCAACACCTTAGCAACCGCCTAGCAACACCTTAGCAACCACCTAGCAACACCTTAGCAACCACCCCAGATACCATAGCAACACCTTAGCAACCGCCTAGCAACACCTTAGCAACCACCTAGCAACCACTTAGCAACACCTTAGCAACCACCCCGGATACCATAGCCACACCTTAGCAACCACTTAGCAACACCTTAGCAACACCACAGCAGATACCAGCCAGCACTGCAATCACACTCGCAGTTTCTGTAGGAACTGCAATCTAGTTCTTATTAGTGTGATTGCAGTAATGCAATCACAGTATTGTTCTTCTTAAGTCTTATTCTTATTATTATTAGTGTGATTGCAGTAATGCAATCACAGTACTGATCTTCTTAAGTCTTATTAGTGTGATTGCAGTAATGCAATCACAGTACTGATCTTCTTAAGTCTTATTAGTGTGATTGCAGTAATGCAATCACAGTATTGATCTTCTTAAGTCTTATTCTTATTATTATTATTATTATTATTATTCCACCTGTTTTTTGTCCGGTTAACTAGTGCCGCAGTTTTCGAAATATCGACTTCGTTCAAAAGAGAAAATGTGCGTCCATATCGGGAATGGTGGGCTTGTATACAGCTTTCCGATCGGACTTACGTTTTTCGTAAAAACTTCGTAAGTACGCGTTTTTTTGCCCATTGAAAATGAATGGGCAGAACTTTGCACGCCCGTGGACGTCGCAATTTTTGAAATACAAATATGAAACCAATTGAGGACCTGTAGAACTTATTGAGCTCTTTCCGAAAATATGCGTTACGAAAAGTTACGACGTACGGATTTCGTACGAATGTCGTACGAAGTGGCCCCATTGGAATGAATGGGGCCAATCGGAGGACGGCAGCTAGATCGAAGGACAGGTAGCTAGAACTCCAGTACTGTGTGTAATGGAGCAGCTATGGGATAAAACAGCAATAGGTCAAAAGTTTGGACACCCCGGCCCCCCAGTACTGTGTGTAATGGAGCCACGGGTCAAAAGTTTGGACACCTCGGCCCCCCAGTACTGTGTGTAATGGAGCTATCGGTCAAAAGTTTGGACACCCCAGAGCCCCAGTACTGTGTGTAATGGAGCCACGGGTCAAAAGTTTGGACACCCCAGAGCCCCAGTACTGTGTGTAATGGACCCACGGGTCAAAAGTTTGGACACCCCAGAGCCCCAGTACTGTGTGTAATGGAGCAACTGGTCAAAAGTTTGGGTACCCCGGTCAGCTCTGCAATCACACTCGCAGTTTCTGTAGGAACTGCAATCTAGTTCTTCTTCTTCTTCTTCTTCTTCTTCTTCTTCTTCTTATTATTCCACCTGTTTTTTGTCCGGTTAACTAGTGCCGCAGTTTTCGAAATATCGACTTCGTTCAAAAGAGAAAACGTGCGTCCTTATCGGGAATGGTGGGCTTGTATACAGCTTTCCGATCGGACTTACGTTTTTCGTAAAAACTTCGTAAGTACGCGTTTTTTTGCCCATTGAAAATGAATGGGCAGAACTTTGCACGCCCGTGGACGTCGCAATTTTCGAGATACGAAGATGAAACCAATTGAGGACCTGTAGAACTTATTGAGCTCTTTCCGAAAATATGCGTTACGAAAAGTTACGACGTACGGATTTCGTACGAATGTCGTACGAAGTGGCCCCATAGGAATGAATGGGGCCATCGGAGGACGGCAGCTAGATCGAAGGACAGGTAGCTAGAACTCCAGTACTGTGAGTGTATGGAGCAGCTATGGGATAAAACAGCATTAGGTCAAAAGTTTGGACACCCCGGCCCCCCAGTACTGTGTGTAATGGAGCCACGGGTCAAAAGTTTGGACACCCCCGAACGGCCAAAGCAACCTAGCGTGCATAGCTGATTGATGTATTTGCACGTTGCGTAGCAACGTGCAAACACCATTTAATCTAATTTATGCATATACATCACCTAGCAACCACCTAGCAACACCTTAGCAACCACCTAGCAACCACCTAGCAACACCTTAGCAACCACCCCGGATACCATAGCAACACCTTAGCAACCGCCTAGCAACACCTTAGCAACCACCTAGCAAACACCTAGCAACACCTTAGCAACCACCCCGGATACCATAGCAACACCTTAGCAACCGCCTAGCAACACCTTAGCAACCACCTAGCAACCACCTAGCAACACCTTAGCAACCACCCCGGATACCATAGCAACACCTTAGCAACCGCCTAGCAACACCCTAGCAACCACCTAGCAACACCTTAGCAACCACCCCGGATACCATAGCAACACCTTAGCAACGGCCTAGCAACACCCTAGCAACCACCTAGCAACACCTTAGCAACCACCCCAAATACCATAGCAACACCTTAGCAACCGCCTAGCAACACCTTAGCAACCGCCTAGCAACACCTTAGCAACCACCTAGTAACCACCTAGCAACACCTTAGCAACCACCCCGGATACCATAGGAACACCTTAGCAACCGCCTAGCAACACCCTAGCAACCACCTAGCAACACCTTAGCAACCACCCCGGATACCATAGCAACACCTTAGCAACCGCCTAGCAACACCCTAGCAACCACCTAGCAACACCTTAGCAACCACCCTGGATACCATAGCAACACCTTAGCAACCGCCTAGCAACACCTTAGCAACCACCTAGCAACCACTTAGCAACACCTTAGCAACCACCCCGGATACCATAGCAACACCTTAGCAACCGCCTAGCAACCACCTAGCAACCACCTAGCAACACCTTAGCAACCACCCCGGATACCATAGCAACACCTTAGCAACCGCCTAGCAACACCTTAGCAACCACCTAGCAACACCTTAGCAACCACCCCGGATACCATAGCAACACCTTAGCAACCACCTAGCAACACCCTAGCAACCACCTAGCAACCACCTAGCAACACCTTAGCAACCACCCCGGATACCATAGCAACACCTTAGCAACCGCCTAGCAACACCTTAGCAACCACCTAGCAACCACCTAGCAACACCTTAGCAACCACCCCGGATACCATAGCAACACCTTAGCAACCGCCTAGCAACACCTTAGCAACCACCTAGCAACACCTTAGCAACCACCTAGCAACCACCTAGCAACACCTTAGCAACCACCCCGGATACCATAGCAACACCTTAGCAACCGCCTAGCAACACCCTAGCAACCACCTAGCAACCACCTAGCAACACCTTAGCAACCACCCCAGATACCATAGCAACACCTTAGCAACCGCCTAGCAACACCCTAGCAACCACCTAGCAACACCTTAGCAACCACCCCGGATACCATAGCAACACCTTAGCAACCACCTAGCAACACCCTAGCAACCACCTAGCAACCACCTAGCAACACCTTAGCAACCACCCCGGATACCATAGCAACACCTTAGCAACCGCCTAGCAACACCTTAGCAACCACCTAGCAACCACCTAGCAACACCTTAGCAACCACCCCAAATACCATAGCAACACCTTAGCAACCGCCTAGCAACACCTTAGCAACCACCTAGCAACCACCTAGCAACACCTTAGCAACCACCCCGGATACCATAGCAACACCTTAGCAACCGCCTAGCAACCACCTAGCAACACCTTAGCAACCGCCTAGCAACACCCTAGCAACCACCTAGCAACCACCTAGCAACACCTTAGCAACCACCCCGGATACCATAGCAACACCTTAGCAACCGCCTAGCAACACCTTAGCAACCACTTAGCAACCACCTAGCAACACCTTAGCAACCACCCGAAATACCATAGCAACACCTTAGCAACCGCCTAGGAACACCTTAGCAACCGCCTAGCAACACCTTAGCAACCACCTAGCAACCACCTAGCAACACCTTAGCAACCACCCCGGATACCATAGCAACACCTTAGCAACCGCCTAGCAACTACCTAGCAACCACCTAGCAACACCTTAGCAACCACCCCGGATACAATAGCAACACCTTAGCAACCACCTAGCAACACCTTAGCAACCACCTAGCAACACCATAGCAGATACCAGCCAGCACTGCAATCACACTCGCAGTTTCTGTAGGAACTGCAATCTAGTTCTTCTTCTTCTTCTTATTATTATTAGTGTGATTGCAGTAATGCAATCACAGTACTGATCTTCTTAAGTCTTATTAGTGTGATTGCAGTAATGCAATCACAGTACTGATCTTCTTAAGTCTTATTCTTCTTCTTCTTCTTCTTCTTCTTCTTCTTATTATTATTCCACCTGTTTTTTGTCCGGTTAACTAGTGCCGCAGTTTTCGAAATATCGACTTCGTTCAAAAGAGAAAACGTGCGTCCATATCGGGAATGGTGGGCTTGTATACAGCTTTCCGATCGGACTTACGTTTTTCGTAAAAACTTCGTAAGTACGCGTTTTTTTGCCCATAGAAAATGAATGGGCAGAACTTTGCACGTCCGTGGACGTCGCAATTTTTGAAATACTAAGATGAAACCAATTGAGGACCTGTAGAACTTATTGAGCTCTTTCCGAAAATATGCGTTACGAAAAGTTACGACGTACGGATTTCGTACGAATGTCGTACGAAGTGGCCCCATTGGAATGAATGGGGCCAATCGGAGGACGGCAGCTAGATCGAAGGACAGCTAGAACTCCAGTACTGTGAGTGTATGGAGCAGCTATGGGATAAAACAGCATTAGGTCAAAAGTTTGGACACCCCGGCCCCCCAGTACTGTGTGTAATGGAGCCACGGGTCAAAAGTTTGGACACCCCGGCCCCCCAGTACTGTGTGTAATGGAGCCACGGGTCAAAAGTTTGGACACCCCCGAACGGCCAGAGCAACCTAGCGTGCATAGCTGATTGATGTATTTGCACGTTGCGTAGCAACGTGCAAACACCATTTAATCAAATTTATGCATATACATCACCTAGCAACCACCTAGAAACACCATAGCAACCACCCTGGATACCATAGCAACACCTTAGCAACCGCCTAGCAACACCATAGCAACCACCTAGCAACCATCTAGCAACACCTTAGCAACCACCCCAGATACCATAGCAACACCTTAGCAACCGCCTAGCAACACCCTAGCAACCACCTAGCAACCACCTAGCAACACCTTAGCAACCACCCCGGATACCATAGCAACACCTTAGCAACCGCCTAGCAACACCCTAGCAACCACCTAGCAACCACCTAGCAACACCTTAGCAACCACCCCGGATACCATAGCAACACCTTAGCAACCGCCTAGCAACACCCTAGCAACCACCTAGCAACACCTTAGCAACCACCCCAGATACCATAGCAACACCTTAGCAACCGCCTAGCAACACCCTAGCAACCACCTAGCAACCACCTAGCAACACCTTAGTAACCACCCCAGATACCATAGCAACACCTTAGCAACCGCCTAGCAACACCCTAGCAACCACCTAGCAACCACCTAGCAACACCTTAGCAACCACCCCGGATACCATAGCAACACCTTAGCAACCGCCTAGCAACACCCTAGCAACCACCTAGCAACCACCTAGCAACACCTTAGCAACCACCCCGGATACCATAGCAACACCTTAGCAACCGCCTAGCAACACCATAGCAACCACCTAGCAACCATCTAGCAACACCTTAGCAACCACCCCAGATACCATAGCAACACCTTAGCAACCGCCTAGCAACACCCTAGCAACCACCTAGCAACCACCTAGCAACACCTTAGCAACCACCCCGGATACCATAGCAACACCTTAGCAACCGCCTAGCAACACCCTAGCAACCACCTAGCAACCACCTAGCAACACCTTAGCAACCACCCCGGATACCATAGCAACACCTTAGCAACCGCCTAGCAACACCCTAGCAACCACCTAGCAACACCTTAGCAACCACCCCAGATACCATAGCAACACCTTAGCAACCGCCTAGCAACACCCTAGCAACCACCTAGCAACCACCTAGCAACACCTTAGTAACCACCCCAGATACCATAGCAACACCTTAGCAACCGCCTAGCAACACCCTAGCAACCACCTAGCAACCACCTAGCAACACCTTAGCAACCACCCCGGATACCATAGCAACACCTTAGCAACCGCCTAGCAACACCCTAGCAACCACCTAGCAACACCTTAGCAACCACCCCGGATACCATAGCAACACCTTAGCAACCACCTAGCAACCGCCTAGCAACACCCTAGCAACACCTTAGAAACCACCCCGGATACCATAGCAACACCTTAGTAACCGCCTAGCAACACCCTAGCAACCACCTAGCAACCACCTAGCAACACCTTAGCAACCACCCCGGATACCATAGCAACACCTTAGCAACCGCCTAGCAACACCCTAGCAACCACCTAGCAACACCTTAGCAACCACCCCAGATACCATAGCAACACCTTAGCAACCGCCTAGCAACACCTTAGCAACCACCTAGCAACACCTTAGCAACCACCCCGGATACCATAGCAACACCTTAGCAACCACCCCGGATACCATAGCAACACCTTAGCAACCGCCTAGCAACACCCTAGCAACCACCTAGCAACACCTTAGCAACCACCCCGGATACCATAGCAACACCTTAGCAACCGCCTAGCAACACCTTAGCAACCACCTACCAACCACTTAGCAACACCTTAGCAACCACCCCGGATACCATAGCAACACCTTAGCAACCGCCTAGCAACACCCTAGCAACCACCTAGCAACCACCTAGCAACACCTTAGCAACCACCCCGGATACCATAGCAACACCTTAGCAACCACCTAGCAACCGCCTAGCAACACCCTAGCAACCACCTAGCAACCACCTAGCAACACCTTAGCAACCACCCCGGATACCATAGCAACACCTTAGTAACCGCCTAGCAACACCCTAGCAACCACCTAGCAACCACCTAGCAACACCTTAGCAACCACCCCGGATACCATAGCAACACCTTAGCAACCGCCTAGCAACACCCTAGCAACCACCTAGCAACCACCTAGCAACACCTTAGCAACCACCCCAGATACCATAGCAACACCTTAGCAACCGCCTAGCAACACCTTAGCAACCACCTAGCAACACCTTAGCAACCACCCCGGATACCATAGCAACACCTTAGCAACCACCCCGGACACCATAGCAACACCTTAGCAACCGCCTAGCAACACCCTAGCAACCACCTAGCAACACCTTAGCAACCACCCCGGATACCATAGCAACACCTTAGCAACCGCCTAGCAACACCCTAGCAACCACCTAGCAACACCTTAGCAACCACCCCGGATACCATAGCAACACCTTAGCAACCGCCTAGCAACACCCTAGCAACCACCTAGCAACACCTTAGCAACCATCCTGGATACCATAGCAACACCTTAGCAACCGCCTAGCAATACCTTAGCAACCACCTAGCAACATCTTAGCAACCACCCCGGATACCACAGCAACACCTTAGCAACCACCTAGCAACACCTTAGCAACCACCTAGCAACACCTTAGCAGATACCAGCCAGCACTGCAATCACACTCGCAGTTTCTGCAGGAACTGCAATCTAGTTCTTCTTCTTCTTCTTCTTATTATTCCACCTGTTTTTTGTCCGGTTAACTAGTGCCGCAGTTTTCGAAATATCGACTTCGTTCAAAAGAGAAAACGTGCGTCCTTATCGGGAATGGTGGGCTTGTATACAGCTTTCCGATCGGAATTACGTTTTTCGTAAAAACTTCGTAAGTACGCGTTTTTTCGCGCATTGAAAATGAATGGGCAGAACTTTGCACGCCCGTGGACGTCGCAATTTTTGAGATACGAAGATGAAACCAATTGAGGACCTGTAGAACTTATTGAGCTCTTTCCGAAAATATGCGTTACGAAAAGTTACGTCGTACGGATTTCGTACGATTGTCGTACGAAGTGGCCCCATTGGAATGAATGGGGCCAATCGGAGGACGGCAGCTAGATCGAAGGACAGGTAGCTAGAACTCCAGTACTGTGAGTGTATGGAGCAGCTATGGGATAAAACAGCATTAGGTCAAAAGTTTGGACACCCCGGCCCCCCAGTACTGTGTGTAATGGAGCCATGGGTCAAAAGTTTGGACACCCCGGCCCCCCAGTACTGTGTGTAATGGAGCCACGGGTCAAAAGTTTGGACACCCCCGAACGGCCAGAGCAACCTAGCGTGCATAGCTAATTGATGTATTTGCACGTTGTGTAGCAACGTGCAAACACCATTTAATCTAATTTATGCATATAAATCACCTAGCAACCACCTAGAAACACCATAGCAACCACCACAGATACCATAGCAACACCTTAGCAACCGCCTAGCAACACCTTAGCAACCACCTAGCAACCACCTAGCAACACCTTAGCAACCTCCCCGGATACCATAGCAACACCTTAGCAACCGCCTAGCAACACCTTAGCAACCGCATAGCAACCACTTAGCAACACCTTAGCAACCACCCCGGATACCATAGCAACACCTTAGCAACCGCCTAGCAACCACCTAGCAACCACCTAGCAACCACCTAGCAACACCTTAGCAACCACCCCGGATACCATAGCAACACCTTAGCAACCGCCTAGCAACACCTTAGCAACCACCTAGCAACCACCTAGCAACACCTTAGCAACCACCCCGGATACCATAGCAACACCTTAGCAACCGCCTAGCAACACCCTAGCAACAACCTAGCAACCACCTAGCAACACCTTAGCAACCACCCTGGATACCATAGCAACACCTTAGCAACCGCCTAGCAACACCCTAGCAACCACCTAGCAACCACCTAGCAACACCTTAGCAACCACCCCGGATACCGTAGCAACACCTTAGCAACCGCCTAGCAACACTCTAGCAACCACCTAGCAACCACCTAGCAACACCTTAGCAACCACCCCGGATACCATAGCAACACCTTAGCAACCGCCTAGCAACACCTTAGCAACCACCTAGCAACCACCTAGCAACACCTTAGCAACCACCCCGGATACCATAGCAACACCTTAGCAACCGCCTAGCAACACCTTAGCAACCACCTAGCAACCACTTAGCAACACCTTAGCAACCACCCCGGATACCATAGCAACACCTTAGCAACCGCCTAGCAACACCCTAGCAACCACCTAGCAACACCTTAGCAACCACCCTGGATACCATAGCAAGACCTTAGCAACCGCCTAGCAACACCTTAGCAACCACCTAGCAACCACTTAGCAACACCGTAGCAACCACCCCGGATACCATAGCAACACCTTAGCAACCGCCTAGCAACCACCTAGCAACCACCTAGCAACACCTTAGCAACCACCCCGGATACCATAGCAACACCTTAGCAACTGCCTAGCAACACCCTAGCAACCACCTAGCAACACCTTAGCAACCATCCCGGATACCATAGCAACACCTTAGCAACCGCCTAGCAATACCTTAGCAACCACCTAGCAACCACCTAGCAACATCTTAGCAACCACCCCGGATACCATAGCAACACCTTAGCAACAACCTAGCAACACCTTAGCAACCACCTAGCAACACCTTAGCAGATACCAGCCAGCACTGCAATCACACTCGCAGTTTCTGCAGGAACTGCAATCTATTATTAGTGTGATTGCAGTAATGCAATCACAGTATTGATCTTCTTAAGTCTGTTTCTTATTATTATTCCACCTGTTTTTTGTCCGGTTAACTAGTGCCGCAGTTTTCGAAATATCGACTTCGTTCAAAAGAGAAAACGTGCGTCCATATCGGGAATGGTGGGCTTGTATACAGCTTTCCGATCGGACTTACGTTTTTCGTAAAAACTTCGTAAGTACGCGTTTTTTTGCCCATTGAAAATGAATGGGCAGAACTTTGCACGCCCGTGGACGTCGCAATTTTTGAAATACGAAGATGAAACCAATTGAGGACCTGTAGAACTTATTGAGCTCTTTCCGAAAATATGCGTTACGAAAAGTTACGACGTACGGATTTCGTACGATTGTCGTACGAAGTGGCCCCATTGGAATGAATGGGGCCAATCGGAGGACGGCAGCTAGATCGAAGGACAGGTAGCTAGAACTCCAGTACTGTGTGTAATGGAGCAGCTATGGGATAAAACAGCATTAGGTCAAAAGTTTGGACACCCCGGCCCCACAGTACTGTGTGTAATGGAGCCACGGGTCAAAAGTTTGGACACCCCAGAGCCCCAGCACTGTGTGTAATGGAGCCATGGGTCAAAATTTGGACACCCCGGCCCCCCAGTACTGTGTGTAATGGAGCCACGGGTCAAAAGTTTGGACACCCCCGAACGGCCAGAGCAACCTAGCGTGCATAGCTGATTGATGTATTTGCAAACACCATTTAATCTAATTTATGCATATACATCACCTAGCACCCACCTAGCAACACCTTAGCAACCACCTAGCAACCACCTAGCAACACCTTAGCAACCACCTAGCAACCACCTAGCAACACCTTAGCAACCACCTAGCAACCACCTAGCAACACCTTAGCAACCACCCCGGATACCATGGCAACACCTTAGCAACCGCCTAGCAACACCTTAGCAACCACCTAGCAAACACCTAGCAACACCTTAGCAACCACCCCGGATACCATAGCAACACCTTAGCAACCGCCTAGCAACACCTTAGCAACCACCTAGCAACCACCTAGCAACACCTTAGCAACCACCCCGGATACCATAGCAACACCTTAGCAACCGCCTAGCAACACCTTAGCAACCACCTAGCAACCACCTAGCAACACCTTAGCAACCACCCCGGATACCATAGCAACACCCTAGCAACCGCCTAGCAACACCCTAGCAACCACCTAGCAACAGCTTAGCAACCTCCCCGGATACCATAGCAACACCTTAGCAACCGCCTAGCAACACCCTAGCAACCACCTAGCAACCACCTAGCAACACCTTAGCAACCACCCCGGATACCATAGCAACACCTTAGCAACCGCCTAGCAACACCTTAGCAACCGCCTAGCAACACCTTAGCAACCACCTAGCAACCACCTAGCAACACCTTAGCAACCACCCCGGATACCATAGCAACACCTTAGCAACCGCCTAGCAACACCCTAGCAACCACCTAGCAACCACCTAGCAACACCCTAGCAACCACCTAGCAACCACCTAGCAACACCTTAGCAACCACCCCGGATACCATAGCAACACCTTAGCAACCGCCTAGCAACACCCTAGCAACCACCTAGCAACCACCTAGCAACACCTTAGCAACCACCCAAGATACCATAGCAACACCTTAGCAACCGCCTAGCAACACCCTAGCAACCACCTAGCAACCACCTAGCAACACCTTAGCAACCACCCAAGATACCATAGCAACACCTTAGCAACCGCCTAGCAACACCCTAGCAACCACCTAGCAACCACCTAGCAACACCTTAGCAACCACCCCGGATACCATAGCAACACCTTAGCAACCGCCTAGCAACACCTTAGCAACCACCTAGCAACCACCTAGCAACCACGTAGCAACACTTTAGCAATCACCCCAAATACCATAGCAACACCTTAGCAACCGCCTAGCAACACCTTAGCAACCACCTAGTAACCACCTAGCAACACCTTAGCAACCACCCCAGATACCATAGCAACACCTTAGCAACCGCCTAGCAACACCTTAGCAACCACCTAGCAACATCTTAGCAACCACCCCGGATACCATAGCAACACCTTAGCAACACCTTAGCAGATACCAGCCAGCACTGCAATCACACTCGCAGTTTCTGCAGGAACTGCAATCTAGTTAGTGTGATTGCAGTAATGCAATCACAGTATTGTTCTTCTTAAGTCTTATTCTTCTTCTTCTTCTTATTATTATTATTAGTGTGATTGCAGTAATGCAATCACAGTATTGTTCTTCTTAAGTCTTATTCTTCTTATTATTATTATTATTAGTGTGATTGCAGTAATGCAATCACAGTATTGTTCTTCTTAAGTCTTATTCTTCTTATTATTATTAGTGTGATTGCAGTAATGCAATCACAGTATTGTTCTTCTTAAGTCTTATTCTTCTTCTTCTTCTTCTTATTATTATTATTATTATTAGTGTGATTGCAGTAATGCAATCACAGTATTGTTCTTCTTAAGTCTTATTCTTCTTCTTCTTCTTCTTATTATTATTATTAGTGTGATTGCAGTAATGCAATCACAGTATTGTTCTTCTTAAGTCTTATTCTTCTTCTTCTTATTATTATTAGTGTGATTGCAGTAATGCAATCACAGTATTGTTCTTCTTAAGTCTTATTCTTATTAGTGTGATTGCAGTAATGCAATCACAGTATTGTTCTTCTTAAGTCTTATTCTTCTTCTTCTTCTTCTTCTTATTATTCCACCTGTTTTTTGTCCGGTTAACTAGTGCCGCAGTTTTCGAAATATCGACTTCGTTCAAAAGAGAAAACGTTCGTCCATATCGGGAATGGTGGGCTTGTATACAGCTTTCCGATCGGACTTAAGTTTTTCGTAAAAACTTCGTAAGTACGCGTTTTTTTGCCCATTGAAAATGAATGGGCAGAACTTTGCACGCCCGTGGACGTCGCAATTTTTTAAATACTAAGATGAAACCAATTGAGGACCTGTAGAACTTATTGAGCTCTTTCCGAAAATATGCGTTACGAAAAGTTACGACGTACGGATTTCGTACGATTGTCGTACGAAGTGGCCCCATTGGAATGAATGGGGCCAATCGGAGGACGGCAGCTAGATCGAAGGACAGGTAGCTAGAACTCCAGCACTGTGAGTGTATGGAGCAGCTATGGGATAAAACAGCATTAGGTCAAAAGTTTGGACACCCCGGCCCCCCAGTACTGTGTGTAATGGAGCCACGGGTCAAAAGTTTGGACACCCCAGAGCCCCAGCACTGTGTGTAATGGAGCCATGGGTCAAAAGTTTGGACACCCCCGAACGGCCAGAGCAACCTAGCGTGCATAGCTGATTGATGTATTTGCACGTTGCGTAGCAACGTGCAAACACCATTTAATCTAATTTATGCATATACATCACCTAGCAACCACCTAGCAACACCTTAGCAACCACCCCGGATACCATAGCAACACCTTAGCAACCGCCTAGCAACACCTTAGCAACCACCTAGCAACCACTTAGCAACACCTTAGCAACCACCCCGGATACCATAGCAACACCTTAGCAACCGCCTAGCAACACCCTAGCAACCACCTAGCAACACCTTAGCAACCACCCCGGATACCATAGCAACACCTTAGCAACCGCCTAGCAACACCTTAGCAACCACCTAGCAACACCTTAGCAACCACCCCGGATACCATAGCAACACCTTAGCAACCGCCTAGCAACACCTTAGCAACCACCTAGCAACCACCTAGCAACACCTTAGCAACCACCCCGGATACCATAGCAACACCTTAGCAACCGCCTAGCAACACCTTAGCAACCACCTTGCAACCACCTAGCAACACCTTAGCAACCACCCCGGATACCATAGCAACACCTTAGCAACCGCCTAGCAACACCCTAGCAACCACCTAGCAACCACCTAGCAACACCTTAGCAACCACCCCGGATACCATAGCAACACCTTAGCAACCGCCTAGCAACACCTTAGCAACCACCCCGGATACCATAGCAACACCTTAGCAACCACCTAGCAACTGCTTAGGAGTGACCTACCAACCACTTAGCAACACCATAGCAACCACCCTGGATACCATAGCAACACCTTAGCAACCGCCTAGCAACACCCTAGCAACCACCTAGCAACCACCTAGCAACACCTTAGCAACCACCCGGATACCATAGCAACACCTTAGCAACCGCCTAGCAACACCCTAGCAACCACCTAGCAACCACCTAGCAACACCTTAGCAACCACCCCGGATACCATAGCAACACCTTAGCAACCGCCTAGCAACACCTTAGCAACCACCTAGCAACACCTTAGCAACCACCCCGGATACCATAGCAACACCTTAGCAACCGCCTAGCAACACCCTAGCAACCACCTAGCAACCACCTAGCAACACCTTAGCAACCACCCCGGATACCATAGCAACACCTTAGCAACCGCCTAGCAACACCTTAGCAACCACCTAGCAACACCTTAGCAACCACCCCGGATACCATAGCAACACCTTAGCAACACCATAGCAGATACCAGCCAGCACTGCAATCACACTCGCAGTTTCTGTAGGAACTGCAATCTAGTTATTATTATTATTCCACCTGTTTTTTGTCCGGTTAACTAGTGCCGCAGTTTTCGAAATATCGACTTCGTTCAAAAGAGAAAACGTGCGTCCATATCGGGAATGGTGGGCTTGTATACAGCTTTCCGATCGGACTTACGTTTTTCGTAAAAACTTCGTAAGTACGCGTTTTTTTGCCCATTGAAAATGAATGGGCAGAACTTTGCACGCCCGTGGACGTCGCAATTTTTGAAATACGAAGATGAAACCAATTGAGGACCTGTAGAACTTATTGAGCTCTTTCCGAAAATATGCGTTAAGAAAAGTTACGACGTACGGATTTCGTACGATTGTCGTACAAAGTGGCCCCATTGGAATGAATGGGGCCCATCGGAGGACGGCAGCTAGATCGAAGGACAGGTAGCTAGAACTCCAGTACTGTGTGTAATGGAGCAGCTATGGGATAAAACAGCATTAGGTCAAAAGTTTGGACACCTAATCTAATTTATGCATATAAATCACCTAGCAACCACCTAGAAACACCATAGCAACCACCACAGATACCATAGCAACACCTTAGCAACCGCCTAGCAACACCTTAGCAACCACATAGCAACCACCTAGCAACACCTTAGCAACCTCCCCGGATACCATAGCAACACCTTAGCAACCGCCTAGCAACACCTTAGCAACCACTTAGCAACACCTTAGCAACCACCCCGGATACCATAGCAACACCTTAGCAACCGCCTAGCAACCACCTAGCAACACCTTAGCAACCACCCCGGATACCATAGCAACACCTTAGCAACCGCCTAGCAACACCTTAGCAACCACCTAGCAACACCTTAGCAACCACCCCGGATACCATAGCAACACCTTAGCAACCGCCTAGCAACACCCTAGCAACCACCTAGCATCACCTTAGCAACCACCCCGGATACCATAGCAACACCTTAGCAACCGCCTAGCAACACCCTAGCAGCCATGGGTCAAAAGTTTGGACACCCCGGCCCCCCAGTACTGTGTGTAATGGAGCCACGGGTCAAAAGTTTGGACACCCCCGAACGGCCAGAGCAACCTAGCGTGCATAGCTGATTGATGTATTTGCACGTTGCGTAGCAACGTGCAAACACCATTTAATCTAATTTATGCATATACATCACCTAGCAACCACCTAGCAACACCTTAGCAACCACCCCGGATACCATAGCAACACCTTAGCAACCGCCTAGCAACACCTTAGCAACCACCTAGCAACCACTTAGCAACACCTTAGCAACCACCACGGATACCATAGCAACACCTTAGCAACCGCCTAGCAACACCGTAGCAACCACCTAGCAACACCTTAGCAACCACCCCGGATACCATAGCAACACCTTAGCAACCGCCTAGCAACACCTTAGCAACCACCTAGCAACCACCTAGCAACACCTTAGCAACCACCCCGGATACCATAGCAACACCTTAGCAACCACCCCGGATACCATAGCAACACCTTAGCAACCGCCTAGCAACACCTTAGCAACCACCTAGCAACACCTTAGCAACCACTCCGGATACCATAGCAACACCTTAGCAACCGCCTAGCAACACCTTAGCAACCACCTAGCAACACCTTAGCAACCACCTCGGATACCATAGCAACACCTTAGCAACCGCCTAGCAACACCTTAGCAACCACCTAGCAACCACCTAGCAACACCTTAGCAACCACCCCGGATACCATAGCAACACCTTAGCAACCGCCTAGCAACACCTTAGCCACCACCTAGCAACCACCTAGCAACACCTTAGCAACCACCCCGGATACCATAGCAACACCTTAGCAACCGCCTAGCAACACCTTAGCAACCACCTAGCAACCACTTAGCAACACCTTAGCAACCACCCCGGATACCATAGCAACACCTTAGCAACCGCCTAGCAACACCCTAGCAACCACCTAGCAACACCTTAGCAACCACCCCGGATACCATAGCAACACCTTAGCAACCGCCTAGCAACACCTTAGCAACCACCTAGAAACCACCTAGCAACACCTTAGCAACCACCCCGGATACCATAGCAACACCTTAGCAACCGCCTAGCAACACCTTAGCAACCACCTAGCAACACCTTAGCAACCACTCCGGATACCATAGCAACACCTTAGCAACCGCCTAGCAACACCTTAGCAACCACCTAGCAACACCTTAGCAACCACCCCAGATACCATAGCAACACCTTAGCAACCACCTAGCAACACCTTAGCAACCACCTAGCAACACCTTAGCAACCACCCCGGATACCATAGCAACACCTTAGCAACCGCCTAGCAACACCTTAGCCACCACCTAGCAACCACCTACCAACACCTTAGCAACCACCCCGGATACCATAGCAACACCTTAGCAACCGCCTAGCAACACCTTACCAACCATTCTATATACCATAGCAACACCTTAGCAACCACCTAGCAACACCTTAGCAACCACCCCGGAAACCATAGCAACACCTTAGCAACCGCCTAGCAACCACCTAGCAACACCTTAGCAACCACCCCGGATACCATTGCAACAGCTTAGCAACCACCTAGCAACACCTTAGCAACCACCTAGCAACCACTTAGCAACACCTTAGCAACACCATAGCAGATACCAGCCAGCACTGCAATCACACTCGCAGTTTCTGTAGGAACTGCAATCTAGTTATTATTGTAGGTGTGTGACTATACATATTTTACATTTAAAATTTTGCTCTAGAAATCAGGTCATTAAACATCTGAATAGTTAAATTATAGTTTGAACAGCGTTGTAGATGCAAAAACAACTTTTAAATGATCTAGTTTTATCTCCAGCAGTAACCCAGCACACCTACTGGAGCTACAGTCTATAAATGAGATCAAAAACACACCTTCACACACTGTGCTGTAGAGATGCTCTCAGGATGTACTGAGAGACTTCATGAGTTAAAGTGAGAAACTTATGAGAAAGTGCTGTAAGGAATTTACACAGACTTTTGGGTTCATAGATTCACTTATTTTATTGTTTTATTTTGGTTATATTGTTGATTTCCTTTCTGACCTGTTCCTGCTTTAACACTAGCTATATCTTTCCCACTGTGAGACTAAACAGATGATCTGATCTTAATGAGTTGGGGTTCTGTATCAGTTCTGTGTTTTAGTGCACTGCCGAGTTAAACACCCCATCAGCTCATGAAATAACATCAGCATTAAAACGCGGATCTCTGCATGGAGATCTGTGTGACTCTGGTCTGCAGAAGCTGAAAGATTTGTGGTGTTTTTACCGGAGATGGAGTCGCTCCACGCGGTTTACACGTTATCTTGTTTTTCGCGACGTCAAAGGAGAAATATATCGCCTCTCCCCTCTCTCTCTCTCTCCCTGCTGAACACTGTCGAGTTAACTTCCAGGCGAGCTCCGTAACGACAGGTTAATTCCCGGGTTTGTAACTGAGCGCGCGGCGCTACTGCAGGAGAGGCGGGTACTGATTGGATGAGTACCCCGCTTGTCCCGCCTCTCCACCTTCGCTAAAGTAGCAGTGATTGGATCTCTTCCTAACTGGTCACTACCTTTCACAGAATTAATTCAGTCTGATTGGATTTCGTCCCTGCCAAACATTTTCGTCTCGTTTTTATTCGTTGACCAAAATGTCAGTTAATTTCCTCTCGTTGTGTGTGCGGAGCCGCTGTCTGCCCCTCCTCCCTGTGTGTGTGTGTGCAGCGAGACGGGAGGAGGGGCAGACAGTTCCCTGTCATATCAGAGCGATTCACCGCAAAAGGTTATTTGCGTTTTGTCAGTGTTGGATTGGAAGAGCAAAAATAGGAAAGTACCGCAATGTAATCCTTTAATTTTAGCAGCGTAACCGTAATCTGATTACCACTTACTGAAGCAGTAACTGTAACGGATTACAGTTACTCATAATTTGTAATCTGATTACGTAACGCCGTTACATGTAATCCGTTACTTCCCAACACTGCTGGTAAGGTAGTTTTCTATATCCATTCACTTTTTGCATCATTAAGTTAACCAATATCTATATGATTTATATTAAACAAATATGATCACATATGTGAATTGATACAATTTGTATAAACACTTGAATTAATCGGAACATAAATTATTGGATTACAAATATACTTAAAAGTAACTTCATCTAAAGTACCAGGCCAACATTAATACTAATAAATGTGTTTTGATATATAGAGTTTATGCAAATATATATTTGTGGAAAATAACTGCAATTAAATACAGGATTTCTGTCACGGATGACCCAGGCAGGGAGACGAGGAGACGGACGCAAGTGCAGGTAGGGTGAAATAAATAATAATTTAATAAATAAATAACAAGTAACAAAGATAAACGAATAACCAAAAACCAAAACAAACCAGTGAAACTAGAGAACATAAATTAAACAAAACAAGAAGTACTAATGATAAACAAACAGGGAGTAAATAAACAAAGAAACAAACGAGGGACTGAATAAATACAAAACTAAACTGGGCAGGGATAAATATATACAAGGAAATAAACAAGAAGCTAAACAAGACTAGGAAAACTAAACTGAGCAGGGCAAGGGAGAAAACAATGGAACTAAACAGGGAACTAGAAATAAACAAGAAGATAAACAAAGGACAAGGGCTAAAGCTATGAAATACAGAGATAACTATGGAACACAGAGAGAGACGAACAACAGGGGTAAGTGCAAAGACCGACGAAGGACAAGAGACAAAGGAAGGCTTTATAGCACACAAGGGAAGCGGAAACACCTGGGGCTAGGGGGCGGAGCTACAATTAACACAGGTGGAAAAGTACTGAAACAGAACACAGGGGCACAGGTCACGTGGGACACACACAGAGACATGAGACAAGACCAGGACGTGACAATTTCATTTTACACTGGCCCGAATTATTTAAGATTAAACCAATAAATTGCAATGTGCAGACACATTTCCAATACAGTGCAATACTTAATTAAATATATACAAATATTATATGATCTGCTGCATCCACTGCAATTTATGGGATAAAACCGTGGCGGAACCTTGTTCCTTGATTTTGTTTCCCACCCGCAAGGCTATGACGTCCTGGGACAGAGCAGGTTTGTACAAACGTATATGTTGCTGTAGTAACTGATGGAGCCTTAGGTCTAGCCTCTTTCGTGGAACCGAAATTTGAGCAAAATGAGCCAGAATTGTCTTAAAAAGCCTGACTTACTGAGTTAGCTCGCTTGGTGGAACAGCCCCCAGGTCTGTTGTTTTGTTTAGTAAGTGTGCTGTGTTTGTTCATTTTGTATTCTTTGTGTTTTTCTTGTTTTTCAGTTTCTTGTTTTTGTTAAGCATAGTTTTGTTCTTGTCTTTGTTTATGTCCCAGTTTTGTGTTTGCTTTTGCGATACCCGTGTTTGTTTTCTGTTTTGTTTTTATTTATCTTGTTTATTAAATATATTTGAAAATATATCTGCACTTAAGTCCACCCTTAAGTTAATCACTGTTATTTGTTTAACTGATATTTTGAGTCTGGTTACAGGTTGTAAATACTTAACATACGTCGTCTGATTTTAGTTCTCTGCGTCTCTCCGGTTGGAATGTTAATGGTTTGGGGAATTCGATTAAGAAAAGGAATTTTTTTTATATCTTTCGGAGTAATAACTATGATGTGGTGTTTCTACAAGAAATGCATATTTCATTAGTAGATTCCAAAAAACTCTGTTTGAGCATGTTTAGTCATGTATTTTGAAGTCAGGAGTCTAGAAAAAAGCAAGGGGTCATCATATTGGTCAACAGAAATTTACAGTTTAAGTGTATTAAACAAATTAAAGATAATTATTAATGTTTTGTCTGAAATACAGGTACAAATTACATACAGGTACATACAGCTGATAAACCTGCACCCCATGGATTTATTTTCTAATTCATTTCTGAATTAAACTAGTTTTGTGTCTCTGTGTGCTTACTGACTGCCGGGTCATGGTGGTCACATCCCTATCCCCAGGGAAAATGTAAATGAGTCAGTGTACAGCTTGTAGGGTACACCCCAAAGTGAAAATGTCATCTTGAAACTGTGTTTGGGGTTGTTATTATGTTGAAAAACTGCTATGCAGACCAGTTCCTGGCACACATGCTGGACACCATTATTATACAAGCTGTACACTGACTACTTTACACTGTATCAAAGTCTCATATTTTTAGAAAAGATATAATAAAATTGGGTCAAAAAAGTATTTAGTCCACCACTGATTGCGCTAGTTCTCTTTCTTAGAAAGATGAAAGAAGTCTGTAATTTTCATCATAGATACACTTCAACTATGAGACACAAAAAGAGAAAGAAAGTCAGGAAATACATGTCCAGCCCAGGCTGAAGTTAGAGACCAAATGGATGACAAGCATGACAATGATCCTAAACACTCCACTCGGGCAGCAAAGGAGTGGCTCATTTAAAAGCATTCCAAGGTCCTGGAGTCTCCAGACTTTAAGCCCATAGAAAATGTATGGAGGGAGTTGAAATCTGTGTTCCCCAGCAACAGCCCCAAAACATCACGACTCTAGAGGAGATCTGCATAGAGGAATGGGCCAAAATACCAGCTACAGTGTGTGCAAACCTGGTGAAGACTTAATGGCAGTGGTGTGCAGTGAGTTCCTTCTAACGCTTCAGAGAAGGGGTGACAATAAGTCCATTTAAATAATTACATTTTAATGAGAAATATATATTATAGTTATTGTAAGTGTAAGTTATAAATTTAAATATAAATAAAAAACAGCAACTAATTCAAAGCATGATTTTCACTCCAGGGGCGGGGCCATGGCTGTCTAACCCCTTCTCAGCTGCCTGACTGGTGATTTTTTGTGTGTACTTAATGTTTTGGCTGCTCTGGCATACTTTGTTGAATGGTTGTACCATAGACTGTATATAGCTGGACAGAGCATCGTCTCTCAAAAGTGAAGCCACCACAGGTCGGGCGCCCCCTGCTGTTCGGCTGCAGAAAGCTGTGTAACTCCACCCGTCCCCATAGGTTTCAATGGCAAAACAGACAACTTTTAATCACGTTTTTTTCTAATATAATGTAATTCTACCTCCATTATTTAAATGCAGCAGCTAGTATAACCTCTGCTTATATTGTCAAATTTTTATATTCTCACAGAGTTCGTTTTTTAAAACGTTATTCAGCTCTATTCAAAAAAGGTGTGGTTATGGTAAAAGGGCTGGTTATGGGCGGGACCAATAACAGACCGTCAGCTCCGCTCCGCCCCGCTCTGCAGTCTGTGACCGCGAGGCAGCCCTCAGGGGCGGAGTTATTTAAATGAGTAGGAGCTCTCCACAGCCTTTCTCCCTCCTCTGGTCTCTACTGCGCAGACTCTGGTCTCAGAATCGCCAAAATGGCGGAAGATTTTGGCTTCATTTTCATTGAATGAATGGGAACGGCGACACTGCGTCCATCTTTATATACAGTCTATGGGTTGTACTTGTAGGAACATTTAGCATTGATTGCTGGGTATATTGTATATTTTTGTGGTTTGTAGCTGTATTTGTGGGCTGTTTCTGTGTATTAAGTTCATATAACTCAGTCAAGACAAAGAATATGTAGTTATTGTAATGTTTATCGATGTCGCTTGATGGGCGGCCCCGGGGGGGTGGTGCTGCGTGCCGGTTGGTTGGGTATGGGGTGTTTGCAGAAGGTGCACCCCTTATATTCACTGCACGCCACTGCTTAAAGGTAATGTTTGACATTGGTCACTACCAAGAATGTTATTTTGTAAAGTATTGAGTTAAACCTTTGTTATTGACCAAATACTTATTTCCACCATAATTTACTAAATGAATTCTTTAAAAATCCTACAATGTGTTTTTTTTTTCTTACAACAACCGGCAACAGTTACTTGTTTACCGGCAGCCAGAGCACCGGACATTCGTGGCAACTTCAGGCTGTTAGGGAATAGGAGATATTCAAGGGTAGTAATTCATGTAGGGGCCAATGATATTCGTCTGCGGCAGTCTGAATTAACTAAGGCTAATGTTAAAAAGGTGATTAAACAGGCCCAGACGCTGTCCGAGGAAGTAATCTGCTCTGGTCCCATCCCAATGAGGTGTGGTGATGAAGCTTACAGCAGGCTTTCTTCGCTGAACTGCTGGATGTCCAAGTGGTGTGCAGAAAATCATATGGGCTTTATAGATAACTGGCTAAAGTTCGAGGGCAAGCCTGGTCTTTTAGGTAGGGATGGTGCTGCCTTACTTTCATGCAGCATAGCTCATAGTCTTTTAGCTAGTCGGCAGAGTAGTGTTAGAAGCTGCTGACAATCCAGAGCCGTGGTTTAAATCATACTTAACCGATTGCTACCAGTTTGTGAGGATAAATGATATGTCTTCCAGTTATACCAAGGTAAGATATGGAATTCCACAAGGCTCTATATTAGGACCGTTATTATTTACATTATATATGCTCCCACTGGGCAAAGTTATTAGAAAACATGACGTAAATTTTCATTGTTATGCGGATGACACGCAGCTCTTCATATCAGCCAAACCTGACGACAGAGTGAGATTAAAGAAAATTGAGGATTGTGTAAAAGATGTGAAATTGTGGATGTCGCACAACTTCCTCCTATTAAATAGTAATAAAACAGAAGTTCTCCTATTAGGCCCCAAAGCTGCTAGAAATAAACTTAATGCTAAATCTGGCCGACTTCTCAGTCACACCTGGTTCAGCAGCTAAAAACCTTGGAGTTATTATAGATTCAGATCTAGCATTCGATAAACACATATCTAATGTTACTAGAACAGCTTTTCTACAACTCCGTAATATTGCCAAACTTAGAAATGCCCTATCACTGCATGACGCAGAAAAATTAGTCAATGCTGTCATTATTATTAAGGCTAGATTATTGTAATGCGCTACTGTCTGGATGTTCCTGCCGTAACTTAAATAAACTTCAGCTAGTTCAAAATGCTGCAGCCAGGGTCCTTACTAAAACTAGAAAATTTGACCATATTAGTCCAGGTCCTGTCAGCACTGCACTGGCTTCCAGTCAAATTCCGCATAGACTATAAAATTCTCCTGTTAACGTATAAAGCCCTACACGGGCTCGCTCCTGAGTATTTGCGAGACCTCATCTCCTATTATGAACCACCGTGATAACTTAGATCTCAGGGTGCTGGTTTCTTAGTAGTTCCTAAAATTCAGAGGAGCTCTGCAGGAGGAAGAGCTTACTCTTATAAAGCACCTCAACTCTGGAATAATCTCCCCCAATTTGTTCGGGACTCAGACACAGTCTCAATCTTTAAGTCTAGACTGAAAACTTACTTGTTTAGTTTAGCTTTTGGTAATTAATGTTTTTTCCTTTAGATAAGGCTGCAGAGCCAGGGGTTCATGGACAGAGGGAATTGTGGAAAAACTGAGATGCTGGTGCTGCTGTTCTCCCACTGCGCACGGTTTGTGGACGGTGGAGTGGGTGAATGCCGGTGTTTCAGGGAGCCTCCATGTCTATGTTACCTTCTGGCTCTCTGCCTTTATTTAGGCTGTTTTATTTAGATCTGCCGGAGTCATTAGCCACACTATAATATTTTATATTCCCTGTTTTACATAAATCCAGTCAAAACTAATTCCATCTCTCTGCCTTCCTCCGAGTTACTGACTGCCCACCTGTCTGACCCGATACCGATGGATGTTGGACCCTCAGGCTCTTGTGTCTCCTGTCCGGCCAGACTGATGGAAGTTTCTGAAGTCAGCTCTTCTCCATCCACCACCACCACAGATCAGCTGCTCATCATCCATCTCACTCTCCACTACAGATTACATCCAAGCCATTAGTGGCGCTATTATACTCCTGAATATATAAAACCTATGTGGATGTATAAAAGACTTTATTAAATTTTAATTTAAAAGCCGTTTGACCAGTGGTAGGATGGTCCCCCCTCAAATGTGAGTCTTGGTCCTCCCAAGGTTTCTTCCTCCTCCTGCAGCTCTGAGGGAGTTTTTCCTTGCCTCCGCGCTCACTGGGGGTTCTGTATTCTGTATTTTCTATGTTTAATGTTTTGCCTGATTCTTTGTCCTGTAATCATGTTTCTGTAAAGCTGCTTTGTGCCAACAACTGTTGTAAAAAGCGCTATACAAATCAATTTGATTTGATTTGATACTAAGAATGAGAACTGACTAAATACTTGTTTTGCCCCACTGTATTTACAAAATTTGAGGGGTATACTTATTTTGTGAGATACTGTATAGTGGACAGTGATCATTTTATTTATTGGCTTAACTCTCAGCAATAAGTGAACTAGGTATTTCTTCTGAGACAAAATATTTCCCTCAAATTTAGAAACATAAATAAATGCAGGCTATACAAACAAATAAAGACTTGTGGTGTAAAAGGAGATAACAGAGCTCATAAATATTGATGACTGATTTTTCTGTTCTAACAACATTAACTACAATGCTATGGTCCAAGCGGATCATTGTTTCTAAAGAATGCCAGAATGCGACTACAGATCGTGGCTGCATTGTTAAAGAAAAATAAAATAAAACCTGTCTGAATAATGTGCACTTTTTTGCAGTGCCTTCACACTGATAAGCCCTGCTGTCAGTCTAAACTGGCAAGCCTGATTCTGGTAAGAATAAAAGTAAAACTTAAAGTGAAGCAGTTCTGTTCTGCACATGCTCATCACTTACATAGCGCAGACTGACTATACCTAAAGCAGTTATGTGACAGAGCTGATTTGGAGGGAGTGTGATGATACACAATCATGATAACAGATCCACAGGAATTTAAGCAGTTCACCTTTCACCTATTTTGCCTTTCAGGATGAAGGTAATTTAAATGAATGGGGGGACTGGAAGCCAAAAAGTCTTCTGTTTTGAAGCTGTTCGCTAAGTTAACTAATTCAAAGGAAACATGTCATTACAAGCATCTTTATGGAGAGGAATTAGTGCCAAATTGAAAAGAAAACACTACCATGGAAAAATGTAAATGTAATCCACAAGATGCATTGCTTTTTCTCACTGACATGCCCAATACACAACAAAATAAAATGCAAAACCACTATTACATTACATTTCACTGATTGAAAATGAATGCACAAGAATTTACATTTTTAAAACCAAACTCTGAATTTGTGTCAAAATTGAATATAATACATAAGTTATATAAAACATAATATAAGTTTTTCATATGAAATAAGTACTAGGCGTTCGGCGCGGCCCTCCTCTAACTGCATGAGTCGAGAGACAGATATACGACGACAGAGCTTAATCCCCATTAGCTAGAAACTCCCCTTACACCTGTGACGCTGATTCTGTTCATTCTAAAATTTAGATCTCCGCTATCCCACTTCAACAAAATATACATTATAATGATCTTGTGAAGGTTTTTGTGTCACTCGTCATTTTATTTATGTAAACTTTTTTTGTAGTTTACATCTTTAACTGTTTTAACACGCTTACTATTTATTTTTCTGTCAAAAATTTTAACTGTTGCTTTGTTGTTTTAAAAGTTCACATTGAAACTTCAACATACAAACATTTACAACAAACTACATTTATACAGCTAGAAGATTAAATACTAAATAAAAAAATATTAAACTGTTTAGTACAGGTCATTCTACAAGCTAGCCCAGCTGGCCACCAACGTCAATAGACATGAATTTCTGGTTGGTCATGATGTCAGGTGACAAAAATTCAGCTTCAAGATAACGTCTAATACTAACATCAAATTGACGTAGAATACGGACGACATATGACACTGATATTTGGTTGTTTTTGTGTCGTAATGTTAAGTAAACAAAATCCAACGTCACCCAAACATCTCATCCCTTACGTCAAATAGACGTAAAATACCAACATTTGTTGAAAGGTATGATAACCAAAACCCAACGTCTGGTAAACATCGGAATTTTAACGCCAGTTGACGTGACGTTCTGACATCATTAGACGTTGATATTTAGTTGTTTTGGATCATAATATTAAGTAACCAAAATCCAACGTCACCCAAACATCATATCCTTAGGTCAACTTAACGTAAAATACCAACATTTCATTGTAAGGTATGGTAAACAAAACCAAACGTCTGATACACATCTGAATCTTAATGTCAGCTTGACATGACATTCTAACATCACTAGATGTCACCCAGATTTATACATTGTAACTTGTTTGCTGATTCAAAAACAAAAGTTATTTTTGAAGGTTTTTGTAAGGATCCAGAGTTGGAGGCAGGATAAAAGTGCAAGGTGGTTTTATAAGTAGCCAAATAGAAAAAAAATATAAAAAAAACACAAGAAAGCAGTTAAAAGATTCTCTCATAAACAGTTCAGAATCCATTTACATTCCCTTAAACAGTGTTTGATTACAACTATAATGAGCAGAGCAGCAGAGTGTGCTGTAAGAACTGAGAGTGCTAATCTCAATACAAATCAATAGATTCTAATATTTGTATTATTGTTTCCTGAGGTAATCTTTTCATACTATCTGCAATAGGGAGGCACTGGAATGAAAATAAATTTAATAAATCAAATGTATTTTAAATCAACCAAGAAAAAACAAACAGTGAGCAAGAGATATTTTTATACAGGAAAGGTAATTAAAATGTGTGCTTTGTATGTGTGTGTGTGTGCTGTGTGTGTGTATGTGTGTGTGTGCGTATGTGTGTGTGTGTGTTTTGTATGTGTGTGTGTGTTTTGTGTGTGTATGTTTTGTATGTGTGTGTGTGTGTGTGTGTGTGTTTTTGTGTGTATGTGTGTGTGTATGTGTGTGTGTGTGTGTGTGTGTGTGTGCGTGTGTGTGTGTGTGTGTGCTGTGTGTGTGTTTTGTGTGTGTGTGTTTTGTATATGTATGTTTTGTATGTGTGTGTGTGTGTTTTTGTGTGTATGTGTGTGTGTGTGTGTGTGTGTGTGTGTGTGTGCTGTGTGTGTGTGTTGTGTGTGTGTGTGTGTGTGTGTGTGCGTGAGATCGGTGTTGACTGATAAAGTGATAATCTTACCTCAGTTTCTCCAGTTTACATTTTTCATCCTTCAGTCCGTCACAGAGTTTATTCACTCCTGAATATTGTGGCCAATTCTTACTCAGGTTCAGCTCTATCAGTTTAGAGTTCACTGATTGGAGAACTGTGGCCAGATGTTTACAGCTTCCCTCTGTGAGAGCACATTCTTCCAACCTGGAAATGAGAAAAACACATCAGGATCTCTCTCTCTCTCTCTCTCTCTCTCTCTCTCTCTCTCTCTCTCTTACTCTCACTCTCTCTCTCTCTCTCTCTCTCTCTCTTTCTCTGCGCATGCATGAGCGTGAGCAAGGGAACGCGTGTGAGAGCGTTTTTTGGCGTCTTGCCAAAACTTTATTTTCTCGTTTATTTTTTGTTTATTTAAGTCTGTTTTAACACGGCTGAAAAACACCTTTAGCTCGAGTGTGAGTGCGGTTCTGTGGGGGTGCGGATCTGCTGGAGTCATGGCAGACCCACACAACAGCAGACTTTTCGAATCACTTTCTCGCCGCCATGGAGTGAAAGTGATCGCCAGAGCCAGTGTGGAGGACTGCTGTCTCGCCGCAGGAGACGTGATCGGGGACGAGTTTCTTGTGTCTGCCTCGCGGATGAACAGTAGCATTGTCATGTTCATAAAAACTGTGGAGAAAGCGGCTGAACTGCTGCAGGGTCAGTTCACCCCCGTATATCCACTCAGCACCCCATCTAAGCGGGTCATCCTCTCCAACGCCCCCCCCCCCCCCCCCTTCATAAAGGATGATCTGCTGGCTAAAGAGCTCGGGAGGTTCGGGAAAGTGGTCTCGGGCGTGAAAAAGATTCATCTCGGGTGTCGTTCTCACCGAATGAAACACCTGGTGTCGTTCCGCAGGATAGTACATATGGTACTAAAAGATGGAGCTGAGGAACTGAACTTGGTGATGAAACTGAAAGTGGATGGGTTCGACTACGCTATCTTTGTTTCATCGGACACTGAAGTGCTGCCCCGAGAGAAGGCCCGAGGCCACTGCGAGCGGCGGAGCGGGGGAACCGGGAGCCGGCGCGATCTGACCGCTGCAAGCAGCTCCCCTGCGGCTGTGGTGGGTGCGGCGGTGACCGGGGCACCTGCTCCGGGAAAGGATTTAGCCACGGAGGACACTGAGGCATTGGAGGTTGAGCCTGTAGAGGCTCGGCCAACTGCGGAGGAGTCGGGCCGGGAGGATGCCGGTGCTGAGGGGGTGACGGACCGGGAGGATCCCGTTGCTGTGGAGGACATGGACAGTTCGGCGCTGGCTGAGGTAGCTGGCACGGAGGAGCAGAATGACCGGTTTCAGGTACCCCCGGGGATGATGGACATGAGACTGAGGTACAGTGCGATAACCCTGGGGTGGTGGGGTGTGTTGTGGAGCTGGAGCACGGGTCTGATATGCTTGCTGACCCCGTCTTTAAAGCGCCAGTAAAAAGAAAAATCAAAACTCAGAGTAAGGTCAGTAAACAGGTAAAAAAAAGATGAACCGGTCGCTGACTCTGATGTGATTGATAATGATGATGCTCAGTCTGATTCAGGTTGGTCAGTAAGTTCTCAGGAGGATTTTCCCCTCCAGTGTACTCAGCTGATGATATTAAATCATTTCTAAAGCGTACTAAAGGCCAGTGGAATGTCGTGGTCACTGATCACTTTGCCGATAAACGACAGTTTATTCATGACGTACAGTATTTCAAGAGGGAAAAATGTTTTACTGTAAAAGAATTGTATAGACTGAGAAAAATGCTGACCGACCTGAAAAAAGAGCTGAACAATGAGGATTTTAATGCCGTGGGTTAATTTATTTTTTATTGTTTTAGCTTTGTTTACTTACTGGTCTTCTTTTAACTATCATTTTATGAATGGCTTTAAGATTGCCATGCTAAATGTAAACGGAGTGAGAGACTGAGAAAAGAGCTAAGCTATTTGAATTAATTAAGCAAAAAAGACTTGACGTAAGTTTTCTCCAAGAAATGCACAATGACGCCAGTAATACGGCAGACTGGATAAAAGAGTGGGGCGGCGTTGCTGTGCTGAGTTCTAAAAGTTCTCTTAGTGCTGCAGTCACTATCTTATTCTCAAAGTCGTTCGCTCCCTGCTCCTATGATGTGGAAGAAGTAGTGAGTGAGAGGCTTTTAAAAGTGAGGGCATGTTTTGAGAATGATGTTTTTAATCTCATTTGTGTTTATGCACCGACTGTGGGGGTGGAGAGGATGGGTTTTTTAGATGTTTCAAGTCAGGTGCTTCAGCAATGTGACTCGAATGAGTTTTTAATTGTACTGCAAGTGATATGGACAGGAATCATGCAGAACCGCATGTTGCTTCTCGCAAGCACTGGTGCGAGATTATAGAGACTCATGAACTGTGTGTTATCTGGAGATTCCATCACAAAGGACTTAAGCAGTATATATGGACCCACGTTAAAGATAACATGCTCTCACTGGCTAGACTGGATCATTTTTATGGTTTTAAGCACCAGTTGAATGTTTTTACTCCGTGTTGTATAAATCCTGTTGGTTTTACTGATCATTTTATGGTTCAGTGCACCGTTAAGAACAGCAGTGTGAAACCCAGGAGTGCTTATTGGCATTTTAACGCCACGCTTTTAGATGACACTCATTTTAGAGAATCCTTTTTATACTTTTGGAATTTTTTTAGGATGCAAAAATCTGATTTTAGCTCTTTACAGCAGTGGTGGGACTTTGCTAAGATTCAGATAAAGGTATTTTGCCAACAGTACACTCTAAATGTCACTCGAGACATCGCTAGATCTTATTATTAGAGCTCTCAAAAAGAAAAAAGCCATTTTAACTGACCTGCTGGGGGCTACAGTACAGGGGGTGCTGGTCCGCTCACGCTTTAAAAGTGTGGCTGAAATGGACGCCCCGTCTAAGTTTTTCTTTGGTTTAGAGCAGAACGGTTTAGGACAGAAAAGGTTAATGCATGCTGTGCGAACAGAATCAGGGGATCTTCTCTCAGAGCCTGCTGATATTCGTGAGCAAACAGTCAGCTTTTTTTCAAAGCTGTTTAAAAGTGAGCAAGCAGATGCACCGGAGGTGGTGGAGAGGTTTCTTTGCCACCTGCCTCAAGTGACACAGCAGTCTGCAGGACAGCTGGACAGGGAGCTGTCCCTGGAGGAACTGCATGCAGCTCTCATGGGAATGGAGAATGGCAGAGCTCCAGGCATCGATGGTCTACCAATGGAGTTTTATAAGGCTTTCTGGCCAGTTCTGGGTCAGGATGTGTTGGATGTGCTGAAGAGCAGCTTGACGGAGGGGAGGCTTCCGTTGAGCTGCCGAAGAGCCGTCCTCACTCTGCTGCCTAAGACTGGCGACCTCACCATGTTGAAGAACTGGCGTCCTGTGTCCTTACTGTGCATTGACTGCAAACTGCTCTCAAAAGCATTAGCTGCTCGACTGAGGGAGGTGATGGGGCAGGTCATTCATATTGACCAGACGTACAGTGTACCTGGCAGGTCGATAATTTTATTCAGAGATTCCTCACTGGTTTCAGTAACACAGTTTGGATAAAAGTTGTGAGTAAATTTTGCAAACTGTTTGTCGTTTAGGACTGGATAAAACATTGTTTTTATTGGATTTTAAGAAATTGGATCTTTCTGATTTACCAGCGTTTTATAGAGGCCTTTTTAAAATTTGGAGTCTTTCTACGGTGTATAGACAGAGCAGTATGTCCCTTTTTTGGTTATAAGAAGAACCATTAATCTGTGGTGCTCGCTTGGATATTTTTGGCCAACGCTTTCATACCTTGGCCAGGGCGCTGGAGTCATGAGACTCGGTCAGCTTGTTGGTCTTATTGGGTCTGATTTTACAGGTGCTGAACGCCTGGCGGAGCTACTGGGGATGTGGTCACTGCGGGTGATGCTCCAACTCCTGCAGAGCTGGAGATCAGCGCTTTCAGCTGAAGAGCTGACTCTCCTGAAAGATCATGCTGCGGGAGTTGTTGAGCCTGAGCCGGGTGATCCGTTCCCTAAGTGTTCCATCATCCCAAACCTGCAAGACAGTACAGGCGTGCTGTTGGAGGGGGTGGGGGAGGCTGACATGGACTTGGGGACTGTCAGTGGTAAGATGTTGTACAGAGGCTGTGTGAGAGTGCTGAACAGGAACACTGTTTTAGACTCCAGCCTCTTTTTGTGCTTTTACAGACTGTTCTTATTAATTTTAATGTGAATTTTACACCCCGGAGTTTTATACTTGGTTTTAAATATGCCAGGAGCCAAAGGTACAAGTGCCAACTGATCAATTTTATCCTTGGAAAAGCAAAGATGGCTATTTATATGAGCAGGAAGAACAAAATTGAGCAAAATATAGACTGTGATGCTGTGCCAATCTTCCTGAGGATGGTTAAGGCTAGAATAAAAATTGACTTTAACTATTATAAAGGCATGAACGACCTGGATGCTTTTATGTTAATATGGTGCTTTGGGGAGGCAGTTTGCCTGGTTGAGGAGGGTGAACTTTTTTTTGCCCCAGAATTAGAGTAAGCTGTTCTTTTTATTTCATGTTTTAATTTATTTTATTGTAAAAAATCTGTTTCAGTCCACTTTTAGGATTGTCTAACTTGTCATATTGACTTGGTTTGACTTGGTTCTAATAAAGAACGTTAAAAGTAAAAAAAAGTCTCTCTCTCTCTCTCTCTCTCTCTCTCTCTCTGCATGCTGGGAGTGGGCGGAGTGAATGTGGGTGAGGGTGGCTGAGTGTTGGAGGTGAGCGTGTGCTTTTCTTTGTTTATTTATTTATTTTGTTTGTTTTTCTTTATTTTCCCCCTGTTTATCAGGATTTAACTTATCTCTAAAGTTTCACTGGTTTCACTGTTCACTACATATAACGGGATATTGGCGGCGGGTGAGAGATGGCGTCTCGCCGCGTGGTGGGGACGCCGGCTCTCTCCCGTTCGCATGGTTTCAGGTGTGTTCCACCTGTTGAAGCTGTAGTGGAGGATGTACTGATCGCGGTGGGTGAAAAAATAGGCTGCGAACAGATTCACTCCGCGTCGCGCATGAACAAAGCCGTGGTGGTGTTTCTGACCGATAAACAACTGGTTAACGGGCTGGTTGAGAGCGGGATTTGGGTGAAGGAGAGCTATGTGTCGGTATCTCCTCTGTCCACTCCCGCCACGAAGGTTACTATTTCAAATGTTCCTCCGTACCTGCCCAATGAACCCATAGTAAAGGAGCTGAGTCGCTTTGGCAAGTTTGCGGGCGAGATCAGCCACATACCGCTGGGCTGCAAGAAGTCAGGACTGAAACACGTCCTGTCTTTCAGGCGCCAGGTGCTTATGTTCCTTAATAGCGCGGATAAGACGCTCGTGGCCTCTTTCCGCGTTTCTGATGGTGCAGGCTCATACCTGGTTTACGCCAGCACGGACAGTCTGCGGTGTTTTCAGTGTGGGACTGTCGGGCATAAACGTTTCGAGTGCCCGGTTAATGAGCAGAGGCGGGATTCTACTGCAGCCGGACCCGGTAGCGCCCCTGAACGGGACGCTGCGGACGCCGCTCCAGAGGATCCAGGGGAGGGTTCATCCACAGCTCTAGTTTCGGAGGTCGGTCGTGGAGTTAAGGTAAGTGAGCGTTTGGGAAGAGGTGTTTCAGATAGTGGGGTTGATCAGCAGCAGGTTAGCCAGGGTATTAATGAGGCTGATTGTGGTGAGGCGGGTGCTCCCGTGAGTACTGAGGTGAGTGCTCAGGCTAGTAGTGAGGTTGGTGCTCAGGTGAATGGTGAGGTGTGTGTTCAGGTGAGTGGTGAGGTGTGCGCTCAGGTGAGTGGTGAGGTGGGTGCTCAGGTGAGCGGCGAGGTGGGTGCTCAGGAGAGTGGTGCGCTGGGTGCTCAGGAGAGTGGTGCGCTGGGTGCTCAGGAGAGTGGTGAGCAGGGTGCTCAAGAGAGTGGTGAGCAGGGTGCTCAGGAGAGTGGTGAGCAGGGTGCTCAGGAGAGTGGTGAGCAGGGTGCTCAGGAGAGTGGTGAGCTGGGTGCTCAGGAGAGTGGTGAGCTGGGTGCTCGGAGTGAGTCTCTGTCTGGTTCGGTTGTGTCCCTGGAGGAGGACATGGAGGAGGACAGTATGTCTGAGGTCACTGATTTTGGAGCTAGTCAGTCCAGTTATGAGCAGCTGTACTCTGTGGAACAGATAAACTCTTTCCTGGATGAGACTAAAGGAAAAACTGTGGAGGTGAGTGATTATTTTCCTGATCTGGACAAGTTTGTGTGTTCAGTGTTGATGGTGCAGAAGAGTGTGGGTCTGGACATTCTCCCGAGAAGGAATCGTTACCGGCTAAAGAAACATGTTACTGCTATAAGAAAAGCAAAAAAACAAAACGTTCTGACTGGTTCACGGCTTGTTCCAGCTCGTCATAATGTTTAAGCACAGATCACGTGGGGAAAAGTCTTCTCCTGTTCTCTTTCTCTGTTTCTGGTTTTACTTTCTCTCTCTATTTTTTACTTCTATTTGTATGGGAGTTTTTAGAGTAGGCTCTTTAAATGTGAACGGTTTTAGAGACCGGGGTAAACAGGCTGTGTTTTCTGAATTTTTTAATCTTAAGAAACTTAATGTGTGCTTTCTACAAGAAACACATAGTGATGAGAACTCTGTGTCTGATTGGGGGTTATGGTGGAAAGGGGATTTTTATCTTAGTCATGGTTCAAATGTTAGTGCTGGGGTAGGTTTTTTTTTCTCCCAGTCCTCTATAGTGTCTGTTCTTTCTGTTGATGAAGTTGTGGCTGGGCGTTTGCTTATGCTGAAAGCGATGGTTTATGATCATGTTTTTGTTTTTATTAATGTGTATGCACCAAATAGGGGACCAGATAGAAGTGAGCTGTTTGATAGACTGTGTCAGTTGTTACAGTCACTCTCCTCGGAAGACACTGTTGTGTTGGGTGGGGATTGGAACTGTACTTTGGATTTTGTACATGACAGGAACGGTGAGGAGCCTCATCCTCAGTCTGCTCGTACTCTGGCAAACATCATATCAACTTTTGATTTAATAGATATATGGAGGGAGAAACATCCCACGACCAGACAGTATTCTTGGATTAAAGTTACGGATCAGAGAGTAGCTGCGGCACGCTTAGACAGATTATATGTTTCAAATAGTGTAAGGAACATGGTAGGCCGGTCTATGATTCAGCCCACTTCTTTTTCTGATCACCACTTATGTACTGTGGAGTTTTCTTTTGTTTTTCAGTCCCCTACAAGCTGTATGTGGTATTTTAACAGGACACTTTTGCAAAATAAATTTTTTTGTGAAAATTTTAAACATTTTTGGGCAGAGTGGGTTGGAAAAAAGTATATGTTTGACAGTCTTATGCAATGGTGGGAAGTGGGAAAGGCCCAGATACGGGTCTTTTGCCAGGAGTTTACTGCTTTCTCTACCTTCAATCTTAGACGTGCAGTTGGTGTGCTGGAGCAGGACATTACCAGAATCCACAATGTAATGATACAACAAAATGTGGTGGATTTACGGGCAGAACTTACTGTGAAGCTGCAGGAACTGAGTGACATTTTACATAAAAAGGCGAAGGGAGCTTTGGTTCAGTCCAGGTTTGTGCCTGTGCAGGATATGGATGCCCCTACTGCATTCTTTTTTAATCTTGAAAAGTCTACTTCCCAGCACAAGACACTGGTCTCTGTTCGTAAGGAGGATGGGACAGTTACGACAGACTTGGTAGAGGTGAAGAGGCTGGCTGTGGGTTTTTATGCTGAGTTGTTTACGGCCCGCCCTCCGGATCAGCAGTGCATTGAGACTCTTCATGAGGATCTACCTCACCTGGATGGACAGCAGCAACAGGAACTGGACACTGCTTTATCTTTTGAGGAGGTTACTAAGGCTGTTTACCAGCTCTCTTCTGGGCGAGCTCCTGGTGTTGATGGTTTACCAATTGACTTTTATAAGACTTTTTGGGGAATTATTGGGAAGGACTTGTTTGAAGTTTTGCTGGCTAGTTTTGAAGCTGGTGTACTTCCAATGAGCTGTCAGAGGGCTGTTTTATCTCTTTTACCAAAGAAGGGGGATCTCTGTTTTTTAAAAAATTGGAGGCCTGTATCACTTCTATGTTCTGATTATAAGATTTTATCACGCTGTATAGCAAACAGGTTAAAAGGGGTCCTGCAAAGGGTAATACATGAAGATCAGACTTACTGTGTACCGAAAAGATCTATTTATGATAATTTGTTTTTACTTCGTGATATGGTTGACTATGCAAAAGTGTGTAAATCGGAGTTTGGTTTTTTATCCCTTGACCAGGAGAAAGCTTTTGATCGTGTAGATCATGATTATCTTTTTTCTACCATGAGAGCTTTCGGTTTTGGAGATGTTTTTTTTGCTTGGGTTAAGCTGTTATATTCGGGTGCTGTGTGTTTACTCAAGGTAAGGGGTGGTCTGAGTGTTCCTGTTCCTGTTGGCAGGGGGATAAGGCAAGGTTGCCCCCTGTCTGGACAATTGTATTCACTTGTAGTAGAACCTCTTCTCTGTCTGCTTAGGAAGAGACTGTCTGGTTTACAGATTGAGAAGTGTTTAATTAAGGTTTCTGCCTATGCCGATGACATTACTGCAGTAATACGACATGAGCAAGATGTGGTGTCCCTAGAAACAGCATTGCAGGTTTATGGTTCAGCCTCTTCTGCAAAGCTAAATTGGGATAAAACAGAAGCACTTTGGTGTGGTTCTGTTAGTAGAGAGTACTCTTTACCAGCACTTCCAGGTGGTATTAAGTGGAGTCGGACCGGGCTGAAGTTTTTAGGGGTGTGGTTGGGAAATGATGATGCTAAGGCCAGGAACTGGGAAGGTGTAGTTGAAAAGGTTCGTGCCAGGTTGTCTAAATGGTCTTGGTTGCTTCCCCAGTTATCATATAGGGGTCGAGTTCTTGTCGCCAACAACCTCATTGCTTCTGCTTTATGGCATAAATTCACTGTGCTTAATCCGCCAAGGTATCTGATTGATGCTGTTCAGAAGGCACTGGTGAACTTCTTCTGGAGTGGACAACACTGGCTGAGAGCTGCAGTCCTGTACCTCCCTGTGCAGGAGGGTGGACAGGGGTTAATTGATATTCGATCCAGAGTTGCTGCACTGCGGCTGCAGGCTGTACAAAAGCTGCTGTATCATTATCCCCACAGCTGGATGGATGTTGCTTGTGCTCTCCTGAGGGCGGCGGGTAGATTGGGGTTGGACAGACACCTGTTCTCTATTCGTTTGGGAACAGTGGATTTGGGTGGCCTGACTCCTTTCTATTTAGCGGCTGTGGAGGCATGGCAGCTTTTCTCTTTTTCCAGGGAGAGTGATGCTGCTCCATCTGGATGGATTTTTGAGGAGCCGCTGTTTCTTAACTCGTTTTTTTCATCGCTCAACCAGGTTTCAGGGGCTGTGAGGATTGGGCTGCTGGAACAAGGGATCTCTAAGGTCTGCCACTTACGGAGGAGTGTGGACTGGGTATCAGAGGAACAGTTGGCAGAGATGGTCGGTCCTAGGTCAGTACGCCTGGCTTCACAGGTACTGAACAAGCTGAAGTCTGACCTGTCTGCCCCTTTACAGACCTACTTGGATGTCACTCCTGTTGACCAGTGCCAGAATGAAGAGTGTGTGTTCCCTGAGCTGGTGATGGACCTGGGCTGGGAGGGCTGGCAGGAGGGTCGGGGGATGCTTTTGTCGCTGGGCACCCTGCCTCTAGGCCTTTTTAGCACGCTGAAGAAGGGGGCATTGTATGTTGGCTGTGTTAAAGCACTGAACTTTCATAGTCTGAGAGATCTGCGAGAGACTAAGTGGACAGAGGTTGTTGAGACTGACTCTTCCCCTAAAGGTAGCTGGCGGTCCCTGTACAAAAGACCCACTGAGAAGAGGGTGGGTGACCTCCAGTGGAGGATTGTGCATGGTATTATAGCTACAAACAGACATGCGGCACGGATTGGTCCCTCACTTGGTGATGGTTGTCCTTTTTGTGGGACTTCAGAGACAGTTTTCCATGTGTTTCTCCAGTGTGTGCGGCTGGGTCCCCTTCTGGTTTTAATCAAGGATTGGGGGTTGAAATTTTTGGGCTCTTTTAATGAGAGTCTTTTTATTTTTGGCCCTAAGTACTCTGTGGCAAAAAAAGACAGAATGGTGATTTTGAATTTTTTATATGGTGTTGCCAAACTGGCCATATGGTGTACTAGAAAGAACAAAATTAAAGGGCGTGGGGGTACTGACCCGGTCTTGATGGTTAGGGGGCTGATTATGAAGAGGCTTCGTATTGAGTTTGCCTATCACAGTCTCATTGATAATGTGGACTTGTTCTTTGCTGTGTGGGGGGCTGGGGGTTTGCTTTGTGAACCTGAGGAGTTTGGAGGGTTTGTGCTAAATGTGTGAGCTGATTTCTCTGTGAACTGATTGACCCTGATTTGGTTTTCTTTTTTGTATTTTGTTTTTCTCTATTTTGTTCTGGTTTATTTTTAATTATTTTTAATTATTTTCTGTTTTCAGTTTTAAACATTGTTTTTTATATGGACAGTGTTTAATTAAAGGTGTGTTGAAGTCTCTCTCTCTCTCTCTCTCTCTCTCTCTCTCTCTCTCTCTCTCTCTCTCTCTCTCTGGGGGATTGTGGGTAGAGGGTGCTGTGGGAGCGGGACTGGGGGAAAGTTTGGGTCGTTTCTTTTCCGTTTCTTTTCCTTTTTTTTTCTTTTTTTCCGTTCCATCCATGGGTATTTTTTAGTGTATAGTGAAAGTGAAAGTAGTTTTTGTTTTTTTAGCGTTTTTTCTTCTTTCTTACGGATATTGTTTCTTTTCTGAGTAGACCGACTAGGCCCGGTGGCGGGGCGCGGGGATGGCGTCTGCCCCGTTTGGGGACGCCCAGCACCTGACGCTCCGCCACGGCGTGAGGTGTGAGGTGGGGCCCGAGGTGTCTGTGGAGAGCGTGCTGCTCGCTGTAGGTGAGCAGGTGAGCTGTGAGAATATAGCGTCTGCATCGCGGATGTACCGGGCGGTGGTGGTGTTTGTGAAGGACAGAGCGCTGGTTCACGGGCTGGTTGAACGGGGAATCACGGTAAGTGATCAGTTTTATACTGTTACTCCGCTCTTCACTGCGCATCACAGAGTTATTATCTCTAACGTGCCGCCGGTCATCCCCGACGAGCTGATCCAGCGGGAACTCGCGCGCTTTGGAAAAATTGTAAGTAGTATTTCACCTATCCCGTTAAACTGCAAAAGTCCGGGGTCCTACTCTGGATGTTTCGTTCAGAGTTATTCATGAGGGGAAGTCTTTCATGCTTTTTGCGAGCACTGGAAACATGGGATGTTTCGAGTGTGGAGACATTGGTCACAAGAGACTGGCGTGTCCACACAGCGCTGGGGCAGCGGGGCCGAGAGGGGGGAGCAGGGGGGGGAGTCAGGGTGCAGCGGGGACGGTCCCAGACCGGAGCGCTGCTGGCAGGGAGGCGGGGTCCTGTAGCAGCGAGGAGGCGGGGTCCTGTAGCAGCGAGGAGGCGGGGCCTAGTGGCGGCGGAGAGGCGGGGCCTAGTGGCAGCGGTTTAGGTAGTGCACAGACAGGTGCACCTGACGGAGAAATGAACAGGGATGAGTCTGGTATCAGTGAGGTGGTAGGTGGAGGAGTTGGGCAGGAGGAAGGGGAAGCTGGTACAGTCGATACAGGTAAGGGTGAGATTGTGGGAAAGAGAGCTAGGCAGGAGGAGGTGGAGGAGGGGGAGAGCGATGTAGAGGTTGGTACAGGTGAGGGGGAGACTGTAGGTAAGAAAGCTAGACTGGAGGAGGGTGATGGTGGTGTACTGGGTGTAGATGAAGTTGAGAATGTTATAGATGGAGAAGGTGAGGTTGCTGGTGCTGGATTGGTTGAGGCGGGGTTTGGTGGTGAGGTGAGTTTAGGTAATCCAGGTGAGGACAGTGGTGCACTGTGTGGTGTGGCTGAATTGCTGTCTATGAGTGATGGGGCGGAGATGGTGGAGCAGGGTGATTCTCAGGTCATGGCTAGCTCTGGGGGGACTGAGGGTAGTTTGGTGTCAGGTGAGGAGCTGGCAGATATGTCAGGTGACCTCAGTGTTGATATGTTTTCAGATGTTTCTGATGTAGCTTTTCAAGCTGATGATGATCTGTACTCGGTGCAAGACATTAATACATTTCTGGATGTGACTTTTGGAAAGCATGTGGAGGTCCGTGATTATTTCCCAGATTTAGACAAATTCTTGGCATCTGTAGCACACATCCAAGTGGCGGTGAGCTATGATGTACTGAGTAAGAAAAAGAGATATAGGTTGAAAAAATTTGTGACAAGTATACGAAAGGGTAAGGCTTCTGTGAAAAGTTAGTGTGGATGGATCGGTCACAAAGGGTGTTTCTTTCTTTTTTTTGTGTATCTTTTCTCTTGTTTTTTCTGCTCTCTCTCTCTCTGTTTTTCCGCATGAATAGGCTTAGGGTGGGATCTTTAAACATTAATGGGGGCAGAGATGCAAATAAGAGAGCTCTTGTTGCTGAAATAATTGGGCATAAGTGTTTGGATGTAGTGTTTTTACAGGAAACACATAGTGATAAGGATGATGAGACAGAGTGGAGAATGTGGTGGCAGGGTAGCTTGTATAATAGTTTTGGTTCAAATCTTAGTGCTGGCCTTGCCATATGTTTTGTAAAAAGTCTAAACTTGTCTAATGTTCATTGTATTGAGGTAGAACCTGGGAGGATTTTAATGGTAAAGGCGGATATAGAAGATTTTACTTTTATTTTTGTAAATGTGTATGCGTCTACTAATGGAAGTGACAGAGTAAAACTGTTTCACAGGCTAAAGAGAGCTCTTCAACAGCATGGTACTAACTCAATTGTAGTTATGGGGGGTGATTGGAATTGCACTGTTGATTTCACCTTGGACAGAACTGGAGAGGAGCCTTATCCACAGTCTGCTTTAGTGTTGAAGGGGTTAATCAGGGAGTGTGGGCTGGTGGATGTGTGGAGAAACAGGAATGAGGGAGTAAAGCAGTACACCTGGGTAAAGATTACTGAGGAGCGGATAAGTGCAGCTAGGCTGGATAGGTTCTACTGCTTAGATATGAATAATAATATGGTTTTTAATGTTCACATTACCCCTTCTGGCTTCTCTGATCACCATCTGATCATGATGGATTTAATGTTATCCAGGACTAGGAAATACAGTTGTTACTGGCGTTTTAATTTGAAGTTACTCCAGGATGAGTTTTTTCTTAAAAACTTTGTGGTTTTCTGGGAAGGGTGGAGGTCGTATAAAGGGGATTTTAATAGTTTAGTTTCATGGTGGGAGGTGGGCAAAACACAAATTAAGATTTTCTCTCAGCAGTATTCTGCGCATTCAGCAGCCACTTATAATAGCACAGTTCAGGGGCTTGAGAGGGAGATTGAGGTACTGGAGGCTGATATCACTGGATGTGGTGATATGAGTAGAAGGAATGTTTGGGTGAGAAAGAAGAAAACTTTGAGCTCATTGCTCCAAGAGAAAGCCAAGGGGGCGCTGATTAGAGCTCGAATGTCCAGCATTAAGGACATGGATGCTCCTACTAGCTTCTTTTTCAATCTGGAGCGTAATGTTAGGCATCAGAACCAGATGCTGTATCTTCGTGATTCTGACGGGTCTCTCATCACTGCACCTGCTGCCATGAGAAGAATGGCTGCAAATTTCTACACGGATCTTTACAGCACTGACCCATGTGACCTAACCTGCAGGAAGGACTTCTTGCAGGATTTACCAAAGCTGGAGGCTGCTCGTTCTGAAAAGTTGGACTCTGAAATTGAACTGCAGGAGCTCACAGCAGCTGTCCAACAGCTCTCGAATGGGCGAGCACCAGGCATAGACGGCCTTCCAGCTGAGTTTTATAAAACCTTCTGGTCTTTAATTGGGACTGACTTGTATGCTGTTTTTAAGTCATCTTTGGACACTGGGATTTTACCAGTCAGCTGTACTAGGGCAGTACTGTCTCTGCTGCCTAAAAAAGGTGATTTGGGACTCTTGAAGAACTGGAGACCTGTAGCACTGCTTTGTACAGACTATAAAATCTTGTCTAAATCACTGGCTAACAGACTGAAGGAACACATAGGTTCAATAGTCCATCATGACCAGACATATTGTGTGCCTGGTCGCACAATTATGGATAATTTGTTTCTTGTTCGGGATGTTCTTGATCTGTGTACTACTACCTCTTGTGATCTTGGTTTATTGTCCATAGATCAAGAAAAAGCCTTTGATAGGGTAGACCACTCCTACCTGTTTGATACACTTGAGGCATTTGGTGTAGGGGATGTTTTTATGGCCTGGATGAAACTCTTGTACACTGATGCCACAGTGCTGCTTAAGGTTGGAGGAGGACTCAGTCGTCCTATTACAATGTCACGAGGGATTCGTCAAGGCTGCCCAATTTCTGGTCTTTTGTATAGCTTGGCTGCTGAGCCTTTGTTGTGTAGACTCAGAGCTAAGCTTAAAGGACTGTCGGTGCAGGGGCTGCAACAGAACGTTGTGCTCTCGGCCTATGCGGATGATATTTCTGTTGTTATTAGAGGGGAAGAGGATGTGCAACATCTCACACAAAGCTTATCTCTATATGGAAGAGCTTCCTCAGCCAGGGTTAACTGGGCTAAGTGTGAGAGTTTCATTACAGGGCAGTGGCAGGACAGAGGTTTCCCAGTGTTGCCAGCAGGTTTGCAGTGGGGGACCACCGGGCTAAAGTATTTAGGAGTATACTTGGGTCCTCTAGAATTTCAAAACAAAAACTGGGAGGGGCTAGTGGAAAAAGTGTGTGCCAGGTTATCTAAATGGACCTGGGTCCTGCCGCGGCTGTCCTATAGGGGGAGGGTTTTGGTGGCCAACAACCTGATTGCTTCCATGTTGTGGCACCGGTTTATTGTGTTGGAACCACCTGCCTCCCTAGTCCAGGAGATCCAGAAGAGACTTGTGGACTTTTTTTGGTCTGGACAACACTGGACACGTGCCCCGGTTCTCTATCTGCCATTACATGAAGGGGGTCAGGGTTTGATTGACTTGAACTGTCGCATACGGACGTTTCGGTTACAGAGTGTGCAGAGATTACTGTACCAGGAAGGAATGGCGTGGGCTGCTACAGCCTGTGTACTTCTACAGCGTGTGGAGAACTTGGGCTATGGCAAGCATCTTTTTGTCTTGCAACTCAAGGACATGGACTTTTCTGCGACCACTCCTTTCTACCAGTCTGTCCTGAAGGCGTGGTCTTCTGTGCTGGTGATTGAAAGAGCAACGGAACCCTGTACCTGTGTGGAAGATGAGCCATTGTTTTATAACCCCCTGATCCAAACCCGGAGTCTTGTATCAAGGAGTATTCGGCGCTGTTTGGTACGAGCAAACATAACCACTCTTGGGGGCCTAAGGGTCACGGGAACTTGGAAGACTGTGAGTGTTCTGAAGGCTGAGATGAGATTTCAGTCTGATCGTCTGGTGCAGAGGTTTCTCGAGGAAGTGATGTCAGCGATGCCTGCTCAGTTTAGAGAGGCCCTGGAGCGTGGCGATGGGGTGGATCTCCTGCCTTTCCCCTCTCTGTCTGTAGGGATGGCTGCGGGGGACACCCTGGATGAGAGGGGATGGCTACTGTCATATGCGGTTCCTGAGATGACGACTCTGGCAGATGCCTCTAGGAAAGCCTTATATGGAGCAAGCGTAAAGATGGCCTTTGGAAATGCTCTCTTTGGTCTACCGGAGTCCAAGTGGTCTGGGTTGTTGGCACCAGGCTCTTCTCCACGAGGGTGCTGGAGGTCCCTGTACAAGCCTCCCATAGAGAAGCGAACGGCAGACCTTCAGTGGAGGATTGTGCATGGGGCCGTGGCCACGAACAGATATGTGGCACATATTGATCCGAGTGTAGGTAGGGGGTGCCCGTTTTGTGGCAGAGACGAAACGCTGGGTCACCTCTTCCTGCAGTGTGAAAGATTGGCAGGTCTGTTTGCACTAGTAGAAGAATGGTGTAGGGGGCTCGGGGTGGGTTGGACTGAAAGCCTCTATATTTTTGGTCCTAAATATGTGGCTGCTCGGAGAGGCACGCTCTGTCTCGTGAATTTTTTGGTGGGTCAGGCCAAGCTTGCTGTCTGGCTCACAAGAAAAAACAAAATTGGTGGTAGAGGGACATTAGATCCTGTCCTGTTGGTTAAAGCGCTGGTACGGACCAGGATCCGTGTCGAGTTTGTTTTTTTTAAATTGACTCACAGACTGATGGAGTTTTCTGAGGTTTGGGGAAAGGGGGAGGTGTTGTGTTTTATTTCTGAGGATGAGTTTCTAATGTTAAACGTATAGTTTTTCTCATGTTCTGTGTTTTTTTCTTTTTTGTGGTTTGAAAAAGAGCTGTTTAATGTTTAATTTATTTTAATAAATGCATTTTTAAAGGTCTCTCTCTCTCTCTCTCTCTCTCTCTCTCTCTCTCTATTTCTCTCTCTCTCTCTCTCTCTCTCTCTGTTGCATGCTGGGAGTGGGGGTGAGAATGCCGGGTGAGCGGGTGTGAGGAGCTGAGAGCGGATGTTTCTTTACTTCTACATTGTTCTTCTGGATTAATTTTCGGGGCTTTATTGTATCACAACCGTACCTTGCTACAATATCATAAGTAGCGCCGTTCTTTTTTCTTTACTATAATTGTTTACTAACTTTTTTCGGTTTTCTTTTGGGCCTCGTGGCGGAGCGTGGGGATGGCGGCTCACCTGAATGGGGGAGGCCGCTCTCTCTCGCTTCGCCACGAGGTGCGCTGCGAGGTGAGATCCGAGGTTTCAGTGGAGCAGGTCCTGTTGGCAGTAGGAGAGCGCGTGCGATGCGAGAACATTGTATCTGCGTCCCGGATGAATAAGGCCGTGGTTGTTTTCTTGACAGAGAGGGATCTCGCATACCAGCTGATTGAGCACGGAATACGGGTAAGTGGAGAACTTTATTCCGTTACTCCGCTGGGTGCAACTACAACAAGAGTTACCATCTCTAACACCCCCCCGTTTATTCCCGACGCGGATATAGAGCGGGAACTCTCCCGCTTTGGGAGGATAGTGAGTGATGTGAGAATGCTTCCACTGAACTGTAAGAACCCCGCGCTCAAGCACGTCCTCTCGTTCAGGCGCGCAGTTCTAATGTTCTTGAACGAGCCGACGTTAGATGTTTCCTTCAGAGTTTTATATGAAGGAAAATCCTACATGCTGTACGCTAGTACTGGAAGTCAGAGGTGCTTTGATTGCGGGGATATTGGCCACAAGCAGTCTGTCTGTCCGCACAGAGGGAGGGATAGTCAGATAGCTGGGCCGAGTGGAGCTGGGACAGGGGGTCAGGCTGAGGGGAGCTACAGTGTACAGTCAGCGCTGCTCACAGGTGAGCCTGTAGATAACGGTGCAGCTGTAAACACTGAGCAGGAGCGTGGTGGTGCAGGTGAGAGTGAGCAGGAGCGTGTTGGTGCAGGTGAGAGTGAGCAGGAGCGTGGTGTTGCAGCTGTAAATATTGTGCGAGAGTGTGGTGGTGAGTGTGAGCAGGGTGGTGGTGGTGTAGGTCAGAGTAAGCAGGTGGATGGTGAGCGAGAGAGTAGTGACGGGGACGGATCTGTTCAGTTTCCTGGGGGTAGTGGTGTTGATCAGGTTGCCAGTGCTCAGGTTGGTGGTGCTGCTGTAGGGATCAGCGGGGTGCAGGGGAGGGACAGTAGTGATCAGGGGGAGGGGCTAAGTGCTGAGCAGGTAAGGCTGAGTGATGCAGGTCAGGTGTCGGACCCGCAGCCTGGTGCAGCAGTAATGGTACAGGCACAGGCGGAGAGTGCTGGGAGTAGTGGTTTGGCTCACAGTGGGGCTGGGATAAACACGGAGGTAGCAGAAAGTTCTATGGAGCTGGATGAGGAAATGGAGCTGCGTGGGTCACAGGATGATGATAGTTTCTCAGATATATCTGACATTGGTGTCTCTCAGTTTGGGGGAGACAGTCCGTTGTATACTCTGAAGGAAATTAATGATTTCCTGGATACTACGTTTGGTAAATCGGTTAATGTTGTAGATTTTTTTCCAGATGTTGAAAAATTTATAGCATCTGTAGTGCACTTGCGTTCAGTAGCCAGTTTTGTGGAATTAGACAGAAAAAAGAGATTTCGTCTAAAGAATCATCTGACTAAACTAAGACAAAAGGAGCGTCTCAAAAAAGAAAAACAATGATCACAGTGCACAGGGTGTTTATTTCTTTTTCTGTTGCTGTCCTTGTCTGCTTATTCCTTCTAATTTCTCTTTCCATGGAGAGGCTTAGGATAGGCTCTTTAAACATTAATGGTGGCAGGGACAAGATGAAAAGGGCTATGATTTCTGAATGCATTACACAAAAGAATATAGACATCCTTTTTTTGCAAGAAACGCATAGTGATCATGATAATGAGGCAGAGTGGAAGATGTGGTGGAAAGGAGATTTTTATTTTAGTCACGGGTCAAATATTTCGGCAGGGGTGGGAGTGCTTTTTAATAGTAGATTGTTTTTAGATAATCCAAAGGTCACAGAATTAGAGCAGGGTAGAATCTTAATTATTCAGGTAGAAATTAGACTAACAGAGTTCCTTTTTGTTAATGTTTATGCTCCAAATAGTGGTGGTGAGAGAGTGCGTTTGCTCTCCAGGTTAAAAGATGCTTTGCGGCAGGTCACTGGCAGTCCAGTAGTGGTAATGGGAGGAGACTGGAACTGCACTCTGGACTTTACAATAGATAGGACAGGGGAGGAGCCACACCCACAGTCTGCTGTGATGTTGGGAGAGGTGCTAAATCAGTGTGCTCTGGTAGATGTCTGGAGAGAAAAAAATCAGAAAGTGACACAGTATACGTGGTTTAAGGCATCGGATAACTGTATCAGTGCAGCGAGGCTGGACAGGTTCTATATTTCAATGGCTCACAGAAATAGGTTTATTGATACAGGCATGTTTCCCTCAGGTTTCTCAGATCATTATCTGATTGTTTTGGATTTTATGATGTCAGATACACAGAAAGAAAGTTCTTATTGGCGTTTTAATGTTAGACTACTTCAGGATGAAGGTTTTATTAAACATTTTAAAACAATTTGGGAGGAATGGAGGCTGCGGAAAGAAGAGTTTGAGAGTTTGGTATCCTGGTGGGAGGTGGGAAAAACTCAGATTAGGATTTTTTGTCAGCAGTATACTGCCCACACAAGTGGTATTGTAAATGACACTTTATGTGCTTTAGAGACAGAAATCAGTCTGCTGGAGAGTGAGATAGTTGGTGCCAATACTGCTGATATGAGAAGGAGGTTGGATGGCAGAAAGAAGGTTTTGAGTTCTTTTTTACATAAACAAGCAAAGAAGGCACTGGCTAGACATCGGTTTTCTAGTGTTAATGAAATGGATTCTCCAAGTGCCTTCTTTTTTAATTTAACAAAAAAGGTTCAACGTCAGAACAAAATGCTGTATCTCCAGTCTCCAGATGGACGTGTGACTTCTCTTCCGACTGAAATGAGGAAAATTGCTACAGACTTTTTTATGGATTTGTATGGAGCTGCTGACTGTAATTCTTCATGCAGAGAGGAACTCTTGCGTGATCTGCCCAAGATCACTGGGGAGCAGGCTGATCTTCTGGAGGCAGATCTACAGCTGCAGGAACTGGCCACTGCTGTACAGGAATTAACTTCTGGACGTGCTCCTGGGATTGACGGCATTCCTGCTGAATTTTTTAAATCTTTTTGGGATTTTTTTGGAGAAGACCTGCTTGAGGTTTTTAGAGCTGTTTTTATTGAAGGCAGGTTACCGGTGTCTTCTTCACGGGCTGTACTCTCACTGCTGCCTAAGAAAGGGGATCTGGGACTTCTAAAGAACTGGAGGCCAGTGTCGCTTTTATGCACGGACTACAAGATTTTAGCAAAATGTCTTGCAAATAGACTGAAACTTTGCTTGCACACTATAATACACCCAAATCAGTCATACTGCATACCCAGTCGCACTATAATGGACAATCTGTTTTTAGTCAGAGATGTCATTGACTTGAGTAATATGGATGTATGTGAGATAGGTCTTTTAACCATTGATCAGGAGAAAGCTTTTGATAGAGTTGACCACTTGTATTTGTTTAAAACTCTTGAAGCTTTTGGTGTGCAAAATGTTTTTTTATCATGGTTGAATGTGCTGTACTCTGAGGCCTCTTTCATTTTAAAGGTTGGGGGTGGTCTTAGTGAACCCTTAATGATGAGAAGAGGGATTAGACAAGGGTGTCCACTTAGTGGCCAGTTATATAGTTTGGCCATTGAACCTTTGTTGAGTAGACTAAGAGCAGATATGCAGGGATTTAATTTTAGAGGTTTGGAGGAACGAGTGGTTTTATCTGCATATGCAGATGATGTTACTGTCTTCCTGAAGCATCAGGCTGATGTTCAAGCTCTTCTTAGAGCTTTAGATATTTATGCAAGTGCCTCCTCAGCGAAAGTAAACTGGGATAAATGTGAGACTTTTTTAGCAGGGCAGTGGCAGAGGGCTGCACCCCCTATATTACCAGGTAATCTGCATTGGGGCAGAGAAGGCCTGAAGTATCTAGGAGTTTTTATGGGGACGTCACATTTTCTGCAGAAGAACTGGGATGGTATTGTGGAAAAGGTGTGTGCTAAGTTGTCTAAGTGGACCTGGGTCCTGCCACAGCTGTCCTATAGGGGGAGGGTACTGGTGGCCAATAACCTTATAGCTTCTATGCTGTGGCACCGAGTGACAGTTCTAGAACCTCCTGATGCCCTCATTAAGGACATACAGAGGAGGATTGTGAATTTCTTCTGGTCATCCAGCACTGGATCCCGGCTGCTGTACTCTACCTGCCGCTGCAGGAGGGGGGGCAGGGCCTGATCGATCTGTCGAGCCGAATTAAAACTTTTCGCTTACAGACTGTGCAAAGACTTTTATATGGAAATGGACTGGCTTGGGCTGGCACTGCCTGTGCTTTATTGCAGCGCGTGGAGAGCATGGCTTATGATAAGCATCTTTTTATTCTACGTGTAAACGAAATGAATTTGTTAGCAACATCTCCTTTTTATCAGTCTGTTTTAAGAGCGTGGTTAACAATGCTGAACATTGACAGAGTGGATGAACCTTTTACTACCATTAAGGACGAGCCATTGTTTTATAACCCTCTCATAAAATCACGGATTTTAGACTCCAGATATTTACGACAGCGCCTCCAACAAGCAGGGATTACCACTGTTGATGGACTGAGATCTGGTGGAATCTGGAAAACTGCAGATGACCCGTGTGCAGAGACTGGTGTCCAGTCAAACCGTCTGATGGAGAGGCTTCTGGGTGAGGTGATCGCTGCTCTCCCCTCACGCTTCAGGGAGGAGTTGGGTCGAAACGCTGTTGAAGATGTGTCACCTCCTCTATCGGTATCCATCTCTGCAGCGGCAGTGGATTTTCAGGAGGTGGAAGGATCTATTCTGACCTTTCAGAGACCACAGCTGTCGTCTTTGGTGGCAGCCTCAAAGAAGGCTCTGTACGAGACGTGTGTCAAGGTACAACATCAACGGTCCCTGACTGGGTTGAAGGAGACTAGATGGTCGGGGGTTTTGGACCCGGGTTCTTCCCCACGAGGCTGCTGGAGGTCCCTGTGCAAACCCCCTATAGAGAAGCGAACGGCTGATCTACAGTGGTGGATAGTACATGGGGCCGTGGCCACAAACAGACACGTAGCACACATCGACCCCACTGTTAGCAGTTTGTGTATGTTCTGTGGCAGAGAAGAAACACTTGAGCATCTTTTTTTACGATGCACAAGGTTGGCTGCTATGTTCATATTGCTCAGAGATTGGTTTGGCGCATATGGTGTAGATTTTAATGAGCCAATGTATTTGTTTGGGCCGAGATATAAAGTTTCACAGAGAAGAATACTTGTTTTATTGAATTTTATACTGGGTCAGGCCATGCTGGCTGTGTGGCTGTCTAGGAAGAACAAATTGAAGGGGTGTGGGTGTGGAGACATGCTTAAAACTCTGATAAAGATTAGATTAAAAATTGATTTTGTTTTTTTTAAGATGACTCATAGAATTGAGGAATTTTGTCATGTGTGGGCCCGAGGGGATATATTATGCTCTGTTTATGACGATGATTTAGTCTTTACTTTTTAAAAAAAAAGGAAAGAAGGGAAAAAAAGAGAGAAAAAATAGATATAATATATATGTATGTTTTTTTTTTTTTTTTTTTTTTGTGCGTAATGTAGGTTTATAACAGTAAAATAAAGGGTGTCAAAAGTCTCTCTCTCTCTCTCTCTCTCTCTCTTACTCTCTCTCTCTCTCTCTCTCTCTCTTACTCTCTTACTCTCTCTCTCTCATACATTTTCTCTTTTACACACCTGAATTATTTTCTCTCACAAAAATAATATTGTTCATTTATTTAATAAAAAGTCAGGCACATTTGCATTTTAATTAAAAGGACGTCTAGTGCTGCTGAATTTCAGATTTTCATGGGTAAGAGGTATTGTGTGTTGGGCATGTATTTTTGTGTGTTTGTGTCATGTGTCCTTTAGATGTCTGTCTGCTTGTGTTCCTTTTTTAAGTATACACTTTATTTTAATTTTTAATTATTATTTTTAATTATTTTTATATGTTGTGTTGTGGTCTGACCTAGACCTAGTCATAACAGGACCTTGTTTTAGTTTGGCTGTGGGAACATTGTGGCTTTGAGGCAGAGCTAAACTGATACACACTGACTGGCAGTAACTGAGAGTTTATAGCAAAATAAAACAGTAAATAGAGATTTTAGAGATGGAGGAACTCTTAACAGCAAGGGCGTAGGAGCGGGCTTGATATTGGGGGGGGACACGTTTGCCAATATGAACCCAAGCCCACCCAATAGTTTCCTAGAACAACATTTGTGGAAATTACTTTTAATTAAAAGTAAATTATTATTATAAGGTGATTTTACAACCTAAACATGTTACTCCACATTACAGTTACTGTTGTTAGAAAAATTATGCAAGCAATGTCTGAGTTATCACCTAATATTTAAAATAATATAACAGATTATTATTATTATTATTATTATTATTATTATTATTATTATTATTATTATTATTATTATGTATTGGCATGTCAATTCTGTTGTATATTTACATTTTCTCCTGCACTTTTATTTTTTTCTACTGAGAGCTCTTCTTAAGATGGTGTCCTTTTATGTAAAAGAATGTAACTTTACGTTTCATAGAGACTTTTATAAACGTCAGGATATGTGGTCTTACTGTGAAATACAAATGAACAGAAGTCACGTTACAGCAGTGTTTCTCAACCCAGTTCTTATATATTCTACTGCATATTAAAACTGTTCTGCATATTCTACAGCTTCCTCTGGTGGATATACATGATTAATTTAGGCTCCATAGGGGGCTAAAGGATTTTAACAGGTAAACTCAGTAAATGACTGTTTATTAGCTGATCAGGTGGAAAACACTAGTTTAGGGCAGTGATCGGGGTTAAGTAACTGCTTTAAACTACCAACTTAAAGTACTGTACGAAATTCTGGCGATCATCTACATCCAGCTTCTAGATAACTAGTTAGTTAAATCAATTTTCGTTCATTATAGCTCACAGTAAGTCCTGTAATCCTAAATGAATAAACAGTTTGAAAATTAAAGTGATTAGCTGATCAGGTACAGGGAAACATTACATATATATTTTATTTTTTTCCTTTAACCCTGACTCCCAATCTAGCTAATTCCAAAGATAAGCTAACTCACTAACAGCTGCAGTTTATTAATCACAGTGAGTTTGATGTGTGTGCTGATTCAGAGACGTGGGTTTTTAACCAGCTATCAGAAACATATCATCACAGTTGAAGTGGTTAGCCTATCGTTACCTTTCTTTTAGAAAAATCTCCGTATATTCATCTCTGTTTTAAAATCAGCTGAAGCTGCTGCTTCCCGATCCCGCTGCTAAATCTCACAGCGAGGGGGCGGGGCTTCCCCAACAGCAAACTGCCTCTGCTCCGCGCGCCGCAAAACCAGCAAGCTGATTGGCTGTTTCTACTGAGAGGCGTGACTTAATACCTGAACCGGCTCCGTGATTGGTCCGGTCTGTCTCCTCATTAATAGTACAGCTGACCTGAGCGAACTGATATCATTTTTGGGGGGGACAAATCCACCTGTTTCTAATATTGGGTGGGACATGTCCCACCCATCCCCCCCGGTTCCTACGCCTATGCTTAACAGTAAGTGCTGTGATTATACATGACTCTTATTGTGATAGCAGGGGTGGTTGTGTTGTCCCTTCAAAAGTATGGGGGACAAAAATAAGTGTAAATAAATGCACATATAAATGAATAAATAAATAAATATAATACATAAATAAAAAAGTACACTTAAAATTATATCAGGAATTCCATATGTCCATGCATGAAGCTTTATTTCGGGTTGTTTCTGGTTTTCTGCATTTATTTATTTATAAAGACAAATTGCAATTGCACGTTTTCACAATATTTCCCTCCACCTATATCTGAGTCATCATTTTCTTCAATGAACATTTTCAAAAGTCAGGACAGAAACAGCCCTTCCAGTGCACACCTGGAGCGGTGTCTTCGCACCCCAACTTCAGGTCTCTTGTTTCAACCCTCCGCTGTCACTTCTCTCATTGATTGGTGAGTAAAATAATGCAGCTGCAGTTCATTTACCTAATTAAAGACATCCGATAAAATAGCAAACAAATAGCTATTGTACTATCTGTCTAATTAGAAAATATTATGTGACTAATGCACTTATGTTGTTGGCTGAATGTGGCCCTTAAGAAAATGCGGATAATATATATATATATATATATATATTAAAACAAACTTACATATAAAAAATCATTTATTACTCTCCCTGGGGGAGTTAGACTGTTCCAGGAACTTTTTACAGATACACACAAGTACACACAAATAGAATAATAACAAAAAACAAAGGAAAAAAATTACTCATACCAGAATATGATATTATGCAATAAAGAAGAGAGAGACTGTGAGAAAAGGCTAGATACACATGTGCAGTGTGTCCATAAAAATTGTTCCCATTAAAGGCATACTATATTAATGATTAAAATAATAAGAAGAAGAATAAAAATGTAAATGTCAGATGGGATTAGTCCCATAGTGCAATAGACCTGAAAGTATGACCCAAAAGCAAAAACTAAATTAACCTGTAAGGGGACAAATACTTTTTCACAGCACTGTACCTGGATAGAAATGGAAATCTGTTCTGTGTGTTGTGTGTGTGTTGTGTGTGTGTGTGTGACTGATAAAATAATAATCTTACCTCAGTATCTGTAGTTTACAGTTGTTATGCTTCAGTCCTTCACAGAGTCTCTCCACTCCTAAATCTCGTAGCCAATTCTTACTCAGGTTCAGCTCTATCAGTGAATTCTCTGATGTCAGAACTGAGGCCAGACCTGCACAGCTTCCCTCATTGAGACCACATTCTTCCAGTCTGGAAAAGAGAAAAAACACTTCAGATACTGATATGTATCAAACTGATACACATGACTGGCAGTAACTGAGAGTTTATAGCAAAATAAAACAGTAATGCATGTGTGCATAGTAAAATTTACATTATTATGATTGTACAGCAGCTTTACAGCTAAAAATAAACAATTTAGATAATATAACTGCAAAATATATTAACTATATTAAATAGTCAATGACAGAACAGTGAGGAATGTACAGAGTACATCTGTTTGAGGGTAAAGAGAATGTAGATTGTTTAGTTTGTGTTTTTATGTTTCTGCACATTTGTATAAACTCATTTATTATAGTATTTTCTAAAATGAGTTATATGACTGTATTATTGACTGGGTAAAATAATTGTTTTCTACTTGAACTGTAAAAGAGAAAGATAAAATAATGTTGTTATGATAGTACAACACAATATATAATGGTGTTCTTGAATGAATACCTTTCTCACCCAGAAAAAAACACTGATGTAAAATGGAAATGGTTTGGCAGTGATCCAGTTTTTTGTGGCTGAAGGGGGTAACTTGCCACATTTCATTGAGTCTAAAACTGGATACAAATCTGCAAAACGTTTCATTTTGCATAAATGTTTCCTTTCTTCTGAAACACATTGTGCTGTCTTTACGTTTCATTTTACTCACAGGTGATTTAAACGCTTTCTGCAGGCCCCCTAGTGGCCAAATCGACAATTCAAACATTTTTAATTGTTGTGAAGAAATAAGTTTTTTTTTTTGCTGTAACACCGTTCTGTATTGCATTGAGTATGTATATCCTGAACATCCCCATCAAAATTTAATCAGTCTTATGAAATAAAAAAATATATATATATACAGTTTCTCATTTAGAAATCAGAGTTTTTTTTAATAGCACGCTTTGTTTTTTAGGAATTAGGCAAAGATTGTGAAGACTTTTCACGTTTTACTGAAAATACAAGAGAAGAATCTGCAATTTCAAACAAAATATGTATGAATTCTAAAACACCCATCTATTTTTATTGACATCCACATTGTTCAATTGTACTCACTTTCTGCTTTCATGTGAGTCATTCTGTGTTAAGATAGATCATTCTGAGACAGAGTTAAAACACTGCTGATATGCAGACTTATGTTTTTTTGTGCACAACCAGAGAACCTCCCATTTACGCAGCGACACTACCCATGCTCCTTATGGCTAGAGACTGTCAATCAGAGGGTATAGTCAAATCTGCAGTAAGTCAGAAAGTAATCTGACACATGTGGATTTTAGTCTTTTGGGTTATTTAGAGAGGTTTGGGGCTTTGTGGAGAGGTTTTTGGACAATAGGAGGATTTTGTGCCATTTGATTATGTTTTGGGACACTTGGAGACGTTCTGGCGCTCTTTGGTAAATCAATAATAGAACTCAAAGCATTATAGGTAGCTCAATAAAATATTGGCTGTGTATGGTAGTTAGTGCATCTCTCTGAGCAGAAATAAATTGATATCATTATGGATTTGAAGATTTGAAGATTTGTTGGGGAAAAAGGCAATTTTCAGTTTAATTGAAAAATGACCTAAATATATTTTCATTAAGAGGTTATATAAATTATCACATTGTGTAAAACAATGATTCCATTTTGGGGCCCAAGTATCTGCTTTCAAATGAGTCATTAAACACCAGGGTACAGTGTGTTCTTAAAGTTCTCTGAGCTGAGAAACAGCTTTCCTCCTTAAGATAACACTGTTTCACCCTGGAACAGAAATGAAGATACATCAGAATAGTGTAGGCAAAAAAATCATTTATTACTCTCCCTGGGGGAGTTAGACTGTTCCAGGAACTTTTTACAGATACACACAAGTACACACAAATAGAATAATAACAAAAAACAAAGGAAAAAAATTACTCATACCAGAATATGATATTATGCAATAAAGAAGAGAGAGACTGTGAGAAAAGGCTAGATACACATGTGCAGTGTGTCCATAAAAATTGTTCCCATTAAAGGCATACTATATTAATGATTTAAATAATAATAAGAAGAATAAAAATGTAAATGTCAGATGGGATTAGTCCCATAGTGCAATAGACCTGAAAGTATGACCCAAAAGCAAAAACTAAATTAACCTGTAAGGGGACAAATACTTTTTCACAGCACTGTACCTGGATAGAAATGGAAATCTGTTCTGTGTGTGTGTGTGTGTGTGTGTGTTGTGTGTGTGTGTGTGTGACTGATAAAATAATAATCTTACCTCAGTATCTGTAGTTTACAGTTGTTATCCTTCAGTCCGTCACAGAGACTCTCCACTCCATCTCGTAGCCGATTCTTACTCAGGTTCAGCTCTATCAGTGAATTCTCTGATGTCAGAACTGAGGCCAGACCTGCACAGCTTCCCTCTGTGAGATCACATTTTTCCAGTCTGGAAAAGAGAAAAAACACTTCAGATACTCATATGTATCAAACTGATACACATGACTGGCAGTAACTGAGAGTTTATAGCAAAATAAAACAGTAATGCATGTGTGCATAGTAAAATTTACATTATTATGATTGTACTGCAGCTTTACAGCTAAAAATAAACAATTTAGATAATATAACTGCAAAATATATTAACTATATTAAATAGTCAATGACAGAACAGTGAGGAATGTACAGAGTACATCTGTTTGAGGGTAAAGAGAATGTAGATTGTTTAGTTTGTGTTTTTATGTTTCTGCACATTTGTATAAACTCATTTATTATAGTATTTTCTAAAATGAGTTATATGACTGTATTATTGACTGGGTAAAATAATTGTTTTCAACTTGAACTGTAAAAGAGAAAGATAAAATAATGTTGTTGTGATAGTACAACACAATATATAATGGTGTTCTTGAATGAATACCTTTCTCACCCAGAAAAAAAACACTGATGTAAAATGGAAATGGTTTGGCAGTGATCCAGTTTTTTTGTGGCTGAAGGGGGTAACTTGCCACATTTCATTGAGTCTAAAACTGGATACAAATCTGCAAAACGTTTCATTTTGCATAAATGTTTCCTTTCTTCTGAAACATTGTGCTGTCTTTACGTTTCATTTTACTCACAGGTGATTTAAACGCTTTCTGCAGGCCCCCTAGTGGCCAAATCGACAATTCAAACATTTTTAATTGTTGTGAAGAAATAAGTTTTTTTTTTTGCTGTAACACCGTTCTGTATTGCATTGAGTATGTATATCCTGAACATCCCCATCAAAATTTAATCAGTCTTATGAAATAAAAAAAAAATATATATATACAGTTTCTCATTTAGAAATCAGAGTTTTTTTTAATAGCACGCTTTGTTTTTTTAGGAATTAGGCAAAGATTGTGAAGACTTTTCACGTTTTACTGAAAATACAAGAGAAGAATCTGCAATTTCAAACAAAATATGTATGAATTCTAAAACGGCCCATCTATTTTTATTGACATCCACATTGTTCAATTGTACTCACTTTCTGCTTTCATGTGAGTCATTCTGTGTTAAGATAGATCATTCTGAGACAGAGTTAAAACACTGCTGATATGCAGACTTATGTTTTTTTGTGCACAACCAGAGAATCTCCCATTTACGCAGCGACACTACCCATGCTCTTATTGGCTAGAGGCTGTCAATCAGAGGGTATAGTCAAATCTGCAGTAAGTCAGAAAGTAATCTGACACATGTGGATTTTAGTCTTTTGGGTTATTTAGAGAGGTTTGGGGCTTTGTGGAGAGGTTTTTGGACAATAGGAGGATTTTGTGCCATTTGATTACGTTTTGGGACACTTGGAGACGTTCTGGCGCTCTTTGGTAAATCAATAATAGAACTCAAAGCATTATAGGTAGCTCAATAAAATATTGGCTGTGTATGGTAGTTAGTGCATCTCTCTGAGCAGAAATAAATTTATATCATTATGGATTTGAAGATTTGAAGATTTGTTGGGGAAAAAAGGCAATTTTCAGTTTAATTGAAAAATGACCTAAATATATTTTATCATTAAGAGGTTATATAAATTATCACATTGTGTAAAACAATGATTCCATTTTGGGGCCCAAGTATCTGCTTTCAGATGAGTCATTAAACACCAGTGTACAGTGTGTTCTTAAAGTTCTCTGAGCTGAGAAACAGTTTCCTCCTTGAGATAACACTGTTTCACCCTGGAACAGAAATGAAGATACATCAGAATAATGCTAATAAATATGGGAAACACCCAGGGTGGTGAGGGAGGGGTGGTTAGGGTGTGTTTGGGTATTGAAGTGTGTCATCAAGAACCCAAAAAATAACAAATTCTGGAAATGTTATGAACAATAGTGCTGTAAATGAGTAAACTCATTTGTTTTATCAGAGCAATCAGAAAGTAGTTTACTTTTTAACCATTTTGAATTATTGATTAAATCTCATTGCTAAACCTCTATCTAACCCCTCCTCCTTGCATCTCCCCCTCAATTAATCCCCCCCCCCAAATAATTAGTTGAATTAAAATGTTATTTAATTCAACTAATACTTAACCATAGTTCACAAAGGACTCTCTGCGTTCAAATGTAAAAAAATATATTTAAACAAAAACACCAAATATTATAAAATCACTGCCTTCACAGTAATAAGCCCAGCTGTCAACCGAAAATGATCCATTGCTCTTGTGATTCTGGTGTTAGAAATCTGAGTGACAGAACCAAGTTATTAGAAATCCAGGTCACAGCACCAATTTGTTAGAAATTCAGCCTTCAGAGTTCAGGAGTCAGGAGACAGCTCCAGAGTTGACTTGGGTGTACTTTGTGCAGAGACTAGTTAGTCCTCTCTCTCTCTCTCTTTCTCTCTCTCTCTCTTTCTCTCTCTCTCTCTTTCTCTTTCTCTCTCTCTCTCTCTCTCTCTCTCTCTCTCTCTCTCTCTCTCTCTCTCTCTCTCTTTCTCTCTGTGTCCATGTGACTGAATAAGTCTGACTAAGACCTACATTGGCATAAGTCTGCAAAACTGTGTTTAGCACATTATCCCAAATTAACCAGCACAAACCAGCACAACATAACGTAATCAGGACTGACCTCATGTCCCTTGCTAGTATAAAAAAACAAAAACACGCAAAAAACTTCCTTATCAATGTTGGTGTTATTATTTTTTTTTTTGAACTTATTATTTTTTTTACATAGTACAATATAATGTAATACAAATACAATTCTATACATTCATTTTTCCAGTATTTTGCATTATTCACATCAATTTTAGGCAGTATATAAAAAGTACAAGATAAAAGCAATAAAAAGAAAAAAAAAAAAAATAAATAAATAAATAAATAAAAATCCACTCCTGAATAGTTCACAGCCACATACACACTGAGCATTCATAAAGAAATGTACAAATGGACTGCAAAGAACATCAATGGTACCGCTAATACACATAGTAAAATTTCTTATTGTATAATTAGATGCTCAACAGGGCCCCACCGCTTGGTAAAGATCCGTTTTTGAAGCCTTAGTGTATATGTTATTTGTTCCATCTGATTGACCTCCCATAGCTTTTGTCTCCATAGATTGAATGTTGGGGGGTCTGGGTTCATCCATTTAATTGTAATGCATTTCAAAGCTACTGTAAATAATATTCCAAGTAAATATTTTTTGGACCTCCCGACCACACCATCGGGAATAACTCCCAGTAATGCCACTGTAGGATCTTGTGGGATATCCTGTTGGAACACTTCTTTAAGAGCATACGACCAATATGACCTAGCAAAGAGAGAGGAAGTGTAGACCATCGATTCAGGTCATTTTTAATTCTCCGGGTTATTTTCTTATAATTGGCATCATATAAATTTTGAGTGGACATAGGGATATATATACCTAAATACTTAATACCCTCTTTAGGCCATTTAAATCCACTTTGGAGTTTTACACTTTGTGGTATTCTACGACTAATGTCCATTGCTTCTGTTTTTTTCCACATTAATTTTGTATCCTGAATAATATCCATACTGAAGAATAAGACTTTTTAAATTTGGTATTGTTGTAGTTAGTTCTGTCAAATAAAGTAGTACGTCATCCGCATATAGAGATAATTTATGCTCTTCTTTATTTATTGTTATTCCCTTAATATTATTGCTATCCCTGACAAGCTGTGCCAGTGGCTCAATACTTATAGCAAACAGAAGGGGCGAGAGAGGACAGCCTTGTCTGCATCCACGCTCCAGTGTAAATTTATCTGACCTGTATCCGTTAACTTTGACAGCAGCCTGTGGATCCCAGTAGAGTGTTTGTATCCAATTTGTAAAGTTAGTGCCGAAATTAAAACGCTTTAAGTTTGGAATAGATATTGCCACGATACTCTATCAAAAGCCTTTTGGGCATCTAATGATAAAATTATTGCTTCTTCTCCTAGATTTTTTTGATGGGACATTATATTGAGTAGTCGTCTAATATTATCTCCATAGTATCTTCCAGTAATAAAACCAGTCTGATCTGGGTGGATAATTTTGGGAATTATTTTACTGACCCGTCTTGCCAAAATTCCTGTCAAGATGCGCAAATCTGCATTTAATAACGATATTGGCCTATAGGACTGGCATTCAGTAGGATCTTTGCCCTCTTTATGTATTACCACTATTGTTGCTTCCTTCCAGGAAGGGGCCATTGTCTTAACTCTAGCGACTGATGATTGTCACGTCTGGTGCTGTTAGCTCCTCTGTCCCTTCCACACCCAGCTCTAACGGAGGTTCTCAAGTCAACAACTACACTACCCAGAATGCACCACCCGCTGACATCACGCACTCACCTGATCACATGACACCTCACCTGCTTCCTCCAGGAAGTCCTGAATTCTGATTACTGGCACTATAAAAGAGCACTCCACACACACCCCCAGGCCGCGTATTGTAGGTTCTCCTCATTACAAAGCGTTTCTATTTCTCTTGTCTCAGTTTATCTCGTGTATGACCTTGCCTTTGTTTTCTCAACGCCGATTATTGCCTTTGCCTCTGATACTGGATTGCTTGTGTATTACCTGGACTGTGTTTTCACTACTGCCTCTTGGATTACCTCTGACATTGGATCTCTCGTGTATGAACTCTGGACTGTCTCTCGTTTATGGTATGGTTTTGTCTTCATTTCTCGGGTTATTGGTGATTACCCATTTTTCTCTATTTATAATAAACATATTGTTTTATCAGTATCTGCACGTGTCTGCAATTCTGTGCTCGCCATGACAATGATATGCCTTTAATAATAAGGGGGACAAGATATCTTTAAAAGTTTTATAAAACTCATTAATAAATCCATCAGGCCCAGGGCTTTTGTTATTTTTTAGAGTAGAAATTGTTCCTTGATTTCCCATTACTCTGTTGGTTCATCCAATTCCTCAGACATTGAGTCTGTTAATTCTGTCAGTTCTATGTCTTTTAAAAATGTTTCGATTTGCATATCATCAGAGCAAGTTTCCAAATTTTTGTAAAGAGATTCATAAAACTCTGCAAAGCAATCTGCAATCTTATCCGGCTTTGTGTGGAATTCAGAGTTACTAGATTTTATTTTTTGTACTATATTAGATGATTGCTGTTTTTTCAATGTAAATGCCAATAATTTACTTGCTCTGTTACCATATTCATAGTATCGCTGATTAGTAAATCTTAAATTTCCCTCAATCCTCTCTGATAATAAACTATTAAGTTCTCTGCGTGCATCTTTAAGAGTTTTAATGAGATCAGGATAAGCATTTCGTTTATGATGTTTCTCCAATTCCCTTATTTTTTCTTCTAAGACCTGCTGCTTGGCACTCATATTTCGTTTCTTTGCAGAAGTATATGAAATAATACGGCCCCTTATGTATACCTTAGCACAGTCCCACAGTATAAGAGGTGATGTTCCTGGTGTGTTATTAGTATTTAGGTACAAATTAAGCTCTGCAGTAATGAAAGTGGTAAACTCCTTATCATTGAGCAGAGAAGCATTAAGTCTCCACTGTTTAGAGGTTGGTCTTTGGCCTAGTTCCCACTTAAGTGCCATGGGTGAACGATCAGAAATAGTAATAGGTAATATTTCTATGTCCACTACTCTATGCAATTCTACTTTTGGGGTGAAGAAATAATCAATTCTGGAATAGGATGAATGTCTACAAGAGTAGTATGTAAAGTCTCTATTTCGTGGATATTTACTTCTCCACACATCCACAAGACCTAATTCAAGAGATTGACGTCTAAGCATTTTACTCGTTTTTGAAGATGACCTTCCGATTTAGGTTGTTTATCCATATGCTGTGACATAACACAGTTTAGATCCCCTCCCATCATTAAAAGCCCAGAGCTATACTTTATCCTATTACTGAAAGTTACCTTAATAAATTCAGGGTCATCCTCATTTGGTGCATATACATTCATAAGAGATATTTCAGTGCCATCAATCCATCCATTTATCAAAATATATCGCCCCTCTGTATCTTTATGTAATGATGATAGTGTAAAAATAACTTGCCTATGAATTAGAATAGATACACCCCTTTTCTCCCAGACTTATGTGATGAATAATATACTTTGTCTGCCCAGGATTATTTTAAGCTTATCATGTTCACTATCAGATAGGTGAGTTTCCTGTAAAAATGCTATTTGGCAGTTTGCTTGTTTTAACTGAATTTTCTTCCTTTTTATAGGACTATGAAGACCTTTAACATTATAGGTTATAATTTTAATTGACTCCATTAACTATAGTTTACAGTCTGTATTTGATGGGAATATATAACTGTTAGTATGTTTTTGTAGCTGAACTTATGCATGGGATGATAAAATACAAAATCTGCTCAACATGAATATACTGTATACTCTTGGCTTCAACTTAAGTACTTGGATAAAGGAATTATATGTTAACCTTATTGTCCTTATTATTAACGCAGGATCCTGGGGGAACATTAGGATCAGCAAAACTATAACAAGAAAACAGTGTAAGCCTGAGCTCACGGTCACACTGAACAAGAGGTTGGGACCTAGTCCCAGGCCACAAAAGTAACACGCGGCAAAGAATACAATCTAGATATTATTTGACTGTATTGGTGTGTGCTAAGATACAAAGATTCAGCACTATTCAGGTCTCCACAGAACCTTCGCATTTTTAAACAAATAGACACAATGGCATATAGCATTAAACACTGCTCAGAAAATATATCCAGTTATTAATGTATAAGGCTTTATGCGTCCAATTATAAGGTTGGGAAAATAATATAAGTACGATAAAATGAATGGATGGCGCATAGTATTAAGCTTACCCACAGTTGAAATAGCGTCCATAAATATAAACGTACGTGCACAAGATTTAAAAGTCATGCCGACAGCTGGAATACAACTGCCTTCCAGGTGGAATTATTATATGTCAGAGTTTCTGTGCATGTATGTTTACTCTTACCGAAACCGGCAAAAATATTAAAATGTTACTTTTCCGTCTCAGGGATGATGTTCTTCTGCACATATTCCAAGGCTTCTGTAGCATCCAGGAATTCCTTTTCCTCATTTCTGTATGTAATGCGGAGTCTGGCGGGAAAGTGGAGACCGTAGAGGATCCCCTGCTTTCCCCGCAACATCTTCCTCACGCTGGTGAATGAAGCCCTGGCTTTGGCGACGGTGGCAGTGTAGTCGGGGTATATCGCTAAACATTTCCCGTTTTAACTGAGTGGGCCTAGTTCCTCGCTCTCCTCAGGATCTCTGCAGCGTCTCCATCATAGTGTAGTTTTTCGATGATAACCCGCGGTCGGTCCCCTGGTTTCCACTGGGTTAAACTGCGATGTGACCGGTCCACTTTTACGTCTCGGTCCATCCGCAGCGCTTCTTTAAGAAGTTTGGAGACGGCCGCGGGAGAGCTTGACTCCGGTTGTTCATCCACGACGACTATCCCAATATTGCCCCTTCTCATCCTGCCCTCCAAATCTTCATTCTTTTCTTTGAGTTTTTCAACTTGACTCTGAAGGCAGGTTACCTCGTCCGACCATGTGGATAGTCCTCCCGCCATATCCGTAAAGTCCATCTTCATGCAATCCACTTCAGAATGGATTGCGGCCGCGCTGCTGCTGCTTTCCAATCTCACAGCTTGTAGCTCACTTTTCAGAGAGTTAAAATCCTCAGCAAATGCTCGCTTTAGTTCTTCTTTTATTATCTTAGAGATATCTTCTCTCAAAGAGGACAGGATATCAAACTTGATGGCTTCGGCCATCATACCTGTGGCTTCAGTTTCAGTCTGTGAGGGCGAGGCTGGGCTTGAACTACCTTGAGTGCTGCGCGTCGCAGGAGGTGTAGGCCTCGACGGAGTGTAGCTGTATTTCCGAAGTTTTGCCACCATTCATGTGAATTTTTCACCCTAAATCAGGTCTTGGACGCCTTAGTGTTGGTTTAACTGGATATTAGGTCAGTTTTAATGTTGGTAAAGCCATTAAAATTCGAAGTTCTGCAGGAGCACCAAAACATGCATCTCACTCCATATCCTGCTCACTAGCGCCCCCCAATGTTGGTGTTATTAACATGCTACTAAACATATGGTTCAACTTGTGCTCATAACAAATTTAATATTCTGTTTTGTCATCTGAAATCTTAAAAACCCAGTTCTTAAAAACAGTAGCAGGACAAATGTGTTTAAACCAAAGCAGGAAAAACTGTTGCTATGCCTGTAGTTCCATGTAGAGCACAAAATATCAAAGACAACTGCCCTGTGTCTCCCTGCAAGGTCTTGATTAGCAGAGATAACTGATCCTGTGAAATCCCAGCTGCCAAAAGAATTTCCCATTGTGCTGTCTCTAGAACTGGCATCAATCTTGCATCTGTTTGCCTGCTTTTTATGACAAACTCAAGAAAAGTGACCAATTCTTTGGCAGTAGTGGCACTGTTTTTTCTCATTACAGAATGTTTGATTGGAACCCAAGTTTCATTGTCTGTGAGGATGTGTATGGAAGCAGGAACATGGTTTGGTTCAAGATCCACATCCAAACGGTCCAGTTCATTCTTAAGATCAACCCATTTAGTTTTTCTCCTGTTTGGAACAGCAGTCACCAGAGCTTGTCTAAGATCAGTTTGTAGTGACTCAACCAGCTGTCTAAAATGGGGACCATTAGTTGTATTGTTGCTGTTATCAGCATTTATTGGCTGATACCTGAAAGACACAGGAATACTCTTTCAAACCTCTCACAGAAGTCTGCTGCAGACTCTCCCTTTCTGTGTCTAGATTGGGTAACCTGCACCCAATCAGTGGTTTTATGGCATTTAAAAGTAATTCAGTCATCAAAAGCTTCCCACCCTTTTTCAAGGTTCTGGTTCTAACCCAAAGCATTCGACACCTTTTTAGCAAGCTATCTACCATCTGTGATGCAGTCTTAATGTTTTTGACAAATAATTTTTGTCAGCAAACCTTTTTTTCAAGATGAAAACGAGACACTACCTAAATAAAAACAGCATAAAATAAAAAGGATGACGAAATGAACTCAAATTTTCATCAAAAAATAAAAATAAGACAAAAATGTTGGGCAGGGAGGACATCCAATCTGAACTGATTTAGTTTTGTGAAAGGAAGCGACCAGTTAAGAAGAGTTCCAATCACTACTACTTTAGCGTAGGTGGAGAGGCGGGACAAGCAAGGTAGTCATCCAATCAGTCTCTTTTCCAGTAGCACGGTCAGATACATATTTACACAGAACCCTGGAAGACCGTATTCGCCTGTGATCTGTGGTTACTTACGGGGCTCGACTGGAAGTTAACTCCAGTGTTCAGCAGGGAGAAACAGGAGAGATCATATATTTCTTCTTTGCCATTGCAAAAAACAAGACATGTAAACCACGAGGGGTGACAAATCTTTCAGGCTTCTGCAGAAAAGTCACACAGATCTCCATGTAGAGATCAGCATTTTAACCCTAGAACACTAACGCGGGTGATTTTCACCCACAATTTTTCATGTGATTTTCATTGTGTTGCTGCTGTCTGAGTAACATGGGACTTAGTAGACTCAGGGCGTGCACTGATGTAATTAATGTTATGGATAATTTCCTCCTCCTATCTACGTTTATTTTCAAGAGGCATGCATTCAGGTGATTTTCATTCAATGTTAGTGATAGAGAGTACCACATTTTATGGGTGTAATTTACCTGATGTTAGTGTTTGTGTGTTTAAATCAGGTGCTCACATGTTCCAGTAATGGATGGATTAAAGACTAGGTTCCCAGCAGCATTACTTTTTTGTTAGGACGTTACCTGTTAAGCATTACCTGATTTTTTCAGCTTTTTTTATATGGTCATCCATTCATTCCATTCCAGTTATTCATTCTACTCTCTTTACAGTGTGTGGGTCAGATCTGGATCATATCTATTAATTCTACTCTCTTTACAGTGTGTGGGTCAGATCTGGATCATATCTATTCATTCTACTCTCTTTACAGTGTGTGGATCAGATATGGATCATATCTATTAATTCTACTCTCTTTACAGAGTGTGGATCAGATCTGGATCATATCTATTCATTCTACTCTCTTTACAGTGTGTGGATCAGATCTGGATCATATATTAATTCTATTTACTTTATAAATTGTATCTGTGTGTGTTTAACAAGCAGGGAAGTGCATGTGCTGGACGCACATATAGAAATGGACTCCCCACAGTCAGTGGAGCACCTGTGTTTTCTGCTGTCAAATTAGCAACAAGCCAGAAATTTACCTGAACACACCTTACTTCCAGACCATCACACCCATCAGTGTAGATATATTCCTAAAGTCTAATGCTTAGGCAAGGCATGACAATAGACTGTTGACTTGCTGTAAGATAGCTATTAGCATCGCAACACACCTTGCAGGGGGTGTTATAACAGTGTTGATTTAACACTGGCGAATTTACTGTGTATGTGTCTTCTCTTTTTAGCGGAATTTTAGTGCACAACAGAGCACAAGTTTCTTCAACATTTCGTTCTGCTAAACCAAGCCGAGCCAAACCTAAAAAATATATATTAAATAAACAAACCAATAACAAACAAAAACACTTAAACAATCCAAACCTAAAAGAATAAACACCAGGAGTAAAGCAAATATGAAGGAGAGCCAAGACAAATATAGCCTGATCTTTAAATTAATGAATAAATAATAACAACATTTTATAATAACAGAAATATTATCATGAAGTTGGAAAATAACCAACTAATCTAAACCTAAAATAGTTACAAAAATATAATCTAACAAATTTCAAAATATAAAAAAAATGGACATAACAGAAGATAAACAATAAAATAATGTTACAAAAAAAATTAACAGCCATTAAAGTGGTAACTAATTTCAAAGCAGCAGCTTTACAGCCAGAATATGCAGCTTCACAAAGACATACTGTCACGCCTACCACAGACTCTGTAGTTCCCATCTCTAACTCTGCCGTTCCCATCTATGGACAATCCCCAGTCCGGAACTACAGACTCCCAACTCCCAGAATGCTCCTGACAACACAACGTGTTCAGACTCACTGGGGCGTTCTACGTCACCGGAACTCTAGATTGTGTTCAGGTGTTAGTAATGTAGTTAGGATATAAATACCTGTCTGTTTGTCTTGTTTTTCGCGAGGTATTTTCCCTGTTTCACCAGCGATATACCGAGCGTTATTCTTCTGTCTGTATTATCTGTGTATGACCCTTGTTTTGTTCTTTTCGGCTACGTTTCTGCCTAATCTTTTTGCTCTGTTTATGTTTGTGATTTCCTGGTTTATTGAACACTGCTTCTGGCGTTTTCGGTTTGTGATTTGGCTCCGATTAATTGGTTTGTTTTTTCTCTGATTTTGACCCACGCCTGTTATTCGACATCGCTCTCTGTTTATGTGCCTTGTAATAAAGCCTCGTTTTGTTTTTACCACGAGCGTCTGACTCGCGTCTGTGGCGTTACACATACCAGCGGATAGAACCACAGCAGCCGTGTACCACATAAAACCATAAACTGAATCAAAAGTCAGATAAATCAAACTTAATTCAACTCATTCACTAAAACTCTGAGCAATAACTCATTCACAGTAACTTATTATGTGATCATTATACACAGATTTCAATATAATGTTGAAGCTCAGTAAGTATTATTCTGCGAGGCTCACGACTACTGTATCCTGTTGTGCCAAATTCCTCACCTGCACCACTCTCGGGAACACGCTTATTGGCTTTAACTTTACTTACATATAGGCACCAAAATGGAATACCCAAGATATGTTCTAAGGTACGCTGACTCGTAAGAGAGGGGTTGTGCCAAAAGCAGCACCCTGCCATGAAAAGCACCCAGCAATGCCAGAGATGTATAGTAAGGAAGTAGAACTACTTCACTACTGTACTTAAGCAATAAAAAGCTGTATCTGTGTTTTAATGGGGAATTAGTATTTTCTCCTACTTCCACTTTTACTTCACTACATATTTTCCCTGACTTTAATACTTTTACTACATTTTTAACGTGCTACATCGTTACTCGTTACCAGGAGCATCGCCAGTCCTTTTTATGGGTTCAGGAACCGCCAATGATAATATACATTCTCTCTGAACTGAGAGATGTTTTGTTTGTCACTGCTAGAAGTTTAGCATTAGTAACTGTTTTATCTCTGAAATGAAAGATGTTTGTTTGTTACTGCTAGAAGCTTAGCATTAGTAACCGTTATTCTCTCTGAACTGAGAGATGTTTGTTTGTTACTGCTAAAAATGAAGAATTAGTAACCGTTATTCTCACTGAACTGAGAGATGTTTGTTTGTTACTGTTAGAAGATTAGCATTAGTAACTGTTTTATCTCTGAATAAAACACTGCGAGCAGTCACGGCGGCCACTCCGGAAGCAAAACACGGTGCTTTTTTGTTTGTTTTTTTGTTGTAAATAATGCGGTCTGAATTCGCAACCATGCAAGAGTTCACTATGAGAACAACTGGCACCCACATTTATGACCGACAGACTCTCCTAGACCCGCAAAATCAACCCAAAACTGGAATTACAGATGGTCTACGAGCAGAGCTACATGCGCTAGGTCTGCTAAGATCCGTGGCGTTTCCTGAGCCTGCTAGCTGGAAGAGAGCTCCCTGCAAGCGGTGCGCGAGAAGCCGGAAGCGCGGTAAGAGAGCCGGAGTCCGCGCTAAGCTAATGGCTAACTCCACCCGGCCAGCGGTGCCATCCCTCCTGCTCTCTAACGTCTGCTCCCTGCAGAACAAAATAGACTATCTCCGACTCCAGCGGACAACCCAGCGCGAGTTCAGGAACTGCTGTGTGTTTGTTTTCACGGAGACGTGGTTAACGGACTCCATCCCGGACTCTATGGAGTCAAATTGGGGTCTTTAATGCTGACGAGAAAATAAAACTGTCACGAAAAAAATGTCCACGAATTGCAAAAAAAATCTAATTTTGCAAACAAAGAAGAGAACATAAGTTACCTTTTTTCAATTGTAATATTTTTTTTAGAATTAATCTTTTGCAAAAACACTTTTTCTTTGCGTTTTGCACTTTGCGTTCCTTTTTTCTCTTTGCAATACTTTCCCTCCTTTGCGTTCCTCCGTTTTGTTTGTGAGTCTATTTTGACCCCTTTTTGACGTGGGGGCGTGGGGAGAGGAGAGGGGCGTGGCTATGGAGGAACGCGTCATCAGCTGGAGCCTCTGCTCCACGCTAGACTCCGCCACTGAGGTGAGTGGCATGCTATGCTTCTGCGCCGATCGCGACGCCGGCCTCTCCGGCAAGATCCGTGGAGGTGGAGTGTGTGTTTACATCAACACAGCATGGTGTAACAACGCTGCGCTGATCTCCAGCTACTGCTCACCGCTGGTGGAGTTTGCTGTAGTCAGAGCCAGGCCATTCTACCTGCCCAGAGAGCTTAGCAACGTGTACATAATAGCAGTGTATGTAGCACCCAGTGCTAATGCTAATGCTAACGGTGCTAATGCTTACGCTCTGCAAGAACTGCACACTGTTATCTCCAAACTCCAGAACTCACACCCCGACGGACTGTTTATTGTTGCTGGTGATTTCAATCACAGTAATCTGAAGGCTCTGCTGCCCAGCTTTCACCAGCATGTGGATTTTCCAATGCGTGGAGCTAACGTGCTGGATTGTGTTTACACCAACCTTCCCGGTGTGTACAGAGCAGAGCCCCGCCCCCACTATGGCTACTCGGACCATATCTCTGTAATGCTCATTCCAGCATACAGACAGCTCATCAGACGTGCCAAATCAGAGAAGAAGCAAGTAACAACCTGGCCTCCAGGAGCCATCTCTGCTCTTCAGGACTGTTTTGAGCACACTGACTGGGACATGTTTAGAGAAGCTGCTACTTCTTATGACTCCATCAACCTGGAGGAGTACACAGATTCAGTGACTGGCTACATCAGCAAGTGCATTGAGGATGTTACTGTCTCCAAAACCATCACAACCTGCCCCAACCAGAAGCCGTGGATGACTGCAGAGGTGCGTGTGCTGCTGAGAACCATGAGACAAGGCCTTTAAGTCGGGGGACAAGGCTGACCTCAGAACAGCTAGAGCCAAGCTCTCCCAGGGGATCAGAGAGGCAAAGCGCACCTACGCAAAGGAAATCCACGCCCACTTCCAGGACACTGCTGACACTCGGCGCATGTGGCAGACCATCACCAACTACAAGTCACCTCCACCTGCTTGTAACGGTGATGCCTCCCTTCCAGATGCACTGAACTCCTTCTACACAAGGTTCGAAGCACAGAACTCCACGACAGCAAGGAAAACCACATCTCCTCCAAACGACCAGGTACTGTGCCTGTCGTCAGCTGATGTGCGGAGAACTCTACTCAGAGTCAACCGACGGAAAGCCCCAGGACCAGACAGCATACCTGGCAGAGTGCTCAGAGGATGTGCAGATGTTCTCACGGACATTTTCAACATTTCTCTGAGCACTGCGGTCGTGCCGACGTGCTTCAAGGCGACCACCATCGTCCCTGTGCCGAAGAAGTCTCAAGTGTCCTGCCTCAATGACTACTATCCCATTGCACTTACTCCCATCATCATGAAGTGCTTTGAGAAACTGGTCATGAAGCACATCAAAAACCAGCTCCCCTCCTCACTGGACCCACTGCAGTTTGCGTATCGTCCAAACAGATCAACAGACGATGCCATCTCTACTGCGCTCCACCTGGCTCTCACCCACCTGATCAACAAAGACAGTCAGTTCAGCATTCAACACCATCATCCCTCAGCATCTGATTGGAAAACTGAGCTTGCTGGGTCTGAACTCCTCCCTCTGTAACTGGGTCTTGGACTTATTGACTGAGAGACCACAATCAGTCAGGATTGGAAACAACACCTCCAGCACCACCATACTGAGCACCTGCGCCCCCAGGGCTGTGTGCTCAGCCCACTGCTGTTCACTCTGCTGACTCATGACTGTACTGCAAAGTACAGCTCAAACCACATCATCAAGTTCGCTGATGACACAACTGTAGTTGGCCTTATCAGCAAGAACGACGAGTCAGCATACAGAGAGGAGGTGCAGTGGCTGACGGACTGGTGCAGAACCAACAACCTATCTCTGAATGTGGATAAAACCAAAGAGATGGTTGTTGACTTCAGGAGAGCTCCAGGTGTCCACCACCCGCTGAACATCAACGGCTCTGCTGTGGAAATTGTGAAACCACCTAATTCCTCTGTGTTCACATTGCAGAGAACCTCACCTGGTCCCTCAACACCAGCTCCATAACAAAAAAAGCCCAGCAGCGCCTCTATTTCCTATGGAGACTGAGGAAAGCACATCTCCCACCTCCCATCCTCACCATGTTCTACAGAGGGACTGTAGAAAGCATCCTGAGCACCTGCATTACCGTCTGGTTTGGAAACTGCAACACCTCAGACCGCAAGACCCTACAGCGGATAGTGAGGACGGCTGAGAAGATCATTGGAGTCTCTCTTCCATCCATCACCGAGATCTACACCACACGCTGCATCCGCAAAGCCACCAGCATTGTGGATGACCCCACCCATCCCTCACACAGACTCTTCGCTCTGATGCCGGCAGAAAATACAGGAGCATCCGAGCCGCCACTACTAGACTCTGCAACAGCTTCATCCACCAGGCAGTCAGACTCCTCAACACACAGAGACAGAGCTGATCTCCCCCCCCCAACACACTCACACAAACAGAACTGAATTCCCCCCCCCCCCTGCTTACACACACAAAGACTGAACTTCACCCACACACACACACTCAGCACACAGAGACTGAAATGTCTTTATTCCTATCAGCAATATTTGCTGCCACTCTCAAAACTAAACTATCTACCTCAGTAACTGCTGTGATACACTTTACACTTTATTATACCGTTTTGGTACTGCACTGTCCTGTCTTTTAAATTGTCTCGTCTTTTGTATTTATCATATTTATTGTTATTTGGTGTTATAGTTATGTTGCACTGTCACTCCTGCACTTTATGTTGTCGATTGCTTATTGTTCTATGTTGCACCATGGTTCCGGAGGAATGTAATTTCACTACACTGTGTACCTGTACTTATTGTAATGACAATAAAAGCCTCTTGACTCTTGACTTGACTTGATTAGAGCAAATATCTTGTTATTTCTGGTCATGGTGAGGAAACATGAAACAATACATTTAGATGAGAATGTCTCATCAAGTTTTGTTAGTTTCTGCTTTCATCCTAGAACTGAGATCTAGGGACAGTAAGAGTAGAGGTGGATAATGCACAGGATACGTTAAGCAGCCATGATGCGTATGCGAACGCGCTGTTAACAGCAAGTATATCTCTACCTTTAGCTGTGCCCGTGTAAATTTTCTGTCTGCACAAGAATAAACTCAAGTCATCTCTCAAGCTATCCCCTGACTCCTGAATCTGACTCCTGAATCTGACTCCTGAATCTGACTCCTGAATCTGACTCCTGAAGGCCGAATTTCTAACAGAGTGCTAGTGTCTGCATGTGTGTGAGTGTGTTTGTACATATGTGTGTGTGTGTGTGTGTGTGCTCGTGTGTGCTCGCATGTGTGTGTGTGTGCTCACGAGTGTCTGGCCAGTCAGTCAGTTGTGGATATTGCATTGGTATTCAAAATAAAGGGCCATATTCAAATTCAAGTAAAAAATAAGGTAAAAAGTAAAAAATAAATAAATGGTACTTCATTGTTCAGTGTGAGTAGATGCCCTGAAAAGCCATACTGAGTTTTTAGTAGCTTTCCATTTTTATCTATTTAAAGTCAGTGGCGTGCAGTAAATATAGTGAGTACCCCTTCTGTAATCACCCCCCCATACCCCCCACCCCACAGCCGACGACCGACACACAGATAAATATTACAATAACTCCATATTCTCTGTCTTGACTTACATTAACTTAATACACATCATCAGCCCACAAATACAGATACAAACTACAAAAGTGTACAATAGACCCAACAATAAATGCTTAATTTGCCTACAAGTACAACCGTTCAACAAAGATTACTCATTTGTATGTCTACAGCCAGAGCAGCCAAAACAATAGGTACACACAAAAACTCACCAGTCAGGCAGCCTTTTATTGTGAATTAGTTTCACACTGAAAGACAGCCTTTAAAAAGGCTTTTTAATATAATATGACACAATATCTGTCTGATTTGCAGCCGCAATTCCATGATAGTTAGCTAACTATTGAATTAATCCAGCATGAGCGCTGTTTATGACTCAGCAACGCGTAACACCTTCAGCAAAGTGCTGAGAAGGGGTTAGACAGCCGTGGCCCCGCCCCCCGTAGTGAAAATCATAAATCTGATTGGTTCAGCTTTGCTAATAGATTTATTACTATACCCTTCTCAAAATCAGGAGAAGGGACACGCAGACACAAGGGCGGGGGCAGAAGCCATTTTATAAAGCTTTGATTGGTTTAAATTTGCTGTTTGTTTTTTTTAGTTAATTTATAAAATAAATTCTTACACTTACAATAGCTATGATATATATTACCTAATTAAAAATGATGTGATTATTTATATGCATTTATTGTCACCCCTCTCTGAAGGGTTAGAAGGGCCTCACTGCACACCACTGTTTAAATTAGATCAGATAACGAAGCTTTAGTATGTATTTTTTATAGAAGTATTATAAAATACTGAAAATAAAAATACTGAAAAGATGTTTAGAAAGTAGCACACTTGCCTCCTGTACTGTAATAGTTCCCCCCTTCCTTAAAATTATAAAAATGTTAGGAATGATTACAAATCCACATTATCACTAAAGCCAGAGCGGTTGATGCTCTGCTCTGTCACCGGGTTTGATGAAGGTGATCAAATCTCTTGGCCTTCGACAATAGTGATAGACCAGCTAGTGACCTTTAATGCTGAATTTGTTAAAATATTCTAGCGGCTTGCTGTTTAGCTTGTCTTTTGGTAAATTTGTTTAGAGAGGGTAATTTAAGACTTTATATAAATGTACACTTTCCTGTTCTTGTGCTGTTGCTACAGACAAAGAAATTGTGAGCATTGTTTAGCCTAAGCATCTGAAATAATTTAAACAATATGATATTTAAACCTTTGACTTATTTGTGTATAAACTACACAACACAATACGTCTACTTTTACTTTTAGTACTTGAGTTGAAATTTTAGAATAAACTACTTGCAACACTTAAGTACAAACATTTGAATACTTTAATAAAAGTATGATGCTTAAAGAAAACTTCAACTTCTACTCAAGTGACTTTATTGAGACTACTTGTTCTTTTACTTAAGTCTGGATCTCTAGTACTTTATACATGTCTGTGTAATGCTGAGAAAACTCCTTAAGTTCTTTCTCTCGCTCACTTTTGTTGTTTTAGCACGGATATTCTTTTTTTCGTGTCATGACCATCAGGCTACAATAAATGCCCAGTACTTCACTTTAACACAGTTTATGCTCAATTTCCAGCAATGTTTGGGTATTACCCCAGAGCGGGCGGAAGAGAATGTTTAGCTCGTTCTGGCTCACTGAGCTACGGTGGGCTATCTCTGAGTTCTGCGACCACGGCCGAGTGGCAGTAATCAGGATATTCGGCACAACAGAGCACCGTGTAGCATATAAAATCGAGGTAAGCTAAACCGAAATCCATACACAGGTCTCACCACATTATAAGATGCACTGTCTATTTTTGAGAAAATTAAAGGATTTTATAGTCTTATAGTCTGAAAAATATGGTAATTGGTTACTAGGCATTTACCATAATATCTAAAGTGATTAGCATTTCCATGAGGTTGTTAATGTGTTCAAGGTGGTTGCTAAGCTGTGACAAACTGGTTGTTAAGCAGATGCTATCATTTCTGAAGTGGTTTCTAAGGCTGCTAGGCAGTTACTAAGGTGTTCCAGGTGGTTGCTAAGGTTTTGATAAGTGGTTGCTTGGTGGTTGCTATCATATATGTGGTTGTTGCTAAGGTGTTGCTAGGTAGTTGCCAACATATCCCAAGTGGTTTATATGGTGTTGCTAGGCAGTTGCTATGATTTTAGAAGTAATTGCTAAGGTGTTTCTAGGCAGTTGCTAGGACTGCTAATCTGGGCTGGCTATGCTGCTAACCGGGGCTAGCCCTCACCCTTGCACAAAATACTGGAATTCTAAGCTTACTGTAAATAATCTGAAGCGCTTTACTCACCAAAATAAACAGTTTTCAGCAGAGAAATCTGTGCAGATTAACATCCAGCGCTTGTTTGACTTTTAAAGAAAATGTTTTTTTTATTCGTTTTGTTTACTTTGGCGCCCCCCATTGGCAAGACCTGCTGACTTAAAAAGGAAACATGGCGACACCCTTGCTCACTTCAATGCAGGCATCCTTACTAGTGTCTCTTAATGCGCATTATAATCAGTTGCAGAAGAACTACAATTCCAATCATAATGGACTACATTTCAAAATGGTGGCTCTTTCTTTACTTATGTAGCCTTAGCAACAGTTAGCAGCTAAGGCTAAGCTAATGCTAAGATATGCCAATTTCAGGTACTGTTGTCATGCAACAAGTTGTTCTGTTCTTGATGCTAAATGCTGTTATTTTAGCTTTGTTGTTAAGTATACTGATAACCATTTATTATATTTCATTGTTTTATGTGTATGTTGTTCCGGAACCACATTTGAAGACTGTTTGGGTACTTCAATAAACACCTGTTTTTACTGGCATTGTTGTGCATCTATCCCTGTCTCTGACTAGACAGCAATAGTGATTGCCTTTTTGGGTGAACCGCCTAGGGAAGTAGGGAACAACAACATACTCTCCTTTACAACTGTAAGGGAACAAATACTTTTCACAGCACTGTACCTGGATAGAAATGTAAATCTGTTCTGAAACAATCTTCACAAAACCGGATTTTATGTAATTAACCACAACCAAAAATCATTCATATCATTTTTCCATTTCACTATTTTTGAGTTTTATAAACTATATCTCACTATCACCAGTCTGTTTAAAACAGTAGATCAGCAGCTCTACATATACATTTATTTAAAAGGAGAGATTTTCCTTACATTAGTGCCAGATTAATGAAACGCACCATCACAGTTATAATGACTAGGAAATTATACTATAGTAACTTGTTTGCTGACTCAAAAGCAAAGAGTATTTTTGAGTCCAGAGTTGGAGACAAGATGCAGTGCAAGGTGGTTTTATTAATGGCCACATAGAAAACTAATTAAAAACACTAGAAGACTAGAAAAATTCATGTATAAAAGAAAAAAAGTCAAGATTCTCACCTAAACAGGTCAGAATCCATTTACATTTTTCAAATGCCATTAGTAATATTTTTTATAGATTCCCTTAAACAGTGTTAGACACCAACCATAATGAGCAGAGCAGCAGAGTGTGCTGTAAAAGCTGAGAGTGCTAATCTCAATACAAAACAATAGATTCTATAATTTGTTCTATTTGCATTATTGTTTCCTGAGTTCATATTAATTAGGATTTAATTTAATTTAGATTTAACTGAACATGCATTCAATATGAATATAAAACTTGCAGGAACAAGGCCCTGAAATATGTAAATGCACATATAAATAAATAAATAAATAAATAAATACATGCATATAGAATTGTGTAGATTTATGTCTGAATTTATTTATTTGTTTATCTATTTCAACATTTCTACATTTATTTATTTATTTCCACATTTCTTCGTATATTTATTTATTTCATTTGACACAATTCAGAATCAAAATCGGAAAACAATAGTGTTTGAATATAATACCAAAAAACAAATAACCGCTTGTATTCTCTGTTTTTTATTTGATGATCCAAACAAAAAAGGGAAGTAAAAAAAACGGACCAGGAGACGAACTTGATTTAGATTTTTCCCTAGTGTAACGCGTGAGCAGAAGGGAGGCGGACGTTTAAGCGGGTAAGACATAAGACTTTAATGAATAATAAATAAACAAATAAACAAACAGGGGAATAACGAATATAAATATGTACATAAACAAACAAACTAGGAAAAACGTGAAACAGATAATAACAAAACAGGGCTAGGGATATATACAGGGATAAATACGTGAATATGTACAAAACAAGGAAAAAACGTAACTAGGAAAGTAAACGTAAATATAAACAAGAAATAAACAAGAAAACAAACCAGAGAAATAAACAGAGAATAACTACTAAACAAAGAACTGTGGAACGTGGCGATAACTACTAGAAACGTGGCAAGACAAACGACAGAGGAAGGTGCAAAGACCGACGGAGGACAAGGTGGCAGAGGAGGGCTATATATAGTAACATAAAACACACTATAATTAGAAACACCTGGGGAAGGGGCGGAGCTACAAATTACACACACTTAATGGAAAAGTACAAGAGAAACACACTAGGAAACGGGGAAAACACAGGAAAACATAGCGAGGGCGTAACACCTAGCGTCTTCTACAAATTTCCATTCCACCTTATATGCTTCCTGCAGTAACACAAAGGCAGCCATACTTCATCACTTTGGTCGCAAAAAACAAACTAAAATGCAGCAAAAAAGTAGCATGTGGTCTTTCCTCATGGGAGGCTTCTTGCAGCAGGGGAGACGGAGAAAAAACAGCACATGCGCTGAAGGCTGGAGTTCTGAACTGCTTGCTGAAGAAGCGTGCAGTTATATCCTCAAAATTTGGAGCTTATGGAAGCGAGTTTGGAATGAGCCTGTCTCAAATCATCTGGTTGGGAATGAATGTACAATTGGTATGTACATTGGTATGCCTGGGAAGACCACCGGCCGAGGAGCTTGATCGTGTGCTCGGGGATTCCTTGTCTGGAGGCAAAGGATGCTGCACCAATGCGAAAGGAGTAGTTTATTTATGGAGAACTTTAAAAACAACAACAGCTGCAACAAAGTGCTGTACATAGCAAATTATAGGATAAAAAAATTAAATTAAAATATAGGTATAAATAAAAATAGTTTTAGATAAATCTATGAGCTAAGTAAAGTAAAAGTTAAACAAAATAAAATAATAAAAACAGAAATAAAATAAATAAAAAATAAATAAAATAAATAAAACAAGAACAAAGTCTTATATTTGGTTAAAAGCCAAGGAATAAAAATGAGTCTTTAGCCTGGTTTTAAATGTGGACAGGGGATAAGGCTGTTGATGGATGGTTCAGAAGACTCATGGGGAGCTGAAAAATTGATTACATTTTGTTTTGCGCAAGTATGAATGTGGCTGTGCCTATGGGATTAACTGGAAACACAGAACAAGGGGGGTGACGAGAAGGGACCGATCATGAAACTGCTTAAGATTTCATTCTCCAAGGGTTACCATGTCAGGCCCGGCCAGTGCAGAAAGGAGGTTGTGGCAAGTGAGGGAAGAGCTTGGTGAGGTTACGAGACCGGGGATAAACCATCTAGGAGGCGTCAAACAAAGGCGGTGTTGGGGTGTGAGGAAGGTAAGCGGCGAGAGCAGGGATGTTGATAGGGGTAGAGAGGAATTGTAGCAGGCAGCTGCTGCCAACTTAGGGGGTCGTGTGGGGCAGAGAGAACGAGCATGTGCTAGGCCATGGTGGGAGCAAACGTGAAGCCATTTGTAGCTGGAGGAGAAACAACCAAGACTGGTGAATTTGTTGAAGACCAACCATCCTTCTAGAAGACAATGGGTCAGCCGGAGCTGTGGTGGGTGCTGGAGGAGGACAGGCGTATGGTAGATTTATGTGTGCAATTGGAAAAGGAGTGGGAAAGGTGGTGGAGGCAAGATTAAGGATAAGTAATCATCTAGTTCATGGCAAATTGAAGGAAAAACAGAACGGATGACATTACTAAAGATTGAAAAGGTGAAAGCGAATTCAGTTGTGGGGAGGTTTATGAGTTTCCATCAGTTTCGATGGTGCAAGGAGTGAATGAACTAGTAGGCAGAAGAAGCGAGGAGAGATCCATGTCTGCACCGTGGAGAATGTGGTTTTGTAGAGAAGAGGAGACCAGAGGGGGTTGAACATGTGTGCATTGGCTGGAGTGTCTGCTGGAGGTGCTGTATTTAAAGTAAATGGAGAGCTGATTGCTCCGGTTTGAGGTGGGGTGAGCATTGTGGTTTCAGGAGGACGTGTAACGGAAGAGGTAGGGAGAGGCTGAATAAATTTGGAGCAGGGAACGGAGATTGGTTGGTTGGAAGGGACGGTTTGAGGAACAGCATAAGGAAGGTAAAATATTGAGGGAAAGAGGACGATTGGGGATTGGACGATTGGGGAAAAGGGAGGTTGGATGGTTGAGGGAAGGGGGGGTTGGAAAATTGAGGGGTTAGAGTGGGACGATTGGGGAGGGTATGGGAGGGAGAGAGGTGAGAAAACACATTTGCAATGGGTAAGGGAGAATGAGAGGTGTTTGAGGAGGATGTGTAAGGGAAGAGCTAGGGAGAGGCTGAATAAGTTTGGAGCGATTGGACGATTGAGGGTTGGAGTGGGACGATTGGGGAGGGTGAGACGCGAGAAAACACATTTGGAATGGGTAAGAGAGAATGAGAAGTTGTGGCAGTTGAGTAGCGATTCGGTTCAAGTGCAGGGTTTGGATGAGCTTGCATTGAAGCGACAGCAGGTGGCAGTAGTGCGGGAGCTTCTGCGGCGTTGCGTCGAGTGACGTCATCAGGGTGCACTGCTGGTGTAGTTCTGGGGCGCTGTTTACCTCCCAGCGAGGCGAGGTGAAGAGAAAAAGTTCTGCTTAAGGAGCAGAACAAGAGAAAGCAACTCTGCGGTCCTTAAGTTTAACAACTCTCCAATCCGTGTTTGGGAAGGTTGGGATTTACCGGATGAGTGGGGTTGAGCTGACCAACATTCAACCTGAAATTAACGTCTATTGACGTTGGTGGCCAGCTGGGATCAAAGATATTTATCAATAATACAGAATTAGATTTTTGGCCAAAGTCCTTCATTGCATCATTCCAGAAATTATTAGAATGAATCTAATTAAAGGAAATAAATTCAACACATTATTTTTTTTCTTGTTCTCCACCAGCTTGTTCTCCACCAGCACATTATATTGAGATATTACTGTTACAGGGCTACTAATTCATTAATAAATTAATTACAGGGCTCATACTGTTACGACTTTCACCTCGTAATATTATGACCTTAAACTTGTAATATTCGGTCTTTAATCTCGTAATATGATTTTATTCTTGAAGTGAACTGTTTTGGACCACTTTCAAAATAAATTAAAAACAGTTTGAGAATAAAGTCATAATATTACGAGAATAAAGTCCTAATATTATGAGATTAAAATTGTAATATTAAGAGAGTGAAATCAGACTATTTTGTGGGAAATGTAGTTCTATCTGCTTGGGCTGCAGCTTAAATGTGGAGCACGGAGAAAGGGAAAGGAGCATTTTCCACTCATGATCGGTTACAGGGCTGCTGTGATCACCATCAGTTATCTACATTCATAACCTGCTGATTATTAATGCTCTGTTGTTAGTTAGATAATACAGTGTCCAGATTTAGCCGGGGTGGGGTCCCGGTAGCCTAGCCTTCGGCCTCCCTGCTGCGAGAAGCCTCCCGTGTGGGAGAGCATGCGTTAGTATGAGGTACAGCATAGATTGAGGAAAAAACTCAGCTCGACCCGGTCTGAGCCCGTGCATGTTCTGCCCAAGCCCGACCCTACCCTCCCCATAAAATGTCATTATGAGCCAGTTTTGACCAGACATTTTTGTTTGTAAGTCAAGCGTTAAAACTGAGCTTTTTAAAAACATTTTTAGTCTGTTTGAATGAACAAAATATGTTCAGAATGATGATAATTATGATGCAACACCGAAGAAGCATAGAACTATTATTAAAAAAAATGTTTATTAAGAACAGCTACACACAGCGCTGCAAATCCTGCTTTAGTGCAAGGATAGGCCCACCTACCTTATTAAAATACAAATGCAGAAATACAGAAATAAATAAGTGAAGAAATGTGGAAATAAATACTTAAATACAAAAAGAAATGTGGAAAAAAAATCTAGAAATGTTGAAATAAATACATAAAGAAATAAATAAATGCAGAAATATATAAATACTATGTACATCAATTAATAAATATATAAATAAAAAAATTATATATACAATTATTTATGCATGCATTTATTATTACATTTATTATTACATATGTATTTATTTATATGTGCAATTTTTTTTTAACTTGTAATTTTTTGTCCTTCACAGTGTGTGTGATTAGCACACTGATAAAGTGTGACTGATAAAGTGATAATCTTACCTCAGTATCTGCAGTTTAGACTTTTTATCCTTCAGTCCGTCACAGAGATTCTTCACTCCTGAATCTTGTAGTTTATTCTTACTCAGGTGCAGCTCTGTCAGTTTACAGTTCACTGGTTTGAGAAAGCCGGCCAGAAATGCACAGCTGTTCTCTGTGAGACCACAGTCTTCCAGCCTGAAAAAGAGAAAAACACATTAATAACACTGGGCCTCTCACCCATGCTTTTACTCTTTTCCACACCTAAATTATTTTCTCTCACAAAGATGATATTGTTCATTTATTTTATAAAAGACTAATTTAAAAGGGTTAACCAAGACTTTCCGGGAAGCGCGGCTCACCCCTTATGAGGAGGTAACTGGGGGTGTTTGTGTCTAACTCCCACAGACTCGAGAGAGAAAGGGATAAGGCGAAACTCAAAAGGGAGCATAACTACAGCCACGCTGTCCCGAACTCGCTCCAAACAACAGGCAGGAAACGGCACTTGCCGTAGACAGAGCAGGGAGGAAAAAGAGAGCCAGAGCTCAGAGAAAAATCGGCATAGATTCGCTCCCATGAGTGTCAAAGATCCAGCTCCGAGTGGCTGGTTGGCGTTGCTTTTAAAGTGTTCAAAGCAGGTGTTGGTAATTAGCCAAATCAACCCTCGGCGCTGGCCTGGCGCGCCCTCCGATGCCCCGGAAGTTGCCTCGATCGGGCACCAGCCCTTACACACACTGACTAGCAGTGACAGAGTTTATAGCAAAATAAAACAGTAAATAGAGATTTTCTTGACTATAACGCTGAAAAAAATATATATACAATCACCAGACACTTTATAAGGTACACATTTCCAACTGCTCATTTACGCAAATTTCGAATCAGTCAATCACATGGGAGCATGTACACATGGCCAAGGTGATCTGCTGCAGTTCAAAGCGAGCATCAGAATGGGGAAGAAAGGTGATTTAAATGAGTTTGAACGTGGCGTGGTTGTTGGTGCCAGACGGGCTGAGTATTTCAGAAACTGCTGATCTACTGGGATTTTCACGCACAACCATCTCTAGCGTTTACAGAGAATGATCAGAAAAAGAGAAAATATCCAGTGATATTTATGACCACAGTGTACCTACCCATCTTCTGATGGCTACTTCCAGCAGGATAATACGCCATGTCATAAAGCGCAAATCATCTCAGACTGGTTTCTTGAACAAGACAATGAGCTCTCTGTACTCGAATGGCCTCCGGTCACATGATCTCAATCCAATCCAGCACCTTTGGGATGTGGTGGAACGGGAGATTCGCATCATGGTTGTGCAGCTGACAAATCTGCAGCAACTGCGTGATGCTATCATGTCAATATGGACCAGACTCTCTGAGGAATGTTTCCAGTACCTTGTGCATCGTTCAATTATTCAGCGCACTTTGCACAAGGAGAGGCTATATGGGAGAGTAATGAAAAAGAAGCCTTTTCTGCGCACACGCCACAAACAGAGTTGCTTGAGGTATGCTAAAGCACATTTGGACAAGCCAGCTTCATTTTAGGAATAAGGTGCTGTGGACTTATGTATCTAAATTTTAATTTTTCAGAGGGTGGTACACATGGCGGAAAAAGAACACAGCATTCCAGGACAAACACTTGCTACCCACAGTAAAATTCAAAACGGGCTGTCCATGCTCGGAAATCATCTAACCGGACTTAACTGGAGATGATTTGTTCAACCAGAAGCCTGACTCATTGGAAGCTATAGGAAGGGTTTAGAGGCTGTTATTTCTGCAAAAGGAGGATTTACTAAATATTGATGTAATTTTTCTGAGCATGATTCCAAATTCATGCAGCTGCCTAATTTTCATCCTTTATAAATGAAAATCATGAAAATTATCAGTGGTGCCCAAACTTTTTATACCACTGTATAATGCAGACTATTTCACATATACTATCATATACAGGAAGAAAGTCATATTTTCCTAAGATTATGCTGGCCTTCTGAAGTGATGTGGTGCTGATCTGGGAATCTCTGTTAGACAGTAACTAATCATTTGGTTCTCGTCAGCATGTTGGATGTGGAGAAATGATCAGTATAAAGATCTGAAACACTGTTCAGACTACTGGATCAGAGTATTTCTGAAACAGCAAGGTTTATACAGATATTTAAACTGAGACAAATCACACTGCAGACAAGAACACCCAGGACTCACTGATACATGAGGAAAACAGCTATTAAAAATATGATACAGTGTAATGCTCTGGGAAAGGGTGCAGCAGGTACCATTCATCATGGTAATGGTATTCTCTGATTGCAGTGCGCTCTTTAAGCAGGATAACACACCGTGCTACATCCTGTTGGTTTGAGGAACACAAATTAGTGTTCCAGGTGTTACAGTTCACCAGATTTGAACCCAATCAAGCACCTGTAGAGGGCCTAAAGAGTCCATGTCTTGGTGGTCTGCAGCTGTTTTGCAGCACTAGGAGGACCAATTATATTTGACATGGACTGTTCTGGGTCACCTGTGTATATATTATAATTTTAGCATAACTTTTTTTCAAGTGATACATTTAAGCATTCATTTAATCACTTCTGTCTAAAAATAACAAATATATATAATTGTGTTGCTGAGAACAGACTCTTCAGAGGAAGAATAAACAACTGAGATCATAAAACACTGATATATAATATACAAATTACATCACAGAGTCAATCACAGAACAGTAACAATGTCATTTCTGCTGGATGAATTTACAGAGTACATGTGTTTGAGGGAAAAGAGAATGTAGATTTTTTAGTTTGTGGTTTTATATTTATGCACATTTGTATAAACTATAGTATTTTCTGTAATGACTGTTACATGACTGTATGATCTGTTTTCTACTTGAACTGCAATATAGAGTGAGAAAATAATGCTGTGATAATATAACTTTATAAAAATGTTATTCTTGAATGAACACGGGGTGTCTCTCTCACCCAGAAAAAAAACACTGATGTAAAATGGAAATGGTTTGGCAGTGATCCATTTTTTTCACTTTCTGCTTTCATGTGAGTCATTCTGTGTTAAGATAGATCATTCTGAGACAGAGTTAAAACACTGCTGATATGCAGACTTATGTTTTTTGTGCACAACCAGAGAACCTCCCATTTACGCAGCGACACTACCCATGCTCTTATTGGTTAGAGGCTGTCAATCAGAGGGTATAGTCAAATCTGCAGTAAGTCAGAAAGTAATATGACACATGTGGATTTTAGTCTTTTGGGTTATTTAGAGAGGTTTGGGGCTTTGTGGAGAGGTTTTTGGACAATAGGAGGATTTTGTGCCATTTGATTACGTTTTGGGACACTTGGAGACGTTCTGGCGCTCTTTGGTAAATCAATAATAGAACTCAAAGCATTATAGGTAGCTCAATAAAATATTGGCTGTGTAAGGTAGTTAAATAAATTGATATCATTATGGATTTGAAGATATGAAGTTTTTTGGGGAAAAATAGGCAATTTTCAGTTTAATTGAAATATGACCTAAATATATATTTTCATTAAGAGGTTATATAAATTACCACATTGCGTAAAACAATGATTCCATTTTTGGGGCCCAAGTATCTACTTTGAAATGAGGTATTTAACACCAGGGTACAGTGTGTTCTTAAAGTTCTCTGAGCTGAGAAACAGCTTTCCTCCTTGAGATAACACTGTTTCACCCTGGAACAGAAATGAAGATACATCAGAATAATGCTAATAAATATGGGCAACACCCAGGGTGGTGAGGGAGGGGTGGTTAGGGTGTGTTTGGGTATTGAAGTGTGTCATCAAGGACACACTACACTGAAGTGTAGTTCTCTAAAATTCATAAATAACCCAAAAAATAACAAATTCCAGAAATGTTAACACATTTGTTTAGTCTGCAAATTAAGTTTTACCATGTTTAATAAAACACGTGTGAGCTGAGAGCTGTTATAGCGTTTATTTCTTCCTTTAAAGCTTCTACCAGTAAAATAAACCGGTAGGATGAACCCATTACTACAGTGATGAGACTTTTAATTCGACTGGTACTTAAGCAAAGATCACAAAGGAAAAACTCTGTTCAAATTTAAAACAATATAATTAAATAAACATCCTAAATATTCTAGATCATATATGTGTTCATATAAATTATTTATAAAAATGTGAGTGTGTATGTATGTATGTATATATATATATATATATATATATATATATATATATATATGGAGAATATATGTTTGACCCCAACTTCATCCGTACATAATATATCTTTTTTTTTTAATCGATTGACACCACTTTTTTTTTTTTTCATTCAAAACTATGCAATTTTATTTATTACAATCACACTCTCTCTGGTAAACACTTTTCATCATGTAATTAGTAGTCTACTGCCTAAATTTAATAAGAAAGGCTCATGTGTGCTTGTTGTATGAGGTATTTACAATGTGAGAGAATTGTGTGCTGATGGAAGTGAAAGAGTTTTGTGGACAGGGCAGTGTAAGTTTCACATTTTTGCTAATATTTTATATCTTTTCATAGAACAGCACTGAAGATATAACACATTGATACACTGTAAAGTTATCAGTGAACAGATTGTGTAACAGTTTACAAAAACAACCAAAGTGAGTTCACCCCTGAGTGAAAATGGACAAATTGTGCCCAAAGCGTAAATATATTGTGTGGCCACAATTATTTTCCAGCACAGCTTTAACTCTCTTGGGTATGGAGTTCACTAGATCTTCACAGGTTGCCTCTTGAATCCCACTCTTCCTCACAGATTCTCAATAGGGTTTAGGTCTGGAGATATGCTTCACAAGTCCGAGACCTTTACTTTTAGCTTCCTCTGCAAGTAAGTTGTCATGGTGGTGTATTTGGTTGTAATTATGTTGGAAAACTGATATGTAGTCCAGGAGGGAGGGGATCGTGCTCTGCTTTAGAAAGTCACAGTCCATGTTAAAACTCAGCTCCACAGTGACAAAGGCGTTCATACAACCCCAGACCATGATGCTACCACCACCATATCTGACTGTAAGTAAGAGACACCATTATTATACAACCTGTACACTGACTACTTTACATTTTATCAAAGTCATATCCTCAGTGTGTATTCACTTTTGTGAGAAACTGTATAGTGGGCAGTGATCATTTTATTTAATGGCGTAACTCTCAGCAGTAAGTGAACTAGGAAATAGAAACATAAAATAAATACAATGAAAAGACTGTAAGTAGACAGTAAAACACACGACAGCAGTAGTGAGATGAAGATTTCAGTGGTAAGAAAAAAGTAGAAAACAGAGCTCATAAATATTTGGACTGATGTTTCTGTTCTAATAACATTACGTAGAAGACTTGCCCCAGCCCCAGCCACTTAGTGTTTCTAATGAATTGGAAAATGTGGCTACAGATTGTGGCTGCAGTGTCAAAAGAATAAAAAAAACCTGTCTGAATAATGTGCACTTTTGCAGTGAGCTCAAACGCCTTCATGCTGATAAGCTCTGCTGTCAGCCTAAACTCATTCATTGCTCTTGTGATTCTAGCAAGAATAAAAGTAAAACTTATTGTGAAGCAGTGCTGTTTTGCACATGCTGGTCACTTACACAGCACAGACTGTTCATGCCTAAAGCAGTCATGTTAACAGATTCACACGAAGTGACTTTAAAGCAGTTAACCTTTCACCCATCTCGCCATCTCTGAGGATGAAGGTAATTTGAATTAATGGCAGGACCAGAAAACTATAAGCTGATGCCATTTGCTAAGTTAACCAACACAAAGAAAACATAACTGTACCAAGTCATTACAGATACAGCAATATATATAATCAGTCCTAAGCTTACTAGCTAAAATGCTAATCGCTATGGGAAATCCAATTGATTTATATTGACTGTTAGCTATATTTTAGCGATCTAAAATGCTTATATTTTGGGAACATATGAACTATCGCCCTCTTAGGAGGGTAGCTAAACATGTCTTTTGTTAGTAGTTATGTTATTGTGTGTCTTAATTTTTTACTGTTTGTTGAGTATTTCTGGCGCTAAATTATCATATTTATTCATTCTACTCTCTTTACAGTGTGTGGATCAGATCTGGATCATATCTATTAATTCTACTCTCTTTATAGTGTGTGGGGTCAGATCTGGATCATATCTATTAATTCTACTCTCTTTACAGTGTGTGGGGTCAGATCTGGATCGTATCTATTAATTCTACACTCTTTACAGTGTGTGGATCAGATCTGGATCATATCTATTAATTCTACTCACTTTACAGTGTGTGGATCAGATCTGGATCATATCTATTCATTCTTCTCTCTTTACAGTGTGTGGATCAGATATGGATCATAGCTATTCATTCTAATCTCTTTACAGTGTGTGGGTCAGATCTGGATCATATATATTAATTCTAATCTCTTTCCAGTGTGTGGATCAGATCTGGATCATATATATTTATTCTACTCTCTTTACAGTGTGTGGATCAGATCTGGATCATATCTATTCATTCTACTCTCTTTACAGTGTGTGGATCAGATCTGGATCATATCTATTCATTCTTCTCTCTTTACAGTGTGTGGGGTCAGATCTGGATCATATCTATTCATTCTACTGTCTTTACAGTGTGTGGATCAGATCTGGATCATATCTATTCATTCTTCTCTCTTTACAGTGTGTGGGTTGGATCTGGATCATATCTATTCATTCTACTCTCTTTACAGTGTGTGGATCAGATCTGGATCATATCTATTCATTCTACTCTCTTTACAGTGTGTGGGTCAGATCTGGATCATATCTATTAATTCTACTCTCTTTACAGTGTGTGGATCAGATCTGGATCATATCTATTAATTCTACTCTCTTTACAGTGTGTGGATCAGATCTGGATCATATCTATTCATTCTACTCTCTTTTCAGTGTGTGGATCAGATCTGGATCATATATATTAATTCTACTCTCTTTACAGTGTGTGGATCAGATCTGGATCATATATATTCATTCTAATCTCTTTACAGTGTGTGGATCAGATCTGGATCATATCTATTCATTCTACTCTCTTTACAGTGTGTGGATCAGATCTGGAACATAGCTCTTCATTCTACACTCTTTACAGTGTGTGGGTCAGATCTGGATCACATTCATTAGTTGTAGTCGTTTGCCAGTATGTGATCTATATCTGGGCCAAGACCTTACCTAGAACCGGGCCAGAACAAAATGAAGAATTTGGCCTAGATAAACTGGACATTAACATTGTGATACCCGCTGCGACATGCCAAAAAAAAACAGCAGTATATAAATTGATGATGATCATGCGTCTTCAGGGGATACCTAGAGGACATCCACACCTCTATAAGAAGTGAGGTGTTATCTTGTGAGTTCATTGATGATGATGTATCTGAGTTTAAATGAAGCCTAATAGTGTGAGCCAGATGAACTTGAATTACAGAGTCATGCGTGTACCAGGAGTACATTAGAAAAGGCCTGGGACTGTGCAGTGGGTGGCACTTCGGTGCTTGCTGGTTAGTTTTATATCATTCTAAAATGTCTGTTATCTCTCTTTGACAAGATAATTTACATTATAATGATCTTGTGATGGTGTTTGTGTTACTTGTCATTTTATTAATGTTAAGCAGTAAAATTCCTTTTGTATTTTATATATTTAACTGTTTTAACACACGAGTTAATTTTCTTTCTAAAACTGTAACTGTTGCTTTATTGTTTTAAAAACTTACAATAAAACTTCAAGATACAAATGTTTATCATTTTACATTATACAACAGTTAGTTCCAACCTCACAATCTGGTTGAGAAGTGTTCTAGCCGTGCTGTTATTTGTGATAACATCATGGGCTTCTCACACTAAACTTGTATCACTCCGCCGACGCGTTGCCGAGTAACGGCGTATACACACAGGACAGCTTTGAATCATCAATGGCACCAGCAGCAGCGTTAGCTTAGCACAGGCTAGCGCTCAACCACGGTACACTCTCCCGCAGCGCTGGCTCGTCTTTTGTGGAAAAAATGGAAAGAAAATCGGCTAATGCCGTTTGACAGCCAGAACGCTAACCAGCCAGGCTAGGCTAAGTTAATGCTGAGCTAAAGCAAGCTACGCTAACCTAACCACAGTACAGCCGGCTAGCTAAAACCAACACCACCCAGCAAAACAAACAGAAATGCTCAAAAAATGCGCAGCTTTCACCTGAAGACGACTCCACAAAGCAGGAGAGGAGAGTTTCAGCGTTATTTCATGGTCCTAACAATACCATCTTTGCTAATTCCCACTTTTGATTTCAAGCTAATTTCGTGGTGTTAGTCTGAATGAACCATACACCGTTTTGTAGTTAAGTTTCAGTTCTGTTACAGTTGTTGTGGAACTACTTTTTGGCGGAAGGCACAGCCCATATTAAAGCATATTCAAACTGAATTTCTTAAAGTTCTTTGATATATTTTCTTTATTCATTTTGTAAAAAAAGTGTTGTATAAAAGCAATAGAACACTTGAGGTCATGTGTTATCAGGATTAACATCACGTAAAATTCAGTGCTTTGAAAAATCTTTCACCCTACAGATTTCTTTTGTTTTTGCTGTTTTATCATACTAAAATTTTTCAGATTTCAGATTAACAAACATATATTAATATCAGATAAATATAACCAGATTAAATATAATTAAATTATAATTAAACGATAATTTCATTTCATTGAATTAATCTTTGTAAAGAGTCTTTCACATTTGTGTGGAGGAATTGTGGTCCACTCTTCTTGGCAGAATTGTTTTAATTCAGCCAAATTTGAGGGTTTCCGAGCATAGACATCCTATTTAAGATCATGTCACAGCACCTCAATCAGACTTTGACTAGGCTACTCCAAAACCTTCATTTGTTTTTTTGTTTTTGCTATTCTCATGGAGTGAATCTCCATTGGTCAGCTGGTTCTGGACTGTTGGTCAGCTGAATGAGAGATGGTGGAATCTTTAATCTAAAATTACACATCGAGGATTTTTTTTGGAAGTTGGGTTCTGTACATTCTGCAAGCCCCCCTCCTGTGTTAATAACCCCCAGTGTCGTTCTGTACAGTTATTCTGTTATAAATAAAGTTAATTGACAGTTGCGGAGCTCACAGTCAGATCTTTCTGACATTCGGATTTTACTGTTAAAAATGACATTTCTTAAGTAAAGCAATGCCTTGTTCAGCAGTTAACTGTTGTAACAGAGCCTCAGGGAAACGTTCTCTAAAAAATATTGCACGATAATTTCACGAGGGGGGTGGCGGGGTTTGGGCAGTCACATGGCCCTGCCTCCAACCTCTGCCATGCCAGTTCTGGCTCCAATTTGCCTCTACTGCTCAAGCGCACGCAAGATGGCAGCTTCCATTTCTGACATATTTTGGGTTCAAAAAGCCGTAATGAGAGTGAATGGGGACGTCCTGTCCCTACTTATTATACAGTCTATGGCTTACTTAATTGACAGTAAGACCTGACCGGGTGAAGTTATTGTTTACCAGTTAAGCTTAATGCACTAGACGGATTTTCGAGTACCAGCCTGTGCGCTGAGCTAAACCCGCTGGTGTGCTAGCAATGTCAGGCAGTCGTACTATGATGGGTTGGAGTGCTACAGAGAAGCAGCTCTACAGCCCAGAGGATTGTTGAACCCAATTGCAGAACAGTAGATCTCAAAGCAGGTAAACCCAGGAAAAAGAGGAAAAAATAATAATAAAATAAGCCCCAAGTGGGATCAAGCCCAAGCCGTTGCGGTAACGGCACAATGCTCTACCGCTGCCTCAGATTGGGATGCGGCTGCAAGTACCGAAAACGGGCGGGAAAACAAAAGCGGGTGCGAAAAGAAATTGTGCCGAGCGCGACAGAGAGGAAGAGGAGGAAGTGAACACAAGCTCACCAGGGAAGTGTGGCTGTCTCTTATAAAAACAGGGAGATAGTATGAACTTCCCAGAACTAAATATGGAATAATAAACTAAGGAGGTTGTGTAACTGGGAGACAAGCAGAGAGTGACCAAATAAGGAATATAACAAAAGTAAATGTTGGCAGTCTGAAAGGTGGTGAAGAGCATTCATATCAGTGATCTGTGTGCAGCTGGGATAAAAAGTCAGAGGGTACCTGAGTGAGCTAGATAGCTTAGCAAGGTTAGCGCAGAGCTGTATCTCACGCAGCGCACAGCCCGGCCAATAGCTCCCTTGTGTAACATACAGTCAATATAAAGCTAAATATGGGTGATAGAAGAGTTCAGAATTGCTGTATTTTTCCTCTCCCCTCTCGATCATACTCTAAGTTCTCTGCCTTTCCTACTAGTCTAAACTTTGTGTAGATTCAGTCTGCTGAATTTGGCAACCCCAGCTAGCTTCGCATCTGGGGAGGGGTGGGCAGGGCAGACAACTCTCTGTGATGTTTTGAAATTGGACTGCTGTAGCTATTTCACACACTTGCTCTCATTTCCTACAGAATGTACCTTTAATATATATAATAATTTCAATTAGGCCTGGACAATAATTTGATATAGGTATTATAAAACCGTATCAATAACAGTGATATCATTTTTGTGATTATATTGATATTTAGTTTTTACAGCCTTTCATTTTTACTGCCGTCAATTCCGTCATTTTACTCCTGAACATCACTGGATTATGAATTATGAGATCGTTTAAGAGCTGTAATGAGAAAAATGCTAGCTTTAAGCTAATGCTACAGTGGAGTGAACTGACGTATCAGCGCAGCTGGAATCAGCAGGGGACTCTTTTCGGCGCAACACCAGCAAACTCCGGCCGTAACTATACAGCGTATTAAACCCAGGTTATCCAACTAATGAACTAACTGCCCTCTTCTCTGAGGAGAGCGGAGAGCATCCCAGCAAGGAAGCTCTAACCCAGCAGCACAGAGTTACCCCAGAACCAGCTTTAAACGCTGTAGAATGTTTTACCAGTGTAGCTTAGACGAGTGATAGAGGCGTGCTTGTCTGTTCTACACGCTACTCTATCTGTATTATACTAATTATACTAACTCCCCAGACTCTCTGGATTTTACAGCGGGTCAGTAATATGGGTAACAGTGCAGGGGTTTGTTTATCTTATTAAGGTTCTGATTAAGTTTATTATGCAGTGAAATAAATTAGAGAAGTTTGGTGTTTCTGGCTCGTTGCTTTAGTACATTAAGCCATGTTAAGATTTGTCCGTATAATATGTTTCAGTGGGAAAAAACACATTAAGCCATTAAGTGTTTTAGATTCTCTGGTTCTTCAGTTAGTTAGCTCTATGGTAGTTAGTGGTTCTGGAGTAACACTGTCCTGCTAGTTTTCCTGCTGCATCACACAGCTCTCCTCATCAAGGGCAGTTAGTTGGTTGATTAGTTAGTTGTTAGTTGATTATTTGGATCAGCTGTGCTGTAATTAGTATGAACCAATGACCGTAAATAAATATTCCACCCACAGGGAAGCACGGCTTCTGAACTGAGAACCACTGAGCAGCTAAAGCTCACTTTCTGTTACTATCTGCATTTTAAATCTCTAACACAGTCTACACTGCTCAACATCACCATACTGATAGAGTTTTCACCTCTTTACTTTAATGATCCTCTGTAAAAAAAAAAAAAAAGAAGAAGAATCCCAAACATGATCTGGCCGGAGTTTGCTGGTGTTGCACAGAATCAAGTCCTCTGCCATTCCCTGCTGCTGTGCTGTGACGTCAGTTAAGCATTAGCTTAAAGCTAGCATTTTTCTAATTACATCTAATCTATTCCACCACTTCAAACAATTCCACTACACACAATATTTTCCTTATTCTGGCTGAAGCACTTTTGTAGCTTATGCTGGAACTAAGTTATTTATAGTTGATAGAGCCTATAGGTTTTTATTTGACAGGGATGTCATGTTCCTTTTATGTATATGAAGTTTTTTTTATTCTTTATCCTGGTTGAAGCACTTTTGTTTTGATCTGTTAAATCTGTGTACAAAAGAATAAGAAGCTCTGCCTCTGTTGTAATTTAAAGTTAGATTTTGTGAGAGGAGGCTACAAAGACTTAACATTTCAGACAGTAGTGTACAGATTTCCATTGCAAGGATTCTTAGCAGTTTTTCTGAGGCCTTCAAAGTATTTATATTGAAATCAAAATTATATGGTATCAACCAAAATTAAGGAATTTATCGCAATATAAATTTTGCCATATTGTCCAGCACTAATTTTAATCTATATAGTTTAAAAAACTTCAAAACATTGTTCTATAACCTTATAAAAATATCAGTGTATAGATTTGATAAGAAATGCTAACTTTTAAGGGGTTATTGTCCAGACACGTACTTCACGTATCAGAGCCGTGTTATATAATTCACGCTCTTGATAGCAGAAAAATAACTAAACTAATTTATTCTCATTAGATTTTTTACAACCTCAGTGTGTTATGCCTGCAGCCTTTCATTGCAAGATTTAAAGATGTATGTGTCCTAAAATCTGTTTCAGAATAAACAGAGAGGAAAGCAGCCCTGGTTTCTGATTGATTCAATGGCCAAACAGTGATCATACAGAGGCAGCATTCACTGTCGTTATAACTCACTGTTCCCGGCTGCACAGCTCCTGTTGTGTGTTAAGGAATGCACACCATGTAATTAATTTTATTGTGCGTCCATGAGACATTTATACGTTTGCGATTGCTTCTGTTTAGTACTTCATAGAGCACTGGTGGTGTTTGCTTTACAATTATTGGGTGTGACTATGCATTGGCTTGGAGTTTTAATTTTGGTTGCATGTTCAGTTCAGTACACAATGTTTGCTCAGTTTAGCATTAATAATAATGCTTTAGTTACTTGAAGAGAAAGGCTCTTTTAATTTAGGATAGGTGGTAACTGTTACCTACGCAACACATTTGCTACATTACCACATATTGCTTTGTGTGCTGCTAAATAGACAGTCTGTAAAATGGAAAGTCTAGTAATAGAACGTTACCTTGTCTGTGTTTTATTGTCATCATTTTATTAAAATAGATGTCAGATATATTTACGTTATCATTTACGTTATTGGAGGGTTGTAGTAGAACTTTACCGTTTTTTTCTTGTCACTGTATTTATGGCATGCATAGCATAATCAGGCTTTATTTTATTTCAGTACTACATTAGTGTAATGTGCACAATATTATTTTCACATATTTGTGTATTTCACTTATTTAATGATTGTTTATGTCCTGCTGATTTCTGTTCATAGAAGCCACACACAGACAAGTTTATTTTAGTGTAGAGTGTGAAGAGTGGTCAGTCTAATAAATGAGTGGCATGTTCATAGCAGTGTGTGAATAAGCCAATAGTTTGGAATTAACATCTGAACCAGTGGGAATGGGTACATTTCATTTGAAAATAAATAAGAAATATATGAAGCATGTTATGTTTTGGTTTTATACAACTAAAATATAAAAATAGATTAGCTGACTGTATGAATGTACTATTGTGTGAAATGTAGCTTAGTTTGATCATTTATCTTTGTTGACTTACATAAACTATTTATTATTTTATGGTTACATTACTCATACATTTCTACAAAGCATCTAATCAGAAATAAATAAATAAATGAAACTGACCATATAGAGTATGAAATAACAAAGTGTATAAATTAAAGTAAATCATATTTAAGTTGATATTGTGACGCCTACCACAGACTCTGTAGTTCCTTTTTCTGCCGTTCCCGTCTATGGACAATCCCCGGTCCGGAACTACACCTCCCAGCATGCACCTGACAACACCACGTGTTCGGACTCAGCCAACCGCGGCTCATTCGTGCGGTCTACGTCACCGGAATTCTAGACTGTGTTCAGGTGTTAGTAATTTAGTTTAGGTATAAATACCTGTCTGTTTGTCTCGTTTTTCGAGAGGTATTTTCCCTGTTCACCAGCGATATACTGAGCGTTATTTTCCTGTCTGTATTACCCGTGTATGACCCTTACTTGTTCTTTTCGACTACGCTTTTGCCTTATCCTTTTGTTCTGTTTGTATTGTGATTTTCTGGTTATTTGAACTCTGCTTCTGGTTTATGGTTTCGTTTTCGGTTTGTGATTCGGCTCTGATGTTTTGGTTGGTTGTTTTTCTGGCTTTGACCCACGCCTGTTATCCGACTACGCTATCTGCTTACGTGCTTTATAATAAAGCCTCGTTTTGTTTTTACCGCGAGCGTCTGACTCCCGTCTGTGGCGTTACAGAATACCTCGCCTTTATGCAGACGGCGGACTTCGAGGCTCTTAAAAACGCGGTTAGTGATCAGAATAAGATGCTACAACAACACCAGCAGCTTTTTGGAGGATTTTCTCAGTCTGTTACTGCTATGGCTCAGCGTCAGGGAGATCAGCAGGACCAGCTGGCCCAGGTTATTGAAGGTATGAAGCAATTATCTACTCAGTTACAAACTTTGGGTGCTTCTGCTGCTGTTCAGTCTGCTCCCAGCCCCGCTCAGGAGCCTACTAGTCACGTTTTTTCTGTGAGTAAACCTGATAAGTTTGATGGCTCCCCTAATTTGTGCAAGGGATTTCTGTTGCAGTGTTCTATCTATTTTAGTAATTCTCCTCCTAGCCCCGACAGCTCACGTATTGCGTTCGTAGTTTCCCGTATGACTGGTAAAGCACTAGATTGGGCTACAGCAGTATGGTCTAACTTACAATTATGCACTTATGAACAGTTCATTGATCAGATCAGTACTGTTTTTGACCACCCTCACGAGGGAAAATCTAGTGGAGAATTACTGGCTAAAATTAAGCAGGGTAATCGGTCTGTGGCTGAGTTTGCTTTGGAGTTTCAGACACTGGCTGCTAGTAGTGGGTGGAATGAGCCAGCCCTGGTGGTGATGTTTCGTAATGGTCTAAATGCTGATGTACTAACAGAGCTAGCTTGCAAAGATGATAATCTTTCTCTGGATGATTTGATCAAGTTAGCTATTAGGTTAGATCAGTTATTGCGTGAACGTAGACCCCGTAAATTTTTTCAAAACGCTGGTCCAGTTACTCATAGACCTTCCACTACTTCCACTCTTCCTCATCCCCTTCAAACACCTCTGCACCACCATGATGAAGACAGGATCCCGGAACCCATGCAGTGTGACTCATCTCGTTTGTCTCCTGAGGAAATTCGTTTACATGGTGGTCTATGTATGTACTGTGGCGGGGCTGGTCACGTTTTACGTGATTGTCAGTCCCGTCCGCATAGACGTCAGGCGCTGACCCCTGGAAAGCGTGTGGATCCTACTCCACGCGCTAAAGTGGTGAGTCTTCCCACTCAGGGGTTAGTTTCACAGTCTTTCTTGTTACCTGTTACTCTCCCCTGCCGTCCATCTGTTTCTGTTTTCTCAGCCCTGATTGACTCCGGTGCAGAGGGAAACTTCATAAACAAGACCATCGTGGACCAGCTGAAGATTGCTACAACTCCGTTGGAAGCATCACTGAAAGTTTCTGCACTGGATGGGGGTCCTGTAGGTACTGGAACTATTACACACAAGACTGAGCCAGTTAAGTTAGCTACCAGTTTTCTACATGTGGAATTTATTAGTTTTCTCATCCTTGACACTTCAGAATTTCCCATAATTTTAGGTCTGCCCTGGTTAAAACAGCATGACCCTCTGATCTCGTGGTCAGACCAAGAGCTGCTTGGTCTTGGTCCCCCTTCTGTTTGGAGAACTGTTTAACTACCCCTGTTTTGTCTGTTGGTGCCACTTCTGTTGAGAACCCTGCTATTAATGCTAAGTTACAGATCCCTCCTGAATATCAGGATCTCCAAGAAGTATTTAACAAAGTAAATGCCACCAAATTGCCTCCTCATAGAGAATATGATTGCGCTATTGAGCTCCTTGATGGAGCTACTCTACCAAAGTCCAGAGTTTATCCCCTTACTCAGGCTGAGGAGAAAGTTATGGAAGAATACATAGAGGAGTTCCTAGCTCAGGGTTTCATCCGACCGTCCAAATCTCCAGCAGCTTCTGGGTTCTTTTTTGTTCAAAAAAAAGATGGAGGATTACGTCCCTGTATAGATTATAGAGGTTTAAATCAGATTACTAAACCATATCCCTATCCTCTACCTCTTATCCCAGTAGCTTTAGAACAGTTAAGTGGAGCCACCATTTTTACTAAACTTGATCTTAGAAGTGCCTATAATCTAGTTCGAATTAAAGAAGGTGATGAATGGAAGACTGCTTTTGTTACCACTAGGGGGCACTATGAGTACCTTGTTATGCCTTTTGGTTTACGTAATGCCCCTTCCGTCTTCCAGGCTTTTGTCAATGATGTTTTTCGTGATATGATTGGCCAGTTTGTCATTGTATACATAGACGATATCTTGATCTATTCAGATTCATTCGAAAATCACGTTCATCAGGTCTGTCAGGTACTCACTAGACTGCTTGAGCACCAGTTATACGTCAAAGGTGAAAAATGCGAGTTCCATCTCCCTTCCACCACGTTCCTCGGTTACATCATTAGCCCCACGGGTATCACCATGGATGACCACAAGGTGGAGGCTGTTGTCAGTTGGCCCCGACCCAGATCAGTTAAAGATCTTCAAAATTTTTTAGGGTTTGCCAACTTTTATCGGAGGTTTATTGGAAATTTCAGCAGTATTGCTGCTCCCCTCACGGCTCTTTTGAAAGGAGCTACCAAAACTTTGACATGGTCTAGTCAGGCTGAGCAGGCTTTTCAGACTCTTAAGGATTCATTCACTTCAGCTCCTATCCTTAAACACCCTGATCCTAGTCAGCCCTTTGTAGTAGAAGTTGATGCTTCAGAAACCGGTGTAGGTGCAATCTTATCACAAAGATTAGGGGATCCTCAGAAACTTCATCCTGTAGCTTTTTTCTCCCACAAACTCACACCCACTGAACGAAATTATGGCATTGGTGATAGAGAACTACTGGCCATTAAACTTGCATTTGAGGAGTGGAGACATTGGTTAGAGGGGGCTAATCATCCGTTTATGGTGTTAACTGACCACAAGAATTTAGAATATTTGAATTCAGCCAAGAGGTTAAACCCTCGTCAAGCCCGTTGGTCCCTGTTTTTCTCTCGTTTTGATTTTTCTATCACTTATCGGCCTGGTTCTCGTAATGGTAAAGCTGATGCCATGTCTCGTATGTATACTGATGAGGCACCTCAAGACACTTCCTCTGAGACCATCCTGCAACCCGGTGTGGTCGTGTCCAGTATCAGATGGGAGGTCGATGATGAGATCGAGAGGGCTTTACAGGATATTGAAATACCTTCTCAGTGCCCTTCAGATAAGTTATATGTACCTGTTAACTTTCGAGATCGTTTGATTACGTGGGCCCATTCATCTATTACTTCTGGGCATTCTGGTGAGACCCGTACTCAGCAACTTTTGCTTAATAGATACTGGTGGGAGAGCATGTCTAGTGATGTACACAAATTTGTGTCCTCATGTTCTCTCTGTTCTCAGTGCAAAACCCCCAAGTAGGGTTGCAACGGTATGAGATTTTCACGGTATGATAACCGTCTCAGAAAATAACGCGGTATCACGGTTATCACGGTATCACAGTTTGTTACATAAATTATTAAACTGACCCTAAAGAAATTTCAACAAAGGTTTTTTGTTCAATTAACTTTTTATTGAAGAAACCTGGAACAATTATATAGATAATGTCTCCTTAAAAAAAAAAATAAGGTGTACACCATTAGGTGAAGAAAACCAGGTTTTTGCACTACTCTTAAGGGCATTAAGAGTGTATATATATAAAAAAAAAAAATATATATATATATATATATATATATATGTATATACACACACATACAAACACATGTTACACACATTACATGTCCTCTAAAAAGTAAAGATCCTGTATTTAAAATATTCAGTACAATTATTTATGTTTAAATTATTTAATATCTGATAAACTGAGCCTGGGTCAGTGTCTGATCAACAACTGTTGTAAACGTCCGTTTTACTGCCAAGTTGGTATATAACCAGATACTGCAGAAAGCGGGGATTTATTTCTGACATGATCCTCACAATAGAGATTTCTATTTTAAGGCTTTCACACCGAGTCTGGTTTTAACATATGAAAAACAGGCACGTCAGAATTTGAAAATGAACGCATGTAAATGAATGGCGTCTTTCACATCCAGTCCGGCCAGGACCTTTACACGGACACGTGAATCCATCGTAGCACGCACTTCACGCCTGTACCTGCGTGCCCAAATTTCGGATAACTCAGCGCTTTTGCCGGCTTGTGCACGACTACAAAGAGGTTTTATTTAGGTTCAGATTTAAATTATAAACTAAACACATACTCTGCCCGCTGGCAAACTAGTCCCCTTACCTGTTCCCAGTCATCCCTGGTCTCATTTGGCTGTAGATTTTGTCACAGATCTTCCCCTGTCTCAGTCTTACACTACCATTCTTACAGTCATTGATAGATTCTCCCGTGGAGTTAGATTTATTCCCTTTCCATCACTTCCCACAGCGTTTCAGACAGCTGAGGTCCTGTTTAACTGTGTATTTTGCATTTTTGGTATTCCTGAGAATATTGTATCTGATAGGGGCCCTCAATTTACCTCTCAGGTCTGGTCAGCCTTTTTCGAACTTTTAGGTGTCTCTGAAAGTCTGTCCTCTGGTTATCACCCAGAAACTAATGGTCAATGTGAAAGGATGAACCAGGAGCTAGGCTGTATTGTTTTGAGAATCCAAGAGACTGGTTTCGTTTTCTTCCCTGGGCGGAAATGGCTCAAAACTCCCTCACTAGCTCTACCACAGGTCTGACCCCTTTCCAGTGCATATTAGGATATCAACCCCCCATAATGCCTTGGTCTGGTGCCACTTCTGACATACCTGCCGTCGATGATTGGATGAGGAGAAGCGAGGAGGTGTGGGAACTTACTCATCAGCGTATTGATGCTGCTCTTCGTCGACAAAAAGCCAAAGCGGACCGCCATCGAGGAGAGACCCCCTCCTATCAAGCTGGAGATAGAGTCTGGTTGTCAACCCGTGATCTTCGTCCTTCAGAGGGAAGTAAAAAACTTTTCGCCAAGTATATTGGTCCTTATAAAATTTTTAAACAGATTAATGAAGTTACTTATCGTTTAGATTTACCCGCTCATTCACGTTTGTCAAACTCATTCCATGTTTCTTTGCTCAAACCCGTTATTTCAGGTCCATTGGATGAGGCTACGCCTGGGGAGACTCCTCCACCTCTGGTGACTGTTGATGGGTCGACTGTTTATGCTGTTCGGCAGTTGCTGGACTCGCGGCGGCGTGGGGGCACTCTGCAGTATCTGGTCGACTGGGAGGGGTATGGTCCAGAGGAGAGGAGCTGGATCCCTGCATCGTATGTAGCAGATCCTGGCTTGATTGCTGACTTCCATCAGCGTCACCCCGAGAAACCTGCTCCTCGTCCTAGAGGTCGGCCACGACTCAGATCTCCCAGTTCATCCAGCGCTCGTCCCAGGGGCCACCCTGCATACAGATCTTTGAGCTCATCAGGTGCCCGTCCTGGTAGCCGTCCGAGATGTCGCCCAAGGAAATCCAGTTCTGTCCAGCAACGATGTGGCATCAGTAGGTCACCCGGAGACGTCACCGGGGAGTTGGTTGCGAGTCGTCACGGGCAGCCTCGCTCCTCGGCCTGCCCGGACTCTTTGGGGGGGGTACTGTGACGCCTACCACAGACTCTGTAGTTCCTTTTTCTGACTCTGCCGTTCCCGTCTATGGACAATCCCCGGTCCGGAACTACACCTCCCAGCATGCACCTGACAACACCACGTGTTCGGACTCAGCCAACCGCGGCTCATTCGTGTGGTCTACGTCACCGGAATTCTAGACTGTGTTCAGGTGTTTTTGCCTTATCCTTTTGTTCTGTTTGTATTGTGATTTTCTGGTTATTTGAACTCTGCTTCTGGTTTATGGTTTCGTTTTCGGTATGTGATTCGGCTCTGATGTTTTGGTTGGTTGTTTTTCTGGCTTTGACCCACGCCTGTTATCTGACTACGCTATCTGCTTACCTGCTTTATAATAAAGCCTCGTTTTGTTTTTACCGCGAGCGTCTGACTCCCGTCTGTGGCGTTACAGATATTTGGGTAAGTAAATTGCTGCTGAAGTGCAAAGGAAAGAGAAATAGCTGCTGCTGTTTTGAGATTCATTCTGAGGTAAGTGGTTAACTTGAGTTTGTAAACAGAGCCCATGAGTACAACACGCTAGACGTGATGATGCATGCTGACTGCAGAGCGTGTCCCGAATGCGCTGCCACATAAGATTCCTTATCGGTTAAATTGCTGCTGAATGAGAGAGCTGTCTTTGAAGGCAATGATTATCTATGCAGCTTCCTTCAGATTAGACCGCAGTAGGCCTGTCGCGATAACTGTTATTGACTTAACGTACGATCATTTTTTTAATCGCAATCATTTTTGTCGACATTGCTAACAGCTGCACGGATTTGTTTACATGATCCCCTGAGTCCCCCTGGACTGCTCTCTCACCTGCTCTCGGCCGATCTGTCAGACAGCCACATCTATTGGTTAGGAAATGAAGCACACAGAGTTTATGCAGCAGGTAGAGTGAGCAGTGATGGTGCCGCTACATACACACGCACACACACAGCGGAGAGTGTGTGTGTGTGAAGTTATAGCTAGCAAATCTAGACTAATTGGACTTCCTCAAAACTAAACAGCTTTAGAGAAATTTGAAGTCTTAGAGTGATTCCTGTCCTGGATAGGCTTTGTTAAAAAAGGGTCCAGGTAAAACAGGGAATTCAGCGGATTTCCGCCGGAAATATAAGAGAAAAAATAAATAATGGCTCAAATTATAATGTGTCAAAAGAAAACAAAACTCAGAGCGAACGTACTAAAAACAGACAACTAACAAATGTTAAGTTCCAACAACAATTCTGGGTAAACACACTGTTTACTCGGCCTATCCACAATTGGGACGGGTAAAACGCGGAATTCAACAATAGTTCAGTGATACCAGTTAAAAAAACATGTAAAATCAACCCCTTCCAGTGATTTCATGACTACCAAATAAATCACTGGGACAATGAGCAACTGTAACTATCTACGCGTTTGATTAGATGCTCCTAATGTAACTGTGGTTATTATTAATAAACCTGGAGCGTCTAAATCCCTCACTTGGTTCAGCAGCAGCTCTTCCACTTCCTCTGGAGGCTGATAATTCTGATCAGTTCTGTACTAGAGTTCACTTGGCATTACAGTCCGCAACAAAACACCGCCGTAATTTTAATCCGGGGTTTGCTGGTATACAATCGCATACCCGTGAAGAACCGGCCGCGGTGGGTCTACCTTCTTTACTAGAGCCCTCTCTGCACGAGGCACCGAACGAGCTGAAACAGGTTTAATTCAGTCTGGTTTGTTTATTCATACAGTTACATAAAGGTGGTTCTTCACCCTCCGAACAAATAATAAAAAACACTGAAGAGATTTATTTACGCAGATGTATCGCATAAAGGTGTTTGATCTGAGGTATTGTTTGAGTGTTTAATAAAAATGCTGGAAGTCTTGGAAATAATAGTTGAACATGAATATGAACCCTAGCTCTACAGTATTTTTGTTAGCACACACTCCATACAGTTTAATTCACAATACTTATGAAAATCTGCTGTTTAAGGCTGTGTAAATAATATTAGACATTATTTAAACATATGCTATCAGTTTGGGGCACTGTAATTCAATTATACACCAATAAGGAAAATCTGCCTTTACGGCTGTTTAAATAGTATGAGACATTCTAAAAAATGAAGAATTTAATTTTATTGGAAAGAGAAAACATTTTAGGTAATTTTGAATATAGGAAAGTATGTGATGAGTACCTCGTAACATCAGTTTGGGGCTCTGTAATTCAAATATACACCAATTAAGGAAAATCTGCTTTTAAGGCTGTGTAAATTGTATTAGAGAATATAGAAAAATAAGATTCATGTTGTATTGGCAAGATAAAACATTTTATGTAAGTTTCCCGAAAACATTCGACAGTTACATAGTTCTTCAGGTCATTCTTCATCTAAAAGAATTCTGACGCACTCATCATTGAGTATGAACGTCTTTTTGCATCCTTCCACTTAGAAAATGACAGGTGCCACCAATTTTGCTTTAGAAATGTACAGACACGGGGGGGGGGGGGGGGGGCGGAAGTGAGCACTCTATGGAGTAGACGTCTTTTCCGTGAGCTCCCCTCCAGCGGTTAAAATTCTTGGTTAAAAATCGAGTTTTTACGTGCGGTTTGCAGTTATACACTTCAGTTGTTATTTTTAAGGCACTTGTTCACAAAATGACCAAGCCAAAGTTGCCGAAAAAGTTGGAGAAACCAGGTAACGAGACTGATGGAGCATGCGAGGACGTGCAGGGGACTAAAGATGGCGAGGCTACCTCTTTAACATCAGCGGCTAATCCAGGAATATCAGACATTCTCTCGGCCATCCACGAAATGAGTGGCAAGATGAATGACCGCTTCAACAGCTTGGAGTCTACTTTACAAGCTACACAGGCTACTCTCAGTGACCATGGCAGTCGGATTGCTGAAGTGGAGTTGGCCAAATCTGACCACGAAAGCAGTCTAGTCAAGCTGGAGCAGAGCCTGCAGAGAATGGACGCTGAGAACAAGGAGCTCCGCAGCAAGGTAGTTGATCTGGAAGGGCGTTCGATATCAAAATATCAAAATCTTAGGCTTACCTGAAAATATTGAAAAGGGTCAACCAGCGGAGTTCCTTTCCGGATTCATCTCCAATCTGCTGGGGGTTGAGAACTTTGATAAGCCCCTGCAAATCGACCGCGCGCACCGGCTGGGCGGGCAGGCAGCAGTGAATTCGGGCCGTCCGCGGCTGCTGATTGCTAGGATCCATCACTATCCCATTAAAGAGAAGATCCTGCAGCTCGCACGGCAAAAGCATCCTCTGACATTCGAAGGGAAAAGGATCCTTTTCTTCCCAGATCTGCCGACGGAGGTGGTGAGGCAGCGCCAGCTGTTTGACGGAGTTCGGAGGAGGCCGGTGCGGTGTGCGGTTTTTTGTACCCTGCGCGTCTACGTGTTACCTGCAACAACGCTACAAAGTTGTGCACCAACCCACAGGAGGCTGAAGTGTTCCTGAGTAGTTTGTTACCAAAAAACACTGAGGTAGATCCCTGAACTGCCACAGTGACATGATAAAAAAGATGGACCAACGCGGGTAGGGAATTCTTTGTTGATTGTCCTCTTATCCCCGGACACTTCATACCGCTGTTTATTTAGTTTGTGACATTCTATACTTTAATATGGAGGGGTTGACTTAAATTACTGCAGATGGGACTGGTGAGACTAAGTTTAGTCAATGTCTTGGACGCAGTATCCCCAGTGTTTATGTGGGAATATCTTTGCCCACTTTGTTTGGGAAAGTGGCTTTATGGGAGGGGTGGGGAGGGTTTGTTGTTTATGTTTTCAAGTGTTCATTTTTTGTTTATTGTTTGTAGTATTCGGGCACTACGTATGATATCCGTCGTTTTCAAATTCTTCCTCTCCATTATAACTGGCAAAAACAACTAGGCTACCACAATCCGGCAGTTACGGGGTTAATTTTGTGAGTTGGAACGTACGCGGCTTGGGCCATTCAATTAAACGTGCTAAGGTGTTTTCTCACCTGAAAGCCCTTTCTGCAGACATCGCGTATTTACAAGAGACTCATATCAGGCCATCTGAATGTAACAGGCTGCGTAGCAGCTGGGCGGGTCAGATTTTCCAGTCTACGTTTTCAAGTAAAGCATGTGGAGTTGCTATTATAATTAAAAAAAGCTTGCAATTTGAACACATTTCCACTATATCAGATCCTAACGGACGATACATAGTAGTAACTGGACGCATTTGTAAAACCCATGTAACCCTGTTAAATATCTATGGACCTAATTTTGATGATGCAGCCTTTTTTCGTAAAGTTTTTGATTCTTTACCTGACCTCACTGACACGCATTTAATTGTTGGTGGGGACTTAAATACTATTTTAGATAAACATTTGGATAGATCCTCAACAAAAATGTGTAATTTATCTCTTCAGTTAACTCTTCAGTTGTCTTACATAACTTGATTACTTCTAACAACCTTGTGGATATTTGGAGAATTCAGCATCCATCGGACAGAGATTATTCCTTTTTTTCACAGGTGCACAAAACTTATTCCCGTATTGATTTTTTCCTGTTGGATGCAAAGTTATTACCATATGTTACTAACAGCAAATATAACAATATTTTAATTTCAGATCACTCCCCAGTCTCATTAACAATAGATTTTGAAATTCCAAAACGAAGATACACTTGGCGATTACACCAAAGCCTTCTTTCAGATGGCACATTTTGCCAGTTCATATCTAACAAAATATCTGAATTTCTGGAGTCAATGATACGTCTGATGTCTCAGACTCTACTCTGTGGGAATCATTTAAGGTAGTTCTACGAGGCCATATTATTTCATATGAGGCATCTTTAAAGAAGCAGCAACAATGCCGGCTGCAAGAAATTGAATCTGAAATATCAAAATTGGACATCTCATATAGAGAAACAGAGAGTACTCAAACTCTACAAAAAATACTTAATTTGAAATACGAATATAATACAATTACTTCAAGATATGCGTGTGATCAGATCCTAAAAGTTAGGCAAAAATACTTCGAATTTGGAGATAAACCTCAGAGGCTGTTAGCTAGACAGCTGAGAGGTTTGCATGAAAGCAGAGCCATTCACCATATAAACTCGCCTTCGGGAAAGTTAGTTACAGACCCAAGAGAAGTAAATGATTGTTTTAGAAAATACTATGAAAAACTACACCAATCAAAAGCAAAAGGAGATATTGACGCTTGGGTCAAAAACACTGAGTTACCTAAATTAGATGAAATAGCACAAGAAGACTTGGACTCTGAACTGACCTCTGAAGAAGTACTTGAATCAATTAAATCCTTTGCTAGTGCAAAAGCCCCAGGCCCAGATGGTTTTGGAATTGAATTTTATAAGAAATTTGCCAAACAGATTACCCCACTTTTGTTGAGAATGTTTACTCACGCTACAAAAACTGGAGTGCTCCCACAGTCACTATATGGAGCTCATATTTCACTTCTGTTAAAACCTGGGAGAGATAAAACAGAGCTTTCTTCATACAGGCCAATCTCACTGCTGAATTCTGATTTTAAAATTTTCAGTAAAATGTTAGCAAATAGATTAAAGAAGCATATTACTTCTATCATCCACCCCGACCAGACTGGCTTTATACCAAATAGGTTTTCCTTTTTTAACGTGAGACGACTTATGGATATCATATATCATAAATTCCATAGCACCTCCACGCAGGCTGTTCTCAGTCTAGATGCGGAAAAGGCATTCGATCAAGTTGAGTGGGGTTATATTATTGCTACTCTTAAAAAGTTTGGATTTGGACAAAATTTCATTTCATGGATACAGATGTTGTACGCTTGCCCTACTGCTTCGAGTCTTACTAATCAGGAGCAATCTTCACAATTTCCCCTGTACAGAGGGACACGTCAAGGCTGTCCCCTTTCACCGCTTCTATTTGCTATAGCCATTGAACCATTAGCGACTGGCATAAGAGAAAGGTGGTGAGGCACATAAAATATCACTGTATGCGGACGATATAATTTTGTTTTTATCAGTCTGTTCCATCCTTGCTCAACCTCATTAACTCTTTCAGTGCTATATCTGGTTATACCATAAATTGGCAAAAGAGTGAATTCATGGCGCTCTCTAATATAAATTCTGGGTTTGTAAATTCTCTCCCATTTAAAATTTCCACAGTTAAAATAAAATATCTTGGTATTGAAGTCACAAAGAACCCCAATGCATTGTTCAAATATAATTTTGTTGAAAAAACAAATCAGCTTAAACATGATGTAGAGAAGTGGAGGGTACTACCTCTTTCGCTTATTGGGCGTGTGAATGCGATTAAAATGGTATCTCTTCCTAGATTTTTATACTTGTTTCAAAACATCCCTGTCTTTATCTCCAAATCCTTTTTTAAATTGTTAGATTCGATCATTATGCCCTTCGTTTGGGGGTTTAAAGCTCACAGAATTTCCAAAGCACACCTACAAAAACCTAGGGCATTGGGTGGTTTAGGGTTACCCTGCTTTTTGCATTATTATTGGGCAGCTAATGTCAGGGCCTTGACTTACTGGCAGTATGGTTACAAGGACAGGACCTCCTCAAATGCGCCCTCATGGTTAGCTGTTGAAAGGGATCTGGTAGAAGACTCCTGCCTCCCTGCCCTTCTTTTTGCCTCACCTAGGACCTCCTCAATTTCAAGGAAAAATCATTTCATATTATTCAATTCTCAAAAAATCTGGCACCAGATTAGGAAAGCTTGTAGTCTTCCTGATACTCTTATATATGCTCCAGTATGGTATAATCATGCCTTCCCTCCTTCTTTATCTGATGGCACATTTGGTAGTTGGGCAAAAAAAGGTATCGTAATGCTGAAAGATTTATACATTGATGGTAATCTGGCCTCATTTCAACAATTACAAACAAAATTCTCTATCCCCAACTCTGATTTTTTCAGGTTCTTACAGATAAGAAAATACATCCGTCAGAATATACCACTCTTTCAGTCTCTCCCATCTGAGAATCTGGTGTCACAGATTTTATTAGGAAACACAAAAGCAAGAAAATTAGTCTCAGACCTTGTCTGTGTTTTTTCAAATCTTTTAAATTTTACCACAGATCACCTGAGGGTTGCATGGGAGAAAGAATTGTTTATTAAGATAGAAAGCGATGTTTGGAAGGAAAGTCTTACAAGAGTAAACTCTTGCTCAATAAATGCTAGACATCAGCTGCTACAATCCAAAGTTATACATAGACTTCACTACTCTAAAACAAAGCTTCATCATATTTTTCCTTCCCAATCACCATTATGTGACAGATGCTCATCTATTTTGGATGTGTTCTAAGCTGGACAATTACTGGGTGATATATTTGATTGTTACTCAGAGGTGTATAATGTAAGAATTTCTCCTGACTCTGAAATGGCTCTGTTTGGTTTCTCAATGGCTTTTGATTGTTTTGATTGCTGTATACAAACTGCTGTTACATATGGGATGATTATTGGAACATACATTGGAATATGGAACCCCTTTTTGGAATACCTAGATAATACACACTAGGTTGAAAACTGTAGCTTATTTTAGTCTCATACTTTTTTCTTCTCTTTTTTCACCACCCTGTTGGACTGCTGTATGCAAGTGAACTTGTAATGTGCCCTCTAATGTTACGATTAGGATATGGATATATATTTTTTGTTGTGTTTTGTTTTTGTTTTATTTTTTATTTCTGATTGAATTGCAGTTTCATTTTGATGTTAATATTGTGGAAAACTTTGTAATGTGAAAATCGTATAAATAAAGGTATCAAAAAAAAAAAAGAAATGTACAGAAACATTTGATCTTTTTTAATTTTTGCTCATTTTTAGAAAAACTCATCAAATCACATAAACTACATCCAGTGCTAACAAAAATAAAATCTACAGCATACATTGCGTTTGTGACTCTTTGAAGGTCCTTATTTCAGTTCTCCTGAACGGCAGAGATGGTCATTTTTTATTGACACAATAAACCACCTGTGTGAGTAGATGTGTTACTTTCAGCTTAACATTGTGATTATAATAATATAAAGCACTTTTTAGAAGAAGGCTATATATATTAATATAAATAATTGTTGTTCTTAAAGTTGTTTTATGGGTTTGGGTACATGGTGTTTTTGGATAACAGTTTGGGTATTTAACCAGTGTTATTGGCTATGAAACCAATTTGCTGGTTTTATAGGACTCCAAAGTTTGTTATCCTATTACTCCAAAATTATACAGTAATATCACTTGAAACATATCTTGAATACATGAGAATGAGATCTTTAAGAATTTAGTGGTGTTATATGATAACCCTTTGATTTGCTTATTTCATAGGACTCCAAACATTTCCAAAATTGTACACTTTTCTACAGGGAGATGTCTTTCTGGTGTATATTAGTTGATTAGACCTGGTTAAATTATGTTTATTTAACTGTAAATCTAGTTTCCATTTTCAGTCTCTGTACAAGAAGCGCGAGCCACTGCTCCTGCAGGTCCTCTGTGGGATTTATTCGGTGTAGATAGCGAGAACGAGCATGTGTGCAGATGGCGTTACCGCGGTTTCCATTCGTCATGTGTAAAATTACTTTAGTAAGATTCCAAAGCCATCCTAGCAAACGTTATCTGACACAAATACGAAAATAAACCTATTTTACCCATACAATATTCAATTACAACCAACAAAAATTCTTCAGTTATTTGCAGAACTTTTAGTTAGCAGGATTGCTTTTAAATGGGTCTGATTTCACGTTTTTCATTCTAACACTAAAAGTGCAAAATCCGAGATAGAATTGTTTTCCCATTTTTGTTGACTGAATATGAAGAGAATTCCAAGCAATGTTCGTTATATTCGCCGACCGACCACCCAATCAGGTTCTATATTCATCAGATTTAGAAAATAGGCTGTCTCCTGTATTGAAGTTTTTATTCAATATAGAAAAAAATAGAATGGGACTTGAACCGGACATTCAACAAAATCCATGTGGTTTGTTTCATTCTACTTCAGACAGAAACACGTAGACCAGACTGTTTAACGTTTTAGATTTTACTTAATTCATATACAAAAAAATCAATAACTGAAACAGACCCAACCTGTCCCTTAATTACCCATTCATTTGTATAGTGGAAAAATATGTTGCTGCAGCGAAACCCTATAGTCAATTTTAAATAAACATCGACACTCTTGCACTTTTTCAGGAAATGCACCACTTCTCCCCAAAATTACTAAAACATCACCCTCAACAACACAATAGCTGCACATTCACTGTACGTTTTACAAAACAATGACTGAAATGGATCAATTCCTGCAACCATGAAAGAGTTCTACACTTTCACAGTGGTGCACAGTATATGCTACCTACGACGGCATTATAGCAGTGGAGACAAAATGCAAGGGAGCAGTGCTGGGTTTCCCCAAAAGGTTCTTAACACTGAAACAATTCTTAGATGGTTCAGAAAGCTTCAGACTGGGCACTCTGTCTCCATGTTATGTCACCAATAACACCTTAGCATTAAGAACATCTTAACATGGAGAGAGAGTGCGCTCAGTGATAAGGTTGCTCAAGCATCTACAGTGGCTTGCAAAAGTATTCACACCCCTTGAACTTTTCCACATTTTGTCACTTAGCAACCACAAACTTAAATATATTTGGTTGAGATTATAAGTGATAGACCAACACAAAGTAGCACATGATTGTGAAGTTTCAAAATTTCAATCAAATAAAAATCTGTAAAGTGTGACATGCGCACACAGCGGAGAGTGTGTGTGTGTGTGTGTTTGTGTGTGTGTGATGTTATAGATAGAGAACGTGTTTGAGGCTAATTGGACTTTCTCAAAACTAAACAGCTTTAGAGAAAGTTTGGAGTTTGAGTAATTCCAGTCCGGGATGGGCTTTGTTAAAACCGCATTTCACGGTTCCGGTGTGGGAGTATTTTGGCTTTAAGCCAAATGAGCGAGGAGAACCATCAGCGCGAATGAGCCGGAATGTTTACAGGTTTCACAACAGTGGAAACAAAAGCTGCTAATACTACTAACCTGAGATCTTATTTAAATCACAACCATCCAGCTCAATTCATCCAGCTGAAAACTGAATATAAAAATTGTTCCCCCAGAGAGACCCTGCCTCAAACCCCTCACAGTACACATGGTGTTTCTTGCTCGGAATGTTTCTGATAGTTACATTAAAAAATACATTTATAGCAAGAGCTCTGGCCTGCTGAGCTATCTGTGTCTTCGATTATATGGACACTTGTATTTTTGAGCTAATGTGTGTTTTACAGCAAATATATACATATATGATCAGTAAAAGGAATGTGCAAGTGCCTTTGTGTCCAGAGTTTGAGAGAAAATGAATTAAAGGAAATGTTACTTTAATCCAGTTGTTGTTACTTTATTTTTTGTTTAAAGGCCTGTTTAATATTTAGTACTGTTTTCTCAGAACCCACAGAGTCCCAGGGTGGTTGTATTTTATTGTTTTAGTTATTTTGGACATTAAATATTTTTATATTAGAAGCCCAGTGTCTGTTCTTAATAATAAAACGTTAGTTTAACTGTAAAATGGTGTAATAGTATTATGCTAGTATTTTATTAGTGTGGCACACTGTCTTAAAGCTCCTTTGGGATCCCAGAAGCAGAAAAAGCTTTTTCTATAGTGCCCCTTTAAAATGACAATATTATCGTTTATCAAAATAATTTCTGGGAAAATATATCGTCTTGAAAAGTTTGTTATTGTGACAGGCCTAGACCACTGCTTATTTTTGAAGGTTTTTGTAAGGATCCAGAGTTGGAGGCAGGATGCAAGTGCCAGGTGGTTTTAATATTAGCCATATAGAAAACAAATGAATTAAGAAAAAACACTAGAAGACTAGAAAACAGTTACAAATCCCTGCCTAGTAGAAAAAAAGTCAAGATTCTCACCTAAACAGTTCAGAATCCATTTACATTTTACATACAATTTTTCAAATGTCATAATAAGCAATATTTTTATAGTTATTATGATTTCCCTTAAACAGTGCTAGATTACAACCATAATGAGCAGAGCAGCAGAGTGTGCTGTAAGGGCTGAGAGCGCTAATCTGAATATAAATATTGTCATTTTAAAGGGGAATTATAAAAAAAATGCTTTTTCCTGCTTCTGGACTCCCAAAGGAGCTTTAAGACAATGTACCACACTAATAATATACTAGCATAATACTATTACACCATTTTACAGTTAAACTAACTTTTTATTATTAAGAGCAGACACTGGGCGCCCAATATAAAAATATTTTAATGTCAAGGCTAGATAAAGCATCTCCAGAGTAAATAGTCAACAATGGGTTTATAGATCACTTCAAGACACATGCAAGAGTTCTGCAATAGGGAGCAAAGACATGCAAATAAATTAAACTGAAAATCTCTCTCTCTCTCTCTCTCACATACTTTGCATTTTAACAGGAAGTCTAGTTCTAGTTTATAAAGAACTCTTTAGTGTTGAAACTCACAAACAAAGATATAGAATTCCTGAATCAGAGATACAACAAGAATAGACAAGCTAAATCCTGCTATACTGCTACTGTCTGCATGCATTTATATCATGAAGATTTAAATGAAAACTGAAAAATCTAGAAACAGTCAGTGGATCTCTGCTGCTGTAATGCATTACAATGCTGCAGTGTTGCTGAATTTCAGGTTTTCATGGGTATGAGGTATTGTGTCTTTGGGCCCTTTGGGTCCTTTAGATCCTCCCTGCTCCTCTCTATAATCATAGACATAGATACATATTAGGGGTTGCACGACCCCGAATTTTTTACTAGTCTAGTCTAAATTCATTCATTTATTTATTTTAGCTTGCCCGTTTTCTGTGCTACAGCTGAACATTCTCGCCGCTGTTAGACTCTTTGGCCCGTTTTCTGCGCTACAGCTGAACATTCTCGCCGCTGTTAGACTCTTTGGCCCGTTTTCTGCGCTACAGCTGAACATTCTCGCCGCTGTTAGACTCTTTGGCCTGTTTTCTGTGCTACAGCTGAACATTTTCGTCGCTATTAGACTCTTTGGCCCGTTTTCTGCGCTACAGCTGAACATTCTCACCGCTGTTAGACTCTTTGGCCCGTTTTCTGCGCTACAGCTGAACATTCTCGCCGCTGTTAGACTCTTTGGCACGTTTTCTGCGCTACAGCTGAACATTCTCGCCGCTTTTAGACTCTCTGGCCTGTTTTCCTCACTACAGCTGAACACTTGCCGCTGTTGGACTCTTTGGCCTGTTTTCCTCACTACTGCTGAACACTCTCGCCACTGTTAAGACTCTTTGGCCCGTTGTCTGTGCTACAACTGAACTCTCTCGCCACTTTTAGATTCTTTGGCCCGTTTTCTGTGCTACAGCTGAACACTCTCGCCGATTTTAGACTCTGGCCCGTTTTCTGTGCTACAGCTGAACATTATCACCGTTGTTACACTCTTTGGCCCGTTTTCTGCGCTACAACTGAACACTCTCGGCGCTTTTAGACTCTTTGGCCCATTTTCTACGCTACAGCAGAACACTCTTGCCGCTGTTAGACTCTTTGGCCTGTTTTCTGCGCTACAGCTGAACATTCTCACCGCTGTTAGACTCTTTGGGATGGCAAATGTCAATATTTTATTCGTAATAGAATATAGATGACAGATCAAAAGTTTAATCTGACTAAATGTAACATTTTAAAGGAAAAATAAGCTGAACAAAAATTTCACAGTGTCAACAAATCCCAAAAAAACAATAAACACTAATTAGATCAACTGACGACATGATTGGGTATAAAAAGTGCTTCTCAGAGTGTCAGTGTCTCTCAGAAGCCAAGATGGTAAGAGGGTCACCAATTCCACCATTGTTGTGCAGAAAGATGCAGCAATACCAGAATGGTGTTACCCAGCGTAAAATAGCAAAGGCTTTTAAGTTATCATCATCAACCGTGCATAACATCATCAAAAGATTCAGAGAATCTGGAACAATCGCTGTGCGTAAGGGTCAAGGCCGTAAAACTCTACTGGATGCTCGTGATCTTAAACGTCACTGCACCTCAAACAGGAATGCCACTGTCAAGGAAATAACAGAATGGGCTCAGGAAAGCACTGTCAGTGAACACAATCCACCATGCCATCTGCCGTTTCCAGCTGAAACTCTACAGTGCAAAGAGGAAGCCATTTCTAAGCAAGCTCCACAAGCTCAGATGTTTGCGCTGGCCAGGGGTCATTTAAAATGGAGTGTGGCAAAATGAAGACTGTTCTGTTGTCAGATGAGTCATGATTTGAAGTTCTTTATGGAACACTGGGACGCCATGTCATCCGGACCAGAGAGGATAAGAATAACCCAAGTTGTTATCAACGCTCCGTTCAGAAGCTGCATCACTGATGGTATGGGGTTGCTTGTGGCTTGGGCAGCTTGCATGTCTGGAAAGGCACCATTAATGCAGAGAACTATATTCAGGTTCTAGAACAACACATGCTCCCATCTAGACGTCATCTCTTTCAGAGAAGACCCTGCATTTTTCAACAAGATAATGCCAGACCACATTCTGCAGCAATCACAACATCATGGCTACGTAGGAGAAGGATCCGGGTACTGAAACGGCCAGCCTGCAGTCCAGATCTATAGAGGACCTATAGAGAACATTTGGAGCATCATAAAGAGGAAGGCCTGTATTAGACATGAATGGGAGAGCATTCCTATTTCTAAACTTGAGAAACTGCTCTCCTCTGTCTCCAGACGTTGTTACATAGGAGGGAGGGATGGACGTAAGTGCAGAATATTTATATTTATTAAAATAAACAAACTAAAACAAACTAATAAACCAACAAACAAACAATGTTAAACCAAAGTTACACTGAATACAAAACTACAGAAGACTTAAACTAGAAAACAGGAACCTAACAAGCAGCATGAGACAAGAAACAAACCTGACAAGACTACGGACAGCAAACAAACCAACAAAAGACTAGACAAGAAAGACTTGAAACAAAGGGGCTTCTATACACGAGGATGGAACAGGAAACTGGAAACACCTGAGGATCAATCAAGAGGGGGCGGGGTTACAAATAACTGATGACAGGGTGGGGCAAGACAGACATGGGCTAAGCTGTGACAGACGTCTGTTGAGTGTTGTAAGAAGAAGGGGGGATGCCACACAGTGGTGAAAATGGCCTTGTCCCAACTTTTTTGGGATTTGTTGGTCAGCAGCTGGACAACAAACTGGATTGGTCAACAAATACAGACACCCTGTACAGGAATGGACAGAGCCGGCTCTATTTCCTGAGGAGACTGCGGTCCTTTAACATCTGTAAGAAGCTTCTGCAGATGTTCTACCAATCAATTGTGGCCAGCATTCTCTTCTACACTGTGGTGTGCTGGGGAGGCAACATGAAGAGGAGAGATGCATCACGGTTGGACAAGCTGGTCAGGAGGGCCGGGGCAGTGGTTGGAATGGAGCTGGACTCTCTCGTTACAATAGCTGAGAGAAGGACTTTGGATAAACTGCTTTCTATCATGAACAATGATCGTCACCCACTTCACACCACCATAATGAAGCAGAGGAGTGTGTTCAGCGGCAGACTGCTGTCACAGAGCTGCACAACAGACAGACTCAGAAGATCCTTCATTCCGAGAGCCATCAGACTCTTTAACTCCTCCCATCGGGGACGGGATGCTGCTGACGACTGAGTTTTATCCAGTCACACCACATGGACATTATTCAAACACTTCCCCAACCTCACTTACATTCAAGTACACTTTACTCATGATTGAGTATTCACATTTTCACATTCTCTTTTTAGAACTGTCTTCTAAGGTATGTATATTTATATTATATTATATTTATATGTCACATCAGTCACTTTCGTAATCGATGTCATTGCACTTTACTCTGTTAATTATTTAATTATTTATGACCATTAGCAACATCTACTGCACTGCTCTGTTTACAGATAGATCCTTACATTGTATAGTTAGTATTTTTTTTATAGCCTTATATATTTTCTCTTCTTCTGTGTTTTGATTTGTCTGAGCATGTTTCTTATTGTATTGTGTTGTTGCTGCTGGATGCCTAAATTTCCTTAATTTAGGCATAATTTTATTTAAATAAATAAAGTATCTATCTATCTATCTGTCTGTCTGTCTGTCTGTCTGTCTGTCTATCTATCTATCTATCTATCTATCTATCTATCATGAACTTTTGAAAAAACATATTTTTTCCATTAAATTGATACATTTTCTCACTTTAAACTTTTGAAGTTTGGTGAAGGATTGTCAAATTGGCCCTATCTTATTATCTGACCACAGTCCAGTATATTTAGATGTCACGTTAAGTTTAACTTAATCAAAAACCCCTCAGTCTTGTTAATGCTAGATTAAAACTTAACCTTCAATACACTCATCATATTACTAAGTTGAATGCAGCTCGTATTCGGATATTTCAAATTACTTAGATATCATATCACTTCCTGGAGTTTCAGAAGAAGATCAGACCTTTTTAAATACCCCCTTTACACCAGAAGAGATCTGGGATGCTATCAGTGCCATGCCCTCGGGAAAAGCACCTGGCCCTGACGACTATCCAATCAAATTTTACAAAAAGTTTTGGCCAGATTTATGCCCAATCTTTATGCCCATGGTTAGTAATATTTTTCAAGAAAATTTAATTCCTGGCTCTTGGAAAATGGCCCATATACACTACTGTTAAAATGTGCTTACTATCCACCGATTAGTCTCGCCGACTGGAAAAGTTAATTCCATACATCATTAAATCAGATCAAACGGGATTCATTAAATCTAGACATGGATCTGATGATGTTCACCATGTTCTTAATATAATACATGTTTTTACCAAAAGAAAAGACCCTGTTTTAATTGTTTCCCTCGATCCTGAGAAAGCATTTGACATGGTTGGGTGGAACTTTCTTTTTGCACTGATCTGAAAATTGGGTTAGGGAATAATTGTATTAATATAGTTAAATTGTTGTGTTCAGACTTTACGGCCTCTGTTAACACAAACAATATTTTATCTGATAGTTTTCCCATTAGAAAAGTTTGCTGACAGGGCTATTCTTTCTCACCTTTGCTTTTTGCCCTAGTTATAGAATATATTATATACATAGAATATTTCTGAATACATTAGATCTAGTTCTGTTATCTCAGGAGTTTCAGTAGGAGAAATAGATCACAGAATCTCATTATTTGCTGATGATTTACTTCTATATTTAAGAGTCTAGAAACATTTGTTCCTGAAATTATTAAGTTGACCTATAACTATATTATCTACAAAGTTATCTGGTTATAAAATTAATTTGGGCAAATCTACGGCAATTCAGCTGAATGTCCCAGATCATATTAATCTAAATATGCCATTTCAGCTGACACATTCTGGATTTCAATATCTTGGCATAACAATTACTCCTGGCCTGAACCATTTGTATAGATCTAATTACTCTCCTATTTTGGAAACCATAAAGAAAAATCTAATGGACTGTTCATATTTACCTTTACATTTTTAGGCAGAATAAACATAATCAAGATGAACGTTTTACCTAGATTGCTTTATTTGTTTCAAAACCTGCCTTGCCATTTAAACCCCACTTTTTTCAAAAAGGTAAACAATCTAATAAGTAGATTTATTTGGAATAATAAAATTCCCAGATAGAAATTATCTGTACTTCTAAAACCTAAACATTTAGGGGGTGTTTTCCTGACAAAATTAAGTCTATATTTTTGGGCAGCTCAGGTCAAACAGATGTGTAGTTGGTTTGCTTACAGACTGGATTCATTATGGGTCAGTATAGAAACGTCCATTTGTCGTCCAAGATCCCTAGCTTCCCGACCTTTTAATTATAATTTTAATAAAATACCATCTCTGTCGGATAACTTTGTGGTGTACAACACATTGCTTACTTAGAGAGATGTTAGAAAATATATTAAAATCCATAATTATATCTCGTTATGCTCAGCACCCTGAATCCAGATCTATCATCTCAGTTTGGGACATCAGGCTTAATAATTGGAAATTAAGGGGCATAGAGGATTTTTCTATATTATTCCCAGCAGTAGTTTTAAACTCATTTGAACAAATCAAAACACTGTTCGGACTCCCTAACACTGAGCTCTATAGTTCTTTCAAATCAAACACTTTATCCAGTTCTGCCAAAAAAGTGGCAAGTTTAGATTTCAACTTAATGAATTGGAGAAACAGATTACTTTGAACAGCTCAGAAAGTAGAATCTTGAATCTTTAAACGACTCTATTCAACATGGACTCTTACTATGATACTCTAAAATTAACTTGGGAGAAGGATCTAGGATTGACGTTTGAAGATAAAGTCTGGTCAGATATTTTTAACTGGACCTTTCGTAAATGTACTTCAATTAATGTCCTTGAAACAAAATGTGAAAGTTTTCCATAGGATGAATCTTATCCCAATTTTCCTGCAGAGCATATTTCCTTTTACTTTAAACCTGTGTTCTGACCTGTTGTGGCATTATGGGAAAATCATGAGAACTTTCCTTTTAACTTTTTTTTTGTTTGGGTCTGTGGGTCTGTTTCATGTTGTATCAAACAAAAATATATACACTTAACTGTATAGAATAATGACCAATTTTCTAAGAAGAACAGCGGGCCCACCAAACCCAGAAACACTTACTGATACTCAAACAACTATGAACGCCACACGCCACAGTGATGGGCATGGATTTATAAAAGTACAAGAAAAAAGAGACATTTGCCCAGACTTGCACTGGTGAAACATGTCCGCCTTAAAATAAAGAGATTTAAGCAGCAAAACTCTTGCTTCTCATTGAGTGCGGGCTTCCGTGTCCCATGAAGTGTTTTTATTGTCAGACATGCAGCCCAAGGACTAGTGAATAAAAACTTAACCATTGCATTTTGATTTTAGTTTTGACATTTACTATGCAGTTCATCAAGAAAAGGAAAGGCCAAAGTGAAGCTTTTATTTTTCTTTTCACAATTAGCTTTTTCATTTTAGATGTGACTGTAAAATACCTGCATGGCAATGAAAATGTATATATAAAGACACATTTCACATCTACTCTCATATACAGGAATAAAGAGATTGAAGGATAGGAATAAAAAGTCATTTTTTTCCTAAAATAATGCTGGATATCTGAGTCATTATTTCAGACTGAAACAAAACAAGTTCTTCCTTTACAGTGAACATTACAATCAAATACATAAAAAATTAATGATATGGAGGTGAGCAATATGACAAGGGGAGAGAAGACAGTGGAGGAGCTCTTGACAGTAAGTGATATGATTAAACATGACTTATTGTGATAGCAGCGGTGGTTTGTGTTGTCTCTTTAAAAGAGGCATTATGCTACACCCCCATTTCTGACAAACTGTCTGTAGTTTTGTTTTGTTAAACTTGAACACAGGTTTAGTTTTCTCTGTAGCTCTAAATAAGCATTAAATCAGGTGTGCATAGTAAAATTATTCTGCAGCTTTACAGTTAACTAAAGTTCATTTAGGAACTACTGACAAACTGATGATTATTAAAAACACTAATGTTTCCAAAACATAAAAACAAAAAACACCATTTGCATAAATAAATCGGATGTTTAGCTGCTGAGCACTCCCGATGAAGGATGATGATGTAGTGCTGCATGTGAAAATCTGGGATCTGTTAGACAGTAACTAATCATTGGGTTCTCGTCAGCATGTTGGATGTGTAGAAATGATCAGTATAAACACCTGAAACAGACTGTTCAGACTACCCAGGATTCACTGATGCATCAGGAAAACAGCTAAGAAAGGTGTTTGACTGTAATGCTCTGGGAAAGAGTGGAGCAGATACCATTCTTCATGGTCATTCATTCTACTGTCTTTACAGTGTGTGGATCAGATCTCAATCATATCTATTAATTCTACTCACTTTAAAGTGTGTGGATCAGATCTGGATCATATATATTAATTCTAATCTCTTTACAGTGTGTGGATCAGATCTGGATCATATCTATTCATTCTACTCAATTTACAGTGTGTGGATCAGATCTGGAACATAGCTATTAATTCAACATTTGTACAACAAAAATTACCAACAGTTACCAATATACACAATCAAATATCAATTACAAACATATATACACCATCATTGTCCCATCAAATGTCAAATGTTGAGAAAAGACATTTCCAGTTCATTGGTTTGTGTCTTAACACATACTGTTCCGCACAAACCCTTTATCATCGTTTATAGTTTCCACAATCCATCCTATACACCATGAATTTCTAGGGGCTGAGTCATCTACAGTGCTGGCCAAAAGTATTGGCACCCCTGCAATTCTGTCAGATAATACTCAATTTCTTCCAGAAAATGATTGCAATCACAAATGCTTTGGTATCTTCACTTATTTTGCTTGCAATGAAAAAACACAAAAGAGAATAAAAAAAAGTAAAATCAATTATCCTTTGACACAAAACTCCAAAAATGGGCCGGACAAAAGTATTGGCACCCTCAGCCTAATACTTGGTAGCACAATCTTTAGATAAAATAACCGCTTCCGGTAACCATCAATGAGTTTCTTACAAACTGCTCCAGGTCCCTGAGATTTGAAGGGTGCCTTCTCCAAACTGCCATTTTGAGATCTCTCCACAGGTGTTCTATGGGATTCAGGTCTGGACTCATTGCTGGCCACTTTAGAAGTCTCCAGCTTTCTCACACTGGGCCCTACATTATGCTGCAAAATTTGTTGGTAGTCTTCAGACTTTATAATGCCATGCACACGGTCAAGCAGTCCAGTGCCAGAGGCAGCAAAGCAACCCCAAAACATCAGGGAACCTCCGCCATGTTTGACTGTAGGGACTGTGTTCTTTTCTTTGAAGGCCTCGTTTTTTCCCTGTAAACTCTATGTTGATGCCTTTTCCCAAAAAGCTCTACTTTTGTCTCATCTGACCAGAGAACATTCTTCCAAAACGTTTTTGGCTTTCTCAGGTAAGTTTTGGCAAATTCCAGCCTGGCTTTTTTATGTCTCTGGGTCAGAAGTGGGGTTTTCCTGGGTATCCTACCATGGAGTCCCTTTTCATTCAGACGCCGACGGTTAGTACGGGTTGACACTGTTGTACCCTCGGACTGCAGGGCAGCTTGAACTTTTTTGGATGTTAGTCGAGGTTCTTTATCCACCATCCGCACATCTTTCATTGAAATCTCTCGTCAATTTTTCTTTTCCGTCCACGTCTAGGGAGGTTATCCACAGTACCATGGGCTTTAAACTTCTTGATGACTCTGCGCACGGTAGACACAGGAACATTCAGGTCTTTGGAGGTGGACTTGTAGTCTTGAGATTGTCCATGCTTCCTCACAATTTTGCTTCTCAACTCCTCAGACAGTTCTTTGGTCTTCTTTTTTTTCTCCATGCTCAGTGTGGTACACACAAGGACACAGCACAGAGGTTGAGTCAACTTTAATCCATTTTAACTGGCTGCAAGTGTGATTTAGTTATTGCCACCACCTGTTATGTGCCACAGGTAAGTAACAGGTGCTGTTAATTACACAAATTAGTGAAACATCACATGATTTTTCAAAGGGTGCCAATACTTTTGTCCACCCCCTTTTTATGTTTGGTGTGGAATTATATCCAACTTGGCTTTTTGACAATTATTTTTTGTGGTTTTCCATTGAAGACAAATTAAATGAACATTTTAATATTAAAGCATTTGTAATTGCAATCATTTTCTGGGAGAAATGGAGCATTATCTGACAGAATTGCAGGGGTGCCAATACTTTTGGCCAGCACTGTATTAGGAGGACTAGATCCCCTAATGAGAAACTTCAGCGGGCCATTTTTGTGCCATTTTTTTAAAAAGCTGCATTAAAGGAAGATATTCTTAAGCCCACCTTTTCCAAAACAGATTGCTAATGTATGTAACCTGTTTCCAACAAAATCTGAGATTTCTTCGGAAAAGTGTTGTCTTTGCACCAGTAAAACAATGGATTTCTCAGCTTTGTCAAGATCCTCCAGTGAAAGTTGGTTAGTCAGCCCTTTTTTGTTGATTTTAAGATTGATTTTAGAATGCACATTATTTATTATTTTTCTTTCATCACATCTATACTTTAGTGTGTCTTTAAACATGCCACCGCTCATTTTAGGTTTGTCCATTTTGTAAAATGTGAAAGTAGCTTGCTAGCTTCCACTGGCTGAACAGCCACAGTATTAACAGCCTTATCTGCTTGATATCAGGGTCATTCTATTGGACAATGTCCACTTCGATTGTTCTTGGCCAATGAGAGGGTTTATGTTGAAACTCTGGTCCATTGATCCAGGTTTTACACCGAAGTAAAGCTTTGGCTGATAGGCCACGTGAAGCTGCATCAGCTGGGTTCTCATTTGAAGAGATATATTGCCTCATACAAATCAAGTCTCTATTATCCATTCTCTGTGTAAGGTAAATCAGTGGAGGCTCTGTACTTTTCAGGAATGACAGCATAGCACGGTCATAACTGATCCACTGTGGGGCCCTAAATTAGAATATTGGAGATCAATATGTGGAATACTACTATATTAGTACATTCGGCCATACATGAACAAGTTCACAGAGTTCTGCTTAAACTCTGTCTGCTCTTTCTCAAACAAGGCCCAGCTGTACCAGTCAGGTCCTGAGAAAATGAGGGGGAGATGAGTTATGATATGTGATAATGACTGGCCAGTCTGGAAAGTACCCAAGAAACTCTTTACAACTGCTGGGGACGATATCTCTAACTTCATTAATCAGGCCAGATGTCTTAACAAGCCAAGGCTCAGTCTTCTCTCCCACGAGAAAGCTGAGCAGATGAAGGACAGGGTTTTTAAAAAAAAACATACCATATTGATTTGTCCACGATTAGCTCCAAATCATGGGAACAAGGCATGATGCCAAAAGATGTGGCTGGAAGTATCCTCCCTAAACTGACCATGTTTGGTAACGATTATGTTCAACCGATGTATAGTTATATAACACTAAAAGGTGGAGCCTAAAGCCCCCACCTTTGTTCACCCAAATACTGTATAAAAATGTGTGTAATTCTTTGTTTCATCAGAAGATCGAAGCTTCCTGACTGACTTCAAGAAAAATAAAAGATCAACTTAGAACTGCAGAACGGCTCGAACTTCTCCTTTCTTTAAACCTGAGGCACTCGTCTGTTTTTATCTTCTTTCTTTTGAACTTAGAACTTTTACATAGATGCATGACTAGATAATTTTTAAAGAGCTCATTTTAGCTAGCCCAGGCTTCCCTTTTATGGGAGGCCTAAGAGTCGTCAAATAACGAACGACACCACTTATTTAAATGGAAACTGCCTTTTGAGCATAGTTCAGTGATTGATACAAAAACACAGCCTGCTCAGTACTGTTAACAGCTTTCAAGCAATCATCAACATAATATTATAATTTTGTCGAATGGTGTTTGTGACTTCTTCTGAATATTCTTTTTGATGATCATCTGCTGTTTTAAGCAAAGTAAAAGTTGCACAGCTCGGTGAGTATACTGCCCCAAAAACATGCACAATCATTCTGTGCTCTACAAGTTCCTTAGGTCTCCATTTGACCACCAAAGAAATCTTGGGAACGGCTTCAGCATACTATTTTGTCATGATGTCGTTCATAAAGGTTTTATATTCATCATAGAATGCTGGATTCTTTGCGAACTTTTTCAACAGATGCTGAGCTCTTTGTTGAGCTATTTGCTTGTTGTTGGGCATCGTCACATTGGGGTTATGAAAAGTAAGTTTCAAGTAGTAGTGACCATTTTGAAAGTCAGCTGACTCTGATGCTATCGTCACAAACTGTTGATCTTCTTGTGATAATTCATACTTTTCTCCATGATGCTCTTCCCTAAATTCATGATTGTAATGTTCTATCAACAAGTTCTCCAAATTTACAGTGGATATTCTGTTGACTTGAACAGAAGAACTGTCTTTTCCAGCTACTCCGAAGCCACGTGGGCCATTGATAACCCAGCCAAGAAGAGTGTAAGGTCCACCACCCTCACTGTTTATTATCTGCCAAGGTTCCAAAGCTTTTGGTGCATTGACACCTATAAGCAGTCCAATGCTGACATCAATTGGAGTTAAATCAACATTCTGAAGGTAAGGCCATGTTTTTCTATCGGTCTCTTTTGGAATGTTGTCACGTGTAACTGGAATCAAATTCTATGTAAATACATCAGGCCACAGTCTAATGTTGAAATTCTACAGCTGGCCCATTTTTTTAGAAGGATTTTTGTTTTCTTACCAGGAGCTCCCAGGATCAAGAAAAGCCTCATACAAATCAAGTCTCCATTATGCATTCTCTGTCTAAGTTAAATCATTGGAGGCTCTGTCCGTTTCAGGAATGACAGATAGCATAGCACAGTCATTACTGTTCCACTTATTTAAATGGAAGCAGCCTTTTGAGCATAGTTCAGTGACTTTGTTTACACACACGGCAAGACATGTGTTTCCTGCATCCTCTGCCCTAATAGCAGGTCACTTCACTGCCTTGTTCATAAAAGCAGACGTGATTTTGATTTTATTTTCATAATGCCATTCAAGTTGTTCTTTAGCTTTTCCTTGTTTCCTTTACCTGGTGACATATGAAAGCAACTATGCACAAGATTCCTTGGTTCTCCTGAAGTGTATTGTTCTAGGTACTACAGCCTTTATTGCATATTATCTGTTTTGGCTTCAATAGTTTGCTAAAAAGCTTTAATAAAAGAGCTAAACTGAATTGGGTCGCCATAAAAAACAGGAATCTCTCTTTGAGGTAACTGAGAAAATGCATGTTGCTTTACCAACATGCTAACTAATCTCTGCGTCTTCATTTTGGGATTCTTAAAGAACTTTTATTTTTACTTTTAGCTTCAGCTTCGGCTATTTTAGTCTGCAATTTAAGTTTTTTCTTTCTTTGCTTTTATCAGTGCTTCTTCCATGTCTAAATCAATTTGCTTATCCATTAATTCAGATTGCGCATCCAGTACAGCGCGTTGCACTCGCTCTTCGGACAGAGCGCTGGACGCTCCGCTGGCCCGGCTAGAGGCGTTACTGACAGCCTTTTTGGCGGCTTGGGAAACGCTGTCTTGTGGAGTTACAGTATTAGCGGCTGCTTGTACTCCGCCTCATTAGCTTGCAGCCAAAATTCAACACCATCACAAAACTCCTTATAATGTGCCAATTTTGGTTCATACCAGTCATTATGATCATGCTCCTTTTCTTCATCAGACAATAAAGACTGGAAGTCCATGTAACTCTGTAAACTCGGCCATATAATCATGAAAAGCCATAAGCTGCTGTCGCACTTTATCCTCCATGTCTCCAGCTTCTATTAATGCATTTATTTCATTGCGCTTTCGCGTAAGACACCCAGCTTTCCTCTATGTGATAAAATTAATTTAAACAGTTGTTCTAAAGGACCGCCTCTTTCACTTCTACTTGTTCCTGCATTATTCCGATTTCTTTAATTAATCTTTTCAGTACATAAAGTGTTCCTTAGCGCAGCGACCCAGGCTTATTCAAACACCGGGTTACTCACGACTCGCCACAGCGGCTGGGCTTTCCAAACGTAAGGATCCTTTTTCCATTTTTCTCCGGTTCCTAGCACACTTTTTGACTTTATGTTCTGTCCATTTCTTCTCCGACGTAAAAGCGCTGAGGCCTGGCTTGATTAACGCACACTTCGATTCCGTTGCATTTGAAATTATTTATTTTTTATCCACAGCCACAGTGATGCATGAAAAGTTAACTGATTTAGTCCATGACCCTATACAACTGCATTTAATGAAATTAATGAGTAAAAGCGTGATCAAAAAGTGTGTTTCACCAAGCTCCCGTTTCCAACCACCTCCACCAAACCACCCCACGTCATATACCCTTTACCCTTATGATGAGATCACAGGTGTATCATTGCACAAAAAAAATGTAACATTACAAAAACCATAATTCATTACAAAAATATTAATTAATTTCTTAAGTTCAAAACAAAATATTAAATGTCCGTAACTTTGCCACAAATTAAAGAATAAAAAAAAATGCAAAATGGCTATAACATTCCATTTTGTTTCTTAAGATACAGTGGAGATTAAATAGTTGAACTAACGTGAACATTAGTATCTCCTCTGTTCTGGATAAACACACCTGGGACACCTCTCTCTCTTCTACAAATAATGTATATTATAATGACCTTCAGTGTTGGGAAGTAACGGATTACATGTAACGGCGTTACGTAATCAGATTACAAATTATGAGTAACTGTAATCCGTTACAGTTACTGCTTCAGTAAGTGGTAATCAGATTACAGTTACTCTGCTAAAATAAAAGGGTTACATTGCGGTACGTTCCTATTTTTGCTCTTCCAATCCAACACTGATCCAACACGCTCAATTACAAACCCGGGAATTAAACTGTCGTTACGGAGCTCGACTGGAAGTTAACTCGACAGTGTTCAGCAGGAAGAGAGAGAGAGGGGAGAGGCGATATATTTCTCCTTTGACGTCGCGAAAAACAAGATAACGTGTAAACCGCGTGGAGCGACTCCATCTCCGGTAAAAACACCACTAATCTTTCAGCTTCTGCAGAGCAGAGTCACACAGATCTCCATGCAGAGATCCGCGTTTTAATGCTGATGTTATTTCATGAGCTGATGTGTTTAACTCAGCAGTGCACTAAAACACAGAACTGATACAGAACCCTAACTCATTAAGATCAGATCATCTGTTTAGTCTCACACTGGGAAAGATATAGCTAGTGTTAAAGCAGGAACAGGTCAGAAAGGAACTCAATAATATAACCAAAATAAAACAATAAAATAAGTGAATCTATGAACCTAAAAGTCTGTGTAAATTCCTTACAGCACTTTCTCATAAGTTTCTCACTTTAACTCATGAAGTCTCTCAGTACATCCTGAGAGCATCTCTACAGGACAGTGTGTGAATGTGTGTTTCTGATCTCATTTATAGACTGTAGCTCCAGTAGATGTGCTGGAGATAAAACTAGATCCTTTAAAAGTTGTTTTTGCATCTACAGCTCTGTTTAAACTTTAATTTAACTATTCAGATGTTTTATGACCTGATTTCTAGAGCAAAATTTTAATTGTAACATATGTATAGTCACACACCTACAATAATAATAATAATATACATTAAATCATATATAAATATATTTCACTTTCAAACATTAACAATATTACTCAAGTGGTTATTAAACGTTTCATTTCGTATAAGTGTATAGTTAATAATTCAAGGAAACTGATGAAAAAAGCATTTACATTTACAACCTTTACATTTTAGTCGACTAAATTTACTGTAATTTTAGTCGACTATATTCTTATGACATTAAGTCGACTAAAACTAAAAACATTTCAGATGACTAAATTGTGACTAAAACTAAATACTATTTTCGTCACTATGACTAAGACTAAATCAAAATTTGTTGTCAAAATGAACACTGGTGGCAAACCTGCAAGTAGATAGCTTACAGTTGTTGCTACATTGTTTGGTTTTTAATGGTTTTATCATCAATTTGTAGAAGTGTTTCATAAAATTGTTTGATGAAATGGTTTCATAAGTACTTTTATAGAGTGATTGAAAAGGCTGTTTTATTTGTTTATCTATTTGTTAACTGGAAAGAAAAAGAAAATAATAATATGCGATATGTGGTTGCTACATTCATTCAGGCTTAAAAAATGACAATATTTAAAGTAATCCAAAGTAATCAGATTACGTTACTCACTTGAAGTAATGTAACTGATTACGTTACAAATTACATTTTGAGTGATGTAATCAGTAATCTGTAAGGGATTACATTTTAAAAGTAACCTTCCCAACACTGATGACCTTGTGATGTTCTTTGTGCCACTTATTATTTAATTTATGTAAAGCACTAAAATTCCTTTTGTATTTTATATCTTTAACTTTTAACATGCTATTTCTTTTTCCTTGCTAAAATTGTAACTGTTTTGTAACTTCTTTGTTTTAAACAACAAACTATATTTATACAACTAGAAGATTATGTCCTAAATATAAAAAATGTGAAACAGCAAATATCATACAGATCATTTTGTAATAAACCTGAGATAATGAAAACCTAGTTTGTGGGCAATCACAGGGCTGTTTGGATGAACAGAAAATAAAGTGAAATTCAGTAAAATACAGTGCTGTAAAAAAGTATTTGCCCCCTACAGATTTCTTTTTTGCTTTTTTTTATTATACTTTTTTCAGCTTAACAAACATTTTTATATCAGACAAATATTACCTGAGTAAATATAAAACATGTTTTAAATGATAATTTAATTTATTAAGAGCAAGAATCTATTCTATTCTATTCTATATTCTCTGTATATATTCTCTGTCATGTCTGGTGCTGAAAGCGCTCCTGTGTCTCCCACACCGTGCTCTATCTGCGATTTCCAAGCCTCTAAATACAATACCCAGAACGCACCACACCATGACACCACGCTCACTCCCAATCACATGACACATCACATGACACCACCAGGAAGTCCCGAGTACTGATTTCCCTCAGTATAAAAGGACCACGCTCACGCTCACACCTCGCCGAGTATCTGTTTGGTTTATCCTGCAATACAAAGCGTTTCTCTAGCCCTTGTCTATTTCCGTGTATGATCCTGTTTTTCTTTTCTACCGACTACGATTTCTGCCTGTTCCCTTGTGTTGGATTTCCGTGCATGACCTGGACTGTGTATACTATTTTGGATTATTGCCTGCCCTGTGATACTGCCTGCCTGTGTATGAACTCTGGACTGTCTCCCGTTTATGGTATGGTTTCTCTACGCTGTGTCCTACTGGTATTGACCCTGGTTTCGTTGGCTAATTTTCAATAAAGCTATTTTATTGTATCCGCACAAGTCTGGTTCCTGTCTGGCCCTGACAAGATACTCGGCCAAAATGACAGAGACTGTGGATACGGAGTCCATTAAGTCTGGTTTGGCTAACCAGGGTCGGCTTCTCGGTCAGCACCAGCAAACATTCACTGATGTGACCCAGGCCGCTGACGAGCTAGCACACCAGCAAGCTAACCAACAACAGCAGCTGGCTGAAATCATTGGTCATCTCCAGGGTTTATCTACCCAAGCTCCCAGCCTGGTGGTTAATCCTGTTACCACCTTAAACGTGTCTGCAGGATCCCATTTCTCTGTATGCAAACTCGAATTCTACAAAGGTGATCCTGAAAAATGCAATGGATTCCTACTCCAATGCTCTGTGTTTTTCAGTAACTCTCCACTTGCATCTGATCGGGCGGAGATCGGGTTCATTGTCTCTCGATTCTCCGTAAGGGCTTTGGAATGGGCCACTGCCATTTGGGAAAACATCTCCGAGTCTAGCTACGACTCCTTTTTGTCAATTTTCCGCAGTGTTTTTGATCATACACGATGTGGGCAATCAAGTGGTGAGCTATTACTGAACCTCAAGCAAGGTAAAAGTTCTGTAGCAACTTATGCGTTGGAATTTAGAACGCTAGCAGCTAGCAGTGGTTGGAATAACCCTGCTCTAATTAATGTTTTTCGCGCACGGTCTGCACTCTGAGATTTAAAAGGAGCTGGCATGCAAGGACGACTCACTCACCCTGGATCAGCTTATCTCCTTGTCTATCCGTCTGGATCACATCCTGTCCCTTAGACCCAAAGCTGTTAGCCATACTGCTGTGGTTTCTTCTGATCCACTCCAGTCCGGTAATCCAGTGCCGGAAAATACTTCTTCACCCGTCTCTGAACCCACGGACATCAAAAGGGCCAGACTGTCTCCTGCTGAAAGGCAACGCCGAATTCGCCTTCACCTCTGCCTCTACTCTGGTGATCCAGGTCATCTTAAAGCTGGCTGTGAACTCCGACCCAACTCTACTAAAGCGCCAGCTCTGGGACAGGTAACGTGGTACGTACACTTGTTACTGAGCATAGAGTTAAATGTTTCACGTTGCCTGTTATTATCACCACTCCAACAGATGTGTTCTGTGTCTCAGCACTTGTAGATTCTGGGTCGGAGGGGAACTTTATCAGCACGGACCTGGTGGAGGAGCACGCGATTCCCACGCAAGAACTCCCTCAACCCATCTCCATCTACGCCATTGATGGGAAGACTGTGCGTTCCAAACCTGTGACCCAGCAGACTCATCCCCTCACTCTTCAGACCAGCGCGCTTCATGTGGAAGAACTCTATCCCTTCGTGCTCCCACGCACTGAACATCCACTGGTTTTGGGAGCACCGTGGCTTAAGACAAATGTCCCCATCATCTCGTGGAGCCTGAGAGACATCACTGCCTGGTCATCCTTCTGTTATGAGAACTGTTTATCTCTAGATTCTATCGCTCTGCAATCCATTACTGTTGAGAGCCCTAACAAGGTAGATTCCCCTGTTATTCCCTCTGAGTACTCTGATTTTGCTGATGTTTATAGCAAATATAACAATGCCCAGTTACCTCCGCTTCGCTCCTGCACTATAGATTTAGTGGAGGGTGCTATTTTGCATAAAGCTCGTGTTTACCCACTCACCCGTGACGAAGAGAAGGTTATGGAAGAGTATGTTAGCGAGGCTCTCGCGCAGGGTTTCATTCGCCCATCCAAATCCCCTGTAGGGTCCGGTTTCTTCTTTGTAAAGAAGAGGGATGGGGGTTTGAGACCCAGCATCGACTATCGTGGTTTAAACAACATAACCAAAAAAATTGCTTACCCGCTTCCACTTATTCTGGCTGCCCTAGAGCAATGGCCACTAAGAGTATCTCGTAATAAGTTACGGTCTAGCTAACGCCCCTGCTGTTTTTCAGTCGTTCATGAACGATATATTCCGCGATTTAATTGGCCACTCTGTAGTCAATTTTATAGACGACATTTTGATTTACTGCCCCGATCTGCCCATGCATGTTCAGCAAGTCTGCCAGGTTCTCCAATGCCTGCGTAAACACAATCTCTTTGCCAAAGCTGAGAAATGTGAGTTCCACACTCAGAGAGTCACATTTCTCGGCTACGTTATCAGTTCCCATGGCGTCCTTACGGACGACGATAAGGTATCTGCCTTTACTAGCTGGCCAGTTCCCCAGACTATTAAGGAACTTCAGCGGCTCCTCGGTTTCGCGAATTTCTATAGGCGGTTTATCTGTAATTTCAGTGTTATCGCTGCTCCCCTTACTGCTCTGATCTGTGTATACTGATCACAAGAATTTGGAATACCTCCTTACTACTAAACGACTCAATTCTCAACAAGCTCGTTGGTCTCTCTTTTTCTCGCGCTTTAACTTCTCGATTTCGTTTCGTCCTGGTCATCGTAATACTAATGCGATGTCCAGGGTTTACTGTACACTGTGGACAGCACATCCCAGTCTCAGGAGGCTGAACACATTCTTTCTCCCTCAGTTCAGATCGCAGCTATTCAATGGGAGTTAGACAAACAAATTCGTCAATATAACGTTAGTCAACCCAATTCTGAGGATTGGCCTCAGGGTAAAACGTTCGTGCCCGTCCAGTTTCGAGACAGGCTGATCACCTGGGCTCATTCTGCTCTAACCTCCGGCCATCCCGGTGTCACACGCACTTTACAGCTTCTCTCTGCCTGCTACTGGTGGGATTCTTTGCGTGCTGATGTTCATTCTTTCGTTACCTCCTGCTCCGTCTGTGCACGATGTAAAACGCCCAAAACCCTTCCAGCCGGTAAGCTACTCCCTATCCCAGTACCTGAGCATCCATGGTCGCATATTGATGTCGATTTTGTGACTGATCTGCCTGTATCTGAAGGTTATACTACTGTCCTCACTGTTGTAGATCGTTTCTCTAGAGGGGTTAAGTTTATTCCGTTTCCAGCTCTGCCTACTGCTTTCCAAACTGCTCAGGCTATATATACACGTGTTTAGACATTTTGGTATTCCTGAGGATATTTTGTCTGATCGTGGTCCTCAATTCACTTCCTGAGTTTGGAAAGCATTTTTTGAACATCTGGGTGTACACGTCAGTCTCACTTCTGGTTTTCACCCTACTTGTAATGGTCAGTGTAAGAAGGTGAATCAGGAACTCGGGAAATCCCTCCGTACATACTGCTTCAAACATCCTACTGACTGGTCTCAGTACCTTATTTGGGCTGAAATAGCACAAAACTCATTGGTTAGCGCTACTTCTGGTCTCACTCCCTTTCAGTGTGTTCTGGGTTTTCAGCCTCCTCTAGCTCCATGGACAGTGGTGTCCACTGACGTTCCGGCTGTGGATGAATGGATGAAGCACAGTGAGCAGGTGTGGGAGGACACGCATCGTAAGGTCTCTGAGGTACTGCAAGTGTACAAGGAGCGTGCTGACAGACACCGTGGGGACAGCCCCAACTACCAACCTGGAGATTGGTGTGGCTATCGACCCGGGACTTTAGGTTTGAGGGTAGTTGCAGGAAACTTCTGCCTAAGTTTATTGGTCCTCTTAAAATTTTGTCTCAAGTTAATGACGTCACGTATAAGGTGGAGTTACCCCCTCAGTACCGTATTAATAACTCTTTCCATGTGTCTCTCCTCAAGCCTATGGTCCCGGGTCCGCTTGCTGACACTGCACTGGCTGACGTTCCACCCGCGGCTGTGAAGGGGGAGGGTTTGTCTACATATGCTCTCCGGGAGGTGCTGGACTCACGCAGATGTGGGGGTGTACTCCAATACCTCATCGATTGGGAGGGGTATGGTCCGGAGGAGCGTTGTTGGCTGGCTGCCAAGGATGTGCTAGACCCTGCCTTGCTCGCGGAGTGTCATGCATGTTTTCCTGGTAAGCCTGCTCCTAGGCCCCGTGGACATCCCAAGCACCCTCCGACCGCCTCTGCTCCAACTCGCCGGGTTCCTCGCTCCGGGGGGCCCCGTCTGTCTGGCACCTCCGCTACACCACCTGTTCCTCCCGCCTGTGCTCCCTGTCCACCGGGTGGTCGTCGCCGGGGTTGGCCCTGTTCCGTCTCCGCTCCGGCTCCGTTGGGGGTGGGGGTGGGGGGTGGGGGGTTACTGTCGTGTCTAGTGCTGAAAGCGTTCCTATGTCTCCCACACCCAATCACATGACCCAATTGTCTTTCCAAGCCTCTAACTACAATACCCAGAACGCACCACACCATGACACCACGCTCACTCCCAATCACATGACACATCACATGACACCACCAGGAAGTCCCAAATTCTTATTTCCCTCAGTATAAAAGGACCATGCTCACGCTCACACCTCGCCGAGTATCTGTTTGGTTTATCCTGCAATACAAAGCGTTTCTCTAGCCCTTGTCTATTTCCGTGTATGATCCTGTTTTTCTTTTCTACCGACTACGATTTCTGCCTGTTCCCTTGTGTTGGATTTCCGTGCATGACCTGGACTATGTATACTATTTTGGATTATTGCTTGCCCTGTGATACTGCCTGCCTGTGTATGAACTCTGCACTGTCTCCCGTTTATGGTATGGTTTCTCTACGCTGTGTCCTACTGGTATTGACCCTGGTTTCGTTGACTACTCCTGTTTGCCTGCTAATTTTCAATAAAGCTATTTTATTGTATCCGCACAAGTCTGGTTCCTGTCTGGCCCTTACAATCTCTGTGGAGGAATTTTGGTCCACTCTTCTTTGCAGAATTGTTTAAATTCAGCCATAATGGAGGGTTTTTGAGCATGAACAGCCTGTTTCAGATCAGCCACAGCATCTCACTCAGATTTTCACTAAGCCACTCCAAAGCCTTTATTTTGTATTTCAAGTTATTCTGAGGTGGACTTGCTGGTGTTTGGATCATTGTCCTGCTGCAGAATCCAAGTACACCTGATCTTGAACATTGAACAATACAGAAAATTGTACAGGTCCTGAAGCAGTAAAGCAGACCATCATACTACCACCATCATCATGTCTGACACGTATAATGTTCTTCTGCTGAATTTGTGTTAGTTTTACCCAAGATTTAACAGGATGCACACCTTCCAAAAAGTTCCACTTTTGTCTCTTTATCCCACAGAATTACTTTCACACAATGGGCCAGGTTGGTTTGGATAGATTTTCTCCCTTAAAGCACCACTAGGTAGGATTTCCTTGATTTTTTTAATCTTTTTAAAGAAGTAAAATTACAGCTTGAAACTCACTGCAGGGCTCCATTGAGGTGTAATAGGAGGAACAGCGGTGCTCTCGTGTCTGTGCCGGAGCTCCTCTGAGCTCAATCCAGACTCTTTAAGTTTTCCTAGGCGGCCGTGACCAACGCTCGCGAGAACTGCGCCACTTTCGAGAACTGCGATCTGCTTTCCGAACTTTAGTTCTAAGTGCTTATCTAAATACAAATCAATAGATTCTGAGATTTGTTCTATTTATACTATTGTTTTCTGAGGTAATATTGATATAGATTCAACTGAGCATGCACTTGAAATCACTTTAACCACATGCAAGAGATCGGAGCACCGACATGAAAATAAATTAAAATGACTGAATTGTTAATAAAGATTGTGCCATTAATATTATTATTTTATTAATATTAAATGTATTTTAAATCACCAAAGAACAGCGTAAGTTATTAAAAGTGTATGTGTATGCGTGTGTTTGTGTTTGTGTGTGCGTGCGTGATCGTCATCAACCGATAAATGATAATCTTACCTCAGTTTCTCCAGTTTACAGTTATCACTATTCAGCCTCCAACAGAGAGAATACACTCCTGAATCTTGTAGTTTATTCAGACTCAGGTTCAGCTCTATCAGTTTAGAGTTCTCTGATGTGAGAACGTCAGCCAGAACTGCACAGCTTTCCTCTGTGACATTACAGTCTTCCAACCTGGAAAAGAGAAAAACACATCAGGAACACACTCTCTCTCTCTCTCTCTCTCTCTCTCTCTTGTGTTGTGTAAAGTCAAAAGTGTGAATATCATGTTGTTTATATTATTTTAGATATTTAGGATAAAGGACACTCAATTCCTTTGTCTGTAGCAACAGCATGAGAACAGGACAGAGTACATTTACATAAAGTATTAAATTAACTCTCTAAACAAATTCAACATAAAAGGTCACTAACTGGTCTATCACTATTGTAAAATCAACTAAAGCTGTAAAAAGCCAAGAGATTTGAGCAGCTTCATCAAACCTGTGACAGAGCAGAGCATCTACCGCTCTGGCTTTAGTGATGTGGGTTTGGAATAATTCATAACATTATCATTTTAATGAGAAGGGGGATTCTATAATCAGAGGTTTAGGGGTGTTGAGCACATGTTTAATCAAATCAGACACACAAGCTTTATGTACAGGGGGCAGGTGTGTTACCTTTTTAAACATCTTTTCAGCAGATAAGGAGATAAAACATTATATATATATATATATATATATATATATATATATATATATATATATAGATAGATAGATAGATATATAGATATAAATAACAAATCCAGTTGGACTCTTTAAGTGTGGCTATTGTATAAATTGTCAGTATGCTAAGAAAGTTAAACATTTTCATCTTCCAATACACACAGGTTTGGTTATTATAAAATATTTTATTACATGTAAAACTAAGAATGTAATCTATATAATTCAATTTGGAAAAGTATATGTGGGATACACATCTATTAAAAGACAGAATTAAAGAACAATTGCTCAATTGTTTATCTAACCATATGGCAAGACATTTTAAAGGAAAGGGCCTTTCTATTTTTTCTTTTTCATTTTTGGGTATTGAACAAATATAAAATACACAAAGAGGGTGTAATACAAAGCAAAAAAGAGGGAAGCCTTTTGGATTTTTAATCTTAAAAGTGTATGTCCTAAAGGAATAAAAGAGGGTTTTATGATAAAAGAGATTCTTTGGGGAAATGTGTCTGTATTGTCAGTTTGGCTGTGTTTTGTCCTCTGTGTGAGTTCTTGCTCAAAAGTCTTTTCTTAATAAAATTGATGACTAACAGTGTTTGTGAATTTCAGAAGGACTTTTAAGAAGTTTTAGGTGGAAGTGGTTCCCCTGTGAAATCAGCCTCTCATTGGCTGTGAACTTCAGTGCTTGCAGTGTTCTCATTGGTTGTTTTGTAATCATGTGTCAGGTTATTATTCTATTATTATTAACTCTGATAAAGGCCGAAACGCGTGTATCTCTAATAAATCGGAAATTCTCCAGTCAACAAGTGCTGCTGTTTTTTTCTATTGTTGACCATGGAATTTGTTGCCAGGCACCTTGTTGTACAGCACCAGATCTCCCTGCTGGAAAAACCAGCTCATACCAGCTTGGATTCTAAGATGGTCAAGCTGGTATGTAGCTGGTTTAGCTGGTTGACCATCTTGGACAAGCTGGTTAGAGCTGGTAGACCAGTTAGGTCAGCTGGTCAGTGGGTGGAACACCAGCTAGGTTAGATGGTAGACCAGTTAGAGCAGCTGGTCGAGGCTGGAAGACCAGCTATGTTAGATGGTACACCAGTTAGAGCAGCTGGTCAAGGCTGGAAGACCAGTTAGATCAGTGGGTAGACCAGTTAGGTCAGCTGGTCAGTGGGTGGAAGACCAGCTAGGTTAGATGGTAGACCAGTTAGGTCAGCTGGTCAGTGGCTGGAAGACCTGCTAGGTCAACTGGATGACCAGTTAGGTCAGCTGGTTGACCAGTTAGAGGAGCTGGTCGAGGCTGGAAGACCAGCTAGGTTAGATGGTAGACCAGTTAGAGCAGCTGGTCGAGGCTGGAAGACCAGCTAGATCAGTGGGTAGACCAGTTAGAGCAACTGGTCGAGGCTGGAAGACCAGTTAGATCAGTGGGTAGACCAGTTAGGTCAGCTGGTCAGTGGGTGGAAGACCAGCTAGGTTAGATGGTAGACCAGTTAGAGCAGCTGGTCAAGGCTGGAAGACCAGCTAGTTTAGATGGTAGACCAGTTAGAGCAGCTGGTCGAGGCTGGAAGACCAGTTAGGTCAGCTGGTTGATCAGTTAGAGCAGTTGGTCAGTGGCTGGAAGATGTTTAATGTCACACATAAAAATAATGATTTATTTTAATACTATAAGTAATAATAACTGTTCCTTCAAACCCTTATATACATATTTATTAGGGTTTTTTAAGGAACAGTTATTATTACTAACCCTAATATATACACAGCTCTGGAAAAAAAGGCTACGTCAAAATGATCAGTTTTTCTTATTTTACTATTTATAGCTATATGTTTGAATATGTTTGAGTAAAATGAACATTGCTATTTTATTCTATAAACTGATAACTGATACTGATAACATTTCTCCCAAATTCCAAATAAAAATATTGTCATGAACAGCATTTATTTTAAAAAAATGAGAAATTACCAAAATACCAAAAAAAAACATGTAGAGCTTTCAGATCAGAAGAATCAGAAAGTTCATATTTATTTAGAAACAACAACACTAAAGTTTTAACTCAACAAGTTAAGAATTCAATATTTGGTGGAATAAACCTGATATTTATATGATATTTATTATTAGTTGCATAGTTTTCATGCATTTATTTAACTACATTGTTCTGTAAATAAATTATTTAAATGACAATATTTTTATTTGGAACTAGGGATAAATGTTGTCAGTAGTTTATAGAATAAAATAAAAATGTTCATTTTATTCAAACATGTATACATTTAGCTATGAATAGTAAAATCTGAAAAAAAACGTTTGTTTCGGGAGCTGTATATGTTAGGGTTTTTTAAGGAACAGTTATTATCACTAAAAGTACTATTTACATAAATACTTATTATTAAAATAATAACACTTTTGGCTATCTCCTGTCACTGTGCTTACTAGTAGTGATGGGCACAGCACTTTTAGATGAACTGAATCATTAGAATCCGTTCACTAAAAAAGATTCGTTTAAAAGCTCCAGTGAACTCCAGTGAGTTCAGATAGTACCGGTGTTACACCATTTTCTGTGACCGTCGGATTCTGTGACCACAGAGAGCGCTATTGCACAGTTTCTGTTCACGGGCACGAGCGCGCTACGTAGACTGCGTAAGTTACGCGGACTCGCTTTATTTTCTCCTTCTGCTGCTGTCGGTCCGCCCGACGATGAGAAACGGTGTTTACAGTTTATTTTGTCTATAAATAAAATAAACGATCTTAAACATGAACGTTTCATTATTAATTCTCTACATTTTCACCTTGTATGAAGAAGGCAGGGGGCGAGTAAAAGATTAGATAAAACCTGAGTAACACTGAGTAACTGAGTAACAGAAAACTGAGTAACACTAAGAAAATGTTTACTTTTATCCCATTACTTTTATGTTGGTAGTATTGCAAAACAGAAGAAAATGGATTGATTATCTCATACTTTACACCTGTGCTATCATGCTAAACATACAATAGATAATGTGTATCATATTTAAACTGATATATAATTAATTCAAATGGTAGTTATAATGGCCGTTGGGATGTTCAAAGATAATTACATTTATAAAAGGTTTAGGTTATTTTCATTGTTTTCTGATATTTTGGAGACAAAATGGGCTGAAACATGATGCAACTGTAAATATGTGCCTTTGCCAGGTCCTATCTTAAGCATGAGTTATAAAGTTGTTGTTTTTTTTGTGAAAGTGATGCAATCACTGGGTTTTACTCATACTGACAGCTGGCATCAGAATATGTGACCCTATTCCACCTACATTTAAAACAGTGTAAAACTAACCAAATCTTCTCAGATTACTCACCATCCCTTCACCTTTTCAGCTACACACAACACTTATTACTGGACTTTACCATAATGCTTTATATTAAGGGTCACAGATTCTGACAGCTGGTATCAGAATATGTGACCCTATTCCATCTCCATTTAAAATAGTATAAAACTAACCAAATCTTCTCAGATTACTCACTGTTCCTTCACTTTTTTCAGCTACACACAGCATTTATTACTGGACTTGACCATAATGCTTTAGAATAGGGGTCACATATTCTGATACCAGCTGTCATAATCCGTGACCCCTATTCTAAAGCATTATGGTAAAGTCCAGTAATACATATTTTGTGTAGCTGAAAAGGTAAAGGAATGGTGAGTAATCTGAGAAGATTTGGTTGGTTTTACACTATTTTAAATGGAGATGGAATAGAGTCACATATTCTGATACCAGCTGTCAGAATCTGTGACCCCTGTTCCAAAGCATTATGGTCAAGTCCAGTAATAAATGCTGTGTGTAGCTATAAAACTAACCAAATCTTCTCATATTACTCACTAGTCCTTCACTTTTTTCAGCTACACACAGCATTTATTACTGGACTTGACCATAATGCTTTGGAACAGGGGTCACAGATTCTGACAGCTGGTATCAGAATATGTGACTCTATTCCATCTCCATTTAAAATAGTGTAAAACCAACCAAATCTTCTCAGATTACTCACCATTCCTTTACCTTTTCAGCTACACAAAATATGTATTACTGGACTTTACCATAATGCTTTAGAATAGGGGTCACGGATTATGACAGCTGGTATCAGAATATGTGACCCCTATTCTAAAGCATTATGGTCAAGTCCAGTAATAAATGCTGTGTGTAGCTGAAAAAAGTGAAGGAACAGTGAGTAATCTGAGAAGATTTGGTTAGTTTTATACTATTTTAAATGGAGATGGAATAGGGTCACATATTCTGATACCAGCTGTCAGAATCTGTGACCCTTAATATAAAGCATTATGGTAAAGTCCAGTAATAAGTGTTGTGTGTAGCTGAAAAGGTGAAGGGATGGTGAGTAATCTGAGAAGATTTGGTTAGTTTTACACTGTTTTAAATGTAGGTGGAATAGGGTCACATATTCTGATGCCAGCTGTCAGTATGAGTAAAGCCCAGTGATTGCATCACTTTCACAAAAAAAAAAACAACAACTTTATAACTCATGCTTAAGATAGGACCTGGCAAAGGCACATATTTACAGTTGCATCATGTTTCAGCCCATTTTGTCTCCAAAATATCAGAAAACAATGAAAATAACCTAAACCTTTTATAAATGTAATTATCTTTTAACATCCCAAAGGCCATTATAACTACCATTTGAATTAATTATATATCAGTTTAAATATGATACACATTATCTAATGTATGTTTAGCATGATAGCACAGGTGTAAAGTATGAGATAATCAATCCATTTTCTTCTGTTTTGCAATACTACCAACATAAAAGTAATGGGATAAAAGTAAACATTTTCTTAGTGTTACTCAGTTTTCTGTTACTCAGTTACTCAGTGTTACTCAGGTTTTATCTAATCTTTTACTCCCTCCCTGCCTTCTTCATACAAGGTGAAAATGTAGAGAATTAATAATGAAACGTTCATGTTTAAGATCGTTTATTTTATTTATAGACAAAATAAACTGTAAACACCGTTTCTCATCGTCGGGCGGACCGACAGCAGCAGAAGGAGAAAATAAAGCGAGTCCGTGTAGCTTACGCAGTCTACGTAGCGCGCTCGTGCCCGTGAACAGAAACTGTGCAATAGCGCTCTCTGTGGTCACAGAATCCGACGGTCACAGAAAATGGTGTAACACCGGAAAAGACAGATTACAGGTAAATCAGTGGGTATTTATATTTTGTAAGAAGCTTAAAATGTTAATAAGAGAGTTAAAAGGTTATTAAAACAACCAAAGTGTAAATATGTGATGTATAAGTTGAATTAAAGTGTTTGTTTTAACTGCTAAAGCTGTAGGCTAGCAGGCGGAAGCTAGCAGCGATTAGCATTTGCGATTAGCATTAGCGATCAGGTTAAATGTGTAAATATTTCATGTTAAGTGTAAAATATGGCTGTTTGTAGGCTTAGATAACAGTAAATTGCCCCAAACTGAAATATACATTTTAGTCTGGGGCTTGTAAAAGCTGATTTTACTGATACTGTGTTTTGGTTTTACTATTAGTTCATGCTGTGCTTGTTTGGTGGTGAGGGCTAACAGTGCTACTCTGTAAACACGCAGTTTTATCAGTTGTAGACACAGAAGAAATGTCTTGTTTCAGTCGTGATTACAATAAAGTAAACATTTCATGCTAAAAGAGACGATGATGATGGTTGTAATTATTTTAATGTGCTTTTTACTTTCTGATGGAAAAGGTAGCTTTCATGCAGGTGGATTTTCCACTATTTATGTAGTACATACCAGTGTACTGTATATTTGTAAAACAAATTACATTAAATTATATTAAAACTATATATATATATATATATATATATATATATATATATATATATATATATATAGTATATTAATTCTTAACTCTGGTCCAGTCCCACTTTTAATTCAGTAACTACTATGAATTGTAGTTGATTATTAATTATTTAGTTTTAGATTTGTGTTGTAAATGTTACTGTACACACTTTTAAACTCTTTAACTAAGTGTTATGTTCATAGACACCTCTGAAGAAATAGAAGAGGTACTTGCTACAGGAAAAAGGATAAAGGAGCAATTTTACCATTTCTTTATTCTTAACATTATATTAAATTAGATGTTCTGACCAGCTATTCACCAGTTACCAGTTAGAAACCAGTTACCAGGTGCAAACCAGCTACAAGCTGGTTTTAGGTGTTCTGACTGAGTAGTGGTTAGCTATAGTGTGAGGAGATTAGCTTATCAGAAATAATTGATGTAATTCATCCAGTTTTTATAACAGATCCCACCCTTCTTGTCATTACCCTACTGGAAAAACCAACTCATACCAGCTAAAGCTCGTCAAGCTGGTTGACCAGTTTAACCAGCTTAAGCTGTGTTTTGGAACCTGGTAACTGGTTTCTAGCTGGTAACTGGTTATTAGCTGGTCAGAACATCTAAAACAGGTACAGACCAGCTACAAGCTTGTTCTTGATATTCTGACCAGCTATGAACCAGTTATCAGGTACAGACCAGCTACAAGCTGGTTTTAGATGTTCTGACCAGCTATACACCAGTTACCAGGTACAGACCAGCTACAAGCTGGTTTTTGATGTTCTGACCAACTTTACACCAGTTACCAGGTACAGACCAGCTACAAGCTGGTTTTTGATGTTCTGATCAACTTTACACCAGTTACCAGGTACAGACCAGCTACAAGCTGGTTTTTGATGTTCTGACCAGCTACACACCAGTTACCAGGTACAGACCAGCTACAAGCTGGTTTTTGATGTTCTGACCAGCTATACACCAGTTATCAGGTACAGACCAGCTACAAGCTGGTTTTTGATGTTCTGACCAGCTATACACCAGTTACCAGGTACAGACCAGCTACAAGCTTGTTTTTGATGTTCTGATCAACTTTACACCAGTTACCAGGTACAGACCAGCTGCAAGCTGGTTTTTGATGTTCTGACCAGCTAAACACCAGTTACCAGGTACAGACCAACTACAAGCTTGTTTTTGATGTTCTGATCAACTTTACACCAGTTACCAGGTACAGACCAACTACAAGCTTGTTTTTGATGTTCTGATTAACTTTACACCAGTTACCAGGTACAGACCAGCTGCAAGCTGGTTTTTGATGTTCTGACCAGCTAAACACCAGTTACCAGGTACAGACCAACTACAAGCTTGTTTTTGATGTTCTGACCAGCTAAACACCAGTTACCAGCTAGAAACCAGCTACCATGTTCCAAAACACAGCTTAAGCTGGTATGAGCTGTTTTTTTCAGTAGGGCTGTCCACTTCCAGAAGGGTCCAAAGGTCAGTCACCATCTACCTTCATCTCTCAGCTACTTGTAGAGATTATGGGAGAGGAGATCTTCCCTTAACCACAGAAGCTGGAAAGAGTGCACCAAACATTGATCACCAAGCCGGCGCAAGGAGAGCGACCTTGGGCTGTGATTGTTCACTGATATCAGGAGAAGGAGCGCTTCTGTTGGTCAAGAGAGCACCCGAGCACCATGTATCAGGGCAAAAAGATTGTGTTCTTTACTGATATGAGCTCCAGTCTGGCTCTGAGGTGTGCAACTTTCAAAAGGATCAAGGCCGGTTTATTTAGTTTAATTGCAAGTGTGGTGTATTAAAATGGTAAAAATGTATTCATATGAAATTGTATAAGGAGTCTGTCTGTCTGGAGTGAGGGTCCTCTGAGAGATGGTGGAATGTGGGCCAAGAGCAGAAAAAACACCATCACATCTGTTTTACTGTATATTGTTGGACTCACGCCTGGAAAACATACATGTCCGTTTATGGTAAAGAAATGTGATACGCGTTGATCTGAACGTATAAATACTCTGCTGGAACAAAGAGGAGGCAGAGAGATTTTGAGACACCTTCAGGATCGGGAAAACTTGGTCTCTCTCCACTGTCATTTCTGAAACTCTGTTATAATAAAACGTAACCTGATTGATAAAATAGAAGACAGTGTGTTAAGTCTCATTTCTTCAAGAACCATCATTCAAGAGAAGACACCACACAAGCACATTTCGTTGTGACCTTTCGTTGTGACGAGTATAGGTTTTTGTTTGATAGGTTTTTTTTTTTCTTGTGGGGTTTGGTGCAGCTTTCAATGCTGCTTTGGATATACACTGCCCTCCTACACCCCCCTCCATGTCTTCTGGTGTACTGGCCTATTTCCTGGTATCTGCTCCATGCTTTGGACACTGTGCTGACAGACACAGCAAACCTTCTTGCCACAACTCACATTGATGTGCTCTCCTGGATGAGCTGCACTACCTGAGCCACTTCTGTGGGTTGTAGACACTGCCTCATGCTACCTTTATGGTGAGAGAACTGACAAAATCCAAAAGTGACCAAAACATCACGCAGAAGGATGAGAACAGAGAAAGGGTCAGTAGGCACCACCTGCGGGACCACTCCTTTGTAGGGGTTGTTATGCTAATTGCCTCTCATTTCTACCTGTTGTCTGTTCCGTTTGCACAACAGCAGGTGAAATTGATTCACAATCAGTGTTGCTTCCTAACTGGACAGGCTGATTTCACAGAAGTGTGGTTAACATGGAGTTACATTGTGTTGTTTAAGTGTTCCCTTTATTTATTTCAGCAGTGTAGTCCTGCTATTTTCATTGTGTTTTTTGGGGGATGTTTTATGTAAGTTTATCTGCATGGAAGTTATAAACTGACATTTTTCTAACAGTCTAACAGTGGCAGCAACTCTGACAGCTTGGTGGAAATTTCACAAGATTTCACAAGATTCTGTAATCGCACCAACCACACATTCCCCCATATGGAACAACCCAGACTTCATCATCAATAAAAAAAAAACATTAAACTACTCACCTTGGATTGAGAAAGGCATAACACACCTCAAGCACATCTATCACAATAACACCTTAATGTCACTCCCACAACTAACCCAGAAATACGACATCGGGAGAACTCAATTCTTACAGTACCACCAGATACGATCACTTATAAATTCAAAAATCAATCAAAGTACATTAGACCTACCTCCTCCAATCTCTGAGTTTATAAACATTAATACTACTAAAAAAACATTATCTAAAATATATAAAATATTATCTCAATTAAACCTCACAATTACCCTGCCCATCAAACAATGGGAAGAAGACTTGTTACTAACTCCTGATGCCGACTTCTGGGTTCAAGTATGCAATAATAATCACCACATGATTAGAAGCACAAACTTACAACTCATTCAGTATAAGACCACCCATAGAGTCCACTATACCACTCACAAAATGTTCAAAATGGGATTCACAACTATCTGTACAAACTGCACTCAAAACACAAGTGATAATTACATTCATGCTTTATGGCTCTGCACACCCGTCAACCAATTCTGGAAAGAAGTCATCACGCTCCTATCCCATGCTCTAACCATCCATATCCACCCATCACCATCACTCTGCCTATTAGGAGACACATCAACTACTAACACAACTACCGAAAACAATAAAATCCTCCTGGTGTCGCTAACCATCGCCAAGAAAGTTATCCTCATGAACTGGAAAACCAAACATAATATCAACATCAACCACTGGAAAAATCTGTTAACAGACTAAGTTTCCTTACTATGTTCCTGAAGTTCAAAGCTCAATGAGGTTACCAAACCAATTTTGTGCTTCAGTAAGTCAGTAAAAAGTAGTTAGGAGTATTCAAATCAAAAAAATGATTAGGGTGCCCATACTTTTGCACCGGTCAAATTTTGGTTTAATGCATATTGCACATTTTCTGTTAGTACAATAAACCTATTAGATATATCAAACTGAAATGGCTGTTGCAAACACCCAAATATTTAGAACTAAAAATTATTAAGATTAATAGGGGTGCCCAAACTTTTTCATATGACTGTATATATTCGGCAGAACCAAGTTAAGTATGTTAGTTTGGTCCTCTAAAACTGTTCCAATTTCTTATGTGGCCCCTTGGGAAAATTAATTGCCCACCCCTGCAATAATCCATCATTTAAAAAATCAATAAATACTACTATTTTTGGATTTACTTGATGTAATTATGTATATGCTATTCAGAAATGTCATTCTTTTCTGAACTGATATATTGTGTAAACAAATTTTGTTTTAGTTATTTCGACATCCAGTCAAATTCAAATTCGTTCAACTCAAGGCCGCATTGTTTTTTTGGCCTGCTAAAGTGAAACGCATCGCCACCGCCATATTAGTCCAGTCAAAACTAGTGTATAAATAATAAACTGTTTTCTTCCTGGATAAAAAGCACAATATTTTTACTATTGACACCGTCGATTTTTGTTTGTGTTAAATGGACCAGCGGTAAATATTTTAAGACGGTTTGGGAACCCACGTTTTATAAAACACTAAAAAATTTCTAGAACCTGTGATGGAATGTGTTTATTGAAATTATTCATAATCAATGACGGCTATTAATGACGGTTATTATTCATGTCTTTTTGTTCCATACAATGATAACGTGTTCTCAGTGACTAAACTGTTTTCCATCTCTCAGTCTGCCTGAGACAGTCTGAGTAACAGTGTGTGTGTGTGCCGAGGTATGCGCGTCAGTTCTATCTGTTATCTGGAGCCCAGGGTCATTTCTCCCTCAGGGTGCAGAAAACCACAGTCTTGAGAACTGGTCTGTTCTGCTGAAGAAGGAATTATGTCTTATGAATTATAAATATATTTAAAAAACATGTTTTATATTCTAGTTTCTTCAAACTACCCTTTGCTCTGATTACTGCTTTGCACACTCTTGTTTTCTGTTAATGAGCTTCAAGAGGTAGTCATCTGAAATGGTTTACAGGTGTGGCTTATCAGGGTTAATTAGTGGAATTTCTTGCTTTATCAATGGGGTTGGGACCATCAGTTGTGTTGTGCAGAAGTCAGGTTACTACACAGCAAAAATCTTATTGGACAGCTGTTAAAATTCATATTATGGCAAGAACCAATCAGCTAACTAAAGAAAACGAATGACCATCATTACTTTAAGAAATGAAGGTCAGTCAGTACGGGAAATTGCAAAAACTTTAAATGTGTCCCCAAGAGCAGTCACAAAAACCATTAAGCGCTACAACGAAACTGGCACACATGAGGACTGAACCAGGAAAGGAAGACCAAGAACAGCAGATAGCCTGGCCCCCACAGTCACCGGACCTGAACCCAATCGAAAAGGTTTGGGGTGAGCTGGACCACAGAGTGAAGGCAAAGGGGCCAACAAGTGCTAAACACCTCTGGGAACTCCTTCAAGACTGTTGGAAAACCATTTCAGGTGACCACTTCTTGAAGCTCATTGAAAGAATGCCAGGAGTTAAAACTTGTTGTATAGTATGTTCCTAAAGTAACAGAAACGGGTGTAAGTTTCTAAAGTAGTTGAAACTTGTTAAATAGTACGTATAGTACGGGGCAGGGGGTGATTGGTGCTGGCGGAGTATTTGAGGTGACAAGGGGGGGTTGGTGCTGGTGGACAGGGGCGGATTTTACCACCACACAAACCACGCAATTGCTTGGGGCCCCTGGGATCAGCGCTGTGGAACGAGCCGATCTCCGGGGCTGTTTGCCCGGCGTCAGCACTGTGGAACGAGCCGATCTCCGGGGCTGTTTGCCCTGTGTCAGCGCTGTGGAACGAGCCGATCTCCGGGGCTGTTCACGCGATATGTCTTCATTTCAGAACTACTGTATATAAATGTTTTTTTATAAATACTTTTCACGTGCTTTTCACAAAGTATTTGGAGCAGCTGTATATCAGCATAAATCGCGCATTTAAAGTGGCGCTTTGAGCTGAGTGGACAGTTTGGATGAAAAGCGCAAGATATAATTTAAGTAAATGTAATTAAATCATAATTTAAATAACAGGTGTGCCGAATTTTGACTCCCCGTTAGAATCTGACTCTCCTTTGCGTGCGCGAGCATCTGGTAAACATGTGGGTGCTAGAGGTTTCTCTCGCGCGGTCCGTTATTTTTTGTGTGTAAATAACGCTTTATATTCATATTTCACTCAGAACACAGCAAGATATAAAGCCAAACAAAGACTCTTGTTAGACAATGCTAGTTCAGTTATATAACGAAAGAAAGACAGGTATTGTAGAACTAAATAACTCGAAGGACTTAACACGTTTATCCATAATGATCATTATTAGGAGAACATGTTAAACACAGCTTAATCGTAAAATCTGCAAAGATAACCAAGTTCAAATCTGGCGAAATGATACTTCTCTGATCTCAGCACCCTTCCTGATGAAGAGCAGCACAATCTCAAATGAGAGTTTGCCAGGAGACAACACTGTGAAAGTGACACTGAAGGTACGCCAAAACACTGTAAAAAAAAAATAGCCGACTTCGAGATTATATTTATAATATTAAATAGGAAAACAAGGCTAACTGGGTGGCCAGTTTAAGAAGCTCTGTTAAGATGATCTGTTACAGGGCTGCTGGGATTATTATCAGTTATTTACATTTTTAACTTGCTCTAGTGCTCCAGTGTTACAGTTAAATTACACAGTGTCCAGATTTTGCCGTGGAGGCGTGGCTACCGGCACAGCCTAGCCTTGGGCTCCCCCGCTGCAAAACGCGTCCAGCCGGGAGAGCACACAGTGCTCAGCAGTTACCTTATATTTTCTTTATAACTGGTTTTAAAGAAATTACTTTCAACAACACCTGTTTTTACTCTCCCATTAATTTATATTAGGCTCACAAATTAATTCTATAAAAAGGATAATAGTTTTTTAATGTAATATGATGATATAATTTGTCCTATTTCTTACAATTACATTTGGTCACATCTAAAACACATTTAAAATATTGGAATAAATTATCGGATTTATAAAAATTACAATATAAATTCCCCACTCAAATAAACATCTTAAAACATTTGTATTATTTTTATTTTAGGCCAGCCATTTTAATTTAATATAGTGTTTACAGATTTAAAGAAGGTCTCATGTGAGCCATTTATACAACTGTCCCAAATTCCATTATATACATTTTTTATGTTATTTTCTTTCCTCATTTTTTAAGTCAGTAAACAAAACTCTAGGTTGACAAGCATGTAATGCTTTACAGTATATTTGATAACGCAGAGACAGTAAAAGCTTTATTTCCTTTATTCATGACTGGAACTGATTGTATTTACGTTCCTTTGATCACAATAACTAAAAAACTAACAAAAAAAAACTGAAGACCTCCGCGGACCAATGCACGCTTTCACACAATATAGGCGAGGCTGTGTGTAGAGACGCCTCACAAAATCTAAACACTGTACTATTTAACTATAACAGTACAGTATTAATATGCTTTAGGTTATAAATGTAGATAATTTTTTATGAGGACATCACTGTCTCGTTATTCCACATGCGAGCATCTGTGCGCCGGTGCATCCATGCCAATTTATTTTTTTTATTCAGACAATTGCTTTTTTTTCCCAGATATTTTTTTACTCAGTAACGGGGAATTTTCCACTGTAGCGAAGTAAATTACTTGTGTCAAAATGAACTTGAGTAAAAGTAAAATTACCTATTTTAAAAACTACTTTAAAAATGACAAATTACTCATAAAATCTACTCAATTACAGTAACGTGAGTAAATGTAATTCGTTACTTTCATTAGCATACAAATAAGGTAAACCAAGAAGGGCTTCAAAAGTTCTTCTGTGAAGATGTGTAATCAACAACCATCACAATCAGAGGGATCTGGCCTAGACATGAAGGTTTCATAATTTAATCAAGAGTCAGCTGCTCTCCTCTCAGTAATACACATTTGGTACCACATCCTTAACAGGAGGAGCTTAGATAGAAAGGGGTATTTTCAAATGTATATATGGTGTGTTCTTGAGCTGCTGGTTGTTCAGTCCAGCTCCGCTGAAACCGAGTTACATCCATGTATCTCACAACTGCTTCCTGTAATAAAGACTGACCATTTTTCATCAAGTACGAAGAGACATCCTTTTTCTTACATATGCTAAAGCACATTTAGACAAGTCAGCTTCATTTTGGGATAAGGTGCTGTGGACTGATGAAACTAAAATTGAGTTATTTGGAGGGAGGTATGCATGGTGGAAAATGAACACAGCATTCCAAGACAAACACTTGCTGCCCACAGTAAAATTTGGTGATGGTTTATCATGCTCTGGGGCAGTGGGACCAGTGCAGGTACTGGGAATCTTGGTAAAGTTGAGGGTCGTATGGATTCCAGTCAGTATCAGCATGTTCTTGAGCAAAGTTCAAGAATCAGTGAGAAAATTGAAGTTGGATACTTCAACAAGACAACGACCCTAAACATAAACACTGCTCATAATCTACTAAAGCATTCATGCAGAGGAACAAATACAATGCTCTGGAATGATCATCTCAGTCCCCAGACCTGAATATTACTGATAATCTGTGGTGTGATTTAAAGTGAGCTGTTCATGATCAGAAACCATCAAACCTGACTGAACTGGAGATGTTTTGTAAAGAAGAATGATCCACTTGTCCATAAACTGACTAATTCTTAAGGGACCTTTATCTTTAATTGTAGCTAGTAACTAGTTGATCAAATTGTGTGCCTACCAAGCTCATTGTTACTTTTACTTTTATTCTTATTATTTATTTATTTTTGGTATTCTTTTTCATTCACATTTGTATGGTTTACATGTCATTTCTTTATTTAAAATGTTTGTAGAAAACGTTGTTTATGGGAAAATTTATGTGAATGTAGTTTTTGTTATGTGTTATTACTGTAACTTTATATAACATCTAATAAAAACATATATTATATTATAAAAAAGGAAGTTTAGTTCTAGTATGTAAAGAACTCTTTTTTAGTGTTAAAACTTACAAACAAAGATACAGAATTCCTGCCATACTGCTACTGTCTGTATGGCATTTATATTATAAGGATTTAAATGAAAACTGACAAACAACTGGCAAATAAACAGTGGATCTCTGCTGCTGTAATGCATTGTAAAGCTGCAGTGTTGCTAAATTTCAGGTTTTTATAAGTATGGGGTATTGTATCTTTGAGCATGTATTGTTCTGTGTTTGTGTTCTTTAGATTCTGCCTGTTCCTCTCTGTAATCCAGGTCTATGATTTATCTCCACCCTCCCACTATAAAAGAGGAGCCAGCTTCACCTTCCCCAGTTTTCCTCTCCAGACTTTGGAATCTTTAGCAATCTAAAGGCGATCCGTAACTGCACACAACTTGATTTAGAGCGGAGCTGCTGACATTTTGCTTGGGTTCTCTATCCAGTTCACTTTTTTTAAATAAGCAAAAAAACACTATGCAAACTATTATTTATTATTTTGTTGTGCGTCTGATTTAGACCAGGTAGTAACAGGAGCGTGTTTGTAGTTTCGCTGTTTTGGCTTTGAGGCAGAGCCAAACTGAAACACACTGACTGGCAGTAACTGAGAGTTTATAGCAAAATAAAAAAACAGTGCATAGAGATTTCATTGGCAATAATGGTGATGGTGATGTGTATATATATATATATATATATATATATATATATATATATATATATATATATATATATATATATATATAAAATGCATTTATATATTAATATATTATATATATTTCACACCTACTCGCATATGCTGAAAGAAAGAAATGAGAATAAAAAGTTCTCTTTTCCTTTTTTTAATATATATTTTTGCTGAGGAGTTTCTTACAGAAGAAAGACAAAAAGAAAATGTATACATGCTTTGCCATAAGACACAATGCAAATAAGAAATTAATAATCACTGAAAAGAAACAACCTCAACCCCCCCCCCCTCCCCCCTCTACTAGAACCTCCGACTGAGCCAGTGAAATTGTAGGCTACCCTGAGGAAAGACCAAATATTGCTATGAGTGGACAGATAGTGACACTGGCACCAATAACTTCAGACATTATCTCAGAGCAATCTGACCAAAATGTATGAATACTGGGACAAAAAACAAACATATGTGTTAGATCACATGGAGAAGTGGAGCGCCTCTCACATTCGTCAGTAACTGATCCAGGATAGAATTTAGATAATTGAGACCTAGAACGATGAATTAAATAGAGTACTTTAAACTGAATTAACTGTAATCTGGCACAAGGTGCAACAAATCACACCCCCTTAACTGCCCTGTCCCAACATTTCTCAGATAAATGGAAACTCAGTTCAGCCTCTGAACCTCTGACCTCTGAAAGGGATCTAAATCTCCCCAAGTCTGATTCAGTGGGATATGGGTAACATTTGAAGATGTACAGTGCCTGATTTGGAAATAACAAAACAAATGTGAGGAAGGTAAGCTAAAGGTTTCAGATAATTGGGTGAAACTACAGAAGGAAACTTCCTCATAAAGGTCAGCAAAGGACCTAATGCCTTTCTCATGCCATAATTTAAATCTGTATTGTTTAGACCGGGAAGAAATAAATTATTTAAAATTGGCATCTTTGTAGAACCTAATGTAAATGTAGGAGGATTTATGTAACCTAATGTAAATTTAGAGGCTGGAGAACAAGAGAGATTCTCCAATTTACACCACAGTAGTTCAGGAGAGTGGAGCCAGTAAAGCATCTTATGAATATGAGCTGACCAATAATAATATAAAAAATTGGGAAAAGCAAGCCCACCATCGAATTCAAAAATGACAAAACTGAAGGAAGACTACAGATAAAATCAGTCACATATAATAATAAGTCATCTGCATATAAGGACAGCTTCAATTTGATACCAGAACGAAACATACCCTGAAATGTTTTAATGGATTTAATTGCAATGAAAAAAGGCTCTATGGAAAGGACAAACAATAAAAGAGATAAAGAACAGCCTTGTCTTGTCCCACTAACAAAGAACAGTAATCAGAGTATGTGTTATTGGTGTGAACACTGGCCTGGGGAAGGAGTATAACAATCTTATCCAGGATATAAAGTTGTCTCCAAATCCAAATTTTTGTAAAACAGAAAAGAGGTAATGCCACTCAACTCAGTCAAAAACCTTTTCAGCGTCTAATAAAATAACAACCTCTGCAGTAAAGGTTGAATGACCACTATAAATAGTATTCAAAAGTGTACGAATATTAAAAAAAGGTGTCGTCTCTTAATGAAGCCATTCTGATTAAGATCATTTAGATTATTAGGACAACATGAAAAAATAAAAACAGTGCCTGTAACAGAAAGGGGGAGTAATAATAAAAAAAACAACACAAAGATAGACTGAAACACACCCACGCACAGAGTACCCACCCAAGAACCTTCAACAGCCCAAACACACAGAAAACGCTCCCAGAAGCACCACATGATCAGCCGAGGAGCCCCCAGGAGCAAGCACACATAAACAAATGAAAACAAGAGCGTGTGAAATCACATGAACAATTTATCCCCTTTTCTAAATTGAACTCAAAGATCATGTTCTGCACTGAATTGGGGATCATCAACCATCTCAAGTATACGTGGATACGCATGCACAAATACTAAAAGGAACATATAACCTGAAATTACAAATAAGCAAACAACGACACAGATAACATCTAGCGCTCCGTCAACATGACATCAGGTCAATCTCTGATAAACTAACAACGTATGAGCAAATAAACCATAATGGCAAATACAAGAATATATTGCTGCAATGTTAAAGGGAAACAATAAAAAATAATTATAAATAAGGTTCCACAGTAGTTCCCACCCTAATCAGAGCAATTATGTCTTGTTACTCCTGTGGGTAACAAGAGAAAAAAGGTGAACCACACTCAAACCATAGGAAGTCCCATCTTCAAAGAAAGAGTTCAATCCAGCAAACAGAGGAGTTTGATACAGGTGATTCTACACACCTCTAATCAGATGTATAGCCTCTAGCGCTGTCTTGAGGAAAGTAGTAAAGAAAATACTAAACTCACTTTGGATTCCAATACTAGAATTACTTAGAAATAGAGACAACAAACTTCTTCGCCTCGTCAACAGAAATGAAGATCCGATGTGTATCTACGTAGGATATGCGAAGACGCACCGGATAAAGAAGGGTGTACTTTACATCACCCAAGTCACTTCTTTATATTTAAAAGGGACTGACATAGAATATGTCATAATGATATAGATACAATTGACTTGTGAGATCATGCACCAATTTTATTAATTATCCAAATTAATAGAACTACAAAAAACAAAACCCAAATTTAATCTACAAAATAAAGATGATTAGGAATGAAATAAATGTAATATATACAAAAGAAATGGAAAAAATGCTTTTCACAAAACAAGAACATCAGGGTTTTTTTAGTCAGAGTCTAAGGCTACAAAATTATTGGCAAGACGATTACAAAAACAACAATCAGACAACATGATCTACAAAATTAGGGATACAAACTCTAAAACGTTATTATATGATAGGGATAGAAAACAAAAGGCTTTTAAAATTACTACAGTTGTACTCGCAGCCACTCGTCCAGAACGATTTACAAATTGATCATTTTTTGGGATCGCTCCGTTTACCTACCCTGACGGAAGAACAAAATATGGAATTGACGGTGGAAATAACAGAAGAAGAACTGCAGAAGGCCATTTCGAGGCCAAAGGCCAAATAAGTCCCCGGGCCCGGATGGCTTTTCTTCAGAATGGTATAGGACTTTAAGAACTGAATTAACACAGATTCTCATTCAAGCATGTAACACAGCACTGTTGGAGGGTAGCATACCCCCTTCAGGGAGGGAGGCTATAATTTCTGTCATTCCCAAGGAAGGAAAGGATAAACAGATTGTGCATCCTATAGACAGATTTTGGTTCTTAACATGGACTATAAGCTATATACAGCAATCCTAGCCAGAAGAGTAGAAAAAAATTATTCCACAGCTTATACATAATGATCAAACAGGGTTTATTCCACAAAGACAAACCCATGATAATATTAAACGCATGCTGCATATAGTGAACCATATTCAACAATGTAAAATAGAAGCCTGCTTGGTCAGTTTGGATGCTGAAAAGGCCTTCGACTCTGTAAATTGGTCTTTTTTATACAGAGTTCTAAAAAGATTTGGATTTCATGAACAATTTATTAAGGGAATTCAGACTTTATATGATAATCCAAAAGCAAGAATAAAGATAAATGGTTATCTCTCAGATACAATCATATTACAACATGGTACAAGACAGGGATGTTTAATTTCACCTCTACTTTTTGCTCTATATATAGAACCTTTCGCTCAATGGATACGTCAAACTGAAAAGATTAAAAGTGTGTGTATACAAGGGGAGCAACACAAGATCGCACTATATGCAGATGATGTTTTGATGTACTTGGAAGAACCGTCAAATGAATTCCCTGAATTAATGGACTTAATGGATAGCTTTGGGAGATGTGCTGGATACAAACTAAATGTACAAAAAACAAATACTGGTTTTTAATTACACACCCCAAAAGAACATTCTAGATAGATTCAAACTGAAATGGAACCAGAATTCACTAAAATATCTCAGCGTAAATATACCAAGAGACATTTCCACATTGGCAGAGATTAATTATGAACCCCTTCTAATGAAAATGAAAGCAGATATACAGAGATGGAATTCCATCTCTTTTCTAAATCTTAATCATAGAGTAGATTCTGTAAAAATGAACATTCTTCCAAGATTTCTCTTTATGTTCCAGGCTCAAAATGACTTCAAAACAATTTTCAGAATGGAATAAAATGTTATCCAGATTCATATGGCAGGGGAAGAGACCCAGGATCAGATGTAAAACATTACAACTTTTGAAGGAGAAAGGGGGAATGGCTCTCCCCAATCTTACAGACTATTTGTATACAGCTCAATTTTTTTTTTTTTTATTTGTTTGTGTAACCCAGATTTGAAAGATGGAAAATATTGAATTATCAATAATTAAAGACGCCCCAGTGCAAGCAATATTAGCAGAAAATGATTGGAGAAGATTTGAGGATAGAATTCAAAAGCCCTGGATAAAATCTGCATTAAAATTTGGAGTACAGTTAAGGAGGAATACAAATTAAGTGAAAAATGGAGAATATTTAGATGGTGTGCGTATGATCCAGATTTCAAGTCTATTAAGATGGATAATAGATTTAAAAATGGTTAACTAAGGGGATAATAACATATTATTCGTTAACAGGAAAGGGCCAATTGCATGATTTCCAGACTTTGGTAGAAAAATATGGATTAGAAAAACAAGATTTTTTCAGATATCTCAAGATACGCCATTATTTTGATAAAAAAAAATCTGAAAACTTTAGATATAAATGAGCCAATACTACCAATAGTGGTTGAAACATATTCATCTAAACTAAGTAAAGGCATGAACTCTAGATTGTACAAGGGTTTTATAATGGAAAAATCCCACAATATATTAAAAATAAATGGGAGAAAGAGGGCAACTTTGTTATTTCAGAAAGGGACTGGAACAAAGTATGTGATTCTCAGTGGAGATACACTAATTCCTACATATGAATATATGAATATGAATTTGGATGGATTTTGATGGTTCGTTTTTTTATTACTCCACAGCAGTGGAAATGCAGCAGTGTGCTGGAGACTATGTGGGAATCAGATGGCTAATCATTGGCATATTTTCTGGGAATGTGCAGTAAAACAGGATTATTGGCTAGAGGTTCATAAAGCATTGAAGGAAATATTCTGCATATAAATACCTTTTCAATTTGAGGTTTTGTATCTGGGGAACTGGATGTGGGAAAGTCCAGATAAATATTTGTTTGGGGTTTTGATATCTGCATGTAAAAAAATATAACAAGGTGTTGGTGTACTGCTAAACCTCCTCTAATAGACAATTGGATTGATCTAGTGAATGATATATATAAATATATTATGGAAAAAAAATCACCTTTTCACTCCGTTTACAAATTAAAAGATTTGTTAAGACATGGTCAAAATGGGTAACTTATGTAAAACCCTTACGACCACATTTCATGGAAATACCCAGTGAATAAAAAATGGTTGTTTATATATTTGTTTTCCCACGCTCGGCTCCAATTCTATTGTAAAATTGTCAGACATGTGACCCCCCCCCCCCTTTTTGTTTTGTTTTTTAGTTTGTTTTTTCTTCTTCTCTTTTCTCTCTTTTTGATGTTGTTTTCTTATTTTAATTGACAGTATAATTGTTTCTAAAAATGTATAAAAAATGTTCTAAGAGACTAAATTTGGATGATGTATATATGCTTAGATATGATTGTCTCATAAAAAAAAGAATAAAAAAAAGAAACACTGTTCAGACTACTGGTTCAGAGTATTTCTGAAACAGCAAGGCTTCTACAGTTATTTTACATTACATTACATTACATTACATTACATTACATTTGGCAGATGCTTTTGTCCAAAGCGACTTACAATAGTGAAGTACACAAGTAATAGAAGTTAAAGGTAAAAACATCTTTAGACAGGGCCTAAAGGAGGTCAAAGGGAGATAATGGGATAGAGGAGTGAAAGAAGGGAAGATGGAAATGCCATTCTCAATGGCTGTGTTCTCGTTTAGCAGGATAACACACCCTGCCACTAACTGCTAAATCTGATGAATCTGTTAAAGGCTGGGTGATCAGCGTTACACATAATAATTTACTGCACATCTAAAAATCAGTAGTACAAAGTTTATGGAGTCAAGTATACTGGAGCTTTTAAGGGTGACAAGAAATGGCAAATATTACAAAAATAAGATCTTTGAGTGTCATGGTTGTGGTAAGAGAAAAACCTTTCTATTTGAACAAGGTCTTTTTTTTTTACCTGCGAGTAAAATTTAAAATGTGATGTGTGTATGGGGGATGTGTGTGTCTGTGCACTGTGTTTGTGTGATCAGCATCCACCAGTAATGAATGATCTTTCTTCAGTAACTCCAGTTTACAGTTTTTACAGCTCATGTCATGAAGATATAACATTAAGGGTTTTGTTTTTTTCAGGATCTCGTTTTAGCATGATTGTTTTGTACAGAGCCGAGACAGAGCTAAATTAAAGTACATGGCTGGTAGACACTGGGAGTAAATAGCAAAATAAAAAACATTAGGGAGAGACTTTCACTTGCTATTATGACAAATGACATATCGTATAAAGAGAGAAAAAGATAAAAAGAGGAGAGGCAGTGTCCTAAAAAAACAGATCCTTTAATGTTATATCTTCATGACATAAGCTGTAAAAACTGTAAACTGGAGTTACTGAAGAAAGATCATTCATTACTGGTAACTGAGTGTGAAATTCCACCAGCAAAAAAAATATTTAATTCAAATGATTTAACAAATATAAAAAAAATGAATAATCATCAGGTGAGTTCTGGAAATAGTTAAGACTAGAAAGACTAATCGTACAAAGGAATAATAGGCCCTTACGAATAGTCTTAATTTCCCTAAATCATATTTATGAATTATAATATTCTAAATTATAATTAATGTAATCTACTTATTATTTAGATTTTATGTCCTATTTATTTATAAACAGCAGCCCTACAAATACATTTTAAAAGGAGTTTTCATTGATATTAGGGACAGATTTATGAAACACACCATTACATTTATCGTGATGTTACGAGGAAATTATACTGTGGTAATTTGTTTGCTCTTTGAAAAGCAAAGATTATTTTTGAAGATGTTTGTAAAGATCCAAATTCAAGGCACAATGCAAGTGATAGGTAGTTTTATTATTATCCATATAGAAAACAAATAAAGTAACAAACAAGACTAGACAGCAAACAAAACTAAGACAAAACTAAGATAAAACGATATACTATATATAATTACACTACCGTTCAAAAGTTTGGGGTCACTCAAACAATTTTGTGTTTTCCATGAAAAGTCACACTTATTCACCACCATACGTTGTGAAATGAATAGAAAATAGAGTCAAGACATTGACAAGGTTAGAAATAATGATTTGTATTTGAAATAACATTGTTTTTACATCAAACTTTGCTTTCATCAAAGAATCCTCCATTTGCAGCAATTACAGCATTGCACACCTTTGGCATTCTAGCTGTTAATTTGTTGAGGTAAGCTGGAGAAATTGCACCCCACGCTTCTAGAAGCAGCTCCCACAAGTTGGATTGGTTGGATGGGCACTTCTGGCGTACCATACGGTCAAGCTGCTCCCACAACAGCTCAATGGGGTTCAGATCTGGTGACTGCGCTGGCCACTCCATTACCAATAGAATACCAGCTGCCTGCTTCTGCTGTAAATAGTTCTTGCGCAATTTGGAGGTGTGTTTAGGGTCATTGTCCTGTTGTAGGACGAAATTGGCTCAGATCAGGCGCTGTCCACTGGGTATGGCATGGCGTTGCAAAATGGAGTGATAGCCTTCCTTATTCAGAATCCCTTTTACCCTGTACAAATCTCCCACCTTACCAGCACCAAAGCAACCCCAGACCATCACATTACCTCCACCATGCTTAACAGATGGCGTCAGGCATTCTTCCAGCATCTTTTCATTTGTTCTTCGTCTCACAAACGTTCTTCTTTGTGATCCAAACACCTCAAACTTGGATTCATCCGTCCACAACACTTTTTTCCAGTCTTCCTCTGTCCAATGTCTGTGTTCTTTTGCCCATCTTAATCTTTTTCTTTTATTAGCCAGTCTCAGATATGGCTTTTTCTTTGCCACTCTGCCCTGAAGCCCAAAATCCCGCAGCCGCCTCTTCACTGTAGATGTTGACACTGGTGTTTTGCGGGTACTATTTAATGAAGATGCCAGTTGGGGACCTGTGAGGCGTCTGTTTCTCAAACTAGAGACTCTAATGTACTTATCTTCTTGCTTAGTTGTGCAACGCGGCCTCCCACTTCTTTTTCTACTCTGGTTAGAGCCTGTTTGTACTGTCCTCTGAAGGGAGTAGTACACACCGTTGTAGGAAATCTTCAATTTCTTAGCAATTTCTCGCATGGAATAGCCATTTTGAGCGTTTAATTGACCCCACAAATGTGATGCTCCAGAAACTCAATCTGCTCAAAGGAAGGTCAGTTTTGTAGCTTCTGTAATGAGCTAGACTGTTTTCAGGTGTGTGAACATGATTGCACAAGGGTTTTCTAATCATCAATTAGCCTTCTGAGCCAATGAGCAAACACATTGTACCATTAGAACACTGGAGTTTTAGTTGCTGGAAATGGGCCTCTGTACACTTATGTAGATATTGCACCAAAACCAGACATTTGCAGCTAGAATAGTCATTTACCACATTAGCAATGTACAGAGTGTATTTGTTTAAAGTTAGGACTAGTTTAAAGTTATCTTCATTGAAAAGTACAGTGCTTTTCCTTCAAAAATAAGGACGTTTCAATGTGACCCCAAACTTCTGAACGGTAGTGTATATGTACTGTGAGAATAATGATGATCGGGGGATGGGGGGGATCAACACTGACTGATAAAATGATAATCTTACCTCAGTATCTTCAGTTTACATTTTGTATCCTTCAGCCCGTCACAGAGTTTCTCCACTCCTGAATCTCGTAGTTTATTATCACTCAGGTTCAGCTCTTCCAGTGAATTCTCTGATTTCAGAACTTTGGCCAGATCTGCACAGCTGTAGTCTGAGAGATTACAGTCTTCCAGCCTGGAAAAGAGAAAAACACATCAGAATCTCTCTCTCTCTCCGCACGCACGTATATCCCACGTCGGCGTGCAGAGTTTTCAAGGGTCTTGCCCAATTTTCAAACTTTTCAAATGTTCGTTTCTTTTTACTTTCTGTATTCTTTTCTTTATTAGTTTGAGAGCAGTGTAGTTGGTTTTGAACTGTTTGTGGCCGGTGGAGGAGAGTGCGCCGTCATGGCCTCTGGGGCCGGCGTGGAGACGCTGTCTCTCCGTCATGGTGTCAGGTGTGTTCCGGAGAGCCCCATACGGAAATGTAATATATGACATATATGTCCCTATATCAATAATGGTGTTTCCATATATGATTCATATAGGTGATATATTATTCTCACATACATCTATCCTCTGGATCTATGTAGATATAAGTTTAGAACATATATGAAATACTCATATAAATTTTGTATATTTACATGTATTATATATATATATATATAATTCATTTTAATATGCTATTATATGTTGCATCCATATGTTAGACATATATATTTAATTTTTTATATGCAAGTTAATTTAAACAACATACATTTAAAATGTTTTTTTTTTTTCTTATTCATTTCAAACATGAATGTCTGTAATATCAACACATATTAATGGCTTTTGGGATCGATACATTTGTACACATTATATACAGTTATGCAGCTTAAACATATTTGGATTTTCAAGATTTGGGCTCTGATGTCTTTCTGCATTTAGTTTTGTCTCAAGCAAGTAAAATTCTGCTTTATCTGGTTGATCTAGGCCACTTCAGAATATTCCACTTATTTGCGTAAAAAAAACTCCTGGGTTTTATTCGCAGTGTGTTTTGGGCATTGGCGATCTGTACTGTGAAGCACAGACCAATCAACCTTGCTGCATTTGGTTGATTCTGAGCAAAATGTAAATCCCAGTACACCTCCTGTCTCATCATCAAGAAACACCAGTGCCACAGTGCCATTGGAAGCCATGCATGTCTGTGCTATCATGTTTTACAGAGGATATGATGTGACTTTGTGTTGAGCCGTACCAAGCCTTCTCCATACTTTCTTCTTCCCTTCACGGCAATGTTGGCTTTGTAAAAAGGTAATTGCAATTCCTAAACACTTTGATTCAAATTCAAATCCAGTGTGGTGACAGACAGCATATAATATATGTGTCAATTATGAAAACATGAAAACATGAAAAAATGCTTTAAATATCGAAGAGAAGTTATATTTATTTATTTGTTTGAGCGTGGAGTGTGCGCCAATAATATTCTAAACCTAATGAAACGCGTGCACGATTGAAGCATCATAGTCAGAGACACGCTGCTGCTGGATCTAACCTGCTGCTGGTCAACATTCAACATGTTTACTCTGATGGAAAGATGAGAAAGAGGAGCTGCAGCATTGTTCCAACTTCCCACATTAGAAACTTTAACGTGAAGGATTTTATGGAGGGACTGGATGACCGAAGCATATTCATAATCGAGTGGAGGACTGGCCTGAAGAAAACCAGAGGCGGATGGCCCTTATCTGAGGCTTCGGCCCACAAAATCTCAGGTAACATTAATGTAGCTAACCTAGCTAGATTAGCTAAGGCAGACTGCTGTTTTTTAGGGTTTGTTGTAACGAGCATGTACGCAAATAACAGAATATTTCTGCTTTTTTTTTTTTGCAAAGTCAGTCGTTTACAACTTTGTCATTCCCACAGTGTTTTGATGTTAAGTTAATAAAATATAACTGTATACGTGCATTTCCAGGTGTTAGGCTTCTAACTGTTGCCCTTAAATTTAATCAAAATGAGATCTGGCTTTACATAAATTACAATGTATTAATACTTCAAACATCCCAAATCATTATCTATAAACATCACCACCTGCCTCACCTTGTGCCACACCCTCCACTTCTCCACCTTCACCTGCCTAAACTTCTGCAACACCCCTGGCTGCTGTACCTTTACCTGACTGATCTGCTTCAGTCATGTTACAGCATCTAAAGACAGAAAATGAAGCCCTGACAAAGGCTGAGGAAGAATATTTTGATCAATAGTGTTTCCTGATTCAAATGAGAAACATAACAATCACCACTATAAAAAGGCTGGAGAACTGCTACAGGCATCGCCATCCACCACACAGGAAACTGCGAGTATGATAACCATCTAACCCCTGACTCACTGCATCTTTGCTTTCCACTATAGCTTAAAATTCACCCAGGCTCAGGGGTGCATGTCCCACCGTGTGGTGGTCAGCAAGTCACTCAAAAAGCCCCACAACCATGGCACAGGGGCTGCTTAGAAGAGTAATCTTCAATGTATGTAATTGGGTGTGTTTTATTCATACTGCTGCGTGACGCGCCTGAATGCTAAGCGGAGTCAGATTTCAGCACAACAGCACTTCTTTTTCTTCTTCTATTGTTTAAAGGCTGATGATGGCCTGCCTTAATTTCCTATAGTCTGACTAGAAAGTGTTTTCACACTGCAAATGAACCTGACCACGGTTCAGTAGATCTAAGACCATCTCTTTTGGTCAGAACAAATCTTGACACAGTTATCTCCAGACTTGTGTTCCAAAAGGGAAGTGCATGGAGGTTTAATTGCATAGGATGAAAATTCATTCATTTTGATTTTGTTCTGAACTTCTCTTTTTTATTTAGGTGGAAAATCTAAAAAGTGAGGCTCTGGTGAGGTCAAAGAGGCACTGCACTAGATTATTTATCATGACTAGGGCTGTAATTGATAAAAAAAAGTAATTAATTTGCTGTAAATTAATGTGAATCTACTTTTTCACAGGCTAGTTGTAGACTATGGTGACTATTTGCTCCTCTCAGTCTTACACAAAATACATGTGTAGACATTACAGAGACATCAACTACCAGCTTATCAAAAAATGGGCTAGGGTAAAATGGTGTTTTTTTTATCTTTATGAAACAACTAAGCTTTGGGAGAAGGAACATGACTGAAGCTCCTCCTCCTTCCAATTCAACATTCCATAAATACCTTGCACTTCACTTATGTGTCATGATGAATCTTTGCAACCCTACAACAAGATTTGCTACCTACAACAAGAAGAAGGCTATCTGAACTCTAATCTAAAGTTATGAGTTCTCTCTCCTCTCACCATTTTCTTCCTGAATAATCATAAGCTGATGTAAATAATAATAAATAATTCAGTGACATAAATAGCCATTTCTGTGTGTATGATAATTCAAAGCACTGGGTAAACTGTGTAAAGTGTGGACTAGTACTAAATTTAAGTCATTTTTGGAGTGGTGATGTTGTATTGTAGCATGTCACTATGGGTTAAATGTATTTATAAAAACTAAAATGCAGTATTTCTTACATTACAGATGCTGTGATCCACAAATTCTCTGGCACAACCAGGGGCCAACTGGGGACTGCATTAAATCAAAAACTGACTGAGCTGCAGGCATCAAAGAGAAAAAATTGACCATCGGTGGATTTAAAAAAATATATTATTGTTTCAAGTTCTGTGACAAAAAACCTGCTTGTCCTCCACCGCTCCACCATTTGTAAAATCACTGAGAAAGAGCTTCTTTCCTTTTTTGTCTGTTTTTCTCCTGACTGAAAAGCATTTCCACCTCTAATAGAAACTGTAAATTCATTATGTTTGTTCCTTGTTTTCAGTCAACAACAAAAAACCCTGAAAAACTTACCTCCATTAATACCAAAATTGTGATTGTTTAAGTATGTGATCCAGTAGAGGATTAGTTTAAACAGTGCTGTGGTTTAATATCTGCATAAAGCTCAGTACAGTATTTTTCTCTTTTAAATAAAGTGTTTAAATAAGAAATTTGGAATTGCAATTAACATTTGTAATATAAATAGACAAATGTATATAAAGAAGCAGCACATATATGGGGAGAAAATGGGTTACACATAACTACGCGTTTCTTGTGACGTATTTCACATACATAATCATACACTAATTTATGGTCCAGATATATGAATGACATATAGGATAAAATATGTATTTCACATAAATGACCATGCATCATTTATGGGTCAGACATTTATATGACATAAATGGTAAAATAAGTATTTTACATACATAACCATACATCCTTTATGGGTCAGACATATATGTGACATATAGGACAAAATATGTATTTCACGTACATAACTATACATAATTTATGGGTCAGACATATATGTGACATATGTGACAAAATATGTATCTCACATACATAACCATACATAATCTATGGACAAGGCATATATGTGACATATATGACAAAATATGTATTTCACATACATAATCATAGAGTAATTATTGTTGATCTGGCTTTTCCAGTCACCTGCAGGAAAACAGCGTATTGGAATTTTAATGTGAAGCTGTTGCAAGATGCAGCCTTTTGCTCTGGATTTAAAGCTTTTAGGATAAGGTGGTCAGAAAGGAAAACAGATTTTAATTCTTTGAGGCAGTGGCGGTAAGTGGGGAAAACACAAATCAGGCTGTTTTGCCAACAATATACATCGTACATAACCTCTGAAAATAAATGGGTGCTGATAGCTCTGGAACTAAATTTTGCTCAGTTACAACAACAAATTGTGGGTAACGTAAATGAGGCTTTACAGGCAGAGCTAGAGCAGCTGATATGGGTGCCTTTCTGCTGGACAGAGCAAAAGGTGCTCTTGTAAGGGCTAGATTCCAAATGTTCAAAGAGATGGATACCCCTAGTTCTTTCTTTTTTAATCTTGAAAAGCAATGCAAAGAAAGAAAACAAATACATGCTCTGTATATGTCTGACGGTCGTTTGTCCTTTGATATAAAGGAAATACGAGAAATAACTGTCGAGTTTTATACTGATTTATATAAAGCTCAGGCATGTGAAGATGTTTGTATGGACACACTATTGAGTGACTTACCTAAACTGAATTTAGAAGACAAGAATTCACTAGAGCTCCCTCTAGCTGTAGAGGAGTTTAAAACTGCTGCCTTCCAGATGGCACTAGGCCGTGCCCCTGGTATTGACGGACTGCCAGTAGAATTTTATAAGTCTTTTTGGAATGAAATGGTCATAATTTATTTTTAATGTTAATGGAATGGAATAGTTGTAGGAGGGCAGTTTTGACTCTATTGCCTAAGAAAGGGGATTTGTGCACACTAGAAAACTGGCACCCACTGGCACTTTTACATTACATTACATTACATTACATTTGGCAGACGCTTTTGTCCAAAGCGACTTACAACAACTTTGGTGCACTGACTACAAAATCCTTACTAAAACTTTGGCAAATAGGCTGAAGAATACATTAAACACTACTGTACATCTTGATCAAGCTTATTGTATTCCTGGTCGCTCTATAACTGATAATTTGTTTTTAATAAGGGATGTGTTAGAATTGTCGAACAGTATTCCTTTTGATCTTGGCCTCATTTCTTTAGATCAGTAAAAAGCCTTTGATAGAGTCGATCATAACTATCTTTTTAAAGTATTATCGAATTAATGGTTCATCAAGTATCTCTGTCTCAGCTTATGCAGACGATGTGTCTGTGTTTGTGCGAGATGGAATGGATATACAGAAGCTGGAAGAGTGTCTGCACATGTACAGTGCAGCATCGTCTGCCAAAGTGAACTGGCGTAAGAGCGGAGCCTTGCTCTGTGGGCCTTGGGTGGACAGCGCACCACCACAGCTGCCTGGGGGTCTACAGTGGAGCAGGTCTGGTCTTAAAGTACTGGGAATACATCTGGGCTCGACAGACGCTATCCGGAACAACTGGTCTGAAGTTTTATCTTCTGTTTCGAAGAGACTGACACGATGGAAATTTCTCGCCACTAATGTCATATAGGGGAAGAGTGCTCGTAATAAACAATCTTGTGGCCTCCACTTTGTGGCATAGACTGGCTGTTTTGAACCCTTTGAAAGACTTTTTTTGGTCAGGCCAGCATTGGCTGAAGGCCTGATTGACTTAGAGAGCAGAGTGGTTGCTTTCAGGCTTAAGGCTGTACAAAGCTGCTCTACCACAAAGAGCTGCCCTGGAGGGACACGGCACACATACTACTTCATAAAGTTAGTAATATGGGCCTCGATCGACATATTTTCATCATGCTTCCGGTTGAGTGAACGCTGGCGCGTGTAGCTGCCGCTGCTCTCTGGACTGTTTTTATTTTTATTTTTATCTTATGTTTCTCTATGAGTTTGGTGTTTTTAGAGATCTGGCTAGTGGTAATGCCTGGTCTCCCAACTAGTCTTCTACCAGAACAAGTAAACTGTGTGTTTTGACGGGATTACCTGAACGTGAACCGCTCTGCTCCCTGACGCTGCCTGCTGCCACCTTCATCATGTGGAATAATGACCTGGTTGTAAGAGTTGTCCTTGTCTGGGCTGTAATGTCTATAGTGTTTCGATCAGCGGCAACCCTACACCAGTATTCGGCTGCTGAACTTCTTAAGCTGCGGTTCCATCTGCCCCATATGCCACCGGTACTCCACACTCTCCCAGACATTGTGCGGCCCTTTCAACGCAGATACATCCACCGCGGGTCCCGACGGAATTTCCACTTTGACGACGTGACAGCTATAAACACCATCTGGTCTAAAACTCGCCGACCTCGGAGAAACTCTGGTAGGAAAGCAGATCATGCCGTCCTAGCTAGGATAGCTAGGTCGGCTAACTCCATTGCATCTACGGACTATAGCCAAGTTAATGTCGGGCTTTTCAATACTCGGTCTCTCACGGGTAAAAGCCTCCTCCTCCGGCACATCCTCCTCGACCGTAAGTTTGATTTTCTTTGTCTCACAGAGACTTGGCAACAACCTGGCGACTTCTCCCAGCTGAACGAGCTAACACCGGCCGGGTTTGTTTACATCTGTCAGCCGCGTGTTACTGGTCGTGGAGGAGGTCTCGCGATACTATACCGCGAACAGCTAAAAGCCTCCACTCTTACTTTGCCTGTTTACCATACGTTTGAAGTAGTAGCCATACAGTTACATGGCCCAAAACCCACTGTTATAGCTACTATTTACCGTGCTCCTAAGCCCAATTCGGATTTTATAAATGACTTCACAGCATTTCTGACATTCCTCTGTTCACGTTTTCCTAATATTATTCTGCTCAGTGATTTTAACATACATATGGACAATATGCATCACTCCACTACTAAGGATTTCTCATCTTGCTTGGACAGTTTTGGATTACATCAACATATCAATTTCCCAACACATTCTAAAGGACATACCCTGGATTTAGTTTGCTGTTCAGGTGTAACTCCTCACAACTGTACAGCCACAAGTCTTCCTGTTTCTGATCATTTGTTAATCTCATTCAGTATCAATATTACTCTGTCTAAAAGTAGAGTATCACGTGACATCACATATCGTAATATAAAAAATTTGGACATAACTTCTTTTGTATCAGGTATTGACAATCTTCCTAACATTTGCCCTTCAGCCACTACTGACGATTTGGTTTATCATTATAATACTGGGCTTCATTCTCTCCTGGACTCGCTGGCTCCATTAAAAACTCGGACTGTGTATTTCAATTATTCAGCCCCTTGGTTCACATCTCACTTACGTCAGCTCAAAGCTTCAGGACGCCAGCTGGAGCGTCTCTTCAGGAAAACTGGCCTCACAATACACAAAGATTTATATCATAATCATCTTCTTCTCTATAAAGATAATCTTCAAAAAGCCAAATCCCAGTATTATTCCCAATTAATTAGAGCTGGTGATGGAAACACACGGGCCCTGTTCTCTCTGGTCACCACCACTCTTCGCCCACCAGATTCTTTACCTTCACATTTCTACTCTGTTGACCACTGCAACTTATTAATGTCATTTTTCAACACTAAAATAGATATGATTCATCAGCAACTGCTTCCTGTTACTTCCTCTACCTTATCATCTCCAGCATCGTCCCATCTTATTCGTCCATTTACTACTTTTCTCCTTCCCACTGCCTCCGATATATCAAACTTTATTCATAAATCTAAACCTTCCACTTCTCAACTTGACCCTCTCCCAACAACTCTGGTTAAAGCTTGTCTTTCTTCTATTTTGCCTATGATAACTGCCATTATTCACTCTTCCCTCACCTCTGGATCTGTCCCTTTGTCATTAAAGTCTGCTGCAGTAACCCCTACCTTAAAGAAACCTGGTCTTGATCCTAACAATTTTAACAACCTTTGTCCCATCTCTAATCTGCCTTTTCTTTCCAAAATCCTAGAGAAGACAGTTGCTACCCAGGTTCACTCCCACCTCTCAAATAACTACCTCTATGAGCAGTTTCAATCTGGTTTCCGTCCCCATCATAGTACAGAAACGGCTCTCCTCAAAATAATTAACGACCTTTTGACTGCAGCTGACTCAGGTCTCTTATCCATACTCATCCTCCTTGATCTAAGTGCAGCATTCGACACCATTTCTCATTCTGTCCTCCTTCAAAGACTATCAGCCATTGGTTTTTCCTGTACACCTATGGCCTGGTTTAGCTCATATCTCTCTGAACGCACTCAGTTTATCCAACTAAAAACTTTCACGTCTAAGCCATCGCCCCTCACTTCTGGTGTTCCCCAAGGTTCCGTCCTGGGTCCTATTCTTTTCATCATTTACCTTCTTCCTTTGGGTCACATCTTTCACAAATATAATATTCAGTTTCACTGTTATGCGGACGACACCCAGCTGTACATTTCTAGCAAACCCACTTCCAACTTTCCTCCCCCTTCCCTTTGTGATTGCCTACAGGAAGTCAAGTCTTGGTTCTCCTCTAATTTTCTCAAACTGAACAGTGATAAATCAGAGGTTCTCCTCATTGGTTCTAAATCTGTTCTTGCAAAAGCAAATAGTTTTTCCATCCCCATTGATAATGTTTTGGTTTCTCCCTCCCCCCAGGTAAAAAGTCTTGGTGTCGTCCTTGATAGTACTTTGTCTTTTCAAACCCATATAAATAACATCACTCGGTCGGCATACTTTTATCTTCGTCATATAAACCGCCTCCGTTCCTCTCTCACTTCGGACAATACTTCCATTTTGGTTCACTCTCTGGTCACTTCCCGCCTGGACTATTGTAATTCTCTTCTGTTTGGTCTCCCCCTCAAGTCCCTTCATAAGCTGGTGCAGAATGCTGCTGCCCGTGTCATCTCTAGAACCCCATCCTTTCACCACATCAGTCCCGTTTTACAGCAGCTCCACTGGCTCCCAGTTAAATCCCGTATTGACTATAAACTTATACTTCTCACATTTAAGGCTATCCATCATCTCGCCCCTCCATATCTCACCGACCTCCTTCACATAAACAGACCTAGTCGCACTCTCAGATCTTCCTCATCTGTTAGTCTCACTGTTTTCCCAGCCCGATTGACCACCATGGGGTTAAGAGCTTTCAGCCGGTCTGCCCCCCGTCTTTGGAACTCTCTCCCATCAGACATCCGTAATATTGACTCTCTCCACATTTTCAAATCACGCCTCAAAACGCACCTGTTTAGGATAGCATACAATCTTTAGTCTGCTCCCTCATTTTATGATATTTTTAAATTGCTTCCCTATTTTTACTGTTGTTTTAATGATGTTTGTATATGTTTTCTGCTTTGTTTTCATTGTATTATGTACGGTGACCTTGAGAGTCCTGAAAGGCGCCTTTAAATAAAATGTATAAATAAATAAATAAATAAATATTTTCCTCCTGAAAGTCAAAGAACCAATTTTTTTTTTTTTTTTTGGCTTGGACGTTTTCTATGTGTCTATGCTAAAAGCATGGTGCTTGTTACAGCACACCCGTGAAGGGGGGCTTGAGCCTTCACCATGGATATGGGAAGAGCCTATCTTTTATAACAAACTGATACCTGTTCGTTCTCTGCATTCCGTAACCATAGATACTGGGACACTTACGTGTGTCAGACGGGGCTGACTGGAAACCTGTGCAGCTTATAGCCCAATGAACAGGGATTACAATGCAGAGACTTTTAGGACTGATACTGGGTGAAGTGAAGACAGCTCTACCCCAGGGTGTCCAAGAGTTCCTGAATATACCAAATGAAAATGCTACTCCATCGTTTCCCTTGTTGTTTGTTACTGCTACTGATGAGGGGTGTCAGGAAAGTGGAGGTATGCCAATCCCTAAGAGGACTGGGGACTTACAGTGGCGTATTATTCACGGGGCCGTCGCCACAAACAAGCACATTGCCCACTTTGTCCAGGGGGTGAAAGTAGGCTGTCCTTTCTGCTCTCAGCCAGAGACTGTTCAGCACCTTTTTACAGACTGTTCACGCCTTAACACACTTTTACACAGACTTTGTTTAAGATTTGGAGTGACCTTTACTTTTGGTTTGGTTATACTGGGGCCAAGATACTCTTTTTCACAGCGTATTAAATGGTGTCTGGTAAACTTTGTGTTCAGCCAGGCTAAACTGGCAATATGGCTTACCAGAAGAAACAAAATGAGAGAACATGGGCTCACTGACCCAGACATTAAAGTGCACACATTAAAGTGGACTTTGCACACTTTAGTACAATCAATGATTTTAGCACACTTGAAAATTTGTGGTGTGCAAATGAGGCTCTGTGTTGTGTTGAAGAAGGGGAGCGTCTGATATGTATATGAGTATTTCTTTTTAAATCCTCTTCCGATTAACTTTTAACGTTTCCTTTTGGGGGGGGGGGGTGAGTGGGTTTTGTCCCTCTTTTGTGAAATGTTTTTGTACATAGTTCTTCACTAATAACATAATTGTAAAAGTCTCTCTCTCTCTCTCTCTCTCTCTCTTACACCTACATTTTTTTCTCTCACAAAGTAAATCATGAACACAGGTTTAGCTTGCTCTGTATCTAGAGAGAACTTGAAGTATGGTAAAGATAGGCAGCTAGGTAGCCTCCAGTTTCAGCACCCCTGTAAATCTGTCAGATAATACTCAATTTCTAACAGAAAATGATTGCAATCACAAATGCTTTGGTATTAATATCTTCATTATTTTGCTTGCAATGAAAAAACACAAAAGTTCTCGTTTACACAAAACTCCAAAAATGGGCCGGACAAAAGTATTGGCACCCTCAGCCTAATACTTGGTAGCACAACATTTAGACAAAATAACTGTGAACAACGGCTTCCGGTAACCATCAATGAGTTTCTTACAGTGCTCTGCTGGAATTTTAGGCTTTGGCAAACTGCTCCAGGTACCTGAGATTTGAAGGGTGCCTTCTCCAAACTACCAGTTTGAGATCTCTATGGGATTCAGGTCTGGACTCATTGCTGGCCATATTAGAAGTCTCCAGTGCTTTCTCTCAAACCATTTTCTAGTGCTTTTTGAAATGTGTTTTGGGTCATTGTCCTGCTGGAAGACCCATGACCTCTGAGGGAGACCCAGCTTTCTCACACTGGGCCCTACATTATGCTGCAAAATTTGTTGGTAGTCTTCAGACTTTATAATGCCATGCACACGGTCAATCAGTCCAGTGCCAGAGGCAGCAAAGCAACCCCAAAACATCAGGGAACCTCCGCCATGTTTGACTGTAGGGACCGTGTTCTTTTCTTTGAAGGCCTCGTTTTTTCTTGTAAACTCTATGTTGATGCCTTTGCACAAAAAGCTCTACTTTTGTCTCATCTGACCAGAGAATATTCTTCCAAAACGTTTTTGGCTTTCTCAGGTGAGGCTTTTTATGTCTCTTGGTCAGAAGTGGGGAGTCCCTTTTCATTCAGACGCTGACGGATAGTACGGGCTGACACTGTTGTGCCCTCGGACTGCAGGGCAGCTTGAACTTGTTTGGATGTTAGTCGAGGTTCTTAATCCACCATCCGCACATCTTTCATTGAAATCTCTCATCAATTTTTCTTTTCCGTCCACATCTAGGGAGGTTAGCCACAGTGCCATGGGCTTTAAACTTCTTGATGACTCTGCGCACGGTAGACACAGGAACATTCAGGTCTTTGGAGATGGACTTGTAGTCTTGAGATTGTCCATGCTTCCTCACAATTTTGCTTCTCAAGTCCTCAGACAGTTCTTTGATCTTCTTTCTTTTCTCCATGCTCAGTGTGGTACACACAAGTACACAGGACAGAGGTTGAGTCAACTTTAATCCATTTTAACTGGCTGCAAGTGTGATTTAGTTATGGCCACCACCTGTTATGTGCTACAGGTAAGTAACAGGTGCTGTTAATTACACAGAGATTTTTCAAAGGGTGCCAATACTTTTGTCCACCCCCTTTTTTATGTTTGGTGTGGAATTATATCCAATTTGGCTTTTTGACAATTCTTTTTGTGGTTTTCCATTGAAGACAATGACATTTTAATATCAAAGCATTTGTAATTGCAATCATCTTCTGGGAGAAATGGAGCATTATCTGACCGAATTGCAGGGGTGCCAATACTTTTAGCATCCAGCATCAACGTGTGGAAAGCTCTGCAGAGGGTGGTGAAGGCTGCACAGTGGATTGCTGGAGTTTGCCTCCCCAGCACCACGGATATCTACACCTCCAGATGCAGGAAAAGGGCCACCTGCATCATGAAGGATCCCTCCTAACCAGCACATGCACTTTTTGGTCCCACTCCCCTCAGGCAGGAGGCTGTGGAGCATCAAGTGCAAAACAACCAGAATGAAAAAACGCTTTATTCCAGAAACTGTAAGACTCTTAAACTCCACCAAACCAGACTCAGAAACAGCTTTATTCCAGAAACTGTAAGACTCTTAAACGCCACCTAAACCAGACTCAGAAACAGCTTCATTCCAGAAGCTGTAAGACTCTTAAATGCCACCTAAACCAGACTCAGAAACAGCTTCATTCCAGAAGCTGTAAGACTCTTAAACTCCACCTAAACCAGACTCAGAAACAGCTTCATTCCAGAAGTTGTAAGACTCTTAAACTCCACCTAAACCAGACTCAGAAACAGCTTCATTCTAGAAGCTGTAAGACTCTTAAACTGCACCTAAACCAGACTCAGAAACAGCTTCATTCCAGAAGCTGTAAGACTCTTAAATGCCACCTAAACCAGACTCAGAAACAGCTTCATTCTAGAAGCTGTAAGACTCTTAAACTCCACCAAACCAGACTCAGAAACAGCTTCATTCCAGAAGCTGTAAGACCCTTAAACTCCACCTAAACCAGACTCAGAAACAGCTTCATTCCAGAAGTTGTAAGACTCTTAAACTCCACCTAAACCAGACTCAGAAAAAGCTTCATTCCAGAAGTTGTAAGACTCTGTAAGTTTATAAACACTGTCACTTTACACCGCACTGAGACACTTTATCTTGTACTGCTATTAATTCACATTATCAAGCTGCTATAGCAAAACTTGCACTCTGGACTTCATGATGCTGCTACCTGCCTACTCTCCCTATTTATTTTTTGTGTATTCATCTTTATCTATTTTGTTCTATACTCATTTTATTGAGTTCTTTATTTCATATCTATTTTATCTATATTTATCTATTTTAACAACAGCTCTTGGGTGTAAACTGGATCGTGAGATCACAATTTCGTTCCACCTCATGTACCACATGTGATGCGAATGACAATAAAATCTCCTTGACTCCTTGAATTAGCTAATTAAAACACTAGCATTACAATAAATACAAACATCCATTTGACAAAAAGCAGAGCTTTTACTTCATTCCAGAAGCTGTAAGACCCTTAAACTCCACCTAAACCAGACTCAGAAACAGCTTCATTCCAGAAGCTGTAAGACCCTTAAACTCCACCTAAACCAGACTCAGAAACAGCTTCATTCCAGAAGTTGTGTATTTTTTTTTTTTTGTGTGTATTTATCTTTATCTATTTTGTTCTATTCTCATTTTATTGAGTTCTTTATTTCATATCTATTTTATCTATATTTATCTATTTTAACAACAGCTCTTGGGTGTAAACTGGATCGTGAGATCACAATTTCGTTCCACCTCATGTACCACATGTGATGCGAATGACAATAAAATCTCCTTGACTCCTTGAATTAGCTTATTAAAACACTAGCATTACAATAAATACAAACATCCATTTGACAAAAAGCAGAGCTTTTACTGCCCTGTTTTCCTTAAAACAGCTCCTAATCTCTCCTCCATGTCTGAGTTTAATAGTTATTTCTAGTTCTCATCATTTAAAAAGCTGGTTTGATAAAGAGGTAAATTTGGTAAATCAGGTGAGCTGCTGATGGAACTGGACATATACACATGCTGGCTGAGGAGCATCCAGGAGAAATCTGGAATCTCTACACTTTGTTCTTCAGCTCAGCTCACAGGATATTACATACTTAGTTAAAAATTAGAATTCTTTGTTATATATTACTGTATATATGTTTATTTAGATCTGTTCAAATCATATGTGTGCTTTTTTCAGGTAAAAACTAGGGCTGGACCCGAATATTCGGGTATTCGGATATTCGTTCGTTGAGTAGGTATTCGGTTTTTAATTTTGGTATTCGGATATTCGTTTTTTTTCTCCTTTCCAGAGTTCCACCTCACTCTAACCACTTCTGTTCTCGCGGGTCCCGTCAGAATATCTTGCGCGCGGGACAGAACTGAACTGTTATTGGCTGGAGCGGGAGTTTAATCCAGACGATGCAGGAGCAAATTAATAAATAGTTAAGAAAACTGTAATAATTGTAAAAAAAAAAAAAACCTAAAGAAAACTCTCAACGCGCAGGATGGACCGACACACGCACACACCGATGGTGTTTGGACTGGGGTAAGGAACGGGACCACACTATTCAGCGCTGCTGTTTTAATAAATATATAAGTAAATTTGAAGCATTAAATGAAGTTTATTTAATTTATATTAGGAACGTGGGGCGGGAGCGGCAGAAATGTGTATGTGGCGGGCGGGCGCGGGATTAAAAGAAGCTATTTTTTTGCGGCGCGGTAACGAGACAGAAACGCGGGAGCGTGGAAGAGTGGGTTTAAAAATCAGTCTCGCGCAGACCTCTATTATACATGATAAAAAAAATGCAGGCTCTTCGAAACTGATTTATATAATAAAACGTAAGGGGTAATGTGGCAACAGTAGGGGCTAAATCGGTTACAAAAGCCTGGCCTACAAAAATGATGTCTGAACGAATTTCCTCTTATCTAATATAATTTAAAATGGTTTAAAAATATAAAATAATTTCTAAGCAAACGAAATATTTAATATTGAGCTTATAGCCCAAGTGCAAAAATACAAAATCAGTAATACGGCTATGCCCTGCACAATCCTTAAACCGAAATAGACCAAGTACAATAACGTCATTAACAATGACTTTCCTCTACTCTAATATAATTTAACATGGTTTAAAATATAAAATAATTTCTAAACAAACGAAATATTTAATATTGAGCTTATAGCCCAAGTGCAAAAATACAAAATCAGTAATATGCCCTGCACAATCCTTTAACCGAAATAGACCAAGTACAGTTTACAATGACTGTCCTCTAATATAATTACCAATGTTTAAGAATATAAAATACTTCCTGAACAAACGTTTTTTTGGTTTGTTTTTTTAAGCAAATAGCCTAAGTGTGAAAACACAAACAGCAATTTACTGGGCTGGCTTGCGCAGCGGAGAAACCGTGCAGCAGCAGCCTCGGTGTGGGGCAGCAGAAATTCCGGGATGAAAACACAAAGAAATCTGGGCTAAAAACACAGAAAAAATATGGGGTGAAAACACAAAAATCCGGGATAAAAACACCAAAAATCCGGGGTGAATATGTCTCGTCGGTCAGAGCAAATTGAACATTTTTCAGTGGATTAAAGGGGCCGTGATTTGCTTTTTTTTTTTTTTTTTACCTCTTTTTTTAAAAACGAATATTCGAATATTCGCTTCGAATCAGTGCCGAATATCCGGAGCTCAAAAAACGCTATTCGGGCCAGCCCTAGTAAAAACACTCTTATTGCTGAGATAAATAGATTAGTGTAATTTGCTTTGGTGCCTAAAACCTTTGCACACTACTGTATATTTACACTACACAGGTCTGTTGCAACAGGACAGGCAAACCAAGCAATTGTGTAGGGTCCCAGGTGTGTGCAAGGTGTGTAGCATGGCTCTTTGCCATTGTACACCCCGTCATCAGTCTATTTTCACACGTTGGACTTTTGAAATATATTAACGCTGATGGGCGTGGTGGTCAGAAAATGACGTGTGTTCAGGTAAATTTCTGGCGTGTTTCTATTTTGGCGGCAAAAAAAGACAACATTCAGTCTCGCACCCAGAACTGAATCACGATCACAATGAGCACTACGCTCCCCATTCACCCCATTATACCACACACCATCACTTCTTTACCACCTTTACCTGTAGCAAAAAACACCTCACCCAGAGCCTTCAGCAATCAACTATAAAAAATAAATATACTTAAAAATCTGCAGAGTAACTATGAATTATTATTAGTTATATTTATTTCTGACAGTTATGAGGATTTATATTTATGTTCAGTACACTGACTTAATAAATGTAGCTGGAGTAAATGCTGGAGTTTTAGAAATAAAGCACTTTGACTGATTATAAATTTAGTTTATTTCACTTCGCTATTATTTAACTGAATTTCTATATATATAAAAAATAAAGCACATTGTCACCCTGGCATCTGGTGCTGAACATCAATTATATAAAACTTAAAACATTTGAAATACACAGAAATATAAAGTATAAATTTTAGCATTCGTTTCTTATCAACAGGGCAAATTTATGAAAGTGTTAAGTATATTATTCTAATACTAAAATTATATCTGTTTTCTTAAAAAAACTCACTATAACCACCATATTTACTGTTATTTAATCAAGAGAAATCAGACAAAATGCACCTCTCTCTCTCTCTCTCTTTCACAGTACAGAGCTGAATTCAGAGTGAGGCTATAAATAATATATTATTATTCAAATATTTTTTATTGGCTTTTTATATTAAATGCAAACATTAAACATTCATCAAGACATACTCACAGAAAACAAACAGTGTAAACAAAACAAAAAAAAAACACAACCCTTACAGTAAGGTCATACTTAATGTTATTTTCATTATTGCTATTATTGTAACACAACCAAATAATTAAATTGTAATTCCATATCATATCTAGGTGTACTCACATGCTTTTGGCAGGAAATTCTAGATGGAAATAATTCAAAAATGGCTGCCACACCTTATAAAATCTCTGAACAGATCCTCTGGTCGAATATTTAAGTTTCTCCAGTTTTAAGAAGGACATTGTGTCCCTTACCCACTGACCGTGTGTGGGAGGGCATGCTGATTTCCAATTTAATAGAATGAGGCGTCTGGCCAGTAGAGATGTAAATGCTATTGCATCTGCTTGAGCAGAAGACCCTGTCACCTCATCCGGGGCCACACCAAAGATAGCAATTTCTGGGCAAGAGTCAACTTCTCTATTGCAGATATATGAAAATGTCTCAAAGATAGAAAACCAAAATTTTAGCAACTTTGGGCATTTCCAAAACATATGAAACAAGTTAGCTGGGGCCTGATTGCATCAAGGACAGCTTGGATTTACATCCGGGTATATTTTCGCAAGTTTGCTCCTACAGAGGTGGAGCCTATGAAATGTTTTAAATTGAAGCAATCCGTGCCTTATGCATATAGAGGTTGAATGTATACTCATCACAGCCGATTGGCAAAATTCCTCTGAGAGCTCATAACCAAAATCCTTGTTCCAAGCTGCCCTGATGTGGTCAAGTGTTGGGGATGCAATCATCTGAATGTCATAATACAGTCTACTCACCACTCCCTTTTGACTTGCATCCCGTTCTAACCATTCAACTATCACACTTTTATGTGTAAGTAATGGGAAAGAGGGAAATTTCTTTCGAACAAAATCGCGAATCTGCAAATATCGAAAGAAATGTGATCTAGGGATGTTGTGCTCTCCAGCTAACTGTTCAAAGGACTTAAACACACCATCTTTAAATAGATCCTTTATCTGTGTCAAGCCCTTGTTGGCCCAGAGCTTAAATGATGAATCTATAAGTGAGGGGGGAAAGAGTACATTGGCTGTGATTGGAAGAGATGGCAAAGTTTGTCGGAGTCTAAAAGTGGATCTAAATTGGGACCAGATTTTAAGGAGACTACACACCAGAGGATTATTTGTTTGGTGCTTTTTAATAAGAGGCAGTGGAGCACAAACTAAAGATGATAAGGACACCGGATACGCAGACCATTGTTCCATCTCCACCCAAACTGGTCTATCACTATCAGAGATATCGGAGACCCAATATATTATTTTATGAATGTTAGCTGCCCAGTAGTATTGTATAAAATTTGGAAGTGCTAGGCCTCCATCTTCTTGGAGTATTGAGAAATATAATTATTTGTGCGGACCGAGGCCTGGGGTGTAGAATATAATATTTTTATCCAGGAACAAAAACTAGGGCCAAATCCAAACCTTTCCAAAGTTGTAAAGAGGTATTTATACTCTATCCGATCAAAAGCTTTGTGTGCATCCAAAGATAGGAGAACCTATGCTGTAGGTATAGGTTTTGATGGGTATAATACATTAAACAGTCTACGCAAATTACTAAAGAGTTGCCGCCCTAAAATAAAACCGGTCTGGTCTGGGTGTATCACTGTATGTATTACTGATTCCAATCTGTTAGCTAAAACTTTGGTTAGGATCTTATAATCGCAACAGAGCAGGCTCACCGGTCGATATGACTCACATTTTAAAGGGTCTTTTCCTTTTTTAAGAATGACTGAGATTGTGGCCTGAGTCATTGTAGGTGGCAAAGATTTTCGCTCTAGTGCTTCCGTATATACCTCTTGTAACAGAGGGGCTAATTTAGTTGAGAATTTTTTAAAAAACTCAATTGGGAAGCCGTCCGGTCCAGGGGCTTTCCCGGTCTTCATCTTTTTAATGGCCTGATCGATGTCCTCAATTGATATGTTGTGATCGAGATGTTCTTTATCTTGTGATTCTATGGTTGGAATTTCAAGATTATCAAAAAATGCAGCCAACTGTACCTCATCGCTATTTTCAGAGGTGTACAGGTCTTTGTAGAATTTCTTAAATTGATTATTAATGCCCAACTGGTCCGTAATTATCCCTTCTGGTGCGCCAATCTCTGATATAAGACCCGACTGTGCAGACTGCCTTAACTGGTGGCAAAGCAATTTACCAGCCCGCTCCCCACACTCATAAAATTCTTGACGAGATCTGAGATATAGATCTTCAGCTTCACCAGTGGAAAGAATGTCAAACTCTGTTAATAATGCCACTCTTTCCCTATGCAAGTCAGCAGAGGGGGCTACTGAGTTTCTGCTATCTACATCATTAATCAAAGCTGTCAGTTCTTTAAGACGGGCCTGCCGTAATTTGTTTGCGTTGGCATTATAAGATATAATCTGCCCACGTATATACGCTTTCATTGCTTCCCAGAGGTTGCCAAAACTAGTTTCAGGTGACTGATTCATTTCTAGGAAGAAATCGATCTGAGCTGAAATGAAGTTAACAAAGTCCTTTTCAGATAGAAGGTGTGGATTGAGTCGCCAGGTGTGGTGTGGAAATTCAATATTCTGAGAAGTAAGGGTCATGGTTATTGGGCTATGATCAGAAATTGTGATGCCCTCGTAAGTGCTAGCCCTCAGAAGAGGGAGGAGCCTTCTGTCTAGCAAAAAATAGTCTATTCTAGAGTATGACTGGTGTGCAGCAGAGAAGAAAGAATATTGTCTAGATTTTGGATTTCTATATCTCCATGCATCTACCACTCCATACGCCTGAAGAAAGGTATTTATGATCTCGACTGACTTACTTGGTGACCGGGTTGAGCTACTAGAGCGATCCAAAATAGGGTCTAAAACACAGTTCAGGTCCCCCCCTAAAATCAGTTGATGAGTATTCAAATCAGGAAACAAAGAAAAAAGGGTGCTAAAAAAAATGGAATTATCCCAATTAGGACCATAAACACACGCAAGTACCACTGGCAAATTAAGAAGACGTCCTTGAACAATAATATAACGACCATCTTTATCAGAGATGGCCTTAGATTGCACAAACTGTATCTCTCTACGAATAAGGATGGCTGTGCCCCGAAATTTAGCGTTTAGTCCAGAATGAAAAATTTGGAGAAAGCCCACTCTCTTGAGTCTACTGTGGTCTTTATTGAGCAAGTGAGTTTCGGTCAGAAATGCTATGTCAGTTTGCAGTTTTGCTAATTGTGAGAACACCTTGTTCCTTTTAACTGGGTGATTAAGTCCTTTAACGTTCCAATTCGTTAATACCATAACTGTAGTATATATTGGACGTTGACAGATCTCTGTCGGGTTGCGAAAAGAACACACCAAAAAAAAAAAAAAAAACACAGATATACACACACACACAATTCAAAAACCCACCCCGCTGGCCTCACCCCAAATAAGAGGCTGCGTATCCCCCCCAACACATACTCGTAACCTTCAAAGCTTACCCTGTGAAACTGAGCCACACTGGAACTATGTAAATAACAGGGTGAAGATAACGCAGCTAAACTCAACTTGTATATCACATTTGACTAGGTCTATATGATTGTACAGTCCAGAAACTGCTCTTTCCGGTCGGTGACTCGGACATTCTTTGCGTGATAACATGGATTATATTTAGTGCCACTCCTGGATTCGCCCATCTTAATAATGGAGGAGTAGTCATCTTTGGTAAATCCACCCTTATTGAATGAAACCTGAAAAACAAAACTAAAATTGTACAGAAGTCAGGTACCTGAAACATTGACTCCAGTTTAAACGCTGTCACGGGTGTAAATCTACGTGGCACTAATCCAACATATCGCTGTGATTCAGATGTAAGTTAGACCCTAATGACGCGCACGCCTAGTCAAGGTTTGAGTTTCAGGTTATTCTGAATGAAGTCCTTAGCCAGTTTCGGATCCTTGAAACGTGAACACTCGCCATTCCCCAGCGTTATCCTCAGCTCTGCAGGGTACCACAGCCCATACCGTACTCCCTCACAGCCTCGTAGCATGTTCCTCACCTCACCGAAGCCTGCCCTCAGTTTAGCGACTGATTGGGTATAGTCCGGATGAATGCGGATTCTATCACCTTCTCTGGTAGTCAACTGTTTCATCTGGCCAGCTTTCCTTAGAATTTCTTCTCTCTCATGGAAATTGATGGCATCTGATGACGAAGGCTCTCGGTGGGCCGTCGTCGGCTGGCCTCTCGCGCAGAGTCCGGTGTGCACGGTCAAGCAAAGGGAGCCGCTCCAGACCGAGTGTTTCCTTCAAGCATAGTGAAACAAACTCAGTCGTGCTCTTGCCTTCTTCCCGTCTCTCCTTTATCCCGATAATTTTCCAGGCTTTTCCGTGTGTCCCACGCTTGCTTCACTCAAAATATCCGACTTGGCACAAGCACTTCACTTTATGTGCAAGTATTTTAAAAAGCTTGAAAGCTTAAGTAGCTACATTAAATGTAAAATGACAGTTCCAGTGGGGAGCCCAGCAAAAACGCGTCCTCACATGGCGCCGCTCTCTATCGCCCCCCCGGCTATAAATAATATAAAACTCAGTTTAGTTAAATAAAGATGAGTAAGGACCTGTAAGTTATTCAAATATTGTCAAATATAAAGGATGGGTTGAGGTTTTGATGAGCTTCAATGATTTGAACTAACTGAAACTAAAACTTTTATTATTCTGCACACTTAATTAATAAATTAGTTTTTTTTAAGAGTTTATATTTTATGTTATTTATAAATTATATAATTATTAATTGTATTTATTTTAAAATGTCCTATTTTTTATTTTTAAATGTATATATTTTTTTGTTTTTTTATATTTGTAATCCCTTTTAAACTGTAAATGCTCAACGGCATTGTAAATAAGGGTCTCCCTTTAGTGTGAATAATGGTTGATTGCTTGATTAATATTCAGTGTTGGAAACCCAGTTTTACATTTACAAAAAACACAATAGAGAATAAAATAACATTATCATTTTCTTATATGAGCTGCTGGTGTATCTTCACAGCATGACGGCGCAGTCTCGTGTTTCCTATGCGCTCTTAAGATAGGAAGGCACAGAAATCAGAGTGCACCTGCATCTTGAAGGTAATGACTACAGACACACTGTTTGGTTTATTTCACGTTACGCCCAAAACACACCCATTAATGAAGAGAATTAGAACACGCCCTTTGCGCTGTTGGAGCTGCACAAGGCGTATTTTTCCGCCCTCACGATACCAAAGACACAGGACACGCCCCTAAATCCTAAGGCGCAAAGCGCAATTACCTAGTGCCCTATTGATCACTAAAATAGGACCCCAAGTCTTTTCTGTCAATGGACAATCTCCACCTCAGGACTACAACCCCCGCATGCATCTGTCTCCACCATGTGTCTGGATCAATCGAATGTAAATGGTTTGGAAGAGATTAAATTTTTTAGGGTTAAAAGGGGAAACTTGTCATATTTCCTTTAGTCTAAAACTGAATCTGCCAAACATTTCATTTTACATTAATGTTTCCTTCCTTTAGGGACACATTGTGCTGTCTTTACATTTCATTTCACTCAAAGTCGATTTTACCTCTTTCCACAGGTTCTCTAGTGGCCAATTCGCTGGCGGAATGGAAATTGACTATTCAGACATTTATAATTATTATAAACAAATATTTGTTCTGCTGTAACACTATTCTGAGGAGTGCAATGAGTATGTGGATCCTGAGCATCCATCAAAATTTAATCCATCAGTAATTGGTGTAAGGACATTTATTTTGAAAACACTACAGAAAAATCTGCAATGTCAAACTAAATATGTCTTAATTCTAAATGGTCCATCTCCTTTTATTGACATCATTCAATTATAGACACTTTCCGCTTGTATATGCTAAGACAGATCATTCAGAAACAGAGTTAACACACTGCAGATACACAGACTTCAGTAGAGTTTAAGCCTTTTGGGTCATTTAGAGGTCTGGGGTTACATGGAAAAGTTTTTGAAAGTTCTTTCTAAACCATCCTCTCATAATTTACTAATTATACAGAGACTAGTGGAATATTTGTGGTTTGATTTAGTAGTTTAAACACACTGTCACCACATTCGTGTGGTTGGCAAGAAATATAAATGAAATCTTATGGCTAACCCTCCCTCTTTCTCACACACACACACACACACACACACACACACACACACACACACAGAGTTGCTGCTGTGAAGAATATATTTTCCATGTTTGCTACCTGCTTATTCACCCCCTTTTATCTGTTAAAATAATAAATCACATTTGATCTTATGTGAGCGCAGTATGTACTCAGTAATGAAGGGTAGTGATAATGTTAGGAAGCTAAGAATATGAATCAGTCTTTCTGTATAAACATTTACAATGGTTTACACGTCCCATCTCTATCAAACTAGATTAATTACATTAACCTTTATTACTTAAGGCACATCTGCAGCATCTGGTGGCCAAAACCATGTGCTTGGTGTTTCTGTTAGACAAGTGATTTTTTTTAGGAGCAGTTCGCTTGTGGTGAGAACGTGATCTGATCTCAATCCAACCCAGCCATCAAATATACTTCATTTTAATTGAGCTAAACTGCTGATAAGGCATAGTTTAATCTGATATTTTAGCCAGATAATATACTGCTATGAAAAAATGCTCTCTCCTGCTTTATGCTGTTTACACACTGAGCGCAGTATGTGCAGCGTTCACTGCTCCCAGCTGCGCAACTCTGTTTACGACACGGACACCTGCACTGCATGTCCCATTGAAAACACTGTTTGAAAGCTTCATACTGTATTACAGCTTCACACTGCACAGAAACTTCTCAATACATTTACTTCAGAATCAGAATCATTTTATTCCTCAAAGAATGTTACACATACAAGAAATATTTTGCTACCGCTCCAGCTGAACAATCAGAGGAGAGAACGTGCTCACGTGGTTTATTGGTGCGCATCAGGCCCAGAGTGGCTAATCGGGAGATTTGGGAGGATTCCCGATGGGCCGGCTCATGTCAATCTCGAGTTTGGGCCAGTTAGACGGGAAGAATTATTTTAACACTTATCTGTCCCTTATCTAATCTTATTCTTGCATTCTCCATTCAACTACGTCTGCATTCTCTATTCATCTGACAGTACAGCCCTTACTTTGCAGTAGATTAGATGGGTTTAACCATCTGAGGGAATTCTCCCCTCCCAAATGTCTTAGTTGGCTGCGCCCACGAGTGTTCTTTTCTGAAGCGATAAAATTAAATATAGCAACAGAATAGCACAAAGCGTCACTCGGCTGGGATGGAGGGTAAAAAGAGGCAAGGTGGAGCCGAAAAAAGATCAGATTAAAAAAAAGAAAGAAGAAAAGGAAGAATCTGCCAAATGTGCAAAATTAACAAACTTGTTTTCCAGAGGACAGACTCCATCTGCAGCCGGTAAACAGAAATAAAATGAAAATAATCTTGACTTGCAACATTTGCATAGTTTATTTTGTAGAACCTAATACACACCATTAATCACCAATGTCCAGTTTCAAGCTGAAAATAATAAACATATTTTAGACGTGTATAATATATTAATAGCCAAACTCATTAATGGAATGTTTTTGTAGCGTCAGAGCAGCAAACTCAGATGCTTACTGTGTAATTGGGCTGGCATATACATTTCTGTTGACCATTTCAAGCACTCAGGTTGCATGCGAGTAGCTTCTCTCCATTAAAATGTGTGAAAAATAGGCTAGGAAGCTCACTGTCTCAGGAACTCTTGGAGGCCTTCATATTAATGTACACAGATAAAGAAATTATCGGTCTATATGTCTATATTATAGACAATGACACAATTATTAATAAAGCTGCAGAAACCAGTGCACTGCTTAGGAGGCTTTTGATGCTGTAGGGTACACGTGTAGTGAAGCTACTTAAGAGTTTAGCCTAAACCTAACAATAGAGCATTTCCCTCTCTGTTGGGAAAAAAATGCAATTTTATTTTTAAATTATTTTAATTTCAACTTATTGATCCTGTACAAATGTAAATACGTTTTCATCTTTATCACATGTTTTACCTTTTAAATCTTTATCTGATTTAAATTTGAATTAAACATGTTTAAGTGAAGGGTGTTCTGTTAACTTACCAAGATATACTTGAATTTACACACAATAAAAAGGCATTGTAAGAGCTAGCTGATGTCCCTTTTTTATTTTTTATTCCTCCTCCATGGAAAAAGTGGCCCGGATATGGGCATGAAACTCCCGGGCAGAAAAATGGGCCCACTCCGGGCCTGGTGTGCATTGGTACCAGATCATAGAAATGAACAACAACGCCCTTTTATACTCAGCATATTAAGTTTAGAAATCCTAACAACCAGTGATGTAGGAACTGGGGGGGATGGTGTCAGGGATGACCCAGGCAGGGAGACGAGGAGGCGGACGCAAGTGCAGGTAAGGGCGAAATAAATAATTTATTAAATAAATAACAAATAAACAAGGAAACAAGGAATGAGAAACACAAAACAAAGAAACACAAATAACCAATAACAAACAAGCGATGATAATAATAAACAAACAGGGAATATATATACAAGGGAAATAAACTAGAAAATAAACAAGGAAATAAACTATAAACGTGAAAACAAGAAATAAACGAGAAACAAATGACTAAGGCTATAAACAGGGAGCTAGGGAACACGGAGCTAACAAAAAAACTCAAAGAAAAACACAGAGCAAGGAGCTAGGAAGCGAGGAATGAAACAAGAATAACTAGGAGTGACAAAACAACAGAGGAAGGTGCAAAGACCGACGGAGGACAAGGTGGCAGAGGAGGGCTATTTATAGTAACATAAAACACACTAGAATTGGAAACACCTGGGGAAGGGGCGGAGCTACAAATGAGAAACACATGGTGGAAATCTACTGACAGGAGACACAGAGAGGCACAGGTCACGTGGGGAAGACACACAGAGACATGAGACAGGGCTAAGACATGACAGATGGGTTAATTTTAACAACAAATTTTGATTTAGTCTTAGTCATAGTCTTGTGACGAAAATAGTATTTAGTTTTAGTCATAATTTAGTCATCTGAAATGTTTTAGTTTTAGTCTATTTATTATAAGAATTATCATAAGAATATAGTCAACTAAAATTTCAGTCAATTAATTTATTAACCCGTTGTGTAATATTATTAATGTTTGAATGTGAAATATATTTATATATGATTTCATGTATATTATTATTGTAGGTACGTGACTATAAATATTTTCTATTCTAGAAATCAGGTCATAAAACATCTGTAACATTCTGTAAATGAGGTAAAACACACACACACACACACACACACACACACACACACACACACACACACACACACACACAGACCTGTAGAGATGCTCTCAGGATGTACTGAGAGACTTCATGAGTTAAAGTGAGAAACTTATGAGAAAGTGCTGTAAGGAACTTTTGGGTTCATAGATTCACTTATTTTGTTGTTTTATTTTTTTTCTATTGAGTTTCTTTCTGACCTGTTCCTGCTGTCTGCACTAGCTCTACGTTATCTTGTTTTTCGCGACGTCAAAAAGGAAATACTTAATCTCTCCTATTTCTCTCTGCTGCCGACACTGTCGAGTTAACTCCGAGTCGAGCCCCATAAGTAACAATAGATCACAGGCGAGTCTCTCCTCCCAGTTTTGAATCTGAGCGCTGCTGCAGGGGAGATGGGTACTGATTGGTTGACTACTCCGCTTGTCCCGCCTCTCCACCTTCGCTAAAGTAGTAGTGATTGGATCTCTTCCTAACTGGTCCCTACTTTTTACAAAACTAAATCAGTTCTAATTGGATTTCATCCCTGCCAAACATTTTCGTCTCGTTTTTATTAGTCAAAATGTCAGTTAATTTCGTCTCGTTTTTATCTTTTTATGCTGTTTATATTTAGTTATCGTCTCGTTTTCGTCTTGAACAAAAGCTTTGTTGACGAAAACTATGATGAAAATTTTTCATCAACGAAATTAACACTGGACATGTCCCACCCAATATCAGAAATAGGTGGATTTGTCCCCCAAAAAAATCTGACTGCAGAAAAAGTAGAAATAGTTTTTAAAGTAAACTTTTATTTTGAAAATCTGCACCCCCACAATGAAAAGCACCTCGTCTCGTGAACACATTTCTAAGTAAAGTTAGCTAAAGCAATTATCTCCGGGGGGTGCTTTCCCTGGTGGGGGTGCTGAATTCGGCACAACACCCGCTTTACATGCGAGGTCAGTGATGAGAGCAATGAATCACAACAATAACAATATCCTGCAATAAAAACGACTTCTGGTTAATGTCTTGTTCTGCTAACAGACTAGAAAGGTTTGGGTTACCTAACTTTTATATTAACAGCTGCCAAAAATCTCTATGAAACGTAAAGTTATATTCTTTTAATAAAAGGACACCATGATAAGAAATGATTTCAGTAAAAAAAACACACAGGACTCAACGCTACTGAGTTTTTAAAAAGTAAACAGTATTGACATGCCAGTAATAATAATATAAATAACCAAATCTGTTATATTATTTTAGATATTAGGTGATAACTGATCAGTTTTCGTCATACGTATATAATTCAGTTTTTTCTCAGAAAATATAATGTGGAGTAACATTTAGGTTATAAAGTCACCTTTGGTTGGATTTAACTAATAATAAACAGAAGTACAGAAAAAAATATTTTGTTTTTTTGTAATTAACTGTAATCCCCCCATGTGTCCCCCCCCATGTCAAACCCACTCCTACGCCTTTGCTTACAACCAAGCTGATATGTTTACAATAAAGTAAAAAAAAAAGTTCTCTATTCAATTTATCATGCATTCTTTATTCCAGCGCCCTACGTTGACTTTATTTCCTCTTAAACATACAAATATAAACTAGTATTTTGACATCAATAATATAAACATGATTGCTTTTTTCATTTCTTACATTTATTTTTTTATTTACATTTAAATATCCACTATAAAAACTTGCACAGACTGTCCATACCTATAGCAGTTATGTGCCAGAGCTGATTTAGTGGGACTGCACAGTCATGTTAACAGATCCACAAGAAGCGACTTTAAACCTTTCACCTATATCGCCTCCGAGGATAAAGGTAATTTAAATTAATAGGGGACCAGAAACCAAAACGCTTTCTGTTTTGATGTTGTTTGAGTGTATTTTGGTCGGGTGGAAATTGACGCCATTAGGAAAAACCTTTTGTTTATACTTTTGGTCTGTTATCATAAAAAACAGGAGGTTTATTTTACCTTACTCCACAAGAATGAAGCTAATAAAACACGCATTAAGTGAGTGATGTGTTGAAGTGTTGTAGCAATAACAGAAATGTAAGCAGTTTACAATACGAACTGACTGCATCCATTTATTGACCTCTTGTTACTGGCAGGCCCCCAACTGGAAAACTTGAGGTTTATCTGAAAATCAGAGTTTTCCACTGGTAAATCCGAGCTTGTTGTGGCGTTCATGTGCTCTCATCTTGTAAATACGATTTGAAGGCAGCAAAAGACAGAGGTTGTGAGTTAATTTCGCACATCGAGAACTCTGATAGGTCTGTTGAGCACAATCAGAATGAAAATTGCATATATATGCCTGGTATACAATGTCCTGATGTGGAGGATATTGCAGATGACTAGCGGACATCATGGTGGAATTATCAATATGTGTGAAAATCCCATGAGTTGCGGCTACTCATACTGACCAGCAGGGTGCAGTTCATCTCCAGCAAGCCCACTATTTGTATTTTTGATTGGGGCATAAAAGTGAATTAAACTCCCCAAATGTAGGGGAGCCCAAGTGCAAAATATATTATTCAATTTACAAAACTGGGTTCATGATTTGATTTGATATTCTCATAATGTACAAAAATATAATAAAGAAAAATGATGACTGTTTCCATGCTGTTGCGATGGGTTGGGAGGTGGGAGGAGTGCAGACTTGAACAGTCCAGCCATGATGTACATAGTAGTGCTGATTGCCTTTAACACACACACACAAACACACACACACACACACACAGACACACACACACACACACACACACACACACACACACACACACACACACACACACACACGCACACACACACACACACACACACACAAACACACACACTGCAGCATATTCTGAAAATAAAATACTCACAGAGCTTTTTTGGATGATGCGATCACTTTCTTCAGCTTCTGAACTCCTCTATCTGACGGGTCAAACTTCCTCAGATTAAACTCTTTCAGATCCTCTTCAGACTTCAGTAAAGTAAACTCCACATAATTCCACTGACGTGGAGAGAGGTCCTGGTGTTTGAGACGATCGTCTCCGTCTGAGTTCAGTAATGATTTGACTACAAACACAACAGAATGATAATCCAGTTATTTATGGAACAGACACAGATGAACCTATTCAAAATAAATATAATGTTTTCTACATTTATACATCCTGTTGGCTTTATTAATAATTGTTACATGGAGAACATACAAAATAACTGTTATGAAGAAAACAAACATTATAAACTAAATAGAGATTTTTTTAAATCACAATTATAGTGACCATCACAATTAATATTATTATCAAGGTATTGTAAAATTTGCAAGCATGTCAGATTTAACCATCCTAGGAAAGGTAGCAGAAAGTAAGAAGAGGTACATGGTTGAGGAAGAGAGGGAGAAAAATGACAAGAAAAGAGAATTAGATGTGTAACCTTTGTTACTCTGGATTACATATTAGTAATCCTTAAGACAAAGATAAAAAGTAAAAAAGAATTCCAAAAGGGCATGGACAACTCATCCAGGAGGTCACAAAAGAACCCAGAACACCACTTAAAGGACTGCCGGTCTCACTCGCCTCAGTTAAGGTCAGTGTTAATGATTCAATAATAGGAAAGAGACTGGTGAAAAATGGTCTCCATGGGAGAGTTCCAAGGCAAAAAACACTGCTGACACAACAGCCTTTCTCACATTTGCCAAAAAAATCTTGATTTTCAGGTCTTGAAGGTGTGTGTCCCATTACATCTGGTGTAATATTAACACATAATTTCAGAAAAAGAGCATCATACTGAATGTAAAACATGGTGGTGGTAGTGTGATGGCCTGGGGCTGCTTTGCTGCTTCAGGGCCTGGACAACTTGTTATAATAAGTGGAATCAGGAATTCTGCAGTTTACCAGGCAATCCTGTAGGAGAATGACCTGCCATCTGTTTGTGACCTCAAGCTCAGGTGTACTTGGGTTCCGCAGAAGGACAATGACCCAAAGCACACAAACAAGTCCACCTCTTAGTCCAAGTCTGATTGAGATGCTGTGGGTGATCTTAAAAGGCTGTTCATGTTCAGAAACCCTCCAATGTGGCTGAAGTAAAACAATTTTGCAAAGAAGAGTGGGCCAATATTCCTCAACAGAGATGTGAAAGATTCATTATCATTTAACGGTAAAGCTTCAATGCAGTTGTTCACGCCAAGCGTGGCACAACCAAGTTATTAGTTTTAGGGGGCAAACACGTTCACACAGGGCTAGATTGGTTTGGATTGTTTTTCCTGTAATACATAAAATAATAATTTAAATTTTATATTTACTCTTACTTTTGTCTGATTAAGTTTTTTATAGGAAAAATATCCATGTAACAAAAGAGCAAAAAACAAAGCCACAATATTTTTCAAGTCAATGTATTCTTTACAGCCATGTAGCTAAAATTTGTCACTGAAAAATTTGAGCTGTTTTACATTTTAAGATCTGGTTTATTTTCTGTATTTTTTTATATACTGAGGTTAGCAAAGTCTGTTTTAATAATAGCTTTTTTATTCAAAAAGCAGAAAAGGACTGTTAAAGTGAAAAATAATGTTCAGTAGTGTTAAAAAACATGATTTATCTGTTAAAATAAAAATATTTACTTTCACCACATGTAAAAAACATACATTTATGAAATTGTATTGTTTGTTTATTAACTATAAACCACAAAAACACACTGAATAAAATATTGAACAAGGGATACTGTAATACTTAGTATAAAATAAAGATAAAAGATAAAATAATTGGCTATTTGGGAAGAGAAGATGAGATTGGAGAGAACTCTGAGAACTTTGGGCTGAAGTTCAAAAAGTATTTGCTTGTCATAAGAAGGTGGTCCTCTTCTCTAATGTTTCAGGAGGAACAGATAACAGGGCAGAGGAGAAGGGTGGAGGAGGGTTGTGAAAACTTCTCATGATATATACGTGGAGTGCAGGTTATTTATATGATGTTGGATTAGAAAGGGGAGGTTCTCCTCCTCCCAAATTTATTTATTTCATAACGACACTCTTCTTAACCAAAACTGGTTTTAACAGCAAAGATATTACATTACATTACATTTGGCAGACGCTTTTGTCCAAAGCGACTTACAATAGTCAAGTACAATGTAAAATAAGTTTAAAGGTAAAACATCTTTGGATAGGGATAAAAGGAGGTCAAAGGGAAATAATGGTATAGAGGAGTGAAGGAGGGGAAGAAGGAAATGAGGTTAGAAGTAGTTAGTGTGTTAGAGGTATTAAGAGAGTAAGTGCTCTTTGAAGAGCTCTGTCTTCAGGAGTTTCTTAAAGATAGTGAGAGATTCTCCTGATCTGGTAGTGGATATGAACAACCCTCAAAAAAAGAACATAAATAAAGAATAAAATAGAGATAATTCATGCTGACATGCCCCTAACAATTTGTCTCAGCTTAGTTTTTGATGGACAGCAGGGGCGTAGCAGCAAAGTCTGGGCCCTGTATACAATCTCTATGTCAGTAGGCCCCTAGCCATGCCAGTACACGAGGACCGTGAGCAAAAAAAAAAGGAAAAATAGGGGCATTTATTTAAAATAAAAAAGGTTATATTGATGAGTGTTTCTTTTATTCACCACATGCATTAATGGATTTGGCCTACTTGTGCTCAAATACCTAAAACATTTGGCTACATCTAGTTTGTGTACTAACGTTCTGATCCATGACACTCATGCAAATTTTGATTTAAAAACATTTACTCTTGAACAAGAGAACAGGAGACAACTGTACACTCAGAATCGAATCAAATAAGCTACATTACTTTTGTAATGAGAAGGAACAGCACAAATGAACAGAAAAATATTGTTTCAATGTGAAAAAAATAAGGTGTGACTGGTTTCTACTTTTTACATCAAAGGCCTATGTCATCTTATCAATAGAGCTCTCTCTCTCACCAACATACCAATGTAAGGGGAATCGGAGGGGGGAGCTCACCCTTAAATACCTGAACAACGATCTCACCTTGTCTTTGCTCATCTCTAACCTCAGGCTCATCTTCAGAAGAGCCGTCAGGACTGGCTGCTGCTGCTGTGCCACTGTTTGAAACTGGTTAATGTCGATAACTAACATTAGCGGCTCATAATGGTCTTTATACTTACAGCCAAAACAGCCTGTTTGCCAACTAGCTGAGCTGACGACTTCACGTGAGCATTCAAACATCAGCAGCAGCTGTCTGGAGTGGGCTACGCTAACTTTAATTGGACGTTGAATAACGAGCAAACTCGGATCAACTTTGGGAAAGAAAGCAGTCAACAGCTGCTTCTCTTTATTCTGCCTTCTTTCTTTTTCCTTCCTTTCTTTCTTCTTTTGATAACCTGATTTCTGCATTTTGAACATCATGATGCCTCCAGGAGGGGGCCCCCAGAATGTCCAATATGTTGAGAGGACTATGACTAAAGTTCATTCCCTCAGCTGATATTATCAATATATTTGAAATATTAATAAATAAATAAATAAATAAAAATATTAATTATAATATTATTAAATTGGAGGGCCGAATTCATTCGAAATAAAAAAATCACAAAAAAAAAAATCTGGATTCTCATGGGCCCCTCTCCCTACTCGGGCCCTGGGTAGTCAGGTCCACTTTTCCCCCTACTACCACACCCTTGATGGACAGGAAACATATAAAAAAAAAAAGAAACGTATATTTTTGCAGTTACAAGTTATATTTCAAATGGAGAGTTTATAAACGTTTATTATTTTTATACTGAAAAACACAAGGCCAACAGACCAGCACAAACTGCTGAAATGCAAAGAAAAACACCAGCAAAAACAAAACAGCCTATATGGTTTTGTTACAAAAGGTTTTAAAATAAAACACTCTGGGCTGTATTTTAGCGCTCTAAGGGCAAGCCATCAACCGTGCACACTGAAGCCTGATGGAGAGTTTATAAATCTTTGAACAGTTTTATACTGAAAATAATTCGTATTTCACCAACAAAAAATCATTACCACATGTTTCAGCACTACACACATATTTTTAAAGCTTTTAAACTCCATTTTAAAAAAATATTAAACATGCTCTGACAGTATGAGCATCAGCTCATCAAACTGAGCTCACTGTAACAGAATGTTTTGTGTCTCTACTGCATAAAACCTGTTCAGTCATTAGCTCCATTCACTCCCATTCATTTAGGACACAGTATAAATAAATTTGAATTGATTTAATAAATTATAAATAACAAACATTGAACTATAATATGGCACCATGCTAAGATTTAAAACTAAGCAGTGTGCATTTTGTTGTGCTCAACAGATTTATCACCTCTAAACTGTAGTATTTGTTTTTATGTGAGAGGTTTACTGGACATAAAGAGTTCAGCCTGGAGTCAGCAGAGAAGAAAGAGGTAGATTTGATTAGAATATATTTACTTTATTATTTAAAAGTGTGAAAAAGTCATTAATATGAAGCCCCGATTTGGTTGTGGGAAAATTAATTGTTAAAATTTGGTTTTCATGAGCACCACAAGTAATCTGATAAAGAGAATGACACCACAGGAGGAGTGTCTGATGGATTGTGTATATCACTGTGTGCATCATTTAAATAAAGAGAGCTCCAGTACTAACTGGTGTGTTACAAGATTTCATTATGCTGATATTAACCACAACAATTTCAGCAAACTAATAATGATCTGGCTAATTTAGAAAACAGTTAAGAAAATGTAAGAAAAAAACAAGTTCTGTTTACCTTTCCTGATTTCTTCCTGTCTTTTCCTTCTTTCTGTAAACAGAAATGTAACAATAAAAATATGAGCATGGAAACCAGTGTTTATACACAGGCATTCGCTAGTTTACTCCATTATACTTACTTGTTATATTCTTAATGTGTGGGTGTGTGTGTGATGTATGAATTGGACATTGCATATTTTGTGTACAAAAAAGGAATTTAAGTCCTAAAAAAAACACATCATTAGAACAAGTGAGTAACAATCAGGTTTTTTTAAACTGTGAAAATGTGCATAAAAACCTTAAAAAAAACATAACAAATTTGAAAATTCAAATAATTTTTATGGATGAAAAGTTGCTAAAGCCAAACGCAAAAACAGAGTGATGGAAACTTTTTTTGCTGTCAAGTTCACAAACACAACAAACACAAGTCAGGGCAGACCAGGGCAGAGGGGCAGGGGCTGGTCAGCAGTGGATTACCTTAAAAAAAACTTTCTTATTGTTTTAACAGCTGTTCATATTCTTTTTGTAACTTCTTCATAATTATTTACTGCCAACTAATGTCCAGAGTAAAAGATGAGTGATCGTACAGTGATCGTATTTAACTGTGAATAATGAGTAAAAACTAAATTTTTAAATATTTAATGGTCTGAAAGAATAAATGAAATGTAAATAATTAGTTATTACAGCAATTATATCAACATGTTTTTTTAAACAACTACAGTCATATAAAAAAGTTTTTGCACTCCTATTAATCTTAATCATTTTTAGTACTACATATTTGGGTGTTTGCAACAGCCATTTCAGTTTGATATATCTAACTGATGGACACAGTAATATTTCAGGATTGAAATGAGGTTTATTGTACAGAAAATGTGCAATATGCATTAAACCAAAATTTGACCGGTGCAAAAGTATGGGCACCCTTATCATTTTATTGATTTGAATACTCCTAACTACTTTTTACTGACTTACTGAAGCACAAAATTGGTTTGGTAACCTCATTGGGCTTTGAACTTCATAGCCAGGTGTATCCAATCATGAGAAAAGGTATTTAAGGTGGCCAATTGCAAGTTGTTCTGCTATTTGAATCTCCTCTGAAGAGTGGCATCATGGGCTCATCAAAACAACTCTCAAATGATCTAAAAACAAAGATTGTTCAACATAGTTGTTCAGGGGAAGGATACAAAAAGTTGTCTCAGAGATTTAACCTGTCAGTTTCCACTGTGAGGAACATAGTAAGGAAATGGAAGACCACAGGGACAGTTCTTGTTAAGCTCAGAAGTGGCAGGACAAGAAAAATATCAGAAAGGCAGAGAAGAAGAATGGTGAGAACAGTCAAGGACAATTCACAGACCACCTCCAAAGAGCTGCAGATGGTGTCACTCCATCTTGCTGCAGATGGTGTCACTGTGCATCGGTCAACAATACAGCGCACTTTGCACAAGGAGAAGCTGTATGGGAGAGTGATGCGAAAGAAGCCATTTCTGCAAGCATGCCACAAACAGAGGTGCCTGAGGTGTGCTTTTGCACAGTGACACCATCTGCAGCAAGAGAGATAATTAAAAGTAACTATGAACCTTTTTACTCTCTCTCTCAAAAAAAACTATAAGATTAAAAAGCCTCATTTAAATGTGGAAGGAAGGCTGTGTCTGTGTTTTCCCTGTTCAGTTTTTCAGTATTTTTCTTTGTTGGAGGAACAAATTTTTGTTTGTCCTTTTTCCCTTTCTCCTGATAAAGCCAGCTTCTCCCTGGCATCCTTTGTTCTTTGTGGGCTTTTCTTATGGAGGAGGCCGTAGGAGGGCAACAACCCAGCAGCAGGACCGCTACCTACTCCTTTGTGCAAGAAGGAACAGGAGGAGCAGTGCAAGGCCTGAATCTAATTCAGCTGGAACAGCATGTCTCGCTCCATCCTCCAACACCACACTGCACCACAGACTGTCCAGGAGTTACTGATGCTTTAATCCAGGTCTGGGAGGAGATTCCTCAGGAGAACATGCACCTCCTCATCAGGAGCATGCCCAGGAGTTGTAGGGAGGTCATACACACTACTGAGCCTCATTTTAACTTGTCTTGAGGAATTTCCACTGAAGTTGGATCAGTCTGTCATTTGATTTTCCACTTTAATTTTGAGGATGATTCCAAATCCAGACATCCATGGGATTATAAAATTGATTTACATGAATTACATGTTATTAATGTTAATATAATTTTTTTTCTCAACGCATTCCACTATGTAATAAATACTGGAATATTTTATTCATTGTAATCTATGATGTGTTATTTTAGTATTCCCTTAATTTTTTTGACCAACATTTTCTAGGTTGCTCACCCAGTTAGGAGGCTGTGCTGTGAACCAGAAGACCTGGGTTCAATTCCCTTTCTGGGTGAGCTCTTACAATCGATTGGATTTGCCCAGTCAATAAAGTCAGTCAAGGCTAAACTTGATTTGACCCCTTCACATCTGGTGAGTTTTGATAGGACGTCTGATTATGCTGTTCGCTGGACTCGGTGTGGAATGTTCTTCAGAACTTGATCGACTGGGATCTGGGAGGGTATGAGCCAGAGGATCTAACCAGAGGAGTTTTATTCCTGCTTCACACTTGCTGGATCTTGGCTTGGTCGTTGACATTCATCAACATCATCCTAATAAGTCAGCTCCACATCCTAGGGGTTATCCTTTGAGCTGATCTCCCAGTTTGTCCAGAGCTTATTGTGGCAGCCGTCCAAGGGGCTGCCCCAAGAAGTCCAGTTAGTGGGGCACCTGGAGATGTTGAGGGTCATCATGTGTAGTCCGTCAGCCTACATGGGCTTTTTTTTGTCAAACCTGATACTTAATATGAAGTCCAAAACTCTGACTTTACCCTTCCCGTTATGGGCAAACTTCACTTCACTTTCCAACATGCATCTGACATTATGAATCATTAAATGACTTATTTTCTCCTGTGTTTTGTTAGTTAGGGAGGGAGGGAAGATTTATGTATTTTGTTCTGTTTATTATTGTTAGTTTAGTTTTAAAAATTTAGTTAGTTTGGGTTGCTTTTTATGTTAGGCTTCTTATACCTGAAGAAAATGCTACTTTGAATTCAAAATTGATTCAAAATTAATTTCTGTGGTCAGTACTTTTTTGGTCTGGACATGAAATGAGTGAGCGAGTCTCGTCTTAGCTTCTGTTACTGGTCTGTTTTTCCAGGCCATAACATCTGCTTTTCCCATTTTACCACTGACATACTGAGCATTCTCATTCTGTTTTTATTCCTCTGTATGACCAATTTTTTTCTCTTTGCTCTGTTTGGTCTGTGTTTATCTTTTTTTTGGTACTCTATTGTTCGACACTATTTTGGCTCGTAATTTGGTTCTGATATTTTGCATGTCTCTATTTGGTTTTGACCCTCCGCTGTATTAAGACTGCACTCTCTGTTTTTGACCTTTGTATTAAGTATCACAAGCATCTGACTCCCATCTGAACTGTTACCCTTTCACCGTGGTTTACTAAATGTGTATTTTACTATATTACTCCAGGAGAATAAAAAGGTCCTAATGAAATAAAGGAACAGATATTCAGGTGTGGAAATTTTACAGAAACAGATCATGTGACAGAGTTGTACACAAGAAGTGATCTCAGCAGTGTGCATTTTAAGACATGTAAATCTATTCAAGGAAAAGAGAGATGTTGTAAAATGTGTTGCAGGCATCCACTAACAGAGAGAGATAGCTTACCGTTACAGATGTAAAAAACGACTCCAGGCAGGACACCCACAAGTAAAAGTACACCAATGGTAATTCCAACAATTTTCCCAGCTTCACTGGGTACATGCTCTGAAACACAATCAAAACATTCAGTTACAATTCTGCTTCCAGTCACGGATTTCTACAAGACCTAAAGCGTGTTTTTCCTCACCAATACTGATACTGCTTATCAGTTCTAGAATAAGTTAAAACAGTTTAAACTGCTTATGGACTGACTGAAAAACAGTTTAAACTGAATATTTCTTTAATCAATTTGTTCAATTTCTGATTAATCAATTTCTGATTAATGGATAATCTGGTAGAAAAAAATGCATCTATAGCTGTCAATATTAATAATATTACATTTATTATGTATATAATCAAAAAAATAACAAAATGACCTTATACTTATTCTTTCAATCAAAACACCTGATCTGCTAAAACCAAAATGGCTTTATAAAGACAAGATTAACAGATACACATTGCTTATGCTAATGCATGCATTAAGCAAACATAAATACAAAAACACTCAACAAGTAGGGCTGTGAGGGTTACCATCATCACCATTTTTTATTTGTTTATAAAATGGATAATCCCTGCTCTGAGAACATGTTTTTTTTTACTGAACAGAGGTAATTAACGGTGGAATAAACTGAAACACAAGCAGACTATATTGAAAGGGTTTATTAAAGTAATTAAATAATTGCATTGATACATTGAAATCAGAGCGGGTGTGGGTTATCATGGTGAAATCATGATGAAGAGTGGGTTTATTCTGTTTCGCATTGTACACTACCTCTCCTTGGTCTCACTTCTTCATGGTAGTGTTAATAAAGATAGCCGCTGAGTGTATGTCTAGTTTGTGAGCCATATACTTCCTTACCAAATCCTTTTTTTTGGCATTTGTGCTATTTAATACATTAGGACCTACTTCTCATGGCAGGGTCCTATCTTACACCCTGCACAGGACACAAGCTTATTGCTATTTTACACATCATCAGCAGTCTATTTTCATGCCTTGAACCTGTCTTGTTAACACAGCAAAAACAATTGCGTTTGTATTTTTTGCGTCTTTACTATAGCAAAGACACACAGACACCCTAAATCAAGCTGCATGGTGCACGGTTTACGGCTCGCCTATTGATCACTAAAATAGGGCCCCAAGTATATCAGGGTCTTGTTCACATGTGATTAATAAGTGTTCCAGTAATTTTGTTTTTGAGCAGTGTACAATAATTATAATACGATACCCCCTGATGTTTTCACACAGTATTTCATTTTTTGTGTAACTGTTTTGTATATTTTAAGTTAGAATATTTTACAAATTATTGCAAAAAATAGAAATACATTCTACATGATGTGAACAATGAACGTAAAGAAATCAGGAAATTTCAGCTGTAGATGCTTTTATATCTATGATCAGTTATAAATGTTATGCATCATTGTTATCTGTTCAAACCAACAACTGAACTACAGATTAGTTATATATATAAGGTAAGGGGGACGAGAGAGAGAACGAAGAGAAGTGCAGAATGAACGCTCTGGTACTGAATGGCCAGGGTTGCAGGTTTATGGTTGCAGTGAGTGTTCCTCCTTCTCCACACCATCATAAACTGGCTGTTTTTGGGCTGTTTAAATGAGCGAAATCTGTTTAGAATGATGTTAATGAACACTACAACACTGATGGAGTGCAGACCTATTATTTAATAAAAATGTGTAAGAACAGCTAAACACAGCGCTGCCTGACTATAACAACTAGTGATTTTTTTAAACAGTGTGATTTGTTACTTCAGGTTATAATAATTTTGAATGTTTCATTATAGTTTCATTTTATTTTGTTTACACCTTTTTGACGTCCAATTCAGTTAGTTTTAATTGGTTTTAGAGTGAGTTTGCTAAGTTTTATTAGTTTTTACACATCACATCAGAGAGATCAATCTGAGAAACACATAAATTGTGATTATCATGTCAGAGCTTTATATAAAAAAAAATAGCATTAAAAACATATGCCATATGTTCAGGCAGAGAATCTAAGCTCTAATATTGATGTATCAAAACCAGCCGATATCGTGGCCCAAGAACCGCGATACGAACCGAACCGTGGGCACACTGTAACCGTTGCGTCCCTAGAGACCAGTAAAACTTATTAACTGTACTGACTGTACAGTTGATGCTTTTTTGCACAGCTCCTGGGCTGGAGTTTACTCTTTCTGTGAACGAAAACAGCTGAAATTTTCCCTAATTTTCATTTATCACAACAGTGATCCCTGATAGTCCCTGACAGAACTAGTGGGAATGCTCAGATCCACTCTGGCTATTAATATAGCTAGTTACCTGTTACTTAAGGCAGAAAAATATGAGATTGACCTAAATTAAGTTGTTAATATTTCTTTGGGTTAAAATAATAGGAAAATAAATAAATACAATACTATAAATACATATTAAATAGGAAAACTTATTTCTTCTGTAAAAACGTCAAATGTCAAGTTGTCCCAAAAATTAGTCATCTAGAGTGTTAAACAGGAATGCAACTACAGAGCAAATGCTTATTTAACTGCACCCATCTATATTCTTTGTACTTTGTGAATTTCATGTTTAGGACCTACAACCTTTGCTTGTGTATTTGCTTAATCTGTAGCTCTTGTTAGTTGATAGACTCTACATTAAAATATTACTACTGGAATACTGCTGAGTTTTTTATCAGTAGTCAAGATCTGTCTTTACATTCTCTTGTGTTGGGTGAAGACCTACATTTGTGATTTGAGCCTGTGCTGAATCAAGAATTCAGTAGAACTACTGTTCTGTCTACATCTGCCAATGTGCTTAGAACATTTATAAAGGACATAGACTTTTTGGTCTAAAGCCAGAGCCTGCTTCTTTGTATTCTCAAGTACACCATACCTTTACACACACAGACTATTATCTTGTTGACAATAGAATAATTTACTCTGTAACCTCCAGTGCATATAACACTGTTCTTTAGCTTCTATAATTATGACCCTTTGTTTCACAGGAGAAGATGCTGGTCATGTCCCATAGTATCATTATAGCACCCATTCTCCCCCTGAGATCTCTGCATCTAAGTTGTTTACGTAACTTTAAAAATGTTTATTAGAGGAGTTATCATTTCATTTTAAAATTTAAAATAAACTTGACAAACATATTGATTTATTGATTTAATAAACAGCATTGCTAAATTAGACAAAGATTATACAGTGTCCCATTCTGAAAATATTCATAAACATCATTTGATTACACCAGCACATTTTGATATCCTGATGTTTGACCAAGCAACTGAGTTACTATTTAAAAGTGTCATTTCTCTAGAAACAATTTAGTACTTGCTCTTTTTAAAGTACAATAGGTCAGTTTAAGTTGTATGAGCTGCTGCATGTGAAATTGTTCTTCTACCTACACTGCCTGCATTAGCCAACTAAAAAACAAAAACAAACTAAATCAAGTGAATCAGGAAAAGCCCCGGACTGACGTCAACCCGTAAATTAGGATTCAAGGCTTCGCCCAGCTTGGCTTGCAACCACCCACTGCAGATCCCATCACAATGCTGTTAGCCAATCAGGGGCGAGAAGTTTGCATGTCATTAATATATTTATGAGTAAGAGCTGAAATCCAGTTGTTCTTCCCCACACACTGCTCTACCGAACGAAAATACTAAAATTGGTGAAATAACAATTAAATAATCCTGTAAAAACAAATATTACATTTAAATAATAATATAGCTTTCTGTACACAACTAAATCTAAAGATAAACTTTAATATCTTGAGAGACTCATATTAGCTAAAAAACTTTAGAGGATATATATTAAGATACGAGTTATATGCAAATCAGCAAATACCCTGGCCTAGATGGATACCCAGTGGAATATATGTATATATATATATATATATATATATATATATATATATATATATATATATATATATATATATATATATATATATATACATATAATTTTATTTTTTGATTAATTAGCATCCATTTATTTTATTGAATATGTTTAATAAATCATTGGAATTCCAAATGCAAAAACCTAAGACACTGAGTAGAATGGCCCTGTCTGAGTGTGTTTGAAGTGTGAAAGCTTTATCTTCAAAAACGGCATCTTTGGTCACACTGTGGCATGCACATAAACCAATCATAACACACCATTCTTTACTTCCCCTCCCCTTTTTTACAATCGCACAGGGGAAGAGTTGGTCCCAAAACAAATGTCGACATCAGTAATGTTGACCTGGTTTGTATTTTCCCAAGCTTCCCAAGCAACAGAAACAAGTACAGTTGCCACACGTCCCGTATATTACTGAATCATCCTTTATTTGGCAACTAAATTTTGCATCCTGTGTTTAACCAATATGGCCATTTAAAAAACAAATTATACTAAAGTATTAACAGATAATGAATAAATTAATACATTTGTAATTTTTTATTATTTATTATATATACATTTTTTAGATTAAAACTGTTTCTAGAGCCTTCTGTGTATTTTGTGTCAAAATGTTTATATTTTTGTATATAAATATATACCGATTAATAAAAATATAAAATAAAATACAAAAAATGTTAATTATTTATTTTACTTAAATATATATCAAATTTATAATTATATAATTAGGTTTTGATTTCACAGAATTGGATCTCTGGTGGGTGTCCCTTATTTTTATTTCTGAAATGTGGCATCCCTACAAACATTGGTGATTTAAAGGATTTGCACAGAAGTGTTGGACGGCAACACAACAAAGCTGTATAACCAGTTGAGGCGATGGTCTCAAACAATACGCTAAAAGTTAAGTACGTAACCAAAAGATAAGCTAAACCACAGCTAGCAGAAGCTAACACTACAACTGGACCAAAACAAATAAAGCTAACACGAGCATTTGAGAGAGGCACTCCATATGAAAAAACGAGTAAACGATGGAGAGAAGTAACAGAAGCAATAACTCTTTACCTGGTAAATCATATGGTTCCTTCTAATACAGTGGAAAATGAGGCCTTCCAAAGTCTTGTCAACATTGTTGACTCATGGCAAAAGTTACTCAGCTATAAATATGGTTCAAACATCAACATTCCACGGATGTGCTTAGAATGTCATGCAAAGATGAAAAACAAAGTTCACAACTTTTTTTTAAGCAAGTGTGTGCAGCATTATTGCTTTATTAATAAAATAAATTAAATGTCATGTTCTAGCTTTCTCTTATTCACATCATTTATGATTTAAAATAAGCCAAACTATCGCAAACTCTTCTTTAACACTTCAATTTCCACATAAACCACAAACGCCCCACAAAACCCACAAAAGCTCTGCAGCCCACAGAGTGCAAATAACATAGGGAGTGCAGTTCTGGAGTAAAGTTAGTTTCATGTTTGAGGTTGAATTTAATTATATGTCACCTACAAGTAGCCACTGTCGTCTTCATCTGCAGTAATGCCCAGAACTTTTCTGTAAATGTAGTATTTGTGAGGCTATTTTGATTGTGTGTGTGTGTGTGTGTGTGTGTGTGAGTGTGTGTGTGTGTGTGTGTGTGTGACCAGTTCTTTGACAGGAGGTCAAGGAGCAATGGAGATGCACATGTGTGATTCTACATCAGGATGTGTATATATATGATATAAGATATGATATCAAATATTGTATTATATATTAGAAATTATACAGTTTGGTTGTGGTAAAACTACACTACTAGATTGTATAAAAATAATAAACTTTCAAACAAATTCACAAAGATACAAAAACAAACATTTGTCATTTATCAAAATGTGCTTATACATCTACTTACACTATATCAATGAGTGTGTAGAAGTGTGGAGTAACTCACCAAACAGGGATTGAGCATCGATCCATCCCTCCTTCACATGAACTCTCTGTGTCACTGAGCAGTAGTATGAGTCAATTTTCTCTACTGTGATTCTGCTTTTCACATTAAAGAGATCAGCGACTGCCTGAGTTTCTGTTTCTGCAGTCAGATTAACTCCTTTACTGTTCCTCCACTGAAGCTCAGGTTCAGGACGCCAGCCTTTAGATTCACACAGTAAACTGAACTTTCCTGATTCATATTTCTCCATAGTGATCACTGGTTCACTTCCCACAGCTGTGAAGAAAATAATCAAAACATCCAAGAGTGTGGTATTAATTACTTTTATATAAATATTTATTAAAACTGTAATTAGTACTTCAAGCCTTGTTCACACATATCTGTATATTTCTGAATAGTTTTTCTTGCTGTGTTTAAACAACTAATCTGGACACCTCAATCTCACACGTAGATATATAGACTTTTGCTATGTTACTGTTTAAAACACCAGAGTGTCTGCATCGACTAGACACTGCTGATTACACAGAAAAGTGGAATTATGCTAGAAAATTCAGTGTTTTCTATTTGTGCTGAAAACAATTATTGCATTACATCTCAAAGCTTGCACATGTAACATTCAGTGTGTTTTTAAAAGCTGTGTTTTGCACGTTCACATGAGAATCATGCTCTCCCCACATTTTCAGTGACTTATAACTTCGTATTTGTGTAATCAGGAAGCTGAAACACAGAGAAAGACTTTCAGATATGTGTGAACACGACCTGAAACACATCTCAACTGAAATGTTTACCTTCAACTGAGAGTTTAAAAGTTTTAGAATCCTCCCAGATCTTAGAGTCAACTCTGCATGTGTATTCTCCTTCATCAGAAACCCGAATGTTGGAGAGTTTCAGTGAGGCGTTTCCATTCTTCAGCTGCTCTTTAAACACAGCGGTTCTTCCTCTGTAAGAAGGATTCTGATCTGTGTTTAGATTTTTATGATTCCCGTAGAGATGAACCAGTGAATCTCTCAGGTCTGATCTGGACCAAGTAACGTTCATATCCACAGTGTTCACCATGATGTTTTGACTATGTAGCTCTCGTACAGAACACGACAGAACGACATCAGAACCAGAAACACTGAAAACAGGAGCTTCTGGACCCACCACCTCAAACTTCCCTGTAAACTCTGTAAACAAAACCAACAGAACCTTTAATTAAAACACACACACACCACATATAATCTACACAAACACACACACACCACATGTAATCTACACACACACTCACCACATATAATCTACACAAACACACACACACACACACACACACCACATATAATCTACATACACACACACACCACATATAATCTACACAAACACACACACACACCACATGTAATCTACACACACACTCACCACATATAATCTACACAAACACACACACACACACACCACATATAATCTACATACACACACACCACATATAATCTACACAAACACACACACACACACACCACATATAATCTACACACACACTCACCACATATAATCTACACAAACACACACACACACCACATATAATCTACATACACACACACACACACCACATATAATCTACACACACACTCACCACATATAATCTACACACACACACACTCACCACATATAATCTACACAAACACACACACACACACCACATATAATCTACATACACACACACACACCACATATAATCTACACAAACACACACACACACCACATGTAATCTACACACACACTCACCACATATAATCTACACAAACACACACACACACACCACATATAATCTACATACACACACACCACATATAATCTACACAAACACACACACACACCACATATAATCTACACACACACTCACCACATATAATCTACACAAACACACACACACACACACCACATATAATCTACATACACACACACACACCACATATAATCTACACACACACTCACCACATATAATCTACACAAACACACACACACTCACCACATATAATCTACACAAACACACACACACACACCACATATAATCTACATACACACACACACACACCACATATAATCTACACAAACACACACACACACCACATGTAATCTACACACACACTCACCACATATAATCTACACAAACACACACATACACACCACATATAATCTACATACACACACACACCACATATAATCTACACAAACACACACACACACACACCACATATAATCTACACACACACTCACCACATCTACACACACACACACACCACATATAATCTACATACACAAACACACACACACACACACACCACATATAATCTACACACACACTCACCACATATAATCTACACAAACACACACACACACACCACATATAATCTACATACACACACACACACACCACATATAATCTACACAAACACACACACACACACCACATGTAATCTACACACACACTCACCACATATAATCTACACAAACACACACACACACACACCACATATAATCTACATACACACACACACACAAACACCACATATAATCTACACACACAACATACACACCACATATAATCTACACAAACACACACACACACATACCACATATAATCTACACACACACTCACCACATATAATCTACACAAACACACACACACACACACCACATATAATCTACATACACACACACACACACACCACATATAATCTACACAAACACACACACACACACCACATGTAATCTACACACACACTCACCACATATAATCTACACAAACACACACACACACACACCACATATAATCTACATACACACACACACACAAACACCACATATAATCTACACACACAACATACACACCACATATAATCTACACAAACACACACACACACAGACCACATATAATCTACATACACACACACACACACACCACATATAATCTACACACTCACCACATATAATCTACACACACAACACATATAATCCACACACACACACCACATATAATCCACACACACACATACCACATATAATCCACACACACACACCACCAATAATCTACACACACACCACATATAATCCACACACACACACCATATATAATCTACACACACCACATATAATCCACACACACCACATATAATCTACACACACACAAACACATACCACATATAATCCACACACACACACCATATATAATCTACACACACCACATATAATCCACGCACACACACACACACACACCACATATAATCTACACACACACACACACACACACCACATATAATCTACACACACACCATATATAATCTACACACACACCACATATAATAAACTCACACACACCACATATAATCTACACACACCACATATAATCTACACACACACACACACACACACACACCACATATAATCTACACACACCACATATAATCTACACACACACTACATATAATCTACACACACATACCATATATAATCTCCTCACACACAACATATAATCTACACGCACCACCTATAATCCACACACACCACATATAATCTACACACTCACCACATATAATCTACACACACACACCACATATAATCTACACACACACACCTCATATAATCTACACACACACACCACATATAATCTACACACTCACCACATATAATCTACACACACACACCACATATAATCTACACACACACACCTCATATAATCTACACACACCCACCACATATAATCTACACACACCCACCACATATAATCTACACACACACCACATACAATCTACACACACACCACATATAATCCACACACACCACATATAATCTACACACACACCACATATAATCTACACACACCACATATAATCTACACACACACACATCACACACACGCATCACCTTCAATTAAATCTCTCAAAGACTGAACTTCTGGTTATACCAGCAAAACCATCTTTTCAACACAACCTCTCTATAAACATCGACTCTCTCTCTCTCTCACCAACAAAGGTTGCTAGGAACCTGGGTGTTCTGGTTGATGACCAACTCTCCTTCACGCACCATGTGGCCTCAGTTGCTCGGTCCTGCCGCTTTGCGCTCTATAACATCCGAAAAATTAGACCGTTCTTGACGCAACAGGCCACCCAACTCCTGGTGCAAGCAGTCGTCATCTCACGCCTCGACTACTGCAATGCCCTGCTAACTGGCCTCCCGGCCTGTGTAGTAAAACCACTCCAGATGATCCAGAACGCAGCAGCACGTCTGGTCTTCAACCAGCCAAAACGGGCACATGTCACCCCGCTGCTCATTGAGCTCCATTGGCTACCAGTTGATGCTCGCATCAAATTCAAAGCTCTTACAATCGCCTACAAGGTGATGACAGAACAGGCTCCTTCCTACCTGCACTCGCTCCTGAAGACTTACGCTACCTCCCGGCCGCTGCGCTCCTCCAATGAACGTCGCCTCGCTTTGCCAAACACTCACACAAAGCAATCCAGACTGTTCTCATACAGAGTTCCCCAATGGTGGAACAAACTACCTTCCACTACCAGATCAGGAGAATCTCTCGCTATCTTTAATAAACTCCTGAAGACAGAGCTCTTCAAAGAGCACTTACTCTCTTAACACCTCTAACACACTAACTACTTCTAACCTCATTTCCTTTTTCCCTCCTTCACTCCCCTATCCTATTATTCCCCTTTGACCTCCTTTAGGCCCTATCCAAAGATGTTTTACCTTTAAACTTATTTTACATTGTACTTGACTATTGTAAGTCGCTTTGGACAAAAGTGTCTGCCAAATGTAATGTAATGTAATGTAATAATACACACACACACACACACCACATATAATCTACACACACACTACATATAATCTACACACACATACCACATATAATCTCCTCACACACACCACAGATAATCTACACACACACTACATATAATCTACACACACATACCACATGTAATCTACACACACATACCACATATAATCTCCTCACACACACCACAGATAATCTACTCACACTCACTACATATAATCTACACACTCACCACATATAATCTACACACACACTACATATAATCTACACACATACCACATATAATCTCCTCACAAAAAACACATCATCTACTCACACACACCACATATAATCTACACACACACACCACATATAATCTCCTCACACACACCACAGATAATCTACTCACACACACCACATATAATCTACACACACTACATATAATCTACACACACATACCACATATAATCTCCTCACACACACCACAGATAATCTACACACACACACCACATATAATCTACACACACACTACATATAATCTACACACACATACCACATATAATCTACACACACACTACATATAATCTACACACACATACCACATATAATCTCCTCACACACACCACAGATAATCTACACACACACTACATATAATCTACACACACATACCACATATAATCTACACACACATACCACATATAATCTACTCACACTCACTACATATAATCTACACACTCACCACATATAATCTACACACACACTACATATAATCTACACACATACCACATATAATCTCCTCACAAAAACCACATCATCTACTCACACACACACCCATGGGCGTGGTAGTGGGGGGAAAAGTGGACCTGACTACCCAGGGCCCGAGTAGGGAGAGGGGCCCATGAAAATCCTGATTTTTTTTTTCGCTCACTTTCCTTTGTTTACTGGCATGGATAGGGGCCCATTAACATAGAGGGTGTACAGGGCCCAGAATTTGCTGCTACGCCCCTGCACACACCACATATAATCTACACACACACACCACATATAATCTCCTCACACACACCACAGATAATCTACTCAGACACACCACATATAATCTACACACACTACATATAATCTACACACACATACCACATGTAATCTACACACACATACCACATATAATCTCCTCACACACACCACAGATAATCTACTCACACTCACTACATATAATCTACACACTCACCACATATAATCTACACACACACCACATATAATCTACACACACACACCACAGATAATCTACTCACACACACTACATATAATCTCCTCACACACACCACAGATAATCTACTCACACACACTACATATAATCTCCTCACACAAACCACATCATCTACTCACACACACACCATATATAATCTACACACACACACCACATATAATCTCCTCACACACACCACAGATAATCTACTCACACACACTACATATAATCTACACACATTCCACATATAACCTACACACACATACCACATATAATCTCCTGAAACACCATATATAATCCACACACACCACATATAATCTACACACACACACTACATATAATCTACACACACACACTACATATAATCTACACACTCACCACATATAATCTACACACACCACAAATAATCTACACACACACCACATATAATCTACACACACATCACATATATCTACACACACACCACATATAATCCACACACACCACATATAATCTACACACACACCACATATAATCTACACACACACTACATATAATCTACACACACCACAAATAATCTACACACACACCACATATAATCTACACACACATCACATATCTACACACACACCACATATAATCCACACACACCACATATAATCTACACACACACCACATATAATCTACACACACACTACATATAATCTACACACTCAACACATATAATCTACACAATACACACCATATATAATCTACACACACTACATATAATTTACACACACTACATATAATCTACACACACATACCACATATAATCTACACACACCACATATAATCTACACACACCACATATAATCTACACACACGCTACATATAATCTACACACACATACCATATATAATCTCCTCACACACACAACATATAATCTACACGCACCACCTATAATCCACACACCACATATAATCTACACACAAACACACCATATATAATCTACACACACCACATATAATAAACACACACACACCACATATAATCTACACACACCACATATAATCTACACACACACACACCACATATAATCTACACACACAACACATATAATCTACACACACACTACATATAATCTACACACACATACCATATATAATCTCCTCACACACACAACATATAATCTACACGCACCACCTATAATCCACACACCACATATAATCTACACACACACCACATATAATATAAACACACATAACACATATAATTTACTCACACACACCACATATAATCTACACACTCACCACATATAATCTACACACACACACCACATATAATCTACACAAACACAACTCATATAATCTACACACACACCACATATAATCTACACACACACCACATATAATCTACACACACACCACATATAATCCACACACACACCACATATAATCTACACACACACCACATATAATCTACACACACACCACATATAATCTACACACACACTACATATAATCTACACACTCAACACATATAATCTACACAATACACACTAGGGGTGTCACGATCTCGATATTTTATCGAAATCGAATCGAAATGAGGTCACGGTCTGAGTATCGAAGTCAAAAAGAGGATCGACGATCCCTCCCGCAGCGCGCTACGCAAATGGCGCGGCACCAACACAGCGCATCCTATTCATTTAAATAGAGAGAGCCACTGCATGAGCGCAGTCGGCGGGAGTGTGATCACTGTTTTTTATCTGTCCAACGGGGGAGGGGGGGCGGGGGTTGGGCGCGCAGGTTTTGTATCTGTATCTAACGGAGGGGTGGGTGCGCGCAGGTGAGAGCGTGTGAACTCGCTGAAATGCGTGTGTCAGTGTGACTTGAGAACACTGACTATAGATCACAGTGAGGTGGATTAAAAATCTTAAACTTATAATTGACTACACCTGTTGCTTTCCATTGAATTAAAAAAACATCTTTCTCTCAGATAAAGTAAACACAAGCGTGTTTCTGACTAAAATAAAAGCTTTTCATGAGAGATATAAGTTATGTGTAAATATTTATAAGACAATACCTGACAAAATCTGTTTTAATGACGTTAATAAACATCACTGTGACAGCGCTAGTCACAGTTTCACCACATCACTTATCTAACCAGCCTGTACTGATTTCTGCCCCCAATAATGCTTTCAATAACCTCTAATAGCCTTTAATAGTCTTCAGTAGCCTTTAAAAGACTTACCTGGCGGCCGTGGTGTGTCCACTAAACTCCGTAGTTATAAACATCCTGAGGTTAGCAGCGCGCTAACTGACCTGTTTATAATGTAATCCGAGCAGTGCCTCCGTGTCGGCTGTTCTAACCTGCTGCTGTTAGCTGCTTGGGCTGAAAGATGAACTGTAGTGAGCTGTATTATCCGGTTAGTGGGGTTAAAACCTTTATTTGTTTACAGAAACAGTAAAAACGGACTGGCTGAGCTCTGTAGCCCGTGGCTGGGCTGTACTGAAGTAGTGACTGAGTGAAGAGAGTGGGGCTTGTGCTGCTGCTGCTAGTGGTTGGATGAAGAACTGCAGCTCCATCCACACACAGCTCTGATAAACTGCTTGTTTTAATAGTGCACACTGTTGCTACCAAAAAAAGTCACTAGATGGCATTACCATATATATCTTAATAAATAATAATAATAATATTTATAATATTTATAATAATAATAATAATAATAAATATATTATTTAAATTTTATGAGGCATAAAATAATAACAAGAAAAAAAAACAAGAAAATCGAGAATCGAATCGAATCGTGACCCTCAAATCGAAAATGAAATCGAATCGAGGATTTAGAGAATCGTGACACCCCTAATACACACCATATATAATCTACACACACACCACATATAATCTACACACACCAGATATAATTTACACACACTACATATAATTTACACACACTACATATAATCTACACACACATACCACATATAATCTCCTCACACACACCACATATAATCTAATCACACACACTACATATAATCTACACACTCACCACATATAATCTACACACACACACCACATATAATCTACACACACACCACATATAATCTACTCACACACCACATATAATCTACACACACACCACATATAATCTACTCACACCCACCACATAATCTACACACACACACCACATGTAATCTACACACACCACATATAATCTACTCAAACACACCACATAATCTACACACACACCACATATAATCTACATATACACACCACATATAATCTACACACCCCACATATAATCTACACACACTACATATAATCTACACACACAACACATATAATCTACACACACACCAAATATAATCTACACACACATCACATATAATCTACACACACACTACATATAATCTACACAATACACACCATATATAATCTACACACACACACACACACCACATATAATCTACACACACACCACATATAATCTACACACACACCACATATTATCTACACACACACCACATATAATCTACACACACTACATATAATCTACACACACACACCACATATAATCCACACACACCACATATAATCTACACACACACTACATATAATCTACACACTCAACACATATAATCTACACAATACACACCATATATAATCTACACACACACACCACATATAATCTACACACACACACTACATATAATTTGCTCACACACCACATATAATCTACACACACACCACATATAATCTACACACACTACATATAATCTACACACACCACATATAATCTACACACACACTACATATAATCTACACACTCAACACATATAATCTACACAATACACACCATATATAATCTACACACACACCACATATAATCTACACACACACTACATATAATCTACACAATACACACCATATATAATCTACACACACACACACCACATATAATCTGCACACACACACACCACATATAATCTACACACAGACAACATATAATCCACACACACACCACATATAATCTACACACACACCACATATAATCTACATATAATCTACACACACACCACATATAATCTACACACTCAACACATATAATCTACACAATACACACCATATATAATCTACACACACACACCACATATAATCTACACACACACACTACATATAATCTACACACACACCACATATAATCTACACACACACCACATATAATCTACACACACACTACATATAATCTACACAATACACACCATATATAATCTACACACACACACACCACATATAATCTAATCTACACACACACCACATATAATCTACACACACACTACATATAATCTACACAATACACACCATATATAATCTACACACACCACATATAATCCACACACACACCACATATAATCTACACACACACCACATATAATCTACACACACACCACATATAATCTACACACAGACCACATATAATCCACACACACACCACATATAATCTACACACACCACATATAATCTACACACACCACATATAAACTACACACACACCACATATAAACTACACACACACACAAATAGTACCACATATAATCTGTACTAGATGTAAGGTTCTTGAACTCCACCTAGACAACACACTGCACTGATACTTTATAAGGACAAAACACAGTCACTGACAAGATAAATTTAAAACACTATTATCAGAAGTGTTTGGTTATGTTTTTGACTTCATGAGGCTGCTGTACAAATTCAAATGCATACAAGTCCATGGAAATATGTTGGCTGACAACGAAGACGGCAACTTTTAAATAAAATCCGAGCATCCTTAGTTGACCATGTCATCACAGTTTTATAATAATTGCTAACACATTAAAATGACATGCATAGCACAATGATTTACAGTTTTTCCCAAATGTTTACACAAAAAATGTGGAACTATGCACACAAATCCAAAAACATGAAGCTCATGTGTCAACATTGTGACTCTAAACTGCTAAACTCTAAACACAATTTTATATGTTCTCACTCAAATATCACTATAAATCACAGCTTTGCAAATCGCTAAACACAAATTTCATCATTTAGAACACCTTGTTCACCTGAGAATCACTGACCCTCAAATACAAAACTCTAAGGGTGAATCCCATTTCTCCCCTTGGCCCTACCCCTTACCCCTACCCCTCTGTTTTGCGCGTGCACGTCAAGGGGTAGGGGTGTCCCGATTCCTGTTAGGATGAAGTGGTAGGGGTAAGGGGTAGGGCTAGTTAGCCCTTCAAACGGAGATTTTCCAGACCCACACTTCGTACCGAGGGGTATGAGAATGACTGGCAAGATGGCGGAACAAGCGATCAAAGAAAGTATTTTCCATGTTAAAAATTACGATTAGCACTGTATTACCTTAGTTTATTGTGTAGTTTTGATGTTTTATGGCTGAATTCTTCGTAACAAGCATAAAAAGTTCGTTTCGGTAGCTAGCTAGCTAGCTAACTTTCCCGTTCCACCTTAAATGGTGCAACAGACGGCAGGCGCTACCGCATTTAAGGCGGAACGGAAAAAATAAATCAAATAAAAAATAATCAGAGCAAATTGCAGCTCCCCATCACAGAGGAATTAAGGAATGGACAATATTAATTAATTTCTGCACCTCCTGCCCCCTTTCTGTACACATACAATGCCCTAAAGTTAACTAGTTAACCAGCAGCTAGGCTACTGAACTTTAGCGCTCCACTGCTATCATCACATCAGCCCAGCAGGGTCACCTACACACCACCGCTAGTAGCCTGGTCATAAATCAGTGCTATTTATTTATGTATTTATTGTTCATTGACAAACGTCATTGTGATATATCAGTGATTCCTCTGTCACTGAGGACCCATATTCTTGCACATTATATTGTTTTTGTAACACATTACCTGCTCCAGGACCAGTGTTGGGAACCAGTGTGATATACAATTTCTAGTATATTATGGAGGCTATTTTCAATAAGATTCACCTTTCACCGGGTGCTTGAAGGGTTGTCCCAATTCCTAGGGGTAGGATTTTACCCCTTCCCCTTGTAACTCCGTTCCAAGGGGAAGGATTACACTCGAAAAGAAGGGGTAGGGGTAAGGGGTAGGGCCAAGGGGAGAAATGGGATTCACCCAAATTACCAAGTAGTCTCACACAAGTTGCAGCTGTGTAAACTTCATTAGAAGAATGTTTCAATCATTTGTCAGAGTATAAAAGACGCCTCAAGTGACTGATACAGCTCTCGTATGTTGTCATCTGGGATAATGTAAGTTTCCACTGGGCAGCTCTGGTCAGTGATTGGTTCTCTAAATCCACAGTTTGTTGTGCTGCACCTTCCACCATATTCCCCATCTCTCAATCCAATAGAGGAATTCTTTTCTGCATGGAGGTGGAAAGTGTACAAACTCAGACCCCACGAGTGTGTGGTGCTATTTCATGTAATGGGGGAGGCATGTGATGACATCCACGCAGATGATTGCCAAAGATGGATTTGCCATGCAAGGCATTTTCCCACACAGCTTGGCGAGGGAGAATATTGCAGCTGATGTAGATGAGGTCTTCTTGCCTGACCGAGATCAGGGGTCTGATGAACAGTGATCTGTTTTTTTGCATTTTGCAATAAATATATTTTTGTTTCCTCTTTATATGTGAATTTTCCTTATCATGTTTCTCATTGTGAAAATAGGTGAAAATTACAGTTTTGCAACATATTGCATACAGTACATATAGCTTATATTTGTGTCGTACTGTAAATGGGGGGGTCCTACACCACACCAAATAAATAAAAACAACAGAAAGACAACATATTTCCATGGACTTGTATGCACTTTAATTTGTACAGCGGCCTCATGAAGTCAAAAACACAACCAAATACTTCTGATAACAGTGCTTTGAATTGATCTTGTCAGTGTTTATTTGATGCTCTGTAAGAGATGAGCATAAAATAGCTGTGTGTGTTGTTTAGGTGGAAGGAATCAGTTTTGCTGGAGATTTGTAGAGTTTTGAGAAATTGAGCCAAGTTTAATAGAAATGCGTTTAAACATTTGGGAAAAACTGTAAACTGACATGCAGATGATATAACCTCTTCTGAAGTCTCCAAAACTCAAAACAGCACTGTTTAAACAATGCGTACAGTAGTACATTATTGCCTGTGGACTGTTCTGCAGGACTGTAAAAATAAAATATATTTACAGTTTTTCCCAAATGTTAAATGCATTTCTAAAAAAACTTGGCTCAGTTTCTCAAAACTCTAAACACAAACAGAAAATTATTAACTCCTTTGTTGAAACTCTATAAATCTCCAGCAAAACTGATTCCTTCCACCAAAACAACACACACAGCTATTTATATACTAAACTCTTGCAGAGCATCAAATAAACACTGACAAGATAAATTCAGAGCACCATTATCAGAAGAGTTTGGTTATGTTTTTGACTTCATGAGGCCGCTGTACAAATTCAAAAGTGACCAAGCTGTACTAAATGATGAAATTTGTGTTTAGTGATTTGCAAAGCTGTGATTTAGAATTATATTTTAGTGAGAACATATAAAATTGTGTTTAGAGTTTAGCAGTCTGGAGTCACAATGTTGACACATGAGCTTCATGTTTTTGGATTTGTGTGCATAGTTCCACTTTTGTTTGTGTATACAATGTGGAAAAACTGTAAAGTATTTAGGAAATGTACTCATACTAACTATAAAATAGTTACAGTTTTTCCCAAATGTTTAAACGCATTTCTAAAAACTCGGCTCAGTTTCTCAAAACTCTAAACACAAACTGAAAATTATTAACTGCTTTGTTGAAACTCTACAAACCTCCAGCAAAACTGATTCCTTCCACCAAAACAACACACACAGCTATTTAATGCTCATCTCTTACAGAGCATCAAATAAACACTGACAAGATAAATTTAAAGCACTGTTATCAGAAGTGTTTGGTTATGTTTTTGACTTCATGAGGCCGCTGTACAAATTCAAATGCATACAAGTCCATGGAAATATGTTGGCTTTCTGTTCTTTATATTTATTTGGACTACAGTACTACACAAATGTAAGCTAAATTTACTGTATGTAATATGTTGCAAAACTGTAATTTTCACCTATTTTCACAAAGAGAAACATAATAAGGAAAATTCACATACAAAGAGGACACAATAATATATTTATTGCAAAATGAAAAGAAACAGATCACTGTTCATCAGACCCCTGATCTCTGATCTCATCTCCCCTGACCCTCATCTACATCAGCTGCAATATTCTCCCTCCCCCATTACATGAAGTAGAGCCACACGCTTTCCACCTCCATGCAGAAAAGAATTCCTCTATTGGATTGAGAGATGGGGAATATGGTGGAAGGTGCAGCTCAACAAACTGTGGATTTAGAGAACCAATCATTGACCAGAGCTGCCCAGTGGAAACTTACATTATCCCAGATGACAACATACGAGAGCTGTATCAGTCACTTGAGGCGTCTTTTATATTCTGACAAATGATTGAAACATTCTTCTAATGAAGTTTACACAGCTGCAACTTGTGTGAGACTACTTGGTAATTAGAGTTTTGTATTTGAGGGTCAGTGATTCTCAGGTGAACAAGGTGTTCTAAATGATGAAATTTGTGTTTAGCGATTTGCAAAGCTGTGATTTATAGTGATATTTGAGTGAGAACATATAAAATTGTGTTTAGAGTTTAGCAGTTTAGAGTCACAATGTTGACACATGAGCTTCATGTTTTTGGATTTGTGTGCATAGTTCCACATTTTTTGTGTAAACAATGTGGAAAAACTGTAACATCATTGTAAAATAAAGGTTCACCTGTGTTTTTTATAGAGCTTATAGTTTTTCTGCAGCATGCCTCATACTCTCAGAACTGCATGCACAAATAAAAAAACACACCCACAATAGGCAAAACTCATTAATTCTTTACATTCAAATCAATGTTATTTCTTCTCAAAATGTTTTGTTTTCAGATGACACACATTGCATCATATTAATAAACATTTACAGTATAAGAACCAGTTGAACACTGATGAGCTCATGTAAAACACTTCTTCTCCATTCACCATAGTTAATGACTTTTTATGTTCAGTGTTACACTTACTACAGACAGTACATTCATAAGTGTGTTGTAAAATATTTTATAATTGTTTTTATATTCCCACGAAAACACTACAAACAGTGTACATCCCAATCAACACACAGTTGTATGTAAAGTGTTCTGCATATAAAACAACAGAAGAATTTACTGTATACAGTTACAGTAAAAAAAAACTATGCTGTATCTGTTTCGATCTGACCACAGCATCTCATCCACATCACAAGCACTGTTTTCCTGAGCAAGCAGCAGGGAATATCCCCTAGTAGGGTTGGCCCTAAAATAATATCACGATATTTCATGGTATTATTGCGATAAAGGTATTCTTGGCGATATGACAAAAAAGTACAAATTCTGCAACAAAACAAAACTTACATTTTATTATTGTATACGATATGATACAGCACACCCCTAACTGAGATATAAAAAAATACAAGAATTTAAGCAGATTTGTAACAGACGTCAATGATCCCAAATGTCATGATACTAATAATGCACTCCAAATATCTCCATATATCCAGGATTAAAGTAAAATAAATTATATACTAGTATATTTAATGGGAAATGAGAACAGTGTGAATTTTTCTGTAGCTTAAAACAGCAAAAATTTGTACCCTGATGTGATAATTAGGGGTGAGTGTTATGGTACAATATTTCAGGGTATAATATTGTTCACGATATTCAAAAATGTTGGCGATATTATCGCATATGATATGATATGGCACACCCTACCCCCTAGCATGGCAAATCATGAACTCATGAAAACAAATAACTGTACAAATAGTAAAATACTGTAAACAATTACATATTTACATTTTTTCACATTGTATACACACAAAATGTGGAACTATGCACACAATCCAAAAACATGAAGCGCATGTGTCAACATTGTGACTCCAAACTGCTAAACAATTCTACATGTTCTCACTCAAATATCATTCTAAATCACTACTTTGCAAAATGCTAAACACAAATTGTATTATTTAGTACACCTTGGTCACCTAAGAATCACTGAACTTTAAATACATAAATGATATACATTTTTGTCACCTCTTTGTATGAGAATTGATTTTCCTCATCATGTTTCACATTGTACCTACATAGGTGAAAATTACAGTTATATACTACATACAGTAACAAAAACACGTAGTACTGTAATGCTATATGTGGGGGTCCTACACTGCACCAAATATATATAAAGAGCAGAAAGCCAACATATTCCCATGGAGTTAAATTTGGCTCCATGAAGTCAAAAACTTAACCAAATCCTTCTGATAATAGTGCTTTGAATTTATCTTGTCAGTGTTTATTTGATGCTCTGCCAGAGAAAAGCGTATAAACATCTGTGTGTGTTGTTTTAGTGGAAGGAATCAGTTTTGCTAGAGATTTGTGAAGTTTCAACAAGGAAGTTAATAATTTTCAGTTTGTGTTTAGAGTTTTGAGAAACTGAGCCAAGTTTCTAGAAATGCGTTTAAACATTTGGGAAAAACTGTAAAGAGAGGAAGAAGCGAAGTAAGAGTGAGAGGGTGAGGAAGAGTGAAAGAGGGGAAAAAGTTAGAGATGGAGGAAGAGTGAGAGGAAGTGAAAGAGGGAGAGTGAGAGGAAGAGTGAGAGATAAAGGAAGAGTGAGAGGAATTGGAAGAGTGAGAAGGATAGGAAGAGTGAGAAGAAGTGTGAGAGATAAAGGAAGAGTGAGAGGAATTGGAAGAGTGAGAAGGATAGGAAGAGTGAGAAGAAGAGTGAGAGATAGAGGAAGAGTGAGAGGAATTGGAAGAGTGAGAAGAAGAGGAAGAGTGAGAAGAAGAGTGAGAGATAGAGGAAGAGTGAGAGGAATTGAAAGAGTGAGAAGGATAGGAAGAGTGAGAAGAAGTGTGAGAGATAAAGGAAGAGTGAGAAGGATAGGAAGAGTTAGAAGAAGAGTGAGAGATAGAGGAAGAGTGAGAGGAATTGGAAGAGTGAGAAGGATAGGAAGAGTGAGAAGAAGAGTGAGAGATAGAGGAAGAGTGAGAGGAATTGAAAGAGTGAGAAGGATAGGAAGAGTGAGAAGAAGTGTGAGAGATAAAGGAAGAGTGAGAGGAATTGGAAGAGTGAGAAGGATAGGAAGAGTGAGAAGAAGAGTGAGAGATAAAGGAAGAGTGAGAGGAATTGGAAGAGTGAGAAGAAGAGGAAGAGTGAGAAGAAGAGTGAGAGATAGAGGAAGAGTGAGAGGAATTGAAAGAGTGAGAAGGATAGGAAGAGTGAGAAGAAGTGTGAGAGATAAAGGAAGAGTGAGAAGGATAGGAAGAGTTAGAAGAAGAGTGAGAGATAGAGGAAGAGTGAGAGGAATTGGAAGAGTGAGAAGGAGAGGAAGAGTGAAAAGAAGAGTGAGAGATAGAGGAAGAGTGAGAGGAATTGGAAGAGTGAGAAGGAGAGGAAGAGTGAGAGGGGGAAGACGAGTGAGACAGAGGAAGAGTGTGGAAATGAGAGGAGGAGTAAGAGTGAGAAAGAGGGAGAAGGTGGGAATGAGAGGGGGAGAAATAGTGAGAGGTGGAGGAAGAGTGAGAGAGAGGAAAAATGTCAGAATGAGAGGGGGAGGAAGAATAGGAGAGAGGAAGAGGGTGAGACCAAAAGAGGGAGGTAGAGTGAGAGATGGATAAAGAATAAGAGAAAGGAAGAGGTTGAAAATGAGAGAAGGAGGAAGAGGGAGAGGTGGAAGAACAGTGAGAGGGGGAGGAAAAGTGTGAGAGAGGAAGATGGGAAGAATAAGAGGGGGAGGAAGAGTGAGTGGGAGGGGTAGAGCTGGTAAAAGAGTTCATGGCCAAAGAAGACAACTTTCAAATTAATTGAAAGCAACCTGAAGTGATTGTGTGATCATCTATGAGCTGACAATGCGAGAGTCTGGGCAGAGTGCAGCTCAACTTCAGCTGTTTCACTGTCACCTCTGTAATCCGAAAATTTAGACTGTAATTGTATCTACTGTGCATATGTTACACTGACTTGTTTGGTGAAAACAAATTTACTGCAGCATGTGTTTGAGTTTGGGCTTCTATGAACTGTGTTATGTTTTTTTGATGAAACCAGCCTAGTTTACAATATTTTTTTAGCAATTGGAAAAAACTGTAACCGTGGGACAGAGGATGAGAGAGGCTGGACAGAGGATTCAGCCCAGCTTGAGACACTTTACTGTCACCTCTGTCATCCAGACATTTAACCTGGAGAACAGGTATGTAACCAAAATTTCCTTCACATTATGTTGTAGACCACATGTCATAGTGTATCAGTTGGGTGACGCCTGTCTACTTCATGAATGGCAGATGTCCTACACTAATTGCACAAATATCCTGTTTATTTTTCTGTACTGTGTGGGGAAACCAGAATGAAACAACTTTATAAGTACCCTTTAAAAGAAAATTTGTTTTAGGAATTACAGTTTTGTTTACTTAGCTTATCTTTACTTAATTTAGTTAACCTACAACACCCAACGCGAGACCTGCTGAATTAGAAGGAAAATATGGAGAGCTAGTTTGAGGATCAGTTTTGCCTGCTGCTGCAGGTGGCCCCCTGCTACAGTTGGTGGAGCCAATCCAGGGTCTCTGTACATGTCCCGGTTGTTTGTGGTCCTTATGGCTAGGGCTCTGGGACACCAAACTTTAAGTATTTCTTAGTTCGGCTCCAGGAAGGAGCAGGTTAACGCAAGATCCATGGGGTTCCAGCTGAGGAGATGAGGTAAGTAGGCAAGGGCAGTTTTATCCTTCTGCGTTTCATTATGACTATCCGCAGCAGTGAGTGGTACGAATGGTACAAAAGGTACAAACAAAAAACTGGGGTGGCGCCAGGGTCCAACAAAGACCTGTAATGAATCCACTCTAAAGGTCCTAGTGGAGATGTATGCACGCTGAGCATGCACAGCTTGCCTACATAGCCAAGATAGGAATGGTCTTCTGAAAACTGAGTGTAGTCAGGGTTTAAACCAGTCAGTGGCTCACCTGTGTTTTCTGTTGCCAAAGATAGCAACATGCTAGAAATTTATGCTAGAATCTTATTTCCAGACCACCACACCAATTTACCAGATGTTGGGTTTTGGTTAACATAACTCACAACTAAATGTTGGTATTTTACCTCAATTTGATGTAAGGATGTGATATTTAGGTAACTAGATTTTGGTTGCTTAACGCTATGGCTAAAATATCAAATGATGTTAGAATATCATGTCAAGCTGACTTTAAGATTCAGACATATACCAGGGTTTTGGTTCAAATAACTCACAGCTTAACGTTTGTATTTCATGTCACTTTGACATCAGAATATGATGTTTAGAAGATGTTGGAATTTGGTTACACAACATTGTAAAAACAACAAAATATCAGTGTCATTTGTCGTCAGAATTTTGTCAAATTTACGTACTTACTTGCAAATACACTTAGATAGCGCATTTCTGCCACTTAAGGCACTTAAGAACACTTACAATTACATTCCACACACACTCAAAACACACTGGTGAGAAGAGGCAGCCAATTGCGCACAGCATACTCTCAACCAGAACAACGTCCACCTGGAGGACTGCATCAAGCACTGAGGGGTTGACCCAGCACAGACTGCTAATTCATATCTGCGCATACTTGTTCAGTGTAATTCAATTTGTACAGTGGTAGGAAAATGTTTGGGCACCCCTGACAATTTTCATGATTATTAGTTAAATATATCATATAGCAGAGGAACACAGTGATAATAGAGAAGTGAAATTAAGTTTATAGAATTTACAGAAACTGACTAAGGTCACTATTTTTGAAATAAGTAATCTTACACTTCTAATGTTTCATAAGAAGAAAATTATATCTAAAAAATGAGATTTACTCCTCTCCAAGGCTCGTTGACCTGATAGTCCAGCAAAGGGGGGTAAATAGCTTAGAAGGGGGGTAAGTAGCCCAAGAGCTGACTCTACCAGCAAGTCAAGGGGGTCAGGGGGTAAACTGACAGATTGAACAATAAATTGTGAAGTCTTTCTAACAAGGGTCTTTGAATGTTTGGTTAAAATTAGGAAACACTGTTAAATATGCTTCTTTAAAATAAGAAAAGAATTGAGCTGGGAAAAGATCCAGAAGATTTAGGTCTGGGGGTCCCTTTTCTGTAGTGCTGGGCGGTATGACCAAAATTGTATATCACAGTATTTTTCAAGATTCTGGCCGTTTCACTATATTTTTATTTCATCATATTTATTTTGCATGACTGGGCTTTTATATAGGTTTGTGAGTTACTGTACTGTTAGTAGTACATATAATATAAAACACCAGGGCTTGGATTACTAAGGCTTATATAATTATTTACGTTAAGGCTTTGATTACACAATATATGAAGAAATCAGACTTCATTATCAGTAAAAACAGCTGAAGAATGTAAACAATAGACTTTAAAAAAAGATACACAGCTTCCTTTAAAAAATAGCTAAATATTTTATTTCCATAAACACTATAAATGGACCTAAAATACTCAATGTTTAAGTATTTAAAAGAGATATTTTTCAAAAGCTCTAATGCACAAGTCAGATACAAGTTTAATATCAATTTACAATCTACTAATCTACAAGTTACAGTATTAAAATGCCACAAATCCCTTCTTTCTCCAGTTAACAAACATATTTAATTCAGTGTGCATTATTATTATCCTTTAAGCTACAATATTAATATATTTAAAAGGGCTACAGTTACTTGAAAAATGCATACTGTTCTAAATTCCCCTTCATAATACCGTAATCTGTCTCTCCACAGTCTCTCTCCCTCCTCTGGTCTCTACTGCTCAGACTCGTGTTTTAGGATCGCCAACATGGTGGAATTCATTTTTATTAAATGAATGGAACAGCGACACGGCGTCCATCTTTTTTACAGTCTCTGGTATGAACAGGTATACTGCGCAGCACTACTGTTCAGTGAAGAAAACTGCAGTTAGTGCCACTTACGCAGAAGCCAGAAGTGCAAATAGGCAGAGAGAGAGAGGGAGAGCAGATTTAACAGTGATTAAAATAACAACACATTTTGTAAGCACTTTTCTGTGTCTTCCACAAGATACTGTGGCTTTCCCATTTCTATTTCAGTGTCTACCAAACTCTCAAGTGAGAGGAACAAAAAAGACAAGTGATGGCCTTTGGTTCCAGACTAATTTAACTCAACTAATCTGGGGTGGGTTTCCCGAAAGCTTCGTAACGCTAAGAACTTCGCTAACTCGTACTTAAGATTGATCGTTAATTAAAGAGTGTTTCCCAAACCCGTGCGTAACTAAAGTACCACGTAAACTCGCTCGCAGATTAACGAGTAGCCTGACCCAGTCGTTAATCAGAAAGAACTACTTGAAGGGCATTCGGCTTGCAGTTCAGCACCTTAAACACCAGGGACCGCCAATTTTGAGGAAGAAAAATGATTATTTCCGTGGTTGAAGCAATTATATTATATTCAATTATATTATATTACTATTAATTATAATCAATTATATTATTACATAAAAATTTATATTATTATTTTACATTATATTATATTATATTATACTATTCTGCGTGGGTTTCCTCCGGGTGCTCCAGTTTCCTCCCACAGTCCAAACACGGCACGTTTAGGCTAATTGGATGTCGGTTAAAAATTGCCCCCAGGGGTGAGTGTGTGAGTGAATGTGTCTGTGTGTCTGTCTGTGCCTGTCTGCCCTGGGATGGACTGTCCAGGGTGTATAGTCCAGGGTGTATACTGCCTTCCACCCGATGCCAGCTGGGATAGACTCCAGCCACCCCCCGCGACCATTAAAGGATAAAGCGGTTGACGATGAGTGAGTGAGAGAGTGAGTGATTATATTATATTATATTATATTGTCTGTGGCGTGTAGTCTAACTGGGCATATTGGAATTGACCAATCAACCCCACGAATAAATCCTTAAAATCCAGATTAGCGATGGAGTTCTTGACATTAATGCTGCAAAAAATGCAAACAATGAATTCTTGCAATTGATGCTCATGGTTTAAGCAAAGCTGCAAAGTCTGTGGATTCTGTAATCAGGCTGTTACTGTGGAATCAAAGACGGATTAAGGATAGTCTGGGCCCCTGGGCAAAGAGTTGCACAGGGCCCCCCCGCCCCCATGCGCACCTCCCCTCCCCAAAAAACATAAATAAAGTAATACATTAAACAACCAGTCACTAACTAACCCTAAGTCAAGAGTCTATTTTAAATATGTTTCTTTCTACTCTTCTTTCTTGCAAAGTCATCCACTAATTCATCAAAATTAAGCATCCTAATCCTGAGTTCATTCTTAATACGAGCCAGTTTGGAGAATGAATGCTCCCCTTCACAATTTGTGATAGGCACAGTCAAAACAAAGTCTAAGTGCTATGTAGACATTTGGAAAGGTTGACTGTAAATTCAAATTTATCATGGTTTTGAGCATTTTACTAGGATGTTTTTTTTCTGTTATGAATGATTTGTATTGTATCAATTTATCCGCCAGGCTCATGTTCAGATCTGAAGGATACGCTGCAGCGAGTGAGTTAGCCTTTAAAGTGAGCTCACTGTTGGACATATTGTCAGGCATGAAAAGAACATCAAATAGCTCAGTTAAGTGTGTTTATGCATTCAAGCGGTGGTTGAGACAGGACACAAGTTTGTCAATGACAACATTGAAAGTTTCAATCCGAAATTTGTCCTTTCCGTTAAATGCTACACCTGGCTCTGCACATCATCAGACATAATTTTGCGCTTCTTTGTACGCTGGAGGTCATGCCTGTACTCTTGGGAGACAGCAGTGGTGACATTTAAAGCTGCCCCTTCAAACACCTCAAAGTTATCTCTCTGTGCTGCCACAAAGTCTCGTAAAGACAAGCGAAGTTGTGTAGCTGTACATATGTCAATATCATGCTTCTTCTCATATTGGCAGTGTTGAATCGATATTTTTGCTCAGGGGGGAAAAAGGGTACTTTTTAGTGCACTTTTAATTTTACTGCCCCCCCAAGCAAATCAGATGTGTCCAGGTGTCCAGATGTGGTCGTCAAGGGCGTAGGAGCAGGCTTGATATTGGGGGGAACTGTCACACCTGGCGCTGTAGGCGCTTCTGTCTCTCCCACAATCAGCTCTACCTGCAATCTGCAGCCTCCGGACTCCATTGCCCAGGATGCACCTCACACTGAAACTACACTGACTCATGATCACATGACACATCACATGCTTCTACCAGGAAGTCGGTCCCCAGAATACTAGGCCTCATGGCCTATAAAAGGGGCTCATTTTGCACCTGTGCTCCGCCGAGTATTGATGGTATTTTTCCTCATACGACGCGTTTCTTTTGCCTATTTTTGTATCTCTTGTTTTTTGACCTTGCTTTGTTCACCGACTCTGATTTTTGCCTGCCCTTTGATATTGCCTGCCTGTGTTTGACCTCTGGACTGTTTCTACTCTGGTATGTTGTATCCCTTCTGCTGTTGTTTGCCCCTGTTGATACATTTCTGTCTGACTATCCCTTTGTCTGCTACTTTGTTTAATAAAGTCACGTTTTATCTGCATCAGCGCGTGTCTGAGTCCTGTCCAGCCATGACAGAATACTCGGCCGCAACAACTGATCAGATAGCTGACGCAGAGCTACTTAAGTCTGGTTTAGCTAACCAGGGCCGGCTACTTGGTCAGCATCAACAAACGCTCGCTGATGTGACCCAGGCTATAAGCGAGCTAGCTCGCCAACAAAGTAGCCAACAACAGCAGCTAACCCAGGTTCTTGATAGCTTACGTGGGCTAATCCCAGTAGTTCCTAACCCAGTAGTAACTGCCACTCATACCCCAACTCTACCCACTAACACTTTTCCTGTCTGTAAGCCTGAATTGTTTGATGGCGACCCAGACAAATGTAGTGGGTTTCTGTTACAGTGTTCTGTGTTTTTTAGCAACTCCGCTGAAACCACTGATAAAGCCCGTATTGCTTTTGTGATCTCTCGATTGTCTGGGAAAGCCCTGGAGTGGGCCACCGCTGTTTGGGACTCTATAGCTAACATTAGTTATAGTGATTTTTTGGCAACTTTTCGTGGAGTTTTTGATCACTCGTTATATGGACATGCTAGTGGTGAACAGCTACTAACCACCACACAGGGCAACAGGTCGGTAGCCGCCTATGCATTAGAGTTTCGTACTCTGGCGGCTGGTAGTGGCTGGAACAACCCTGCTTTACAGTGTGTTTTTTTTAATGGACTAAACCCTATTGTTCAAAAAGAACTTTCCTGCAGAGATGAATCACTCTCTCTAGACCAGCTCATCTCCCTGGCCATCCGGATAGACCAGCTGTTGTCTCGTCGTCTGCAAGGAGCTCCCTGTCCTGCCCCAGCTCGCACCACTGGCCCTGCTACTCCAAGTCTTCATACTCCTAGTGTTCCGGTCCTCCCAGATCCAGAACCCATGCAAGTCCAGAGAACCAGGCTTACTACGGCGGAGCGTCAGCGTCGGATCCAACTCCACTTATGCCTGTACTGTGGTGGCTCCGGTCATGTTAAAGCTGAGTGTGGTCTCCGTCCATCTTCTTACAAGGCGTCAACCCGGGGAAAGCGCGTGGATACTCTTCCACGCGCTAATGTGGTACGTAATTGTAGCAGATAGCCTGATGTCTCATTGTGAAATCACACTCTTAGATCCACTTAAGAAATTCCACTGGAGAGCAGAGGGTGATTCCCCCCAACCTTGAATGATAACACTTTAACGACTTTTACGACCATTTGCTGAAAACATCTGTCTCGCTAAAAGCATCTGAACAAAGACCCATAAACTTTGGGGATTAACATGTCACCTGCTGATCCGCTATCTTCGGAGCACACCTCTTAAACAGTCACATCTAATTTACACACTCACGCACACAGCATGACCCTTTTACTGGCCCAGGACCCGTGGACCATTTAACAAGACAATACTGCCACCCGCAGGAGAAGAAAGGAACTTTTCTTGGAGCACGAGGCTATGATCGAAAAATTACATATGTATATGTTTTTACAATAACTTAAATAACTGTTGGTTAATTCTAATATTGTGAGAAGCAGGGTATCAAGCAATGTGATGAAACACTTTCTAATCAAGAGAACAATTTTGAGGTTTACCTTCATTTTCTTCTACAGGTTCCAGGCTGAAGAATTATGTCTTGTTTGTCATTGGTTGAACTATTGCAACTAGTCAGCGTAATTTTAACCTTTGCTTTGGTTATATAGATACATTCTCCTGTTTAGTAAAGAACAAAGTATGAAAGTATAAAGGTATAGTGAATTTCTGATTTAAAGAGGTCTGAAATTATGTTAATCAGAGCAATGAGACCCGCATTCCTTAGTGGGGGAGAGGTGTGAATTACGACGGCCAGAGTTCTTATCTCTTCAAATACACAAGAGAGTCTGCCTTTTCAAAAAGGAAATTTAAGGCTGAAAAATGTTAAAACATTAAAAACAAAATGTGTTCTTAAGACGTGAATGAACATTAACTACAAAAAGAATACGGATGGCAACAAACTAGCAGTCTGGTTAAAATAATTACTTAAAAGCTATCAGGGCATGTTTCCACAATACTTTAATCAGGTTAATAACCAAATCTTGAATTAATAAGTTTAAAGTTCATAACGAGTTTCTTTCTTTCCTTTCTAAGAGTCCGATGCGTGGAAGTTAGTGTATTCCCTGGTCATGTGTTATATTTCTTTCCATTCTTACACCTCAAAATCAACTATGATTATCTAATTGTCTGGTTAGGATTTCAGTTCTGAGATGTTTATTCATATCACTAAAATGCTATGCAACAGTGGGTGAATGTGGGGAAATTGGGGGTTTTCTATGTCAAAGTATATTTTAAATAAGCAATTGTTTAATCTGATCATTTAAGAATGTTAAGGTTTAAGTTAATAAAAGAAAAAAAGGGGGAGTCGTCCAGGCAAGACTCCACCTACCTGGAGCTGATTGGGTTTTTAGAGATTATACTTGCAGTTAGGAAACCTATCACAAGTTAGGGCCAATACGTCACGAAGGGAACGTGTTTTCCAATAAAGGGGGATGTTAGTTCATTCGGTTAGTAGTTCGTGTTTCGTAGTTCGTGGTTCGCAGTTCGGAGTTCGTGCGCTTTTTAGGTTTAGTTAAGTTCAATTTTTTTCTTAGAAGTAATTTTAACTTAGAGTTTTAGTTAGAATTTTGTACTCTCTCTTTTGTTTTACTTTCTCTTAGATTCAGCTTAGTGATTCTTAAGTTTTTGAGTCATAGATCTAGCTTGAGCTGCGCTTGCAGCGCATCCGCGCTGACCAACACAAGTCCAGCGATTATCAACAGAATTAGAGAATTAGGTGCTTCCAGCTATTGAAACCACCTTAGCGCTACGGAGCTGCCTATAGTTCACCGCTCATCTTTAGCGTTATACATCGCTCGCCGCACCAGACCCAGACGCGAAGAGAATCCTGAATCAATCAGCTGTCCAGAGCGATCGCTCCCGCTTGCCGTTGGAACCGAAGCCCTGCTTGCACCGTGAAGTCCACCTGAAGAACCCGCTTCGGCCACTTGGATCGAGCTACCCTTCCTGGCGGTCGACACCAACGGTTCCCTTCGCGGCAGAGACGACACCGGTTGCCCGAGGCCGGTCAACGCAAAGTGAGGCGCTGGTTAAATCTCTAATTCTCTGGTGGCGTTCTGTTGGTCTGGTTAGGTTGAGTCTTGCTAAGTTTTCAGTTATAGTTATTCCCGGTTGAGAGATGGTGGGATCTCTGTCAGCTCCATAGTTCTAATGTAATCTAGTTTAACTCAATTAGCTTGGATTTAGAGCGTTTTGCTTCTTTAGTAGTTAGTTCGTTTATAGCAGTATATAATCACTTATAATCTTGTTTAATCTCCTAATATTCTTATAGTGGGTTTAGTTATTCATATTTAGGTTTATCTCCTAGTGGGTTATCATAATTACTTCCCCTTTGGTATATTAAACTGGGTATTGATTTGTTTATTTTTATCTACTTATACATTTCTGTTGTTTGGGTCTAAAGTGTTTTGAGTTATTCATATATGCGATGAGAAGGTTTGGTTGTAAGACTGTTATCATCAGCGTGCTTGAATTTCACTCTCAAATTGTTGTTTGAATTATGCCCATTATCTAATTCTGCATATATCCATGTATTACTTTTATTCTAAATAAACATTACTGATTTAGCCAATTCTTGACTTAAGTGTGTTCCTCCCGTGGTTCAAAGACTTTCTGAAACCGACAAGAACTCACCCTGAGGTTAAATATAAATTTTGTAGCTAGCCGCTACTGGCGCCCTATTAACCTTTAATATTAATATTAAAATTAATATTGATATCAGGTAAATAGTTCGGTATCCCTTGTAACCACTACATATTTGGCGCGGCCGACGCGGGGCCAACGTCACATCTCTGATCTACGGGAGAAAAGCACGGAGTTAAGAAACGTATTGGTGTGTTGTGTTTATTAAATATCTATAACCTTACGTTCCGCGTTAGTAAAACGCCAGCGGGCTGGCGAAAGCTAACCGGGTCACTTCTCTGTCTGTGTGCGCGCACATCTATATACATCTATATATATCCAACTCCTTTATGTGTATGTGTTTTAAAGAGCATTGGTAATCACTTGTGAAACGCCTCATATTACTCGCCAAAGAGCTGATCAGTGTGAGCGCGTGTGTGTATTGTAGACGCCGCTGTGCGTCTGCTTTCATTATCACTGTTATTGGTGCTTTACATTTACCCGGGGTATCTAAACAGGCTCAGCCGACAACTATTATCACGTGAATTATATCAGCGCTATTTGTAAAGGCCTCAGCGAGGTTGCTGTAGCTGCGGATTTCCAGTGCAGTAAACCCGCTTCCCAGTTTAAACGGCCCGTGTGCGCGGATTTCCGCACCCCGGTCGTACTGGGACCCTCTCGTGTGCCCCGCGGCTTTGCAAACCGCGGCGTAACGCTATCCTTTTAGGTGGTAGAGAGGTTTACAGTCGCGAAAACGCGACGGGCGAGGATCACGCCCTCAGCGGAAGCCCCGCTTGACTCAGACTGTGTGAAGTAAATTCCTGCGTGCTGTGTTCCTCTCTGTGTCTCTGTGTTAAGGTCAGCAAGACCGTTGTGTTCCCCACAAAGCTTGAAAGCAACTGAGCTCTCAGGAGCTGAGGTTTGTCCTCCCACTCAAGGGGGCGGGACTCAGTTGTGTCACCGGTAGGCGGAGCCTTCCCCACCAGTGGCCTCTAGTCGCCATCTCGTGGTCAACTGTATCAGCTACATCTTGCCTCAAGGCTGTCTTACCTTTTCGTGCCTCTAGGGGTAAAGCTATATCTACACTGCCCTCTTCTGGTCGTTTGGGTGAATACTCAGGTTAAAGGGGGTTGCAGTTCATTTATACGCTATTTTGGGAAATTCTTGTAGTAAACTGTGTTTACGTGTGGTTGGTGTTGGCTTCATATGAGTTTTGGCATACCTTAATCGAGATACCCTCTTCCCCTGCTTTCTTTGCTTGGTTACTGTTATATTTTAAATGTTGTATCGTCCTAGTTATTATTAATACTAGTAAGTGCCATTTCCATTCTTAATTACTAGTAAGTATATATTCAAATTAGAATTCACTTCAAATAGATACAGTTAGATAACTCAATTGTAATAATTCAATATTTTGTTCTATGTAGCCACCCTACTTCAAACATAGTGTCAACCCTCAAAGCTAACTTGCTTGTCAGCTGTTCTACTCACATTGCTTACATTAAATATAATCATTTGAGATAACCATAATATCCAGTATTTTAAACATTCAGGTTATAATCATTTGTTGCTATAAATACCTGTTACTTAGGTAATCCATATTAGCCATTCATTATTTTGTTTTGTCAAGCATTTTATCCACTTCTTCTTGTTATTCTAAATACAGGCATATAATCCTTATCCTATTTGGCCATAAAAAAAAAAATAAAAATAAATAAATAAATAAATAAATTAATTAAATAAAAAAAAAAAAAAAAAAAATAAAAAAAATAAAAAAAATAAAAAATAAAAAAAAAAATCTGCTCGCTAATACTGAAGGTAGCTTAGACTCTGTCTGAGTCACTTTGTTGAATTTCTAAATAAATCAAAGCCTCATAGACATACATACATCCGCTCTATGCTGGTTTTTGACAGGAGTTGACTGTGGTGTTTGGTGACAGCAGTGCTATCTTTAATTCATCCACAGTCATTCAAACCTTGTCAGTTACCATCTAGTTAATAAATTAATTAATTACTAATAGGTATTTGACAATTTTCATGCAAACTATTAAAACTTATACCTATCCAAGGTCACCCAAATAAAATTAAAATAATAACTATCCATTGGAAAAAAAAAAAAAAAAAAAAAAAAAAAAAAAACTACACTTTTGGGCTTATTAGATTCACTAGGGACTACGCATCAAGGTTTGTTACCCTAGCATCAATCTCTCCAATCTCAGCAGCAGTGCTAAGTCACCCATCCGGGACTGGCTTCCAATACAGCTCGCATCGCTTGACCCTCGTCAAGTCAAAATGAGTTCTCCAAGAGAGGCAGGGTCCCCGCTCCTCAGCGAGGCTGAGTCGGTGGACCAAGTAGAAGCCACTCTTCTTGATTTAGTAAGCTGCCGCATTCCAGACTATGCTGAAGGCGTGCAACAGGCAGATGATGCCCACCTTCAGAGTTTGATGACTAGCTGTGTGGACGACCACCTAACTAAATCCCTTAAAATAAAAGAACAAATAGACACCGTATACAAAATGTCCCTCATACTCTGGAGACAACTCCAACTCTCACAAGAGAGAGAGCAACATGCTACTAACCACTGTACAGCTCTCCAGCAAACTAACCAAAAACTCAGGGACGAATTGGCGCAATGGCATAATACTGGTTCAGAGATAAAATCCCAACAAGAAGCCCTTGAACATAAAGTAAAGTCACTGCAGGAAGAGGCCGCAACAGCCACAAAGCTTGCCATCCAGTCACGAGGTAAGCTGGAGGAAGCCCAGGAGCAGCAGACCGAACTCGAGGCTGAACTAACACAGGCTATGAGTGCTTTAAGATTAGCTCGTATAGAAAAAAGGGATGCAGAAACGCAGTTGGCAGAGTTCAAATTAGAACGGGATGAGACATATTCCCGGGGGTCAAAGGTAAGCCCAACAAAGGGTAGACCAGCGACCCCACATCTCTTTAAGACGGAGGTACATACTCCTACGCCCGTAACTTCCATGGGTTACCAGGGAGAAGCTGAAGCTCCTCGATCACCCATCAGAGTCAAACCGGAACCGGCTGGCCCCAAAAAGGTGAACCGGACCCTGTTTGGCTGGGACGAATCTGAACACACCCGACGACCCCAAACAAATGCAGATATGGCCAGGCCCATAACACCCTCAGATAGAGATTTGGATAAAGTTGCCCGCAATATCAGCCGGTTTGAACCTAAGCCTGGCTGCCCTAATGATATCCACCTTTATCTAAATGACATTGATTACTATCTACGGCGCTTCCCTCTGGCCACCATAGACGACAGAATCTATCTCATTAAAATAACATCCAGCCGCGACGTTAGCAGTTTCATTGAACGCCAACCACCACACGTAAGGGGGAACTATAGGGCTCTCTGCCAAGCATTGGAGGCAGAATTCTCTAGCTTCTCAACCCAGTTAGGCCTCTCCGCTGCATTCACGGTGAGGCAGAACAGGCAGGAGGGTCCCGAACAGTACTACTATCGCCTCAGGCGCGCTTACTTTGGCTTCAAGAATGAACCAGAGATGGAGGAGGACGAAAATTTCAAGGTCCTGTTTGTCCAGAACCTCCATCCTTCAACCAGCCACCATTTAGGTGTCTCGGCTTGTCCCCGCACCCTGACTAGTCGGCAGCTAAGAGATCTAGCTCTTAGAGGCTTTGCAAAAGTTCAGCAAAGTTTGGGTAAAAAAACCGATTCCGAGGTCCTTGCAGTAGCCAGTAACCCTTGTATGGAACTAGAGGGGAAGCACAGCTTCCAGGGAACAGATAAGACTCACGGGTCCAGACCCTATAGACAAGAACCAGCCCAAAGTCAGCAGGTCGATCCACAGCGACGCCGCTCACCTACTTATAAGGTGAATCGCGGCCAGGGCAGACCCCATCGAGGTCGAACCTCCCACCATCAACGTGGTGGCAGGCCACACCATCATGGGAATAACAGGCACTCTGGACCAAACCAGACTGCAAAAAGCCCTAAATCATCACTTGACAAAACCCTTAACGGCCTGGAGGCAGGGGATCTTGAGTTAATCCTGCAATGGGTTAACCAAATGCGCAAGGAGAAAAGGGGTAACCTCAACCAAGGGCGCAACATCCAGGAGCAGTCGAGTACTGCTCCCCATGAAAAAGACCCCAAACGAGCTACTTGGGAGCATGCCCAAGACACTGCACCTAGTGCAGTCCTAGTTGTGGAACTAGACACTGACCACTCTCTCAAGGAAGAAGACCCATTTCTAATTCGGGGGGAGCTTCCTTTCCGACAGTTCTTGGGCCATCTGAGCGAAAGGGGGGTGGCCAGAAAATTCTATCTTGCTACTACTTTGGAGGATGAATTTGTGCAAGATGCTCTTCTTGACACGGCATCAGACATCACACTGATGTCCATGTCCCTTTTTAACCGAGTGCGGGCATCCGCTCGGCGACGGAATAGGGAGATACAGCTGAGTAACTGTTCTCTCAATATCCAGCCCTACTCACACACGGGCATCACCATACATTCGATGGCCCTAATTCAACTTACGATTGGGCCCGTGACTGTTGTTCATCCAATTCATGTGTCTCCCTTGGAGTCCATCCCATTCCTCGCAGGGAAAGATCTTCTTAATCGGTTCGAGCCCCTTATCGACTTTCAAGGTCTTAAGATCTGGGCGCAGGTTCGGCAACCCCTTCCTGTTCTTCCCTCTCGTGAGGAGGAGATCCAGTGCTACCGTCTTTGTGGACATTTCCAACCATGCAAGGGACTGATCGACCCCGTGGTTCCTATGGAGATTGAGGAAGAGCCTACGGCCGTTTCACAGTTTACAAATCCTTCTTGGCCTCCAAGCTCAGTCTTGGAACAACGTGACACCTTCTTGTGTACCATGGTCCCATCTGAAAATCCTGGGGAATATTGTCCCAGAGTGGAGAAGGGGGTCACATTGGACGACTTCCAGGTGGATGACGTGGTCATCGCCCTGTGGTCGGACAAATCCGCAGTCAGCCAAGACTTAGTAAACTCATTATCGGCAACCCATGCTAGCTTTCATTTCATTCAATCCCAGGGAGCTTTTCCGCTTGGGCCCGTTCCTCAACCCACCTTGCTGGCAGTCGGCACTTGTTCTTTGACCGTCCGGTGGAACAAGAAAGAGTTCACCCAGCTTTTTCTTGTGGTCCCAGACTTACCTCATTCCATCTATGTGGGCGGTGACGTGTTGGTCAGGTTGGATGTTCAGGTAGACACCATCAATAACATCCTTTGGTCCCTCACAGACACTCAGGCAGATGGCTCTTACCCTGAACCAGAGTATCTGCACTCGGGTCAGACCATACCTGAAGTTTGTCAGGTGGCAAACAACCAAGCCATCACCCTACCGGCAAATACCAAAAATATCGGCCTCTACCTGACCATCCTACCTGGACAACAACTATGTCACCCCCATGCACTGTTCCAACCCTCACATCGATTCTTTGATCTTGGTCTGACCGTGGAAGCCACACCTCTTGTGGAGTTACGTGCTAGGTCAGTGTACTTGTTCGTTCAAAATTGTACAACTCAGGACATAGTGATTCCCCAACTCACAGAACTGGGTTGGCTGGTTAGCACCAAATTTCATGACTTTGAACTGCGGCTTCCAGTCATCGGTCCGATTCCTCAGCAGCTGCTCCCAAAGCAAGAGTCCAAGACATTATACACCCGACCGTCTGGGGCAATTGCTATTTTTCCTGTCTTGGAGACCAATGAAGATGCGTTGTACCGCATTGATCTGACCCACAGGGACCAGATGGTCTTGGATACAGTCACTGTCCTTAGTCTCGATTCTGTCCCATCACCTGACACTAACACAGTCCTGGTGAAGCAGAAGGAGGAGGCCGACAGTTTTCCTTCAACTCAAACAGAGTTTGAGAAGCAACTACAGCAAATGCTGTTAGATGCGGATGCCTTGCAATCAGACGAAGAGCGTGTAAAGCTCAGAACAGTGCTGACTAAGTATCGTGCGTCTTTCTCTCAAGATTCTATGGATTGTGGATTGACCCACATCCATATGATTCGTATTCCGACGCATCCCGACGCTGCTCCTGCTTACGTTCGCCAATACAAGATTCCACTTGCATCATACGGGCCGGTGCAAGAGATCATAGATGATCTCTTAGACAAAGGAATAATCCGACCATGCAACAGCACCTACTCTGCGCCACTTTGGCCGGTGTTGAAGCCCAATGGCAAATGGCGTCTGACTATTGACTATCGCCGCCTAAATGACCAGGTCCCTCTTTCTAGATGGCCCATGACCCAATTGGAGCAAGAACTCCCTAGGGTCAGAGATGCCAAATATTTTTCAACCTTAGATGTGGCATCGGGGTTCTGGACCATTCCGGTCCATGTGGAAGACCAACACAAACTGGCATTCACATTCGCCGGCCGTCAATTTACATTCACCCGCTGCCCATTCGGATATTCCAATTCACCAGCTGAATTCAACATCTTTCTCAACAAAGCTTGTCCTGATGCAAGAGAACGAGGAACCTTGATTTATGTTGACGATGTTCTTATCCGGAACAATTCTCTCGATGCTCACTTGGAAGAGATTGATCATGTGCTAGATCAGCTCACAAAAGCAGGTGCGAAAATATCCCTAGCCAAATGTCAGTGGTGCAAAACTAAGGTCAAATATGTGGGCCTTTTGGTTGGTCCAGATGGTGTTCTCCCGCAACCATGTCGTGCCCAAGGCATCGTGGATATCGCGGAACCAAAAACCATCCACGCCCTTCGCAGCTTCTTGGGGGTATGCAACTACTCCCGCCAGTTCATTGAAAACTTTGCGGAACTGGCCAAGCCACTGTACCAGCTGTTAAAGCAGGATGTACCTTTCATTTGGGGTGAGGCCCAGGCACAAGCCATGCAAACCCTCAAAGACAAACTGGCATCGGCACCCTGTTTAACCTATCCGGACCACAGCAGAGAATTCTACCTTCAAGTTGGGTTTTCAGAGCACTGTGTGAGTGCTGGTCTATACCAGGTACACGATCGAGACAAGAGAGTGGTGGCTTATGCAAGCAAAGCTTTGATGGCTCCGGAACTCAAATACTCTGACTGTGAGAAAGCACTTCTGGCCACGGTCTGGGCAGTGAAACACTTCTCCAACTACCTTGGGGGACAAAAGATCATTGTAGAAACGAACCACCAGCCAGTGGTCTTTCTCAACAGCCAGCGCATTCGAGAAGGTGTGGTCACCAACGCACGAGTCGCCTCCTGGCTAATGGCACTACAAAGTTTTGAGGTTGAGGTGCGCTATGCGCAAAACTCGAGATTACCTCTAGGCACTGATCTGGCGGCATGTCAGCGATGTGAAACTGACATACCGGCCACATCAACGCCCATTCCCAATCTCGCCTCCCAAAAACCCACAAACCATCGTTACTTTGACCCCAAGGAGTGTGAAAACATTCCCACGGTCTACGTAGATGGATGCTCTTTCCGACATGACCAAGAAGGCCTCAAAGCCGGTGCAGGAATCGTCTGGCTTGATGACAACCCTTGCGAACCACAACAGTTCAAACTAGGATCACAAACTTCTCAGTATGCCGAAATCGCTGCCATACTCATCACAATTCAACTTGCTATCGACCAGGGGGTAAAAACCCTGTTAATCTGTACAGATTCCAACTACGCACGTCTAAGTTTCACATGTCACTTGCCAATCTGGAAAACCAAAGGTTTTCTCACATCTGGCAGGAAAGCAGTCAAACACACAGAGCTGTTCACAGCCGCGGACTACCTGGTAGTTCGACACGACATGCTTGTCTACTGGAAAAAGGTGAGGGGACACTCACGTGTCCCAGGAACAGACAAGACATACAATGACCAAGCTGATTCACTGGCCAAAAGAGGTGCCTTGGAAGGAGTTTCATGGGTCTTTGACCCGTTGAAATACCCAACCCAACCCAACCCCACTGTTTTAGCCGTGACTAGAGCACAAGCTAAACAAACCTCAACAACAGAAATCCCACCCTGCGCTGCGGTCTCCATTGATCCAGAAATCACAGATGCTGATTTGATCACGCTACAAGACGCAGACCCCGACATCAAATCTATTAAGGCTTTCTTGCTTGATCCCACCAACAATCCCATAACCAGCCAAATGCTGGAGGCATCAATTCCGCTTAAACAACTCTTGGACAACCGTGCATTCTTGAAGGTGGTCAAGGGCTTGCTTGTTCATGTCACTGAGACCCACACTTCTCCTGCGTTCGTGGTGCCTCCGTGCCACAGGGGGGTAATGTTGGGGCACGCCCATGACTCTCCATCAGCAGGTCACAAAGGGATCAAGGAAACTTATAGGACACTCAAACAGGTGGCCTTTTGGCCACGAATGCGGGAGCATGTAGCTAGTTACATTAAAGGATGCTTGGTGTGCTGCCAGTTCCAGCCGGCGAATCCTCTGCACAGGGCTCCCTTACAGAGAAAGGGGTTAACCTTCCCGTGGTCGGATCTGCAAATGGATTGGGTGGGCCCGCTCACAAAGTCTGCTCGAGGGAACAAATATTTCCTCACAGTCACATGTGCATTCACCAAGTGGGTGGAGTGTCTTCCAGCCGCCAATGACACCGCTATAACCACAGCGTGCCTCCTGGTTAATCATATCTTCACCCGGTTTGGTCTTCCTTGTAGGGTTGACTCAGATCGAGGTACTCATTTCACGGCAGAAGTCATGCAACAAATGTGGCACGTCCTCGGTGTAAAAGCCAAGTTGCACGTGAGCTACCACCCCCAGTCCTCTGGTCAGGTCGAACGGGCTAACCGCACAGTGGTCAGCATCCTCAAGAAATTTGTGGCCACGCATCACCGCGACTGGGATGTGAAATTGCCGTTGGTACTCATGGCCATTAGGGCAACTCCTCACGATTCCACCGGCGTCTCTCCATTCGAGGTGATGACAGGCAGACAGATGACACTTCCGCTACATCTGTTATATCAGCCAGGTGGAACAGATACCTCAGTTGCCTACACAACACAGCAGTACATAGACGATTTGCAGAAACACCTAAAATCCACTTTTGCTTTTGCCCAACAGCACATGGCACGAAGTGCCCAGGGTCGGAAGGCCTACTATGATCAGAAGGCGTCCTATGACGAGCTTCAGGTGGGAGATAAGGTGTGGTACTACATTTTCGCTCAACCTGTCGAGAAACCCCAATCGAATACGGGTAGGCTGGCTCGCAAACTCATGCCTCGCTGGACTGGACCCCACACAATCACGGACAAATTGTCCCCGGTGGTGTACCAGATCCAGATCAGCCAAGGTTCTAAGGAGCCAACCCGCAAGTGGGTACACCGCAACCAAATTAAGCCACACCAAAGCCCTATGGGACAAGTCGGGGCCGCCAATGCCTTGATTAGAGTCTAATCAGGTGGACAAAACCCCTGCTAGACCCCTAGGTGTTTAGCAACTCCTAGCTGTACAACTGGCAACTAAACTAATAACTTCATTTTTAAAATTTAGGAATACATTGATCTTTGATCCATATACAGTAGTCTGTTGTTTGCAATTTCAACCCAAGTACCATTACACATCTGCCGATCGAGCCAGCCAACAGAACCATCATTTTGTGCCTGGGAATAGGATATCACTGATTGTTAGCCACTTATCTGTTAGATTCTACTTCATTGGTGGTTCACACTAGTACACCCAGGTTAATCATGTATATTTGTCTCGTTAGGAAGATGAGGACTCTCCTGCTCCTGACGCTCGTGCTGGGGACGATCGTCGCGGCCCCTGATGTGATCTCCCCCGGACCTACCTCAGGAGTAGTTCTTAGGGATAATTCGGGACTACTAATCACAAACTGCCGGTTACATACCCAAAGGGTGTTTGTACGACTGAACCCGGAGGAAGTATGTAAAAAGAACTTCCCTGATTGGTCCCGCCAAGTGGGGTGGGCTGGGCATTGGTGGGTACGAGAGGCAGTAAGCCATGCCGAACGAGACACCACCCACATGCTACAACAGCTGCAAAAATTTGCGGTCACACAGTCTGAACTGAATGGGGCTCAAAAGAGATCCAAACGGTTTCTTGCAGGTTTATTAACTGCTGCCGCCGCTGTAGGCTCACTCCTTGGCGTCGGCACATCCGCTGTTAATGCCGTGGGCCTAGCCACGGTCCGCCGTAATGTAGGGGAACTACAGGCAGAACTACCACACATCAAGGACCAAATAGACACCCAACAGAGACAGCTACAAGCAATTGGACAAACTTTACAGGGTACCATTGTGGTCCTCAATACCCACACGGTAGCTTTAAACAAAACTCTGCAAACGATCACCTCCCTGACCCGGGCAATCCAGACAGATATGGCTCACATCCAAGTGATTAACATGCTTTTGAATGACATGCTACAGGAAGTGGGATCCTCAGTAGACAGTCTAGCTATGGGCAAGATACCAGCTTATCTGGTGCCTTTAACCCTGGTACAGGAAATCCTCAGTCGGGCTACCCGAGAGGAAGTTACTGATCTCCAAGCACATTTAGCCTATACACTCGGAAGTGCAGTACCTCTTTATGTCAATCCAGAAAATAGAGAAGTAGCTTTTCTGGTCAACTTACCTATAATAGCTGCGGAAAACATTTATCGCTTAAAAGAAGTGGTAAATGTTGGGTTTTGGCAAAAAGAAGCACACATCAAAATTCAGACTCCGACCTTGGTAGCTTACCAAGACATCAATCCTGGACTTTATCTGGCCCCAAATTTGCGCATGTGTACCCGGTCCAAGGATATACACTATCTCTGTCCCAGTAAACCGTTCACTCGAGAGGGTGCCGGCAATCTTTGTGGCCTTAAGCCCATGCTCACTAAGGACCAGTGTCCTGCCACTGTCACTCATAGGTACCAACAGGTCGAGACTCAGGTTGAAATCGTAGGGAGCCGGTGGTTGGTAAATACTGCGGCACGGGAAGCGGTGTTGTCCTATGACCAGCATGATATCGATGAACGTATTCCCCTTCCGGAACAAACATTTTGGGTAGACGTACCACCTGGGGCTACTCTGCATGTTGGGGAATGGTCCCTGTACCACTTAGTACCTGATCAATATGAGAGTGAAATTGAGGTGTCTGATTTCTTTACTACCCACTCCTTAGAACTCAGCCCTGACACCCTTGGTCGGATACAGTATGAGGGTCCCCAGTCTATCGATTTGACCCCCATCAATAATGTCTTAAAAGAGATCGAGGCACGTCCCACATGGACAGTCCAACCTGTAAGATACTCCTGGTCATTGCCCGATACCTTGTTAGCTGTGCTGGTATGTCTGGGGTATGTAGCAACCTTTGGTATAACGTGTTTTTATCGTAGGAAGACCGTGAAGCTACAGAGACAAATGGATTCATGGTCGGGTAAGGTGGTTAGATTTGTGAGACGTAGAAGGGGGGGTCAAGAAGTGTCAGTGGAAACTCAGGAGGACGCAACTGATGAACCTATGCAGGTAGCTGCAGTAAGGGAAGTGGTTTAGCTCTGGTTTGGATAACGCTAATGCAGCCTGTTGTGTACTGACCAGCAAATGCCACCAGTAAGAGTTGAGATACCCAGTAACCTTTTTGTCCACAGCTATCTACGTCATCTCATCGACTGATAACCTGGATCTCTGCTGATTATCACCCGATGGGGGGGATATGTAGCAGATAGCCTGATGTCTCATTGTGAAATCACACTCTTAGATCCACTTAAGAAATTCCACTGGAGAGCAGAGGGTGATTCCCCCCAACCTTGAATGATAACACTTTAACGACTTTTACGACCATTTGCTGAAAACATCTGTCTCGCTAAAAGCATCTGAACAAAGACCCATAAACTTTGGGGATTAACATGTCACCTGCTGATCCGCTATCTTCGGAGCACACCTCTTAAACAGTCACATCTAATTTACACACTCACGCACACAGCATGACCCTTTTACTGGCCCAGGACCCGTGGACCATTTAACAAGACAATACTGCCACCCGCAGGAGAAGAAAGGAACTTTTCTTGGAGCACGAGGCTATGATCGAAAAATTACATATGTATATGTTTTTACAATAACTTAAATAACTGTTGGTTAATTCTAATATTGTGAGAAGCAGGGTATCAAGCAATGTGATGAAACACTTTCTAATCAAGAGAACAATTTTGAGGTTTACCTTCATTTTCTTCTACAGGTTCCAGGCTGAAGAATTATGTCTTGTTTGTCATTGGTTGAACTATTGCAACTAGTCAGCGTAATTTTAACCTTTGCTTTGGTTATATAGATACATTCTCCTGTTTAGTAAAGAACAAAGTATGAAAGTATAAAGGTATAGTGAATTTCTGATTTAAAGAGGTCTGAAATTATGTTAACCAGAGCAATGAGACCCGCATTCCTTAGTGGGGGAGAGGTGTGAATTACGACGGCCAGAGTTCTTATCTCTTCAAATACACAAGAGAGTCTGCCTTTTCAAAAAGGAAATTTAAGGCTGAAAAATGTTAAAACATTAAAAACAAAATGTGTTCTTAAGACGTGAATGAACATTAACTACAAAAAGAATACGGATGGCAACAAACTAGCAGTCTGGTTAAAATAATTACTTAAAAGCTATCAGGGCATGTTTCCACAATACTTTAATCAGGTTAATAACCAAATCTTGAATTAATAAGTTTAAAGTTCATAACGAGTTTCTTTCTTTCCTTTCTAAGAGTCCGATGCGTGGAAGTTAGTGTATTCCCTGGTCATGTGTTATATTTCTTTCCATTCTTACACCTCAAAATCAACTATGATTATCTAATTGTCTGGTTAGGATTTCAGTTCTGAGATGTTTATTCATATCACTAAAATGCTATGCAACAGTGGGTGAATGTGGGGAAATTGGGGGTTTTCTATGTCAAAGTATATTTTAAATAAGCAATTGTTTAATCTGATCATTTAAGAATGTTAAGGTTTAAGTTAATAAAAGAAAAAAAGGGGGAGTCGTCCAGGCAAGACTCCACCTACCTGGAGCTGATTGGGTTTTTAGAGATTATACTTGCAGTTAGGAAACCTATCACAAGTTAGGGCCAATACGTCACGAAGGGAACGTGTTTTCCAATAAAGGGGGATGTTAGTTCATTCGGTTAGTAGTTCGTGTTTCGTAGTTCGTGGTTCGCAGTTCGGAGTTCGTGCGCTTTTTAGGTTTAGTTAAGTTCAATTTTTTTCTTAGAAGTAATTTTAACTTAGAGTTTTAGTTAGAATTTTGTACTCTCTCTTTTGTTTTACTTTCTCTTAGATTCAGCTTAGTGATTCTTAAGTTTTTGAGTCATAGATCTAGCTTGAGCTGCGCTTGCAGCGCATCCGCGCTGACCAACACAAGTCCAGCGATTATCAACAGAATTAGAGAATTAGGTGCTTCCAGCTATTGAAACCACCTTAGCGCTACGGAGCTGCCTATAGTTCACCGCTCATCTTTAGCGTTATACATCGCTCGCCGCACCAGACCCAGACGCGAAGAGAATCCTGAATCAATCAGCTGTCCAGAGCGATCGCTCCCGCTTGCCGTTGGAACCGAAGCCCTGCTTGCACCGTGAAGTCCACCTGAAGAACCCGCTTCGGCCACTTGGATCGAGCTACCCTTCCTGGCGGTCGACACCAACGGTTCCCTTCGCGGCAGAGACGACACCGGTTGCCCGAGGCCGGTCAACGCAAAGTGAGGCGCTGGTTAAATCTCTAATTCTCTGGTGGCGTTCTGTTGGTCTGGTTAGGTTGAGTCTTGCTAAGTTTTCAGTTATAGTTATTCCCGGTTGAGAGATGGTGGGATCTCTGTCAGCTCCATAGTTCTAATGTAATCTAGTTTAACTCAATTAGCTTGGATTTAGAGCGTTTTGCTTCTTTAGTAGTTAGTTCGTTTATAGCAGTATATAATCACTTATAATCTTGTTTAATCTCCTAATATTCTTATAGTGGGTTTAGTTATTCATATTTAGGTTTATCTCCTAGTGGGTTATCATAATTACTTCCCCTTTGGTATATTAAACTGGGTATTGATTTGTTTATTTTTATCTACTTATACATTTCTGTTGTTTGGGTCTAAAGTGTTTTGAGTTATTCATATATGCGATGAGAAGGTTTGGTTGTAAGACTGTTATCATCAGCGTGCTTGAATTTCACTCTCAAATTGTTGTTTGAATTATGCCCATTATCTAATTCTGCATATATCCATGTATTACTTTTATTCTAAATAAACATTACTGATTTAGCCAATTCTTGACTTAAGTGTGTTCCTCCCGTGGTTCAAAGACTTTCTGAAACCGACAAGAACTCACCCTGAGGTTAAATATAAATTTTGTAGCTAGCCGCTACTGGCGCCCTATTAACCTTTAATATTAATATTAAAATTAATATTGATATCAGGTAAATAGTTCGGTATCCCTTGTAACCACTACATAATCATTCCCTAGCGTTAACTCCTAAAAGCTTCTCTTTATCAGTCAGTATTACTTGCCAATCTGTTGTCTTTTCTGCTCTAGCCCTAATAGACTCTGGCTCTGAGGGGAACTTCATCAGCGCTGACCTGGTTAAAGAACACAACATTCCAATCCGAGCTCTCCAACGCCCCATCTCTATCCACGCTGTTGACGGACACTCCATCAGATCCAAGCCCATCTGTCATCAGACACTACCTCTCACACTCCAGGCCAGCGCACTCCATTCTGAAGAACTGCCCCTGTTTGTGCTACCCCGCACTGAGCATCCTCTCATCCTTGGACTTCCCTGGTTGAAATCACACGATCCTGTCATCTCCTGGAGTCAGGGAGAGATTGTAGCCTGGTCCTCCCATTGCTTCAATAACTGTCTCGCCCTAGATCAATTGGCCATACACTCCACCTCTGTGGAGAGTCCTGATTCTGTCCCTTGTGCTAACATCCCTGTAGAATACTCTGATTTCTCTGAGGTATTTAGTAAAACTAATGCCACTAAGCTGCCTCCGCACCGTCCTTCTGACTGTGCTATAGATCTAGTAGAGGGTGCCACACTACCTAAAGCCAGAGTGTACCCACTTACTCGTGACGAAGAGAAAGCTATGGAGGAGTATGTAAGTGAAGCGCTCGCTCAGGGTTTCATTAGGCCATCTAAGTCACCAGTAGGTTCTGGGTTCTTTTTTGTTAAAAAGAAAGACGGTGGGTTGAGACCATGTATAGATTACCGGGGGTTGAACGACATTACCAAAAAGTTTGCCTACCCGCTCCCTCTCATTCCGGTTGCTCTTGAGCAACTTCGGGGCGCGTCCTATTTCTCAAAACTTGATCTGCGTAGTGCTTACAACCTAATCCGCATAAGGGAGGGGGATGAGTGGAAAACAGCATTCTCTACTACTAGAGGGCACTACGAGTATTTGGTAATGAGCTATGGCCTCGCTAACGCCCCAGCAGTGTTCCAATCATTCATGAACGATATTTTTCGGGACATGCTAGACAAGTTTGTAATTATTTTTATAGACGATATCCTAATATACTCACCTGACATGCCTACTCACATCCAACATGTTCGCTTGGTCCTCCAACGTCTTTTAGAACACCGATTGTTTGCTAAAGCTGAGAAATGCGAGTTCCATAAACAGAGAATTGCATTTCTCGGCTACATTATCAGTTCCACGGGCGTCACCATGAATGACGAAAAAGTTAGTGCAGTCACAAGTTGGCCTGTACCACAAACTATTAAAGACCTCCAACGGTTTTTGGGCTTTGCGAATTTTTACAGGCGATTCATCCGCAACTTCAGTACCATAGCATCCCCGTTAACTGCATTGACTAAGCACGCTGCTAAAACCCTCACGTGGTCCCCATCTGCCCAACAAGCTTTCGACTCTCTAAAGACTGCCTTTAGCTCCGCTCCCATCCTGAAACATCCTAACCCTGAACTGCCCTTTGTAGTTGAAGTAGACGCATCTGAATCAGGTGTAGGGGCTGTGCTGTCACAGCGCAGTGGTTCTCCTCCCAAGTTGTTTCCCATAGCTTTCTTTTCACGCAAACTATCTTCTGCTGAGTGTAACTATGGCATTGGGGATAGGGAGCTGTTGGCCGTTAAGATGGCACTTGAGGAGTGGCGTCACTGGTTGGAGGGGGCAGTTCATCCATTTATCGTGTACACCGATCACAAGAATCTTGAGTATCTCAAGACAGCTAAAAGACTAAATTCCCGTCAGGCTCGCTGGTCACTTTTCTTCTCACGATTTGATTTTTCAATTTCTTTCAGACCAGGTGATCGCAACACTAAAGCTGATGCTTTGTCTCGTGTTTTTAGTACCTCCGAGAACATCGCTGGTAATGATGGGTCTAAACGCATCCTTCCACCGTCTGTCACTGTGGCTGTAATCCGCTGGGAGTTGGATGACCAGATAGCTGAAGTCAATTCAGGTCATCCACCTCCAGCGGATTGCCCCTCTGATAAAACATATGTCCCGTTACGTTTCAGAGACCAACTAATCATGTGGGCACATTCCGCCTTGTCGTCAGGGCATCCTGGTGAAACTCGCACCTTGCAGCTCCTATCTGCACGCTATTGGTGGGAAAGTATGAGGGCTGATATTCACTCTGTAGTTTCTTCCTGTTCAGTATGCGCTCAGTGTAAAACACCTAAGTCTCTGCCTGCGGGCAAACTCATGCCCTTACCAGTACCTGAACGTCCGTGGTCACATATTGCGGTAGATTTTGTCACTGATTTGCCTCCTTCAGACGGTTTCACCACTATCCTCACTGTTGTTGATAGATTTTCTAGAGGTGTTAAGTTTATACCGTTAATCTCTCTACCTACTGCTTTTCAGACAGCACAGGCTATTTACTCCCACGTATTCAGACACTATGGTATACCTGTAGACATCCTATCTGATAGAGGTCCCCAGTTCACATCCAGAGTATGGAGGGCTTTTTTCGAGCACCTCGGTGTTAATGTGAGCTTAACCTCTGGCTTCCATCCGACTTCCAATGGACAGTGTGAGCGTGTAAACCAGGAACTTGGCAAATTTCTAAGATTATATTGTCATGCTCATCCTTCAGACTGGTCCCAATATCTCATCTGGGCAGAAATTGCCCAGAATTCTCTTACTAACACCACATCTGGTCTCACTCCTTTTCAGTGCATCCTGGGCTTCCAACCCCCTCTGGCTCCGTGGACAGCGGTGTCCACAGACGTCCCGGCTGTAGATGAGTGGATGACTCGCAGTGAGCAGGTGTGGGAAGAGACCCACCAGCAGGTTTCAGCGGCACTAAACCGATACAAGGAGCAGGCTGACAGACGCCGGGGAGACACCCCTCGTTATCAACTAGGGGACCGGGTGTGGCTGTCCACCAGGGACTTCAGGTTTGAGGGGAGCTGCAGGAAGCTCCTACCCAGGTTTATTGGTCCCTTTTGGGTGTTGTCGCAGGTTAATGAAGTGACCTACAAGTTGGAGCTTCCTGCTCAATATAAGGTTAATAATGCCTTTCATGTTTCTCTCCTCAAGCCACTGGTTCCTGGACCGCTCGCGGAGGGGGCTCCGGCTGATGTACCACCCACGGCAGTGGAGGGGGAGGATTCTACGACCTACGCGATCCGTGAGGTGCTGGACTCTCGCAGGCGTGGTGGGGTGCTGCAGTATCTTATCGATTGGGAGGGCTTCGGCCCTGAGGAACGTAGCTGGGTGGCTGCCAAGGATGTGCTGGACCCGGTTCTCCTGGCAAACTTTCACGCTCGCCATCCTGGTAAGCCAGCTCCCAGGCCCCGAGGTCGTCCCCGGCGATCTTTGTCTGGCTCTGCTCCAGTGTGCAGGGGTTCTCGTTCCCTCAGCCCACGCCTGCCCGGCACCTCTGCTGCTCCCGCTGGTACTCCCTGTCCATCGGGTGGGCGTCGCCGTGGACGTCCTCGCTCCCGTCCCGCTCCGGTCTCCTCGGGGGGGGGAACTGTCACACCTGGCGCTGTAGGCGCTTCTGTCTCTCCCACAATCAGCTCTACCTGCAATCTGCAGCCTCCGGACTCCATTGCCCAGGATGCACCTCACACTGAAACTACACTGACTCATGATCACATGACACATCACATGCTTCTACCAGGAAGTCGGTCCCCAGAATACTAGGCCTCATGGCCTATAAAAGGGGCTCATTTTGCACCTGTGCTCCGCCGAGTATTGATGGTATTTTTCCTCATACGACGCGTTTCTTTTGCCTATTTTTGTATCTCTTGTTTTTTGACCTTGCTTTGTTCACCGACTCTGATTTTTGCCTGCCCTTTGATATTGCCTGCCTGTGTTTGACCTCTGGACTGTTTCTACTCTGGTATGTTGTATCCCTTCTGCTGTTGTTTGCCCCTGTTGATACATTTCTGTCTGACTATCCCTTTGTCTGCTACTTTGTTTAATAAAGTCACGTTTTATCTGCATCAGCGCGTGTCTGAGTCCTGTCCAGCCATGACAGGAACACATTTGCCAATATGAACCCAAGCCCACCCTATAGTTTCCTAGAACAACATGTGTGGAAATTACTTTTAATCACAAATAATCTATTTTTCTGTATTTTGTTTATAATTAGTTACATCCAAGTAAAGGTGATTTTACAACCTAAACATGTTACTTCACGTTACAGTTACTGTTGTTAGAAAAAATTATGCATGCAATGTTTGAATTATATACATATGACAAAACTGATCAGTTATCGCCTAATATTTAAAATAATATAACAGATTTGGTTATTATTATTATTTATTTATTTATTATTCTTTTTTTAATATTATTATTATGTATTGGCATGTCAATTCTGTTGTATGTTTACATTTTCTCCACTCAAACTTTGGGTCCTGCGCTTTTATTTTTTTTCTACTGAGAGCTCTTCTTAAGATGGTGTCCTTTTATGTAAAAGAATGTAACTTTACATTTCATAGAAATTTTTATAAACATCAGGATATGTGGTCTTACTGTGAACTACAAATGAACAGAAGTCCCGTTACAGCAGTGTTTCTCAACCCAGTTCTTACATATTCTACTGCATATTAACACTGTTCTGCATATCAGAGCTTCCTCTGCTTTAAATGCACGTAATAAAGTAAGTGGTGGTATGATGTGTTTAATACACTGCTGGATATACATGATTAATTTAGGCTCCATAGGGGGCTAAAGGATTTTAACAGGTAAACTCAGTAAATGACTTTTATAAGCTGATCAGCTGGATCAGGTGAAAAACACAATTTTAGCGCAGTGATCAGGGTAAAGAAACTGCTTTAAACTACAAACATAAAGTACTGTACTAAATTCTGGCTATCCACTACATCCAGCTTCTAGATAACTAGTTAGCTAAATGAATTGTCCTGTAATCCTAAATTAATAAACACAGTTTGAAAATGAAATAGTGATTAGCTGATCAGGTACAGGGCAAGCTGAACATTACATATATAGTTTTTTTTTAACCTTGACTCCCAATCTAGCTAATTCCAAAATTAAGCTAACTCACTAACACAGCTGCAGTTTATTAATCACAGTGGGTTTAATCTGTGTGCTGATTCAGAGACGTGTATTTTTAACCAGCTATCAGAAACATATCATCACAGTTGACGTGGTTAGCCTACCGTTACCTTTCTTTTAGAAAAATCACCGTACATCCAGAACTATTTTAAAATCAGCTGAAGCTGCTGCGTGTCCCGAATCGATCCCGCTGCTAAATCTCACAGCGAGGGAGGGGCTTCCCCCACCAGCACACTGCCTCTCCTCCGCGCACCGCAAAACCAGCAAGCTGATTGGCTGTTTCTACTAAGAGACGGGACTTAATACCTGAACCGGCTCTGTGATTGGTCCATACAGTTTGGTGCTGTATGAGACATTTTACTGCACAACAAAAGGCTTTCACGTTGGGCTTTTGGGATTTTACTTGATGTGTATGTTACCTGGCTGGTGAGACACGGGGGAGATCTGTTGCCGTCCGTGCTGTGCTGAAGGCTCGCTGAACTGAACTGCTGCTGCAGCGCATAGTGTGCCTTGAGCGCGATCGCGCGGGGTCACGTGACAGAGGAAGAGAGAGGTCGGGTGTGTGCGAGCTGATTTCAGGGCATTCTGTTTTCATTCGTTGTTAATCGCTCAGGTTTTCAAAAGATCATTTCAAACCGGCCTCAGTAAAATCTTAATAATAATATAATTTTTTTTTTTTTTTTAATGATTGGCAAATACAATTACTGTGCTTAGCAACATGTATAATATAGACAGTTATGAAATGTTTTTGTTAACTGGAAGAGTTAACAAGTAAATCCTCAATGACAAAATGAATAGAATGAAACACAAGCATTACATGTAGCATTATAAATCAACCGTAAAATCTAACTCTACACCTAACCCTAACTTATCTATTAATCAACCCTAAAATCTAACCCTACACCTAACCCTAACCTTAACCATTATTCAACCCTAAAATCTAACCCTAAACCTACCCCTACCCTTAACCATTAATCAACCCCAAAATCTAACCCTACACCTAACCATAACCTTAACCATTATTCAACCCTAAAATCTAACCCTAACCTTAACCAACAATCAACCCTAAAATCTAACCCTACACCAAACCCTAAACCAACCCTAAAATCTAACCCTACACTTAACCTTAACAATTATCCAACCCTAAAATCTAATCCTACACATAACCCTAACCTTAACCCTAATTTAGCCCTAAAATCTAACCCTACACCTACCCCTAACCATTAATCAACCCTAAAATCTAACCCTACACCTGACCCTAACCTTAACCATTAATCAACCCTAAAATCTTACCCTACACCTGACCCTAACCTTAACCATTAATCAACCCTAAAATCTAACCCTACACTTAACCTTAACCATTGATCAACCCTAAAATCTAACCCTACACCTGACCCTAACCTTAACCATTTATCAACCCTAAAATCTAACCCTACACTTAACCTTAACCATTAATCAACCCTAAAATCTAACCCTACACCTGACCCTAACCTTAACCATTAATCAACCCTAAAATCTAACCCTACACTTAACCTTAACCATTAATCAACCCTAAAATCTAACCCTACACTTAACCCTAACCTAATCCATTAATCAACCCTAAAATCTAACCCTACACCTGACCCTAACCTTAACCATTAATCAACCCTAAAATCTAACCCTACACTTAACCTTAACCATTAATCAACCCTAAAATCTAACCCTACACTTAACCCTAACCTTAACCATTAATCAACCCTAAAATCTAACCCTACACCTGACCCTAACCTTAACCATTAATCAACCCTAAAATCTAACCCTACACTTAACCCTAACATTAACCTAAACTTTAAATCTAAACCTACACCCAATGCTAAAATGTTATCAAAGTTAGGGTTAGAGTTGGATGTAGGATGCCTGGACAATACTTCGATATCGGTATTTATCGCGATAAGAAATGTTTCAATAACGGTGATATCAGTTTTGTGGTATATCGATATGTATTATTTACAGAATCACGGACAGGCGTTTTTTACTGGCGTTAGCTCGCCGCAGAGCTCAACACATTCAGCCCCCGTAGCTGGGCTACGTCAGTGCGTGATGACGTAACCACACAGGCACGTAGCCAAACAGGCTAGGCTAGGCAAGGCTAGATAAAAATGGCTAGGCTCGGGTCCGCTTCGCTACGCAGCAAAAATGTCTCGCGCTGGAGCCAAACGGAGCCGGGACGAGCAGATCCAAGGCTAAGGTAGACTCGATTCGGTCAGCCGCGGATCCTCGAGGCCGGCCGCGGGTCCGCTCGCTCGGCCGCGGGTCCTCGAGGCCGGCCGCGGGTCCGCTCGCTCGGCCGCGGGTCCGCTCCCTTGCCGCTTTGTTGCAAATTGTGCCGGAGAGTGGAGCCGACCAGCAGCGGTAATGTTAATACATCTAATCTGTTCCACCACTTCAAGCAACTCCACTACATACAATATTTTTCTTATACTGACTGAAGCACTTTTATAGCTTATGTTGTAACTAAGTTATTCATAGTTGATAAAGCCTGTAGGTTTGTTTATTTGACGGGAAAATCTTGTTGCTTTTATGTATATAAAGGCTTCTTGTATTCTATATCCTAGTTGAAACACTTTTGTTTTAATCTGTTAAATTTGTTCACAAAGAATAATAAGTTCTGCCTCTGTTGTAATTTATATTTTTATTGGTAATAGTTATATAGGCTTATGTTTGACAGGGATGTCATGTTATTATTTTGCTATATGCAAATAATATTGAGCATTGATTTATTTTGACTACTTTTATTTCTAAAGCAGTAAAGTTTTTGTGAAAGGAGGTTTCAAAGACTTAAATAAAATTTTCAGACAGTAGTAGGTACAGATTTCCATTAGATAGATAGATAGATAGATAGATAGATAGATAGATAGATAGATAGATAGATAGATAGATAGATAGATAGATGTGCATATAATGAGGGTATCTGATGCCAGCCATACAAAAAGTGCAAATACACAGTTATATAATAATTTAAATTTGCAGTGCTGCAGGGATTGCGGGGCTTCTTAGCAGTTTTCTGAGGCCTTCAAAGTATTTATATCGATATCGAAATTATATCGTATCGACCGAAATTTAAGGAATATATCGTGATGTAAATTTTGGCCATATCGTCCAGCACTAGATGTAGGGTTACAAAAAATTTAATTAGATAATAGATAGCGAGCCCCCCTCTCTCCACCTCACATACAGACACACACACACACACACACCTACACAGCGAGCCCCCCATTCTCTCCACGTCACATACACACACACTCAAACAGCAAACGCCACCTCTCCCTCTACCAAACATACACACACACACAGCGAACCCCCCTCTCTCTACACCTCACAAACACAGCGAGCTCCCCTCTCTCTTCACCTCACACATACACACTCACACACCAAGCCCCACTTTTTCTGCTCGTTACACAAACACACACACAGCGAGGCTTCCTTCTTCTGTTACACACACACACACACACACACAAACACGCAGCCCATGCTATGCTGTCCCCAATTTAAAAGCTTGTCTTATACCCTAAACACAACAGTGCATTTTTAATGGTCACTAATCACAGAACATTACTGCATATTTGCTACAAAAATACTGATACAGACACTATTCTGAGTTTGTAATTGCTAAAGATAATAGTATCAGTGTTGGTTGGTCACTCTGTGCTGGTGACAAGGTGCTACCCAGCTTCAAAAACACAATATCAAATCTGAAGTAACATTTGGATTCACAGTGACACACTTACAGAACAAAACACCAAAGAAACTCTACTAACACACACAACAGACAATCTACTCACACACCACAGACAATCTACTCACACACGCACACCACAGAGAATCTACTAACACACACCCAGACAACATACTCACATACACACACACAGACAATCTACTCACACACACACCACAGACAATCTACTCACACACACACACACACACACACACACACACACACACACACACACACAACAGACAATCTACTCACACACCACAGACAATCTACTCACACACACACACACACACACACCACAAAGAATCTACTAACACACACCCAGACAACATACTCACATACACACACACAAACACACAGACAATCTACTCACACACACACACACACACACACACACACACACCAGAGAATCTACTAACACACACCCAGACAACATACTCACATACACACACACAAACACACAGACAATCTACTCACACACACACCAGACAATCTACTCACACACACCCCACTGAAAATCTACTAACACACACACAATAGACAATCTACTCACACACACACCACAGATAATCTACTCATACACACACACACTACAGACAATCTACTCACACACACCCCACAGAAAATCTACTAACACACACACACACACACACAACAGACAATCTACAACATACTCATTCACACACACACACACACACACAGACAATCTACTCTAACACACACCCCTCAAACACAAACTCTTCTCTTACAGACACACAAAAACCCCTTTGTAAAGGGACTATACACAGTGAGCTTATTAAACAGAAATGTGTGCATTTATTACAATATGATTAATTATGTTGATATTGTAATATATGCTTAAAAACTTGTATTGTCCATTTTTATTTTTTTACACATCTGCGATATAAATACCTGGAAATACAAGGTCTTTGACTAACAATGACACTATACAGTGCACCTTGGAAAAGCATTAATACCCCATGATCTTTTCACATTTTTTATGTGACACCCACAAAAACTTACACATATTTTATTGGGATTTTATGTGATGGATCAACATAAAGTAGCAAGTTATTGTGAAGTGAAAAGAAAATGAGTTTTCTAAATATTTAATAAATATAAAGAGTGAAATGCTTTTGCATTCACCCCTCTGTTCTCTGTTACCCCCAAATGAAATCTAATGTGTCCAATTGCCTGGTCACACCAGACAGGGCAGGGATAAAGTTGTGGATAAGTACAAAGCAGGGTTGGGGTATAAAAAATATCTCAAGCTATGAACGGCATCATCTAAAGTATGACACAAATCAAAACCTACCAAGACATGGCCGCCTACCTAACCTGATAGTGTGGAAGAAGGTTCTGTGGTCAGATGAGACCAAACTTAAAAAGTTTAATTATGGCAAAAAAAGTAACACTGTTCATCACCCCAAACACAATATCCCCATTGTGAAACATGGTGGTGGTAGCATCATGATGTGGGGATGCTTTCTTCAGCAGGGACAGAGCTGGTCAGAGTTCAATCTAAACTCTACATATGAAGCCTAGTGCTCTGTACTCACTGCTGTATTTTCTCTGTTCTTTTGGTTAGATATACAGTGGCTGCTTCACTTGAAGCTTCGGGGTTTTTTGTTTCCATTTATGCATGATGAGTAAAATGCATTCATTCAGACTCTCATTAATAACTTATTTAGCATGTTAATCTACTAGCTATATCTGCCTGTGACTGTATGCCAAACCAATCAACTGTAGCTTGACCTTAACATGTTTATTTTACAAAAGTTAATTAATTAACTTTGCATCTTAAATTACATTTGCTGAACTATTTATATATTTAAAATAATTTTTACTTTGCAAAACAGAAAAAAATAATAATTTTGGCCCATGCCCCCTTACAATACTTCTGCAGCCGTTTAGGGTGCTGCGGCCCACAGGTTGAAAACCACTGTCAAAGAATATTCTTTCATCAAAGAATATTCATTTGTTAAAACGGCCCAGTCAAAGTCCTGACCTAAATCCCATTAAACATCTGTAGCAAGACATGAAAACTCCTCCAACCTGGCTGAGCATGACCTATTATATATATAGAGACAAGCCCAAAAAAGACCTGCAGCTGTAATTGCAGCAAAAGGTGGTCCTACAAAGCACTGATTCAGGGGGACTGAATACAAATTCACACCACACTTTACAGATGGAACATATTATTTTTACCTAATTGCTACTTTGTGTCGATCACATGAAATCCCAATAAATTACATTAAATTTGTGGTTGTAAAATGAAAAAAATGTGGAAAGGCACTGTATAATCATAGAGTCCTTTATACAAATTATATTTATTTATGTGTTTTTTTTTTTATTTGACTGATAATGGACTCCCTGCTGGCAACACATTTTTTTTCAGGTAAGGTAAAGCAAAGTTTAAAGTAAACCTTAAAACCTTTCATTAGATTTTTATTACATTTATTTTTTATATATATAATTATCTAATGGTTCAGGTAACATATACTTATTAGATAAACAAAATTATGATACATATTTCATATGCATCCATCATATGGAACTTTTTTCTCAGTTTTGTATATTTCATAACTCTTCATTTACCAGAACAGACAGTATTTATCATAAACTGATGCTACATTCTGTACAGTATAAGTGAAAAAAAGACTTTATATTTCATTTTGTTTCTGATGGATTTTGACTGATATGTGTTTCTCTGTGGGTGTTTAGGGAGTGTTTGTAGATTAGTGCAGTTTACTTACGTGAAAGAGCGCAGGGGAGGAACAGTAATATCACCCAAACATACTGCATTTCTGAAAAAGACCAGCACAATGAAATCAATACACTCTGATCAAAAAACTGGTCATTTACATCACAGCAGATATATTTAAATTTTTTAACACAAAATCTGGGTGTTAATTGTAACGCCACAGACGGGAGTCAGACGCTCGCGGTAAAAACTAATAGGGATGGACGGTTTGACACCGAGGCTTCAAAGCTTGTGTCACTTTTCCGACACGTGCTGATTCGACTCAGTGTACCGGAGCTTGTATTGATGTCGCTACTATCACGTGACTATGGCATTTGAATCTTCGAACGCGTCAATGAACCACCGAAAATGGGCGGGACTGGTTCAAAGGTTTGGCGCTATCCCATTCCTCACTGACTACTTAATAAAGCAGTAAAGCTCTTGACGGCCCGTCTGTGTTGTACACTATCATTATTGATCTTGCAAACAATATGGAATTTTCCACCACCTCTACCTCAACCAAGCGTTTCTTTGCTTGGGAACATTTTATGAAAATAGCGAGAAATAGATTACACGCTAAATATATTAAAAAATCTTATGTTAATTAACATTAACTGTATAGTGTGTTATTCTAATGAATTTATTCATATTTTAAAGGAGCGATGTCAGCTCTGTTCCCAGGAGTTGGCATTTAATAATAACAACTTCTCAATGCTGAGATGAGAGCACCTCAGCACCGCATTCCTCCAGTGACAATCTTGGGACTTTATTGGTATTTTCATATTTAATAATTGTTAATTTTTTCCTTTATTTTGACATGAATTCAATGTAAAAATTGGCAACAGTTTTATCAAACATTTGTGAATCATGTCACCTTTATGATTTTTTTGTGAAAAAACAAATTGCCTAATATACATCTGCAGTTGTTTTAGAAATTTAAATCTACATTCAAATGTTTTTCCTTGTCTTTTTATGGAACATAATATATACAAATCTATGTGTAAAGTTCAAAGCATTCACGCTGTGTTCACATTTCACCTCACAATCGTTTAAATACCAGGGTCATTTACTGGCATAATATTTCTTCTAATCATATTTTAAAAAAACATTGTATTAATTGTGATTTTAATAATGACAACAACCAAGTATTTATTGCATCACTTTAATAATAAGAGAGCAGCAGATCAGAAGAGATATTGAGTGAGCAGTAAATCTCACAGGATTCATTTGCTTCGTGGTAAAGTGCAGGCTGTAAGAATTTATTTCAGCCACCAGATGTCACTCTTTCTGAGGCTTCAATGCCTCGAATCTTTTTCGGCACAATAAGGAAGGAGCTTCAAAAGCTTCAGTGAGCCTTCATCCGCCCATCACTAAAAACTAAACGAGTGTTGTCAGGTGCATGCTGGGAGTTGTAGTTCCGGACCGGGTATTGTCCATAGACGGGAACGGTAGAGTCAGAGAAAGGAACTACAGAGTCTGTGGTAGGCGTGACACTAATTGTAGATTTAACTATAAATGAGAGTAACCTAAAACCCACCAAACATACTAAAAGTAATTTTTGGACCCTTTTAAAATATTATTTTCTAAATTATTTAAAAACAATTATTTAATTATTATAACAACTGCATACAACTAACAAAAAAAAACAATAAAAGGATGTATGTATCCACAGAAATGCTTTCCATTTCAAGAACATTATAAATATAATACCAAAAAAAGGGGACCTGTAATTCTGCAGTACATCATTTGAGGTGGCACAGACACCAAACATGTATAAGATCTAAATTAAGAAATCTAAAGTAAGAGTAACTTACTTTACTTATGTTAGAATTTCATCTTATGGTAGGATAAAAATTGACATCATATAACAGGTCTTTGGCCCATTTCTCAGTATGAGCATTTTTAAGAATTTGCAGGCAGCCTGCTAATGCAAAGTGAAGTGACTGATTTGCCCAAACATTAAATTGTTTTTTGTTTTTTAAATCACAATAACTTTTCTTAGTCAATAAAGTAAAGAAACATTAACTATTTTAGAGCAAATTTCCATGACTTTTCCAAAACTTTCTGGGTATTTTTATTTTTCCAAAACTTATCCAAGCCTGGAAATTGCTTTTTTTCAAATTCCATAAAGTCTCCAGGTTTTTCATGACATACAAACCCTGATAGTGAATTGTGGAAAAACAACATAACGCTACACACGCTTGATACATCATTGATCCGGATCTTTTCCACCCGACTCGGATCCTTCGAAATTTATGTGCTTAGACCCCATTTTTGATCACGTGATCAGATCAGGAATATCCATATACTGTAGTCTGCGTGTTTACCGTGCTAACAAGCTACATGGGACAAACTGCTAGCAGATAGCGCCCTGGGTTACTGGAATACTCAGGGTATTAAAAAAAAGAAAAAAAAAAGTTGTGCCACCCTTAGCAGGAACAACTGCAATCAAGCATTTTTGGTAACTTGCAATGAGTTGTCATTAGCTCACTCTTCTAGAATTATTGTAATTCCACCACATTGGAGGGTTTTCCAGCATGAACTGCCTTTTTAAAATCATACTACTGCATCTCAGTAAAATTCAGGTCAGGACTAGGCCACTCCAATGGCTTTACTTTGTTTTACTTCAGCCATTTAGAGGTGGACATGCTGGTATGTTTTAGATCATTGTCCTTCCAAAATGTCTTGTCAGTCCACAGAATATTTTCTCGAAAGTCTTGGGGATCATCAAGATGTTTTTTTTGGGCAAAATTGAGACGAGTCTTTATGTTCTTTTTGCCCAGCAATGGTTTTCATCTTGGCACTTAACACTGGGGTGGTTGGGGTGTGTGGGTGGGGATGTGTGTTTGTACTCCCCCTTATCTCTGGGAAAACATCAGTGTGTGACATATCTTTAACAAAGCTTATATGTACATGTTTATAAAGAGTACAGTATGCAAAAGCAGTATTCGAGATGGGGTAGTTTTATCTCCAGCACTAACCCAGCACACGTTGCTACATTCTATAAATGAGCTCAAAAATACACATTCACACACTGTTCTGTAGAGATGCTCTTAGAATGTACTGAGAGACTTCATGAGTTAAAGTGAGAAACTTATGAGAAAGTGCTGTAAGGAACTTTACACAGACGTTTGGGTTATAGATTCACATATTTTATTGTTAAATGTTCGCTAAGCTACATCTTTTTTTTCTATTGAGTTCCTTTCTGACCTGTTTCTGCTGTCAGCACTAGCTACATGTTTTCCCACTGTGGGACTAAACAGATGATCTGATCTTAATTAGTGAGTTCTGTATCAGCAATATTAACTACAGAACATCAGTGGTGTCTTTTAATCCAAAGTCGAGTTAAACACACCATCAGCTCATGAAATAACATTAGCATAAAACGCTGATCTTTGCATGGAGATCTGTGTGACTCTTGTCTGCAGAAGCTGAAAGATTTGTTGTGTTTTTACCGGAGATGGTCCCCTCACATGGTTTATACACTGTCTTTTTTTTCGCGAAGTCAAAGGAGAAATATATCGTCTCTTCTCTTTCTCCCTGCTGACACTGTCGAGTTAACTTCCAGTCGAGCCCCATAAGTAATGACAGATCACAGGCGAGCCTGTCCTCCCGGGTTTTGTGTCTGACCACGCTACTGCAAAAAAGACAGGTACTGATTGGCTGACTACCCTGCTTGTCCTGCCTCTCCACCTACGGTAAAGTAGTAGTGATTGGATCTGTTCTTAACTGGTCCCTACCTTTCACAAAACTAAATCAGTTCTGATTGGATGTCCTCCCTGACAAACATTTTCATCTCGTTTTTATTAATTGACGAAAATGTCAGTTAATTTCATCATCAACATTTTATGCTGTTTTCATTTAGTTATCGTCTCATTTTCATCTTGAAAAAAGGTTTGTTAATGAAAACTATGACGAAAATTATTCATCAACAAAATTAACACTGGTGAAAACTGTGTTGTTTGTTTGTGATATCGGGCTGTAAATGAGTAATTTATGAGGGTTAGTTTGGGTTAAAGTAGTGAGTTTTAGGTCTGAATGTTCATTATTAAGAGCTGATAAATTTAAGAACTCTAGTTGCCCTGCAGGCAAGTAACAGCATTATACATTTTCCTGACGTAAACTTTTTGTCATCTGACGTCATGACCAACATTCAACCTGAAACTATTGATGTTGGTGGCCAGCTGGATAGCTAACGGCTCTCAGTAACACGGGACAAACGCTGCTCAGTGATCTGTGAAGCGGTTAATCTTTCCTGTTATACTGAATTTAAGAAAGAGGATTTAAGAATTTAAGAAAATAGACAAGACAGCATACAACTAACTAATAAAATGAAATAAAACCTCTTCAACAACTTATCATTCTTGTATGTTGTGGTAAAAATGTAATATGCAAATAGCCAGGAAAGTCTTTAAATGTTCTTTAAAGATACATTCAGTATGAAATGAGAGCGAGTGAGTGAAATAGCTACAGCAGTCCAATTTCAAACACCCACAGAGAGTTGTCTGCCCTGCCCACCCCTCCCCAGACACGAAGCTAACTCGGGTTGCAAGAATAAGGAGGCTGAATCTAGATACAATTCAGTGCAAGATGAGTTCAGTAACTTCTAGCATAACAAGCAACGACAAGTCATATTATAAACTGGCTAATGTGAACTTTCCCCGTAGTTAGCTAACCTAGTTTCATGCACTGCTAGCTGCGTTAGCCTAAGCCAAGCCTGTTATACCAGAAAAATCCCACTGCTCCAAAAATACACACCCCAGAGCTGGAGTCACTACCTTACAGGTTCTAGTTATATACTGCTTAGTTTAGCAGATAACATATACATCTATATTTGTTTTGTTGCAGCCTGATCCAGATCTCAGTGATGACCTGCCCTTATTCCTGTCAAGCAAAGCCAGTTTAGACTGGTAGGAGAGGGCAGAGCATGAAGAGGACGAGCGAGAGTGAAAAGTGGAGGAGGAGAAATTCGAAACTCTTCCTAAACCTGTATCTAGCATTATATTGACTGTATATTTCACGACAGACAGATAATAAACAGCTAAATAGCTAGATAGTTGCTAGGAATAGTCATTATGAGTTATGTTCAACGTTAATCGTTTTGGACGTAAGAAATCGATCAATATAGAGACTGACTTTCAGTTTCTAGCATATATTTTTGGAATACTCATCACTGCCGAGGTAGTAAATAGATGTGACACGCCTGCTCCTCCATTGTGATTTATTGTAGCTCACGTTAGCGTTTGTAGCATGACTGCTTTAGCCAGCATAGTCCAGATCACTTTAGCTAACCTTTTAGCTAACTTTGTTAGCCTATCTATCTCTCTCAGGCACCCTCTTGTTATCTTGTTATCCCAGCTGCACACAGTCCAGTGATATAAATTCGAACACTTAATGTTTTAAATTAATTTAAACACCAGTCCATAGTATGTTAACCTTGTGGTTGTGACAAATTACCTGACTGAATTAGCTAGCCAGTTAGCTTACCTGTTCAGGAGAAAAGTAGCAGCTCTGCATCAGTCTTAAAGTCTTTTTAAGCTCTTTTTAAGTCCTTACCACCTTATTTACTTTTGGTTAATGCCTTCTTTGGTCACTGAGCTTTATTGAGACATGCCGAGGCTTTTTAGATTGTGTAGCAGCTAAGGTTTAACTGATCCACCTCTGCTTGCTAGCTTCCATGATATAATACAGATCGCTCGCTGTTGTGTACCGTACTGGCCACCTCGAGGGTGAAGTTATCGGTGTTTGTCATAACAAACAAACACAGACACTGTGATGCACTGCACAGTCCTGAACAAGAGATACAGGAGCATTTGGGCCAGACCCAGTCGGTTCAGGTCCAGCTTCATTCCCGCCACTCTGCTGAATTCCCCATGTCACTGATAACATTAACACTCATATTACACTCAATGGACTATCAACTATCTACTATCAGTCATTATCATTATTATTTACTTCATTATTTTGTTAATAACTTTTTGTACACAGATAGTATATATATTATGTACATATATATTATAGAACTATTTATTGCCCATTGCCCTTGCACTATTGCTACTATTTTGCACTTCTGGTAGATGCTAACTGCATTTTGTTGCAGTGAACCTGTACTGAGCAATGACAATAAAGTTGAATTTACATAATCTATAATAGCTGATGATACATCCTGATCATTGTATTATTACTTGTTGGTCCTTTAAAATAAGATAAAAAGAATAATTTTATGTATTTAGATTTAGTTGAAAAATATCTTTCAAAGCTTCCCATTTCTATTGATTAAACGTAGCATATTCATTTTATACATTAATAAAGCACATATGTTGGCTTTTATGTGTAACACTGTCAGTGAAAGATAATGTATACCAATAAGGATAATGTGATAACACTGCAGATGCACCATTTGCTGGAAAAGAGTTAGGTAAGGAAGGGATTGCTGAGGTGAAACGATAAAGCAGAAATTAAGGGGAAAAATTGCCTCAGCCTAAAAAGCCTCGGCATGTCTCAAAAAATCCCTGAAAGTTTTAGAGATTTTTTGTTGCATAAACAAAAATGATTTATTAATCACAATTCATATTTTTGTAAAACTGGATAAGCTATATTTATATTTATAATTTAACATATAACATCTTTGAGTAAAATATAATTCATTTTATTACTCACTTAAAACATAATTCATTTTAAATGTTAAATTTGACTGGTTGGGGTTGTATTTATTAATAAGAACTGTGAGGAGAGTGAGGAGATTAGTTTGGGTAAAGCTCTGTAAATGTTGGCGGTGAAAAAGTGCAAGAGTGTCAGAGGTCAAATGGCGGATGTAATGTTAGTGTGCTCTAAGTTGCGAGCATACTGTGTACTGGCGTACTGAACGAGAGTACTGCTTTACCGGGTGAGCAGAATTAATTTCAGACGCAGCCTGGGAGTATAATTTAGGTTTAGATTAGTTATTTAAATTGCACTGACAAAAAAGAACATGGTCTGAAAACTGTTGGGGAAAACAGCTAAAGAACATGGTCTGAAAACGGTTGGGGGAAAAATAGCTTTCGAGTGTGTGACCGCACCCATATAGAATACTTCCTCGAAACCGTTATAAGAGGAATATCTTCATTCTGTTACTTTCCTCGCTTCTGAATAACTAACTTCACTTTAACTAACTAACGCCCAGCTGTCCCGCTAACCGTTTTTTCTTTAAAACAGTCCTTCATAAGTTAATTAGTGCTGTTCTTATCTAACTTCTGCTTTACAGATCTGTTATTAATAATATCATGTTTGTAATGTTTACTCACCGCTCACTGTGGTGTGGCTCTGCCTCAGCAGAAGACCAATTTCTACAGTCAGAGAGTGAATTTATTTCTCTCAGAACTGCAAGAATCTGTAGAAAAGCTGTTGTTTTTGCCCATAAAAAACACAGAACCGCTGCGTGTCTCTCCCTCACAAAATGGCGAAGCTGCGAGAAGCTCTGAGAAGAAATTTACTTTCGTTTTGCTGAAGAGACAGTGAGGGGCGGGACCTGTGCAACGCTTAACCAATCACAGCACTGTTCTTAACGGAAAAGCGGAGAATAACAGTTAAACTGACTTTTAAAAAATTCAGAACCAAAGTTCTTCACTTCTGTCCAAACAACGAAAGAAACTCCCCCCACACACACACACTACATACAACCACACACACTCACACTACACACACTACACAAACCAACTATACACACTGCATATTATTGTATATAGGAAACTCTTTCTTTAACAATAAAGACTGGACTTTCAGTACTACAACTAGGGTTCAACGCCCTTTAAAACTAAGAGCGAAAAAAAAAAAGATGGAAGAAAAGTAGGACTAAATTTACAAGATAAGGAAAAACGTTCTTAATTAACTTGAAAAGTTAATGGAACCTCATTTTTATTTAGAGAAGGCATTAAAACGCAGAGGCTTTTAACAGGTTCTTTTTTATAAGAACAAGGTCCTTTCAGATTCTTATAAACATGTAATAAAATATTAAAATATATTACAGTGAGATAAGGTTTCTTCTTTTTTTTTCAAAAAGCGAAAAAGTTTTAATTTTCAGGTAACAGCTGGATCTTATTCCTGTTTAAGAGTTCTTCTAAAAAGAAAAAAAACCCTTATGTGCTTTAGTTTATATGTCCTATTTTTGTTTTCTTCTTTTCAGACATGGCTTATAATGTATTATTTTTTGTACTGGTATTCTTTATTTATTAATTTATTCATTGCCTATGTCAGTAGTGTTTTGTAGTTTTAGTTCAATTTTCCCCCTAATATATTTTCCAGGGCAATAATTTGTTGATTTATAAATGATGTCACTTATTGAACTGGCAACAACCAGACAGTATTACAGTTTGCACTCTTGTGGTCGAATCTGGAATATAAAGCAGTTGCAAACAGAAATATGCAGAGTAAAGAAGAAAGAAAGAATGAGTAACGGAATATCAGAATATAAATAAATGTGGCTGAAAAATAATTGGATAAAAAATGTGGATAAAAATATGTATTGTTTAATGCAGTGGCCTCAAACTCATCTTATCTGGGGGCCGCTGAAAGTAGAGTCTTGGTGAGGCTGGGCCACATCAGGACAAGGACTCACTGTACGTTACACTTTTCTTAAACGTATTCTGCCATGCCAGATCTCTCTGCTCGCTGTGTGGGCATATCCGTAATGTTTTCGAATTCAAATGAAGCAACAGATGTAGTCATGAGCTCTGCTGAGCTTTTTTGCCAGAGGGCGGGGCTGCGCTCAATGCAATGCAACCCAGCCAGCATCCACTGCAGCATGCACTGCAGCATGCAGCGGCTCTCTCCATTAAAATGAGGATGTGTTGTGCTAGTGGACAGGAAGAGGGTGCGTCTTTCTTGCACTTACACTAAAATTAGATTTTAATGAGCGGGCCACAAAATATCATTCTAAGGGCCGTAATTGACCCACGGGCCACAAGTTTGTGACCCCTGGTTTAATGTATTGGCAAAAAAGAAAAGAAAACTTAATAATTTTTTTCAACAACAACAACAATAATAATAATAATAATGATAATAATAATAATAATAATAATAATAATAATAATAATAATAATAATAATAATAATAATAATAATAATGGCAAAAATGATGATATTTAAAAGTATAGATTTATTACAGTTTCTCTGGATTGTTTACACACATTTTCTGAAAGCATGCCTCATACTCTCAGAACTCTACAAACAAATAAAAAACACACACAATGGGCAAACCCGCTGAATTCTCCAGCAAAATGAGACTTTACTTTCAAATCAATGTAATCTCTTCTTAAAATGGTGTTTTGTGTTCAGATGGCACACACAATCCATCATATGAACATAGACATCATAGACATTTATATGAACCGGTTTAACACTGATATGCACAATATTCGCAATATTGTTTGCAATATTCTTTTCCCACAGAGATAATTTACATCCCAACCAACACACAGTTTCATGTAAAGTGATCTACATACAAAACAACAAAATAATTTACTGTATACACTTACAGTAAAAAAACTATGCTGTATCTGTTTCAATCTGACCATAGCACCTCATCCACATCTCAAGCACTGTTTTCCTGAACAAGCAGCATGGAATATCCCCTAGCATGATGAATCTAGTCATGAAAAGAATCAACTGTACAAAGAGTAAAATACTGTAAATGCTGCATAGAACACAAAGAAGGAATACATTTTCCAAATAACTGAAATATTATTTTATTGTTACAATCCTACAGAACACTCCACAGGCAATACTGTACTACTGTACTCATTAATACTGTATTGATACGCAGTACCGCCGCAGTTTTATAGTGAGAGTAGATTTCTTAACTATTCTCATTTCTGAAAGTCCAGATGATGGTGCTAAAGTGTACCCGCCCAAATTTGGCTGAGCTCACCTTCTCTTTAATGCTAAAGCTCTGATTGCTGATTGTAAATCTGTGTAACAGGTGTCTGCCCATGCGACGAGTCAGAGTGCATAGAGGGGTAATTAACTTTAGAGTTTTGAATAACAGCTGTTCCTTGAGAAAACCAGAGATTTTCTTTCTTTATTATTCTTTTCAAGTTTCAAGTTAATACAAAGAAAAAACAATAGAAGACAGCATTAAAATAAACACTAAGAAGACAAGAAAAAGAAAAAAACACCCAAACAAAAATACCCTAAAGATAAAGAAATATTAACAACAGGCCAGTGAAAGCTCATCATAAATTCTTACATTTTTTAGACATTTCTTATTCTTTGTAATTCTAAAGAATTTTAATAGTGATGTAAAGTCCAGTAAAAAGAAATCAAATTTTGGTATTTAAGTCAAATAAAAGGCGTGACGTCACCTTTTCAGCAACCGGAAGTGACGCTCCGCTAATGTTTAGGAAGTGCAGGCGGCGTCAGATTTAAACGGTAAGCTACCGAACTTTTGTTCAGTCTGAACATTTATTTCTCTTTTATTAGCCTTTATTCCTCATCATTCAAATATAACAACGTGTCTCCTAAACGTGTCCCCATGTGGTTGGTGTGTTCGGTTCGATGCTGCTTAAAATATTAATATAAAACGACAGATCGCTAACTAAATCTCTATTTGTTTGTTACCTACGGAGCTAACGTTAGCGGACTGTGTAGATGTTTAGTTCTCTAGCAACACGGTGTGTGTGTGTTTCTACTGGATACTACTGTGCTGATCTGCAGATCGCTATCTTGCTAGTTAAGTAACTGGTTATGTTTAACATCAGACACGTTAAGTTACTGTGTTTTTATCTATACTACTATAGTCTCATTTAATGGTGAAATCTTGGATATGCTGTGACATTCACTGATTTGTGTATTTTATATCATTACCTGTTCCATATTTAATTATTTTGATATTTTTAATGTAATTATTTAGGCTGGTGGATGTTTAAACATCCCTTGATGAAACGTGAGCCTCCTCAATAACAGTACATTATGTTCCTGTTTTTTCAGATGAATTAATTCACATGATATCATGCCCACTGGACCAGTAGCTGCTCGGGATGAAGGCACTGTTTGTGACCGGACCAAACACAGGAACAACAGACAGTGTAAAACAGCTTTAAGAGCATCCCATCCTCAACCTGTCAAGGAATCTAGTCCAGGATCAATTGTTAACAGCAAGTCAGTGTGATGTTTGTGTTTACATTGTTTGCTGTCTGCATATTTATGTGCTTTAGGCTCTTCTGAGTGTTTTCTTTCTGAGCAGTAATTGAACCACAGCTTTTTTTTTTTTTTAAAGGCTGAGAGAAGGCCATCTCCTCGGAGAACGCTGTGGCAGTGAGCGAGAGGAAGAGTTGAGATGGAAGATTAACCAGCTGGAGAAGGACAAACTCAATCTCGGCTCAAAATACAACAAGGAGGTGTGCTCTGAGTTTATCTATTTGTCCTTTATTATTCTGCATATTTAGAGACTATTGTTATATAAGCTGACACTCTAAGGCCCTTGAGCAAGGCCCTCAGACCTCACTACTCCCTGACTAGTGCAGGCATGTGTGCTCACTAGTGTGTAAGTATGGTTAATATGGTTGTTTTTTCACATCTCAACTATGATGGCTGTGGCAAAATAATTCTTCCTTGTTTTGTATTATGTAAAGATGCATTCAAGGATCTCAGGGAAAATGCAACGGAGGTAAAAGACAACTAAATGGCAAAACATGCGTTTCTGTTTAACAAAAAAAAACATATTGCCATGTTTGTGTCAATAAACATGAATATTAAAATTAGCAGTGTAGAATGTAACATTTGTTGCATGAGATAAATACATATGATAAATACACTGTAGATTTCAGATGATGTTGCCACCCAGTAGATGTCATTTGAATTAGACACTACACACTCTAGTCAATGAGGGGATTAAGATCAAACAGCCAAGGATAGGGTTTGAAGTTGAAAACAAAGTTTTATTGCAGTTATTTGATTAAGAAATAAGACAAATACATTAAATACATTATAATTTCAGGTAAGTCCTGGCAGTTCTGGGCCAACGCAGATATCCAATATTACACGTATATATCTGCTGATGCTGATGCTAATCCCGATATACACGTTTATAACTTACACAGAGACTTGACACCCCGGTATGTAACTTTAAAACTAATAAAATAACTTAAAACAGCAATTTTTTTAAGTAGCATGGCCAACATTGGCCAATTGTAGTAGTGCAGCCCCCATTACTTGGTCCTTTTCCTGCATACAATACTTATGTCAGCAAGTATAAGCCTGAAATTTTGGCCATATCATGTGATGCCAATGACTCTAAAAAAAAAGCAATTATTGGTTGAAACAGATATAATTCCAATATCATTGTGCATCATTTGTTTACCTACTTTATATTTTATAATCTAAAATGATAATATTTGTGTGTACAATAGGTACTGTACTCAGGAATCAGGTGCATTGTCTGTAGCGATGTTGTTATTTTACTGGGTGATCATGCAGGTGTCGGGATATGAGGCTCAGCTTGCTCGCTTACGTGCCCTGCTAGAAAGGGGAGAAGCCCACAGGCAGGAGCTGGAGTATGAGGTGGCCTTAGCAAAGAGAGATGCTGCTGCACAAAACACCTCCTATGAAGATAAACTGACTGAACTCCTCAAACACAACCAGCAGCACAAGGGTGAGTTTTTGTGATGATTATATGTGATATTATATGTATTTTGTATTTAAGCGATAGAATCTGAAAGAAAGTGTGTTACAGTGAATGACACTGTGACTGTGATTTGGTCAGATTAGATCACCGTAGTCTTAAAATTATTTATCACACTTCGCCGGAACATGAAACATAGAACAGGTAAAGCAACAATCAAAAACAAAAAAAAACTGTTGATACCAAACATTTTATAAATTACATCACTGATTTATATAAGGTACAATTATAGAAACTAGTAATGGTAATGTTGTATATGTTTTTAAATGAATGTCTGTGTTAAATGAGTTGCCATGGCCCTGACATGTTAATTTTTTTTGTAATTGTTGTTTCTGGAAATTCTGGAAGTTCAGATGCTTGTGGACTTATCTTGTCTCTCGATAAAAATATTGCCAATAGATTAGGACTCACTAAAGCAAATAAATGTGACCCTATTTGCACCATGTCTAATTACAGATATGGCACAGAATAGCCCCCCAGCACTGAGCTCTGGCACAGTGGACCTGTGTCCTCTTAAATGATGGTGCACCATCAAATATTTTTGGGATGAGTTGAGGATGAGGTGGTGTGGTGAATAAAATAAAAGTTTATTATTTGCTGCATAAAATAAAATCTCATGTCAATGATTCAAAATCTGGTAGAAACTCTTCCCGGAACAGTACATACAGTTAATCCAACAAAAGCTGTGTGAACTTTTATTTAATACCCTTAATCTCAGCAGAAAGAATCTTCTGATGTGTTTGTATGCGTTTATATGTTTGTTTATGGATAGCTGTCAGTGCAGAGCTGAATCAGAGGGTATATGATTTGGAGAAAGCTCTAGAGATCACTAGACAGGCTCGAGATGAGGACCAGCAGAGCCACCAGGCAGAGCTGCTCGAGAGAGACCGGTTGCTTCTCAGCAGTAATGCCGAAAATGACCTGCTGCAGTCAGAGAAGAGTAGACTGGAGAAACTGCTGCAGGTACTGTGTGTGTGCATATGTATTCCTCTTCAAATGTAATTGTTGTGATTGTTTACATTAGACAGTCAAATCAAGTGTTCGTGTTAGATCTGAAACAATTTCTGAAGTTCTGTGTTAATACGTGCTGTCTCTGTCTCACAGGAGCAGAATGAGACACTACAGGAGCTCAAGGTCAAGCTGGACAGAGTGCAGAGAGAGAGGGAGAAGGACACAGAGGAACTGAAAGCGAAGAAATCTGAGCTGAAGCAAAGTGCAGTCAGAGAGGAGATGCTGAGAAAAGAGGCAGAGGTGAGGCAGAAAAATGTTTTTTAAATAGGCAAATATGTAATTAAACCTTCATTCTCACAGTCTACATCTTACTTGATGTGTGTGTGTGTGTGTGTATGTGTGTAGTCTGCCATGAAGAGAATCAAGACTCTGGATGAGACTGTGGAGTCAGAAAGGGCTTCTCACCTGGAGTCCAAGTTTAACTCTGAAATCATTCAGGTATTGCGTGTCAATCAATTAGAAACATACTGTGCCGTCATTACTCATTTCATTGTGAGTGTTGACTGAGATTAAATAAAACATCAACAACATATAAAAAAAATATTTCATAACATTCCGTAAAAAGTATTTAAAAAATATGATATTGTTGTGCTTTGAGTGACCCTTTTTTATACATAAATGTATATTATAAACCACTATCATGTTTATGTGTGTGTTTCTGTGTAGCTGCGACTCAGGGACTTGGAAGCTGCTCTGTGTGTGGAGAAGAGTAGTCAAGCTGAGGCGGTGTCCAACCTGGAGCTGCTCAGACAGAAGTTTGGAGATGTGGAAAAAGCATACACACATGAGAGAGACAGAGCCAAGGATGCACACCACAAATTCCAGCAGTAAGACTGACCACACACAAACAAACCACAGTCCTAACAATGAGTTTACATACACACACTGCACAATATGCTTTACAGTAAAACCATGTTTATACACACACCATAAAGTCGAGAGCTGATTTGCTTGTCTGTCAGTCACACAGTGCAAATGCTTTCACACAGCTTGCTTAGTCCCTGTAGAAATAAAATGAGTGTCATAACCGATTATTGGTTTATATTGATATAAAGATAAGATAAAGCAACATTTCAGCTTACTGATCAGCTGCTCCTCATCCATCACCCACAAGGGATTTTCCTGTAAGCAAAAATGTTGGAATTCTTGCATTTAATGTAAAAGTGAAAAGTCACAAATCAAATATACAGCGCTGTAAATCAGTTTCTCTGATTTTGCTATTTATAGGTATATGTTTGAGTAAAATGAACTTAGTTGGTTTATTTAAACTACAGACAACATTTCTCCCAAATTCCAAATAAAAATATTGGCATTTAGAGCATTTATTTGCAGAAAATGAGAAGTGGCTGAAATAACAAAAATGATCCAGAGCCTTCAGACCTCAAATAATGCAAAGAAAACAAGTTAATATTCATAAAGTTTTAAGAGTTTAGAAATCAATATTTGGTGGAATAACCCACAGTTTTCATGCATCTCGGCATGCTCTCCTCCACCAGTCTTGCACACTGCTTTTGGATAACTTCATGCCACTCCTGGTGCAAACATTCAAGCAAGTTAGTTTGGTTTGATGGCTTGTGATCATCCATCTTCATCTTGATTATATTCCAGAGGTTTTCAATTTGGTCAAATAAAAAAAACTCATACATTTTTCAAATCAAGTCTCTTATTTTTTTCCAGAGTTGTATATATGGCAATTTGTGTGGTAGTGGCTTTGTTTTCATTTAATGCATTATGAAATTCTGTGTGGCACAATATGATGTGCCGGGTAACTGAACAGTACTCATTGTCAGTGTGTCAGTTCTCACTTCTCAATTTGTACACATCTGTTAAAAATAATGCTTTAAAAATTTTGAGTGTCAGACATGGGCTACAGGGGTGTAAAGTCTCCCAGCATTAAGCTGTGGAACAGTGGAATTTTGTTCTCTAGAATGTTGGCGATTTGTGCTGAATATAATCAGATCCTCACATCAATTATCCAAGTTTTATTTGAACACCTTCCCTGTAGAGAGAACTGGATGAACTCTCTTTTTGATGCCTTTAATTTCAGCAGATGTCACAATAATTTTGTTAATATAGTTTTTACAGTCATAGATCAGTTCTGCATCTAGCACATCTGCAGAAAGTATTTACTAGCTTGCACCTCAAGAGCTTTACCTTAAAAATGCAGCTTTCTTATTTATGTATTTTTATTAATATGCTGTTTCTAGCTTTAACTATATCAAAGCTTTTGTTCAACCAAATAATACCATTTATCATTCCTGTATAGTTAAAAATAATACTAAAATGAAGAGCAACAGCAACAAACGTAAGAATTGAGAAGTACTGTCAACTGTTATACTCTAAAACTATTATATTTTTTAAGGTTGTTATTTTACTTTAAAAACTTCTACAATCCGGTGCACATGCTTTGGAAAAATAATAACAATAATAATAGTAGTAATACTACTACTACTACTACTACTGCTGATAATAATAATAATAATAATAATAATAATAATAATAATAATAATAATAATAATAATATATTAGGACTATGTCATATATATTTTCATTTTTACCAGCTGTATTTCTTTTCCAGCTCCTTTTTCCCTGTATAATATTAAAAGTGATTTTTTAAAATATATTTTTGTTTGTAGGCTGGAGAAGGAATACCTGAGCACTAAGGCGGATCTGATTGGTCAGCTGGATAAAGAGAAGGTTGCTTCAGCTGAGCTTATGGGACAGTTGGAGCAGGAAAAAGCAGAGTCAGCAAATTTGTTCGTCAGACTGCAGGAGCAGGAGAGAGTTCATACTGAGAACTTGCATACAATCAGCCTGGTACACACACACACACAGCTTTTTTTCTGGTACTCATCTGAGGGCTTCAGTTTATCATTTTCATATCTAGTTATACTATCAGCGGGATCTCATTTAATTTCCCAACTGTTTCTTATTTTTTAATTTAAAATATATGTAAAATACTTCATGTGATTCACTCTATAAATGTGTACACCCTATACTCTATACTCTATACAATCTGTAGGTTCAAAACAAGCTGGTATGTGTGGAGGAGGCACATGAGGACCTTATAAAAGACATGCAGCAATTATTACAGCACTACCGCTACCTGGGTGCTTCACAAATCAACAATACAGGTGTGTGAGTTTGTGTACATTTCTATGTTTGCCATTGCCATTTCTGAGCTGATAGTGGAGTTTTAATGCATTCAGACTGATGCATTATTTTAAGATTATAAAAAAAAGAATGTTTTGTATGTGTGTTTAATAGGTGAGGGAGAGAAGAAAAACCCATCTGCCCTGATGGGTATTCTTAAAAGAACACTTCACCACTATCATGCAGAGGTGACTAACACACACAAACACACAATTAATCACTCACATGCTGGGCTGTATTGCAGTCCCAATATCACACACTAATGCATTAAACTGCCCTAAAAACTGTATACCCATATTCACACAATACACATTTACAAAAAAAATTACCCTCGCAGACCTACAAACCCTAGCTAAATAGCGACAAGTGCCTAATCCACAGTCAGATTCCAGACTCTCTGCTAATAAGTGTGTGTGTTTCTTTTTCTGCCTGTCTTATGTAGTTAAAGGATTTGCTAAAAGTAGTGGAGACCCTGACCATAGAGAACAAAGAGAAGGAAAAGATCATCACTGAACAAAGGAAGAACATTCAGGTGAGTGGGTGGTTTTGGGGTCTGGTGTGTTTTTTTATTTATTTATTTATTTATTTTATTTTTTTAGAGCCTGTTTGATATATCAGTTATAGTTTTACGGATTTATCAAAATCAGGAACATTTTTCATGCAATTAGTGGAGTTTGTATATTCAGTTTGAAGGTGTTCTATAGAATCTGATAAACTACATTTATGTGATAGAGGCACCGCAGTGATCAGTGTCAAAAGTTTTAAGCAAAAAAATTAAATCCGCAATTAAAATTTCAATATGAAGTAGGTAAAAAAAAATCAGCTGCCAATTCAATTTAATTAGAATTTCAGGATTTTTTTTTTTTTTTTTTTAATAATCTTATTTTAGATTTTTCCCCATTTTCTCCCAATTTGGTTATCCAAATGTCCCACCCCTTTGTGCGTCCCATCACCAGTGGCACCTGCAACCCTTGGAGGATGCGGACAAGCACACGCCACCTACGACACGTGTGACGTCAATCTCCTTTTTTTGAGCTGCTGCTGATGAATCTTTGCCTGAGCAGCTAGCGGGCTCGGAGGAAAGCACAGCGGCTAGGTTCTGATTCATCAGCTCACAGACGCCTCGTGCCGCCAGGCGCCACCTTTAAGCGTGATGGGGAGAGAGCTCCATCTACCTACCCGGAGGGAGCAAGGCCAATTTTGCTCCCTCTGAACACCGGCAGCTAATGGAAAACCTGCAAACTTCCGCTCATAGTGGCAGCGCATTAGACCGCTGGACCATTAGGCGCCCCAGGATTTCAGCTTTTTTTCTGTTACCTCAATGCCCAAGTTTCAATGGAACTTTAGAAAAGAACTGCATGTCAATCTTTTACCAAGGGGCATCATTTCGCTTTTTTCCCAGTTTATTTTGTAACCAGAGAAGGAGCCAAATGCATTAATTAAGTCAAGCAAATATGTCTTTGAGGTCCTCAGATTTTTGATGGCTGTAGCTTGAGGCTCAGATTCTTAAAATTCTGATTGTAGATTTTATTTTTCCACGTAAAACTTCATATAATTGTGCTGATGTGTAAGAAAAGCTCATTTCTGTGTAGGAGTGTGAGACACGGTGTATGTGTCTGGGTGAGGAGGTTGAGCGTCTGCGTCTGAGTGTCTCAGAAGTTGCAGCTGCTGCAGAACGAGCACAGGTGGAGCTCTGCAGTGTGACAAAGCGCTGGGAGGAGGAGAGGGAGCAGCATAAACACACCAGCATGCAGATGCACAATCTTACTCAGGAGCACGAGAAAGAACAGCAAGTATGATTCAGAACACACACATGAACTCAAACAAAGTGTACGTAGACCTAATTTGTGTGTGTGTGGGTAATGTGTACGATGTTGCATTAACACTTGTCTTTTTCTGTTTGTGATTTCAAACTGTGTCTGTTGATAGGAGAAGCTGGCTTTCTTGCACTCTTTGTATCAGCAGCTTATTGCTGGTTGTGTGCTTGTGGCCCCGCCACAGAGCATGCTGGGAAGTTTTTCGTGGGCGGAGCTAAGTGCAGTTCTGCAGGAGCATGTGGATACTCTTACCTCTGACCTTAGCTCAGCCAATCAGAGGGTGAGGAAGGATAAAAGTATTTATGGATAAGAATTTTATGTGTGTGTGGGTGTGAGAGAATTTCACTTCATAGTACTCCCTTAAAGTTTTTGCATTTGTCTGCATGCATGTGTGTGTGTGTTAGATCGCTGGTCTGGAGAGTGTGTGTGAAGGAAAGACAACGTCATTGGCGAATGTGTGTGAGCAGCTGAAGCAAAGGGAGGAGAGCTGGATCAAACAGAGGAAAGAACTGGACACACACCACATGCAAATTACTAATGAACTGCAGACTAGAGCACAGGTAAAAAAAAAAAAAAGACACACACACACAATTGCAGACAAGATTACAAGTACACACACATACATGACCAATAGATTGCAGACTCGAGTACTAACGTGCACACACACTCGCCCACAGACAAATAATTAGCAAACTACAGGCAAGAGTACAGACACATACACTCATAGCAATTATGCTAAAGTTCAAATATTTTTATTCACTTCTTAAATTGTTTAAGTTCTTTCCGAATATCAAGTGTATTCATTATTGTTTCTGGATACTATGATTATTTGAAGGTTTATTCTCAATATTAATGAAGTTGCTTCTGTATATTAGTGTTATTCATACTCTTCTGGATATTCAAATTATTAGAATTCATCTTAATTTATTATAATTTTAACTTTTTTCTGTATTCAGGATTTGAAAAGGCAGATAGAGAAGAGCGAGGAGAAAGTCCGCGCTTCAGAACGCGCTCGATCTGGCCTCGAACAGGAAGTCACCCGTCTGCAGGACCTCTTGAGTGTGTGTCGCCGTGATGATGCGTCCCTGCTGGCAGCCTGTGCTCTGCTCGCAGGGTGTGTGTGTGAACTGTTCAGCAGAGTGTGTGTATTGTCCCATCAGAAAACACTGCTGTGGGACCGAGTGTGTGTTGGAGAGTCTCTGGAGAAAGAAGTGGGTGCTCTTCTGCACGCGCTCAGTGACCCTGGGCAAACCTCAGGCAAAGCAGAGGTGAAGGTGAGGGGGGGCGTGTGGGTGTTTCGGCGGTGTGTGATTGCTGTGCTGGCCACTCTGCGCCTCCAGAAGCTTCGGCGGAACTCGCACACACTCTTTAGGGTCACTGGGGGATTTAGAGAGCCCCCCAGTTTGTGTGTGAGAGAGATTATGCTCAGAGAGAAAGCTCAACAGGGTGAAGAAGAGGAGGATGAGAGGAACTTTAGAGTGGTGAAGATGCTCACCTCGTCTGAGCTTGCAGTGCTCATACACAGCTGCATGCAAGGAGTTCAGCAGGAGCTGGACAAAACAGGTGACTGATGAAACACACACGCACACACAAGCATAAAATATTTTATTTTGGTTGTTTTTTAAGACCACCAGTATGAGAAAAAGTAAATAGTGGTTTAATATGTTTATATCTGTTTATTTCTGTGTTAGTGCACAGCTCAGGTGTGTTGAATGCAGCTCAGATCAGCTTCAGTAAACTGCTGGACAGACTGCTGTCTGAAACAGACTCAGGGTGCTCGGGGCATTATGGATATGTGGGGTCGTTGGTGCAGCGACTTGCTCGTGGACTTCAGAAGCTTCGCATGAAACACTGTGCTCTATCGAACAATGATACCAGCCAGGTAAATGCACACACACACAAAATAGATGTATACAGTAGCTACTTTCTAAAGTTGAGATGGTAGTGAGATGGTAGAACTATCCTATGAAAAGTCCTTCTCAGTAGCCTGCTGGTAGCACAGATGAAGCAGTCTTAACAAGGTTAACGAGGAGGTGATGTCTGCAGCACAGGGCGTCTGTGAGCTGATGTATCGGAACCGAGACGCTGCGCTTTCCTCCAAGCCCACTGGCTACTCGGCAATGGTGCATCTTCTGCAGCTCGAAAAGAAGCGATGGCATGTATCGGAGGAAGCATGTGCTAGTCTCCACCCTCCTGGTGTGTTGGGGCATTACTAGTGATAGGGGGAGGCCTAATGAGTGGGTTGGGTAATTGGCTGTGCAAAATTGTGGATAAAATGGGAAAGATTTTAAATAATACAAAAAAATAATAATTAAACCAAAGGCTTCCTTTCCCACCATTCACACCATGCCAAGTTTTCCTGGTGCCTTTTATCTTTTTTTCCCATTGACATGTATGTAAGCAGTGAATTGTGGATTCTGTAAATGATATTTAATTTGCCTCTTTATAGTCTCTTTGAGCACTGGCTGTGTTTCTTGACTATATACAAATGGTTCATCAGTTTGAGCCTTCAATGAAGTAGTGCTTACCTAGGAGGCAGTATACACTTTGGAATGCAGGTAGTGTTTTTTAAATTCCAGCTGTTAAAAATATTTGATTATTTAAAATAATTGAATGAAATAAAGATGCGAAACAACAAAAGGAAAGTAAAAAGAATAAATTTTAAAAAAGGATGTACATGCCTGTTCATTCATAATTTTCTCTAAAATCTGAGTTATTTAAGTATCCTGTATTTGTTGGAGCAACTGGTGCCTAGAAAAGGCTTTCAAAGCATTGCTGTGATGATTTGATTTAGGGGTGATGGTATAATGAATAATATCTGTGCTTTAAGAACACTGACCATCTTCACATTTTATTACGGAGATTATAGATGCTATCGCATGCCAGACATGCTGAGCAATGAAGCACTGAAGTAAAAGCACATACTTAATGTTTTGTTTATATTGGAGACATTTAGGTAAAGCATGTGTATGCCTTTGTCTCTTAATGAATTATTATCTAGCAAGTTTAGTTTGTTGAGTAAGTGAGGTTCGTGTGTGCAAAATGTGATATAAACATTTCTTACATTATTTATTTATTTTTATTTCATCCTTTTGGTTTTAATGTAATAGTACAATATAAAAATCCTGCATGTGCATAGGTCTCTTTTAATGACCTGTTAATGAGCAGCAAAATTGTGAATTAAATTACTGTATTTAGTAAGAGAAAGTATTTTTAAATAAACCAGTGATAAATCAATTATGAAAATGTCTTTAAATATAGTGATATAATATTTTTTTTCTCTATTGCCCGCCCCTAATTTGATTGGTTTCAGCAAAAAAAAAACAATAGGTAATAGGTGATAATAAGTCAGATTGACCACTGTTCCTCATCCCAAACCCCCCAAAACATCCCAAAATCATTGGAGAACCATCATTCCAGAGAACACAGTGATCCACAGCTCAATGCTGGGACCTTTATACCCCTAGCTCATACCTGGAATTAGGCCTTTTAGGCCAATTTGTTTAGATAAACGCAAAAAAAATCCGCATTGGTGCATATTATAATGATTTCAGGTTTCTTAATGCAATTTGACCAGCAGGTGATGCACATGAGCAGAGCTCCAGGCACTCTTCAAAGAACACTCCCAGTGCTAAATAGTGTGTTAAATGGTACATCACCATTAGTAGCACATTTGTCATATTTTACTTAGTGCAGTAGTATGTGGTTTTGATTGCAGATGTGGATTTCTGAAGCATGGCTGGTTGAACTGGCATGATTGCAAATTTTTAATCTCCTAAGAGGAAGAAGAATAACATTATCAGATCAGATAAATCTATCATTGTTATACTTAAACATTTAACATTATTTAACAAACTTCCAGAGTCGTCAGTTTTGTCTGTGTTTTAATTTACAGGATGAGTGTGTTTGGATCTTTGTGTCTCACTTTGTCTACGCTGTGTCTACACTGTGTCTACATTGTGTGTGTTTGTGTGTGTGTAGGGCATGGTCTCCTCTTTGCAGCAACACTTCCTAGTGTTCACCCAGAGGCTACACTCTGCTGAAGTAGAGCGGAGGGAGCTGAGGCTCGAGCTGTCCCGCCTTAAACGTAGCACAGCAAGTGAACGCAACAAACGTAAAGAAAACACACACACAGTAAGCGCCTTCTCACATCCTCCTCTACCCTGAACTTCCTGCATTACATATATACTCCTTTGAGTATATGAGCCAGCTCAGGAAAAAAGTTGTTTGCTTTTAAATATAGGGTTTGTACAGTCATGAAAATCCTGGAAAAATCATGGAATTTGACATTTTATTTTGAAAATAGCAATTTCCAGGCCTGGATAGGTTTTGGAAAAGTCATGGAAATTTGGTCTACAAATCTTTGTTTTAGTTTATCGATGGAGAAAATCTATTTTGATATAACGAATGCGTCAGCATAATTCAGTAATTTAGCCCTACACAATATAGCTCTTAGGATCTGACACATATATTATTATTGAAGATTGTGTGTCAATATTATCAGATTCATTTTAGGCCTACTATAATCAATTTTGATTATAGTTTTAGTTGATTTTTGGTTTTATTGACCATGTCTACACTGATGGTTATGAACATTTGGTCAGGATGGTCATGAAAATTTGCCTTGAAGGCATGGAAAATTCGAAAAAAAAAAAAATTATGGAAATGCATTGGTTAAAACATGTATGAACCCTGTAAATATATGAGAGGTTATTTGTTTGTGTTTATATTGTATGGGTGTATATATAAGTGTGTGTGTGTTCTTTAGGCATGCGTTCCTGTAGATCAGTTCCAGAGTGTGTGCACAGAGCTGAGCTCTGCTCTGCAGAGGGAACAGCAGGCTCAGGCTCTCCTGCACCAGCAGGCCACACAGCTGCAGGAACTGGGCCTCACCATGGAGCTGCACACTGGAGACCAGCTGGAGAAAGACCGCACCCTGGCACAGGCTGTGCAGGTACACGCACATACACATTGGTCAATTTTGTCTATGTGTACTCCATCATCAGAAAATTCAGTAAAAATTCAAATTTAAGGTAGTTAGGAATGTCCTGATCAGGTTATTTTGTCCCTGATTTCTTGATGTAGAGTATCATTATTATTTAGTTTAGTAGGCTGATTTATTTAGTTACTGTTTTATAGTGTTATTAATATCTAGTAATATCAATCTATATCTAGACCTGTGGTTACGTTAATAACTTGGACCTAGATAAGGATGAAAATGGACAACACTTAGTCTATTTAAAATATACTTCCTTTGACTTACACTAATGTTTGTCTCTCTATCTGTCGGCCTGTTTCAGTGCCTGTCAGAAACGAAGGCAGACCTTAAAAGAAAGGAGCAGTCTCTGCGATTGTTAGGGAAGCGACTGAGCCAATCACAGCTTGAGAAGCAACAGCTACAGCAGAGCATCACCAGTGCAGAGAATGCACTACGTACAGCAGCAAAGTAATATATAAATACATACATAAACATGCACTCACACAATCACATAAACAAATGTTTGTGGACCCCCTCTCTAATTAATACAGTTAGATACTTTAAGTAGCACCCATTGCTGACACAGATGTGCAAATGTGCGCACACACAGCTTATCTAGTCCCTGTAGGGAAGCATTGCAGTATTAGTAGTAAAGAGATATCAGTAGTTTAAGTCATGCAGAAACCCATTTGTCACTTTTTAACAAAACAGGAGTAAGTTTAAAGTAAATCTTTTTTTTTTTATTATTACTTTTTTACTATTTGAAACACATGAATTTAACCTACATATACAATGCACTACAAAAAGAAACACAAAACCTAACATGGAAGAAAGGCAAAATAAGCTAAAAGGTTTAGAAATAGAAAATTACATAGATTTACATAGTAACATACGTACAAACAAGCAGCTATAAAACAATACACAGCACTGTTCCTGAAAATAAATAAAAAAAAATTTACTTTCAGGCTTTAATGCTTTAAAATTCTCTCTTTGTTTTTTTAGGAGTAAAGACTCTTTATCCAGCTACATGAAGTCTGTAGAGAGCAGTCTGAAAGAGGTAAGGACTTAACAACTCTAAATACACTGAAAAGTCACATGTAATAAAACAGGAACTAGTATTGTGTCCCTTGAAGTTTGCAATTCCCTGTGAAAGCTAAAGAATGCTGCACTGACCTGTTAGAAATGTGTTTGGGGTCTCCTGCATTGAAATTAATTTCTGACAGAGTCACTTTTCTGTTTGCATGGACAATTCTAGACAGACTCTACTGGGCACAATCATTACCACCCACTGAGCTGTCCATTGTGGGTGGTAATGCATTCTGCGACACATTACAACACATGACACTGTGGTTTAAAGAATGCTAAATTCCCACACTTCTGGACTTCAGAAATAGAATGTGCCATCCACCTGACACCCACTTTAAAGCTTCGCTAAACTCTGATAATACGCATCACCTTGCTACATAACTCACAATTTATTCAAGTGTGGGCTTTCCCAAGCTGTTCACAGAGGTAAAACTTCATCATCAATTTGCACAATGCTTTATAAGGACTTTTAACATGACAGTGTATTTCTCTGTTGTTTATAGAACTGTTTTATCAAAATAATACATATAATTTCAGCTGAAAGATCGCATAATTCTTTCACGTTCCTCAACTTCTCGAGAGGACTTCAACCTACACATGCCCAGCATGCTCTTGGATGTCTCAGGACCAGAGCTGAACATGGGAGGTCATGAGATTGCTGCCTGTCAGGTAAGTAAAGTGACATTTTCATTCATTATTTTTTTTTCTAATGAAGAGATTAGATGCAAACAGTCTGTATTCCCACATGGGTCTTGTGGCTTGGTCTAGCACATTTCAATGCCATACAAGGGAGCAGGCAATTTTACAAGTGAATGTGGGAGCAGAACAAAATATAGAAGAAATTCACAAATTAACATATAAAAAGATATTAATTACAAAACAATTACCATGTAAAGTCAAAAGGGAAAACAGCTAAATAATTAATAAGAAATGAATAAACAGATTCTGTATATTTGCGGAGCAACCAATCTTATGAAAAACACATAAATTGTGCATTATTGTACTACAGTGCAGTGTCTGTAGACAGTCATCTTTTTATGTATGTATGTGTATGTTTATAGGGGCTGTTTACTTTGCTATGCTGTCTGCAATGTTAATTTTGACAGATGATTTTGATTTAGTTTTAGTCTTCATTTTTTGACTAAAATGTACATTAATTTTAGTCACATTTAATCATTTATTCGATAGTTATTTAAAAAACATTTTATTCACGTTTTTGTCAATTAAATGTCAAATTTTAAAATATTGAGTATTTTTAATCATGCATATTCTACAAAGATTTTTTTATTTATGTTTAAAATGCTGAAAATGTCTCTGACAAAATTGAATAATTAAAGTTCAGTGTGTGAGTTTGGAAAGTTAATATGTGCTGGTCAGTTGACAGATGGATAAATATTTGTACAATTGACTACAACAAGTTTCTCAGTCATTCACAATACTGCTTAATTTTGATTATTTGAGAAAAAGTCTAGTATATTTTAGCATTGTTCAATTTATGCAGCAAATCATAGTCTATTTGAAAAAGATTTTTATTTTCCTTTGTGTTTAATAAAAATAATTAGTCTGAAATTTCTTAAAAAATAAGTGGCCTGATATTCACAAGCTTTATTATTTTGGAATAAAATTGAATTCATTGTGATGTATGTGGGACTGATTAAAAAATTGGCCATAGTGCAAACCTCTAATTTAAAACAATTTTTTACTGGAAAACGAAGGTTGTGCTGATTTTCTTGCTATATATGTATGTATGTGCCCTAATATTTTGTTTGTACATGTATTTAGGCTCTTGTGGAAAGTTTTACGGAAGTATATCAGTTGGCATGCTCCAAGGTAGCATCTCTGGAGAGAGAGATTTCCTCTTATCAGAGTCACATCACCGCACTAAAGGCTGAGCTACAGGATGCCTGCTTAAGAGAGAACCAGATTTACGTACCAGTGAGTCCACATTTCACACTACTGCACTGATCACATCATCAGCCCTCTGTCTGAAGGGTTAAATTACTCATGGGCCACTTTTCCACTGTAGGGCGGAATAGTTCTGAGTGAGTAGGGTAACCATTCTGGTGGCTTTTCCCCACTGACATAGTTTCAGCACACCAGTATGTCTACAAACCAGGCTGAACTCAGTTTTCCCAGAAAAATTATCTAACCGTAATTGAGGCCACAGAACTGAATGGTGGAAAAGCTTACTGTAATGATGCAGGGATTTATTGATTGGCTCTTACACTGGTCACCTTTGTGCTGCAAGATATTTCCAGTACAGGAGTGTACACTGTGCTGCTTTGCACATTATAAAATGAAAGAAAAATAGTTAGTTAGTATGCTCAGTTTTTTAAGTTAGCATGCTAACTTGCTCACTCTGTGAAATCAGGGCAGTAGTGTGAGCACATCCGGTTATAACAACAAAATGCTGTGTACGCTGTGGACCAGATTTAGCAACACTCCAAATGGAAAAGAAAACTGTAACTGGTCTGACGGATCCATACAGAATGCACAGAATGGTACAAGGATTTAGAAACATTTGGTCCTACAGTAGGTGGGAAAGGCCATACTTTAATACAGCTGTTTGTTCAGCCTAACAGTTATTATTAGTTCCTTCCTAAAATCTAATTGGCTGAACCTCGGGTTAAAGCATCTGTAAAATACTGTATATACAAAGAAACACACAACATTATGAACACCTGCGAAACATGTTTTATAACTCATATTGCTTTGTATTTTGTGTTACCTGATGTTCATCTTTTCATTCCACAGGTTAGTGTTTTTCAACCAAAAACGTGTGTAAACAATTCACCAAATGCTGTCATAATGTAATTATTTTGCTGAATCTTTTTGTCAGGTGATTGACTCTGATGACCATGCGGTTCCACGTTTTGAAGCAGAAGTGGATACTGGGACACCCCTGCTTTTAGATGTTGGAGTCACACTGAAAGAAGTGCCTGGAAACATGCGTCCTTCTGTGTTGCTTCCGCTGAAAAAAAGCAAAGCTGTGAAAAAAGGCTCCAAAAACTCTAAAAGCCTCAAAGGTGCTGTGAAATGAGAAACCTAGAACCACATATGATTTAGAATATTTAGAGCAGTTTTTGTGTTTTGTAAAGCCAACATGAGATGTGTTTTCTACATATTTGCAATTCTAACTACTGTAAGAAAATCCTGTGGGTGAGTTTTGAAAATAAACAGAACGGAATCATGAGAGACAGTAAATTGTGAATGTTCTTAGTATGCAGAAACAACCCAACTAATAACTTTCCCTACATTTAAAAATAATGCAGACTCAGATGGTGAATGGAACCAGGCTTTCCCAAGACCACAACGCAAATATAAATTTAGCTTAAGATCCAAATCCATCAGTGATCCTGCATGTGTCTTCAGAGTTATATGTGCATTGCTGATGATGGTAAACAAGTAATAAATATCAGAAAGAATCTTTCCCTCTATGGAAAATGATTTTAGAGCATGTTTAGACCCAAAAGCTTTGCAAAACGATGGTAAAACTGTGCCTCAGGCATCAGCAGTGTATTCACAATCAATTAGTGTAATACTTTGAGTTATTTCCAAACCATGTTTTTGTTACATCGCATACATTTGAACTGGTTAGTTTTGGTTTCTCATAAAATCAAAACTATTTAAAAAACAGTGACTTCTCACTGCAGACAAACCAAATCATATTGTACTTAATTTAGACGGAGACAACCTCTTTCGGGCTTACCATCTTTTTGTCCTTTGGTCCAGACTGTAGTTTGTGGCATCTCACCTGCTATGCATTTAAAATATAGAAGGTCTGGACAAATCAAAGTAGATATAAAAGCACCCTGAGCAGTTTCTTTACTTAATTATTTATGCAGAAAAAGTTTAAATTGCTGAGCCCTTTAAATATGTGTTGTTTACCCATGAATGTAGCGTTTCTCAGCAAATGGCAAAATACTGAGAAACCAAGGTTTCTGCATTATACATTTCATTTGCATCTAAAACTGTCAAACTAATTCTACATTTTTCACTCTGTGTCACTACCCATCTCCCTTTCAGATAATTAGTGTCATCTCCATCTGTCTCTGCATCCTTAGACAGTAATTGGGACACTTTATCTGTCCTCTCATTTCTTCCTAATGTATGTAGTGAGAGTTTTGTGGCATTTAGCTCTGATTTGACTGGCCTGGCTGTGACTTTTATTCCCACTCAGCAGTTTTGTTTGTGTGGGGTAGAAAATAAGAGTATGGTAAATTCTTAATGCAAAGTCTTTCTGAAAAGAGAGCTGTTTCTAATCTGTAGTCTGGTTTAATTTGATGTGTGGCTGCAGGAATATAAGGACTGTTTCAGTTGTATATCACAGCCTTTAGAGGGGGGACACAACTCTGTGAACTTTAAACAGGATTAAAATGACTCCTTCCAGATTAAGCATCATTAAGGCAGTGTTAATGACAGCTATTCAAACCATGCTGAGCTTATAACTGTGTGTGAATGGGAACTGACACAATAAAGCCCCAGATTATATTGAATCCCTCAGCTTTAATAGCCACTTCGTTCTTCTACTCAGAGTACACCTCCCGGATTTAGAGAAAAGTCTGATGTGAGAAATGGTGATGCACCAATCAAGCATACAGGATCCATATAGGTGCTAAAGCCAAGCTATACCAAATTATGCTCAATATTACACATTTGTTCCTGTTTCTTATATGGATCTTTTATTAATTTGTCAAGTGCTTCAGTGTAATTGATCACAATAATGACAGTATGTGTTAATTACATCTAAAACATAATACAAATGTAATAGTTTGACCAGTTCTGGAGACTCTGTAAACCACAAAATCCAGTGAATAGAATTATATAAATGTCATAGTAACAAGCAGCTGACTGCAGTCTATCGTTTTAAAGTAGCTAATGTTTGATGGGAGCTAGCAGATTATATAGAGCAGCACTTTCATGAGCAAACAATGGCTTGTTAAATAAGACTGGGTTTAGTCCTAAATATAGACTATAGGGGTGTGATGCGACACTCATTTCACAATATTTAGTTTTTCAATTTAAGTTTAAATAGAAGATTATAAATATTTTATTTGACTGAGCTTATAAAATGCATAACTGAAGTGAAATTGTTTAATATTTTAGTAAGTAATCCTCTTATATATTTTTTTTATCTGATAATGAATTATGTATGATTCATCATATGCTGTAAATGACAGAACAGTATGCAATTACTGCAGCTACTTTTACCATAAACAACTTCTCTCCTGTATGATCTTATATTAGTCTCTACAGACCTTAGAACTTTTGTCAGAATCCCCCCTGTGAAGGTTCTGTATTCAACTGGCAATCCCCTCTGAGGGTTCTATACAGATATGGCAACATTTGAACAAACTCAACATGTTGCAGTTTACCATGGAGGCAGTGAGAGGGATCAACACATATTCCCATGTTGATGTAACTTAAAAATTGTCACCAAAAAAATTGAAAAACAAGTTTCTTAAAAGGTCCAAAAATACCTTAATCCACCCTAATTGAAGGACTCTGAATATTCTGGTGAAGTTAACCTTCATATTAAATGGGAGTGTGATTAGAATGGTTAGCACAGCTTTGCTGGTAGTGTTATCTTTGCTTGTGTTTCTGCTTCATTAGCTCAGTTGGCACTAATAGGAATATTTGTAAGGGTTTGTGTGGTGTTTGAGTTGGTGTCACTGCTCATTCAGCGTGGCTGGCAGAGAACATTCATGTGGCAGCGAGTTTCCCCATGGTGCAGTTAGCCCATTAGCGAGAGCTGCTGTAATTCTGGTAAGTGCCACCACGTGGGAGCTGGCACTCTCCTCCACATGGTGGGTGGCATATGGAGAACATTGGCGCTGTGCTGGTAAGCGTGAGCCGAGACTGGCGTAGCGAAGTAAAAGATAAACAGGCTGTTTAACAGGGACAGAGCAATGTACTTCCTGCCCAGAGACAAAACTAAACTTGTAATACACGCCCAACCTCTGCTAACCTCACAGGAAGCTGTGGTAAAGGTCACAGAAAAAGTCATGCTTGAAAATGTAAGACCCTAGGGTTCTTAATTAGTTTTAAACTTCATTGATTGTCTTTTATACAGTACCTAGTCTTAAAACCATTAAAGGGACAAAATTATCTTTGTAAGTTAAACTAATTCCATAGATTAGTACAAATAATTAATTTAACTTGGTAAATCACAACACAATCTACCATTGTGCCGTCACTGAAGATTCATCACTGTTCTTTTTCTACCAGTGTAAATAAATTAAGCTTATATAAACTGATGCTTAGGGATTCTAGGCCCTCAGTGATGGCGTATACTACAAAAATAAGACAAGATAGACAATTCAAGCAAGTTTCTCAGACTTTTCTAGTCTGGACTTGGACGTGGCTATTGTTGAACAGTGATGTTTTTGTTGTCCAAGCACATTTGTGTTGTTTGACTGTATGCTTGGGGTCATCATCTTGTTGAAAGGTGAATTATCTTTCATGCAAATGAAGGCATGAAGCAGGTTGTTTTGAGAATATAGAGGTTTAGTCCCTGCTGAGGAAAAATATCCCCATATTAGATACCCCCACCACCATGCTTCACTGCAGGGAGTGTGCTTGTAGCACCTTTTCCCTTAATTTTAATATCAATAAAATAATTTCATTCTTTTTTAAATGATCACATAGTTCAGTGTCGGTTTCCCTGGATAACAAATGTTAAATGCACATCTTGCATCTCTCTTTTATATTTTGCCTGCTGAAAATTAACAGCTATAGCCTGAAGGAGGTGCACTAAAGTTATTGAACCATTGAGAAATATTCACCCGCCTCATCACTTTTGTTTTAACTGTAATGACAACTAGTTAGGAGAGCACTGTTGTCACTGTGTGATATGCATTTAATTTATTTTATTAATTTATTATTACTAACTCCTTGGCTAGTCCTTGGCTTTTGCTTATAGCTGCATAAAAATATCTCTGCAGGCTTTTTGTCCTGTAAGACACGAGTGATGCACATTAATGGCTATGAGAAGTTTTGGGTCGCAGTTGCTTATAGCTCAGGGTGTACTTTCCAACTCTGAACCAAACATGCTGAAACATCAGTTTAACCAAGAAATGATCACACCCACAATCACTCTCACACATTAAACTATTAACATATCAAACATCTACTTCATCAGGGACCCCTGTACGGAGGGGAATGACAGAAACACAGGGGAAAATGTACACACGCATATACACACACTTATAGCTACTTTAGCAGTGTCAGCAAATGTAGCTCTGTGTGTTATTGCTCAGGGGAGATCCTGTTCCCTCAGGAGATGATGATGGTGGTGAAAAGAGGCCAGCGGTTGAAACACAAGCCCTCTGAGATCTGCACAGATTTTAGAATAAAATGATAACTAAAGTTATTCTAAGCCTTACCAGGCTGCAGTTTGATAGATTAGTTTTTTTTTTTTGCCAAGTTAGACCAGTGGTGGAAGATTGTTCAGTAGTAATCATTTTAGCTCTCCTCTTATAGAGGTCATTATCAGAATACTTTGCTTTTATGGCCCTCAAACAATTACTTCTTTTATTCTTTCAAGTATAAGAAATATACAGACTACACAGAAATAATATTTTTCCAGCTTAATTACTTTTTATTTACTGTCATACTATGTACAAACTGTCATGGCAATCTGTAGGTCAAGATGGACAATTCTGTTGAATTGTTTATACTGACCTTGTTCATTTACGAATAAACTTTGCTAAATGCATGTATACAGGTACTTTTAATTTTCTAAAATGATTTTAATTCCCATAATATTTTACAGCAAATTTGAGCCACAGACTGGGCTTTTTTGTTTATTAAGCTGAGAAATCCTAATTTGTAATCTAAGCACTTTAAAGGACTTTTAAGCATCACAGTCTGAATTTAATGCAAGAATGAATAAGAAAAGCGGATCTGCTGTTTTGGCATCACAGTTTTCTGTCATGCAGGCTTGGGGTGTTGGGGGCAGTGAGCATATTTCTCTGCCTTCCTGACTGACCTTAATGCTTAAAGTCATTATGCCCTCCGCTCATATCCATGCTAAACACCCTGCTCCCCTTTACAGCACTTAAGCTTTCAGGGTTGATCAGTAAAACACGACTGTCACTGTATAATTGTTGCATATTCATCATTTTAGGGATGGTCCACTTAATAAGGCATGGTTTTCTCAGTGGCTGTAAGACTCTACAAACTGACCCAGCCACATGTCTAATCTATCTTTTTATAGTGCATCCTTTTAAATTCCAGACTTTAGAGGTTTATAAGGAATTTGTGTTAATTTATGGCATTGATGGCAGTTGGCTGATATTTTTGTTCAGAGTTAAATCAGGTTACTGAGGCAGTAAAAAGTAGAGTTGTTGTAGTGTATTGTGCATGCCTGACCAGTAAGTCAAATTTATTTCTCATTATGTTTAAATATATTGTCTTTCACAACAAATGATCTTAAGGCAATTCCAGCATTTCAAAACATAGACAGCTTTGCTGTATTTCCTTAGATTTTAAATAATGTGGTGAGTTACAGATTTTGCGAAACGTGGATCTACTGCAACCAAATCACCTTCTTTTACTCATGTTGACTTTAACTCCTGTTCTATGATTTACAGAGGCGGTCTTTGCATAGAGGCATTGCTAGGCAACTGCCTTGGGCCCCTCCCACTGCAGCCCACTGTAGGGGCCCCATACTTAGCTGCAAATTCCCATAGGCCTACAGCTGGTAATTGGGGCCCTTTGGACAGTAATTCACAGATAGTGAGTTCATAAATGGTGATTCTTGTATGTTTAAAATGGAAACAAAGACAACACAATAAATTACAAAGAAATACAGATTCCGTCCACACCCCCTCTCTCTTTCGCGTTAAAATGGAATATTCCATCCATGCCATGTGGTCATGCCAGTGAACCGCGAACGCACTGCTTGTGAAAGACGGAATTAAGGTGAAATTAAGTGTACAAGTGGGATGTGAGCGAAAAAAGAAAAAAGAAGGAAGAGGCTAAACTAAAAACAGATGCTCTTCCAAAACTGATAAGCTTTTTTAGTGTGTCAGCACCCATATCGTCATTTATGACCCACGCCCACTTTTTTGTTTTTCCAGAAACATGCACTGACCTTCTTTGGGTCTCCTTCACCTAAAACTTTAGCAGGGATTGTATGGAAATATATCAAATCAGGTATATGACTTTAAATAAAATTTAAATACCCTACTGCTATAAATATGCCTAATTGGCATATTATTTTATTATTTATTATTATTCTATTATTATTATTCTATTATTATTTATATCTAGGTTACAGCTTGTCTTCGTTTTTTCTACATGTCTGTATTAATTTTAAACATTTCATGTTATTCAGGCAAATAGAATAAGCCTGCTCGTTGTGCGTTGGGAAACTTGCGCATTGTCAACCAGTGTTGGGCTTACTTTGAAAAATCAGTTATATTTACTAGTTACTAATGGAGTTACCTCACTATAAATGTAACTAGTAAAAGTAATTGACTTACTTTAAATTATGTAAATTCTATTATTTTTATTTGAAAAATAACAAACGAAAAGAACCCAAAATGTTGACAAAAATATAATCTAACGAATTTCAAAACATAGAAACGAAAAACGTTAAAATGGTATTAATATAACATAATATAATATAACAGCTGGATCAAACAGTTTAGCGTCAGTCACAAGGAAAGCGCGCGCGGCATTGCATTTAAAAAAAATTAATAAATAAGATCTTATCAAGTGAAGTAAAATATAATGGTAGTAAAAAATATTAAATTCACATATTTATTGATATTTAAACAAGAGAAATCAGGCAAAATGCACCGCGCTGCGCTGCGCGCGCTCTCTCTCTCGCTCTCTCTCTCTCTTCCGCAGCGCGGAACTGAATTCAGCGCGAGGCTACAAATAATTTGAAAACTCAGTTTAGTTAAATAAATTAAGATGAGTGAGGACCTGTAAAGTTAATCAAATATTGTCAAATATAAAGGATAGGTTGAGGTTTTGGGGAGCTGTTTCAATTATTTGAAACTGAAACTAACTGAAACTGATATTATTCTGCGCACTATTAGATAGCTTTTGATTGTGTTTTAAATTAGTTTTTATTTTATATTAATTAGTTTTTATTCATTTTAAATATTTTTTGTATTTTATTGATCAATTTTTTTTTATTGATGGGCCCCCAAGCTAAATTCGCCTTGAGCCCCCAAATTGCTAAGTCCGCCACTGATGATTTAACTATCTCTCCATTATCACAGGTGCCCATCCCCACATAAACACACTTTTCCAACACTGTCTGTAGTATCCTAATTAGCTGAGTGGGAACATATGCTGTTGAGACTGCTGTATGTTTCTGGAGCTCCAGAACTCCAGGACTGGGCTGCTGTCTTCCTGCCCAGACACCTGCTCTCATATCTGGGATCCGGCTGCAGCCTCTGACCTCAGCCAAGCCCAGTCTTGCAGTACCATACGGCACCATAGCACAGTTTTGAGAAACTATGGATGCCAGATCACTGTTTAACCATGTGCATTAGTGAGGTTTTTCAGGGACTGACATTCAGAGCCTGACTAAAGCTTGGACCCACTTTAATCCAACATAAATCTGCAGTGTGCTTACATTGTTTCAGACTATAAGAATTGTTTATAGTGGAAGTGAATTGGACAAGACATTTGTAGACATTTGTACATACACTCAGCAGAACCACCAGTGTTTTTTTTTTGTTTTGTTTCTTCCCGGCTGGTTTAACCTAGGTATAACTCCTCTAGTTTGCATTGCTTTAATTGTGTGTTTTACTGATTTGTAATCGTTAGGGTGAAATTAAGGTCAAAACCCTTTTCTACACAGAACGTTGTGCAACTAAATAGTTTTACAGTCTGACTATACAAAACACAAAATAATTTTCATCTAAAATGAAAATAAAGTCTAGGTAGTTTATACAGTCTGCCATCGATAATTATGCACTCACAACAAAATAATAATAAATAATAATAAAATAACTAATTATATTAAATAAGTATTTGATCCTCAGGCAAGCATAAAGGTCTGATGTTTTTTGTAGCTGGACAACAGGTTTGCACAGATGTCAGGGGGTTTTTGGCCCACTCCTCAATCTCAATTTTGCTCGAGTTCTTTTGAGTCTATGCCGCAGATCATATTCATAGTAGGCTACATATGCCTGCTAAGTTATTTCTGGAGTGTGACATGATATGCAGGTGTGATGGATTGTGTATAAACGTATAGGGTGTCTTAATGGTATATGTTTATACTTCTCCTACAACCACAATCACATTCACTCTATCTGAAGGAAGACATTCATCTGGATAGTTTTTTTTTTTTTTTACAGTGACAAGCCAGCATGAAAACAAGCTGAAATGAAATAAGAGTAACAAGGCTATTTTTAAAATGTAAGGAGTAGAAAGTACAGATAATTGTGTGAAAATATGAAAAAAAGGAGTGGAAGTAAAAAGTCGTCTAAAAAAGAATTACTTCAGAAAGTTAGATAAAAAAAAATTCTGCTTAAGTAATGTAACAAAATATTTGTACCTCATTTCTTTATACCTTTATCAGCAAGAGAGTGCAAAACCTCTGCTGTTTAAGCCCAATAAAATAGAATGCTAGATTGCTAAACTTTGATTCAGACATGACTGTGGAAGCCTTTGTGTCTCAGAATTTCATCTATTTGGACGTTTGGGTACATTTCAGAGACAGAGATAACTGGAATGCACCCATTCTTTATTATTATTATTATTTTTATTTTATTTCTAATTTTTCCCATTTTCTCCCCAATTACCCAACCCACTCATTAGGACTCCATCTATCACTAGTAATGCCTGAACACACCAGAAGGGTCAAGACTAGCACATGCTTTATCCACAAAAAAAGTAGTTCCAGCCTCTTCTATTTTCTCACTTGCTCTCTCATTCCCTCTCAGACACACATACACACATTTAATCATCCTTAATCATGTATCAAACACCCAGTGGGAACTTTCTTTCAGAAAGTTTTAATTATGACAACAAAATGATAGAACAAGAACACGACAAAGTCAAAAGTTGTGTAGAAACTCTGTAACTCTTTCATGTGCACGTCCCCTTTCACATCCACCATGTGCCAAGTTGGATCATCCACAAAGAGACCGCCATACACAGCCTCAACACCACACACACACACTTCTGCACACGCTCAGAAACGCAATGTGGGACAGAGGAGGGTGGCAACAAAGGGAAGGAGTGGAAAAAGAGGACAGAAGCAGGCTTGTCTCCTCCTCTCTCCCTCGCTCTTCTTGTCTCCCGGGCTCCTCTGTTTTTGGCTGGGTCACCTGAGTCCTCCTATTGGCCACAGCTCACAGGTAGCTGCGTGTGCGGGCCTCTGACGGGTATGCGAGACAGAGGGCTCTAACGAGGACACACGCACACACTCCTGCTTTGATGCTGTCCCCAGTTACTTAAGGGTTCCCGTGAAGGCACAGCATCCTCCAAGACATTGCCTTCATCAATTAGTAACGACCATCCCATCAGGTTTTAATTAACAGGGAAAAACTCACACGCGTCTCGGTCATTAAGCATTAATTCTGCTGTTTCTGGGTGTCGGTTCCGGGCTCTTCCGTTGCCAGGGGCCTGATTTACATTTGTGTTTTTGTGCCCAGCACACACACACACACACACTCATACATTGCAGTTACTCCAGCAGCTTGTGGGTGTATGTGAATGTCGCTGTGTGTGTGCCACAGGCCATACCTTCTCAGTCTTCCTTTGGGACAGTTTTCCCTGTTTCTCGCTGAGAACCTCTGGGGTTCCTTTAAAGCATAGCTATAGGAGATATGTGACAACGTGCTGATCTAGGAACAGTTTCAGAATTGACTGTCAGCACATATATTACTAATGCTACTAATATCACTTAAATAACATAAAACCACTACCTGATGAGGTCCATTAAATTCAGAGGTGTCAAGTAATAAAGTACAAATACTTTGTTACCTTACTTAAGTAGAAATTTTGATTATCTATGTTTTACCTGAGTAATTATGTTTTAGATTTTCTAATTCTACTCCTTACATTTTCACTCAATTGAGTGTACTTTCTACTAAAATTAGCCGTATTATTCCTATTTTAATTCTGCTTCTTTTCATTGTCATCTTGTCATTGTTAAAAAAGAAATATCCAGATAAATCTTTCAATGAGGATAGAGTGAATTTGATTGGGATTTAATGAGAAGCATAATATAAGCATATACCATTCCAACCCCCTGTTGTTTTGTCCGCCCCTCCATGTCACGTCTCACTCCAGCAAGAACATAGCAGCTGTATTTAGCCTAGTACATCTGTGACAGAAACTCAAGTGAACTTGAGCAAAATGTCCCAACTAAGCTCATTTAATTTATTTGCATAGTACTAAAATAAATAAATTTTCAATGGGCATATATGCAGGTAAAACAGGGAGCCTAGTGCATCCCATATTTTTCAACATTATAGTTTTTATGGCTTTTGGAAAAATGTGTTTTAGGGAGGGAGGGCTGCAATATAGGACCCTGTGGCATGGCATAAACTTTTGTCCTTAGTGGATTTTTTTTCTTTCTTACATTACTGTTAATTTTATGCTTTAAGTAGTTTTAAAACCAGCACTTGTACACTTTTACTTCAATAAAAAGTTGATGTGTTGTGCTGGCATGCCATGCTGTGATTTATACATTAAGCTAAATGAACAAGGATTATCGTATTAAAAGTAAACCAGTGTACACTGGCTCAGTGCTATTCAGTTTTTTTTTTTTTTTTTAATAAAGAAGAAGGGGGAAAATTAAATGAAATGAGTTTGAAGGGAACAAAGGGGGTCTCAGAGGATGCAGTCAGAAAACTGTGTCAGAAAAAAAGGGAGCTGTGTATAAAAAACAAACACACACACATGTAATGTAATTAAAGAGAGCAGGAATTCCTCTTGAGTCTCTGTGGATCTCAAGTGGAATCTTTGATATGGATAATCTTTGTTATGGATGCCTTTGACTACTTTCCTCTTATTCTGTGCTGTGTCTTTGTGTGTTAGGGGTGTATGTGAATGTGATTACTTTACTTGGAATTAAGAGATAATCTGTTATACATATATACGTACAAATAAAGACGCCAAAAGGGGACACATTATTTAGTGTTTTATTGCAATAGCTCCAAGCTTCCCAATAACATGGAACAGGAACTAGTATCTTGGAATGAGACTCTTCTTCTGTGTTTCTGCTTTTACAGCAACTATGTTGAAAGAATAATAAATATTAAAATAAAATACAGCTGCACAGAAGAGGAGAAATGGAAAGGAAGAAATAGGGACTGGATTATGTACTAATGCATTGTTAAGTGAGTGTTGTGAGATTGTGCTTGTCTGTATAATCTGCTGTATATTTTACTGGCATTACAACACATATTTAAAACTCATTTGTAGCTCCATATGTTTTAATGAGACAAAACAGTCTATTTCCATCTCATTTAACTTTAACTGTCTTTCTATTTACAGTGTCTTTTTCCGTCAATTACTTTTCCCTGTGTTAATATTGGCATATTTGTATTTTCTTTAAGAAATATATATATATATATATATATATATATATATATATATATATATATTTATAAGATGGTAGGGTTACAGTAAGGAATTTATTGACAGCCTTGACTGGAACACAACATTTACAAGAGCTTTCTGTTAACCCTTGTATGGTGTTCATATTTTTGTTACTCAGACAGTGTTCATGGGTCTGGTGGACCCGCTGCATTTTAATGTTTTAAATTCTGCAAAATTAGGGAATAGGTCCAACTTCGTTCCATTTTTCTCTAAAAACAGGCCTTCCCAATAAATAGGTGCAATTCAGAATAATGTTTTGGATGGAATCTGGGATAAAAAGCTCAAAAAAAAAGACTTGATGTCCTGTACTGGAGAAACTGCCATCCGCCAACCCTAGTCACATTCTTATCACACTGGGCAGCTATGCATGGTGGCTCATTTTTTGGGCAAAAGAGCATTACATTTCTGACAGGTATCCATTGAATTCTACCACAAAATTACAACCTGGTACAGGAACAACAGGGGCAGAAACAAAACACACACAAACTACACACCCAGACAGGAGGAGAACAGAGTACACACCTGTAGACCCGAACATCCTGTATGTAATATAAATGTGTAGGGGGGGTGTACAGTGTGTGTCAAAAATGTGTTCTGATATATGTTCTTCACAGAAAATGACCCAAAGCCAATAAGTTTGAGTTAGAAATAATATTTAATTGTATCATTTTTCCTTTGATAAAAAATGTAAACGGGTCCCACAGACCCGAACACCACACAAGGGTTGATGTGAGTATCTAAATATCTAGTAGCTGGGTTTTCAGGCAAATGGCTGGTTAATCGTAAAGTTCATAGAACAGGAACTAGTATCTTGTTTCAAGACTTTTGCAATGTTCCATAGAAACAAAATTCTACACTGACCTGTGGCCTCTCTCACTTAATGTGTTCATAATTTCTGCTAGAGTTTCTTGTTCGCACAGACAGTTCTAGTCAGACACCACTGGTCACAATCCTTACCACTTACTGCACTGTCCACATAGGTGGATATCTTATATGATGTATTTCTGGTATACACCACAAGGTGGATAGCGGAATGCTCCCAAAACGTAAGAAATGTTCTATTTATCTGGCACCGACTATCAGGTCTCATTCAAACTCAAACAATTATTTAAGTTACCTTGTAAAAAGCACACTGGCCTATGTTCAACCTCACTTACAAATTATACAGGTAAAGGTATACCCAAGTTGTCCACTAAGATAATATCTAATGATCAATTTACATACTTCTGTCCCATAACTTTTGGCGTGTTAGGGTATTTTACTCATTTATACATTTTTGTGCATTTGTACAGTTAAGAGTCTCATCATTAGAGTGTATTAATCTGAACATTGCCTAAACAAAATGCATGTCTTGTTAATTTTACAAAGTGTATTATCAGTAGCATTAATACTATCAGTAAAAACAATATAAATACACAAAAACTGTTTTAAAGTAGTGAGTAGTAATGAGTTGAATGTATTTATGTTCCACTGGGATAAATGGTTTGTACTGGTCTGGAGCAGTAGTTAGTTACAGGCTTAAAATGGCCTAACAAGCTTTGATTTTTGAAGCTAATGTTATCAAATATGGATGTGAATATTTTAACAGCTAGAAAACTTAATAGCACAGCGAACACACTGAAAGAAGCAGCTGTACAATCATCTTTATTCACACTTTATGATCTTGTATTGTTGTCTCTGTCAAAGGGCTTTGGATGAGCCAATAAATATTTAATTTATTGTGTTTGTCTAGTCTGTGTGTTCTGTCATTTCACTTTGTGGTTTAATCTCAATCCAAAAAATAATAGTTCCTTTTGTTTCTGTTTTTGTTCCTTTATCTAGAGAAAGTCACTTGAAATCACAGCACTGCTATTGATTTTGGTCATTAAATGTAAATAAAGATGGGAATGTTTAATAGTGGAGCTCTGCAGTCCAGTTACAGAAATAAAACAAAGAACTGGAGTTCTTTGGAATGAGACTCTTCTTCTATGTTTCTGCATTTAAAGCAACTATGTTGAAAGAATAATGAATATTAAAATAGAAAGACAGCTGCACAGAGGAGGAGAAATGGAAAGAAAGAAACAGGGACTGGATTATGTACTAATACATGGTTAAATTGGGGTTTTGAGATTTTGATTGACTGTATAATCTGCTGTATATTTTAGTGTAATTAGCCTTTTAAAACACAGATTTACATGATTAAAGGAAAACAGATTTTAGCTCTATATGTTTTAATGAAACAAAACAGTCTATTACCACCTAATTTTTATTCCTTAAAGTGTCTTTCCATTTCCAGTGTTTATTTCTATCAATTAATTTTCCTTGTGTTAATATCAGCATTTTTTTCTCTCAGATTTTTTTTTTTTGCATTGATAAGAGGGTAGGGTTACACTTAGGAATTAATTCACAGCCTTGACTGGAACACAACATTTACAAGAGCTTTCTGTTAATGTGAGTATCTAAATTGTAACTGGGTTTTCAGGCAAATGGCTGATTAATTGTACACTGTACAAAGTTCTCTGCAGATTTTCAAGTAAGTTGATGTAAGTGTAAAATAGCCAATAGCTAATTAGTTGTTAGCCGTCCAGCTAACTGTAGGGGCCATTCCACCGAATGGGTGCCATTCGCTTGTTTTAACTCTTGCTAATTAAATATTTTGTCAACTCTGAATCTAATAATACATATTTAACTATTCAAAATATAGACTGGTCAAACTCAGGCAGCTTTACTTAATTCTTTACAAAGTTTCTAAGCCGAAGATGGTTACAAAACTCGTGATATTTAAAAAAAAAACAATGCAAAAAGAATTAAGATTTAAGATTTTAATAATTATATTTCATGGTAAAGTTTATAGTTAGAGAGTGGGGGCAGGTAACAAAAGCTATTTTTTCAGTGTTCGGTAGTTTTAATTAATTTATTTAAATAACATATCTTACTTTTGTAATTAGGTCAATGTACAAGACAATATGCTTAATATTAAAATGTATTTTAAAGTTATTTTGTGTGCACATTTCTACATGCAATTTTCTGGGGACTGAAATGGCACCCATTTGGTGGAATGGCCCGTAATTAGATGTGCTGCACGTGATATTAGTGATCTTATCAAATCCTGCTAAAAAATCCAGCTCAAGACCACGTTGTCATCCAGAAAAAATATACCCTATACTGGTCAAGAGCTAGTTAACAAGCTAGTCAGCATAGATTATGTTTTTTTTTGTGGATTACCAGCTGGTCTTGTGCTAGATTTTTAGCAGAGTCCAAATGCAGTTTAAAACATTATTTTTCCTTCTTTTAATCATCAGTGATGTGTAATAATAATTAACCATAGTAATGTTGGTTAATCTCAGTGTCAGACAACAGAAACATAATTTACTATGCCTTTAGATTTTGGAGCTTGTAAGTAGGACATGATTTCTGTTTCAGGGGGTTTGATTGGAAGCAATACAAACACCCTGGTAAAATGCTTTTTAATTTTTTTGTACATTTACAGTTGCTGCAAACAAAACAAACTAACAAAGAGCAATCTAAAAGCATTAGGTGAGTGGCAGTTTCATCAAAAATAATTATTAGAAGCACAAACTTATCTGATATTTTTATGTATTGATAGTTAGCATTATCCTCTGATTATCTTTTTTTTGGAGGAAGGGTGTGATAACCTGATAGTAGAAGCACAAGTTAGCCCAAGTAAGAAATTAATTCCTGTTCTGTTATGTAGTAAATTTTCATAACTATGAGTCTGTAATCACTAAATTCCGGCAGTGGCGAAGAACAGAAACTGTTGCTACAGGCTGAAGTTAGAGAATTTTTGCCACTACAAACCTTCTTCAATAAAATACTATTATTTACATAGAAGAATCACAAATTATGTGTTGCAGTCTTTGTTTTGTGTAAACCTTTGTTGACATGTTCAAACAGTCTACATATCAGGGATCAGGTCTGGTTAGGTTTCTGAATGTGACAAACAACAGCCAGTATAGGACATGAAATGTTTTCTAGTCATTGTTAATCAAAACACTGTGCTCTTCTGATTATATCACTTGTGCATTCCCCACTGAAAACCCATTCTCCCTCTCTTTCTCACTCTCCTATTAGAAAGTGCTGATATGGACAGATTTGAAAGTACGCTGGGGTGTTTTCCATCAGGTAGTCCTGTAGGCAGAGCCCAGAGCTGGTGGGCTGTCCCTCCTGAGTGTTACACTGCTGGGACCCCTTCATCTCGTCCTGAGGAAACCCTCAGGTAATCTTTCTCTCTCTCTCTCTCTCTCTCTCTCTCTCTCTCTTCCTGTCATAATTTCTCTCTTTCTCTAAGCATGCTTTTATATGAACATTGAGCTTTTAATCCCATGCTCACATACATACAGTATGTGTGTGTTTTCCTTGTCATATACTTGTTCTGAGGTCATTTTGTTTGTTCTTATAGTTTTGCATGTGTTTATTTCATAATGACACTTTGTGTATGTATGTGTTTGTGTATTTGTGTTTTCTTTAGGACAGCCTGTGCTTGGACAGGCTAAGTGTTTGGAGTGCTTTAGGTCATTTGCTGTCACTGTACCCTCCCAGTGGACGGGGGCGTGGTTATGTGGTAATATTTTAAAATCTGATGACTGTGTCGGTCGTGCCAATGGTGTAATGATAAGACATGCTGCACGATACACATACACACTCACTCACTTGAGAGTCCCTGAGGGTCGCAGCACAGTGGCTCAGGGTGACAGGTGTGTGGCCGGAGTGAAGGATACCACACTTTTCCTTTGGGATTCTGGGTAAAAATAACACCTCAGAGGTCCCAAATCCCCAAAACTAGCAACAACATAGCTGCACTGGTGAAGGCACCAAAGAGCCCCCAAAACCCAAGTTAGATCTGACCACTGAACCCTGAACACACTTGCTAATATGGTTTGTGACACTTGAAATGACACTAAAATACAGCAAAATATTTTTTTAGTCTGAATTCTAGTATTCTAACCATGTTCAGGATAGTCATACAATGTTGGAAACCTCATAAGCAAATCTATGAGACATGACTGAACACCAAATGGTTTGAGGAGAGTGTGTGACAATATAGGCATGTAGTTAGCAACATGGTAAAACTAATAAGCACATCTGAAACACCAAATATATGTCGGATTGACAACATTTGGGGTAAAATAGGAACAAATATTGGGTGAAATCCTAAAGTTCATGCCAGCAACTCTAAACAAGACACAGTTCTATGGCATGGGTCAAATTCATTCAATAAACATACAATCATAATCAAACTCTAAATATTATAAATGTGTTATTAGTATCCCAAATATCTTATAGGCCCAATGCTTCCTCTGTGTTTCTGAATGTTATTGATATATCTGAGATTCAGAACACTGCTCCCCTTTATAATCTCCCTCATACTCTTCACTTTTCTCTTCCCCCAAATCATGCTCTCTTTCTATACTTCTATCCTTCTGCTCCCCAATCTGTCTCTTCCCCACTTTCTTCCTCACTCAAACTCCACCTTCCACAAAAGAGGACCAAACCTCACCCAATCACACCCTCCTCCGCTGGCCCTATCGTTAAGTGGGCGGGATGATTAGATTTAGAAAGAGAGCAGGGAGTGAAGTTGGAATCTCATAATCACATGGGGGTCTCTCAGGTTTGACTCAGGATCTCCAGTGGAGTATCAGAAGGCTGAAACCAGGTCTTAAGACTAGGGTGGTACACTGTGAGCTGGACCGAAAGACAACCAGAGACCCATGCTGTTCGGGACCAGAGATCCGGACCCTGGACGGGATGTGGCGACATGGACCCACACCACTCACTCACTCAGCCATGAGGTTGGTTATACTTGATTCTGACTTTTTCTTTGATACTATTATCATTGTATAATAATTCATAATTAATTTGATATATGATATTATTAAATATTAATATTTAAAATAAATATGTTGTGCATATGTTACACTTTTATGTAAGAACTAAAAAGAAAATATTTATTTTTGTTCATATTTGTGTTATTCCGTTAATGACAGATTTTATTTGAATACATTTCACAGATTTGTTTTATTAGGCTTGTAATCCTTTCTTTTTTTTATTATAAAGGCATGTTCTAATTGGATATTTTAAACTTGATGTTGGAAAAAAACACAAAAATGTAGTATAAGGGTTTCAGGAATTTTAGAATTATAATAATTGTAACCTGTAAATAAACAGTTGAAGTAAATATATTATGATCATATTTCTCTACTCAATTTAGTAAATTATTGTATTTAATCAGTTGAAATCAATCCATAATTATATTTATCTATCTAATTAAGTAACTGCTTGTCTTTATTTTATTTTATAGTCATATCTGAGCATGTTTGATTAATAAGAACCCTTATGGAATGTGTCTGCAGCTGCCTCCTGTCCTGTGCTTTCCTGCTTTATGTTATAGGATAAATGATAAAACAGTTGAAGTTTAAATGGTTAATTACACTGTTCTATTCTGTCGTCCTGCTGAACCTGCAGCCGGAGCTGAAGAGTGAATCGCAGCATGTGATCAGAGAGGACGTGGACGAGGTAAGGAGAACTCACACCTTCACCAAGAGTTTACAGATATCACTGACTGACTGACTGACCACTGGCTGGGTTTGTGCTGTTAGATGATAAATATAAAACTAAAAGGCTGCGTGTGTGTGTGTGTGTGTGTGTGTGTGTATGTATGTGAGTTCATAATTAGTACTCATTACAAGTTATGTCCCTCTATCAAGCTTCAGTAAAGAGGGAGCTCTGCAGCTGCTGCTGAGACCATTTTTTGTTGTGTTTGAGTAGGGAACGTCACAAGTGCTGACAATTAAAACACTTTTGAAGCATTCACTCATGTGGCCGAATCACTTAAGGAATGGTTCTTTCATTAAAGTGTTCTATTTAAAAGTATTAAGCAGCTCCATGTGTGCTGGAGTGTGTGTTTGTAAAGTAATCATCCTCTTTATCCTCCTTTTTCTCTCATAGGTGATTGGCTGTACACAGCCTAACTGCACTTGTGAGTGTTTCCGGCCTGGACGAGTCAACCTTAGGTCATGTGATCGGTGTAAACATGGATGGGTTGCTCATGGTGAGTTCTAAATATAAAAATTGCATTGTGTAGGATGTGTGATGTATATCTTATCTTAGTGCTGGGAAAATTATTTAATTACTAATTTAATGCATTTTTTTAAAAGACCTAGAACATGCAGAGGGATTCTGGTAGATAGGCTTGGGCTTTCACTTTTCCTTTACTGAAATATTAGGAGGTCATTTCTGCACCTTTTTCAATATAAAAGCTGCCTGTAATAATGAAAGGAGTTTCTTGCTATTCCTAAAAACATACATAAAACTTTAGTTTTTATATCTGTTTCTTTCAGGTTTTATCGTCACACTTTTGACTACCTTGAAAACATATTGTGTATGTATCTATAGGTTATCATAATATATTCCATATGAACCATGGGTCTTTCTACTTGTCTCTACAGTATATGTAATAATAATAGGTATCCAGTATTGCTGCGAAATAATGTAACACATTTAAATCACAATATTCTTTAAATATTTGAGTGATTCTTGATTATGATTATTATATACAGGCCATTGGATGTCAGTTTTGAGTGTACAGGCTATTAGACTTAACTGTGGGAAAAGGTGTAGCACACAGGTGTAGGTGTGTGTTTAAGAGAACGAGGGGCAGAGAGAGAACCATCTGGGGTCTCAGCTCACTGTACAACACTTCTGATAGATTGTCATATATAGGTGAAATTTCTGTCAGTAACAGATGTTGATTTTCTTTGTGTGTGTCTGTGTCTGTGTGTGAGTGTGTAGCAGTGAGTAAGCTGAGTGCAGGTGCCGTGCAATGTTCGGGGCAGGTGGAAATAGTGCAGTGCTCGGTAGTGTTTGATATCAGCACTCTGCTGCTATACGGGACACAGGCTCTGCCGGTGCGTATGAAGATCCTGCTGGACCGGCTCTTCAGCGTTCTCACACACACACAAGTCATCACCATCCTACACACACTCGGCTGGACACTGCGTGACTACATCAGAGGGTATATACTACAGGTATTTACATGCATACACACATAGATTCTCCCCATAAGTATTAACACACACATATACATTTATAAGAATATACGTCTAAACTACTTCTCAAAGCCTAAACCTGTGTCCTAAACATACCGTAATCCATAGGGTCAATTATTAACATTACTGTTCGGTGGTAATTATCAATAACAATAAAATAATTTAAAAATAATGTAGAGTAACTATAAGTCAGGTACATCAAAATGTCCAAAAGTTATTTTATACATCAGATTCAGAGATGTTCAAATGCACAAACAGCTTGTTTACTCCTCATAGAGAATTATTGAAATAACATATTATAAATATTAGAAAGACCAGCATTGAGCTGTGGATCTGTGGAAATGGATTTAGTAAGGAACAATAAATGAGCAGGTGTCCCAATAATTGTATCCATATGGTGCATATGGGACATTAATATACACATATAATTCACATGGGGCATATATATTTGGTACACCTTTGGACATATGGTGCTTTAGAAGTTCAAATACACACATAAACACAGTTGTGCACATCTGTTTTTAAAATAAACATATTCAGGGTTCATTTGACACAAGGAGCAGTGCATGACAGACACCACAACATCGCATTAATGCACATATGCATATAAGCTTTATCTAAGCATTTCACAGCTCATACACACATACACACATGTTTCAGGTTTAGATCGTCTGCAGGCTTTTTTGGTTATTTGAGCATATATGAGAAAATACCAGTTTAAAATGGGTCAGATTCAATTCAGTTAATTTGGATTTCCTTGGCAACCCTAAGTATCAATATCATATGTTTGTACACAGTTTTAACAATACCCATTTGTTAAAACTTGGATTGGATTGGATTGTTTTTTTTTTTTAATCTAAAATCAGATTGAGCTGATGATCTTATTTGACTGCTCTAAAGAAACAGACTAGCAGTGTGTCCACCAGCACTTCTCCTTCATTAATCTAATTAATCAACAGAATTAAAGACAAAGAGAACTCTAATATTAATATTTAAATACAAGGATTGTGATCTAACTAGCAGCTTTGTGTCTTTGCCTTTGCCTTAAAGTTCAGTATTATTTTAAATATTTAATGGAATATTTAAAAATTGAAGTGGAAATGTTCATGACAACAGGATCAGGAACTGCTGATATAAAATAATTGTATAAGTAACTGATTAGGTCCTATTACTATTAAACCACGTTATTGAAGTAGTTAATTATCATTGTGTTTAGGAAATCTGGACCAACGTTTTCGCAGTCCACCTCAGATACTGGTCCAGGATCAGTTCTCCTTCTCTCCCTTATTCTGTGGATGCTGGCCTCAGGCTCTCCATTGTGGTCTCCATGTCCTTGTATTTTCTTTCCAACCTCACCAAATACTCAGCTCCTACACTGTCAGGCAGAAACAAGCCAGGTAGTGGGATATGTGTTTGCTGGGAGCAAAAACCTGTAGAATATGAAGTCTGAGAGAGCTTACTGAGCCAATTCTCATTAGAAATTCCCACTCCTATTCAGACCAGCGAGGAGATGATCCAAAACCTTATGAGGGGAAGGAATAAGTACAGAACAACTCTATTACACCTAAATACAAATCAAGCAATAAGTTAATGAAACATTTAGAATCAATACATTTTCATTTTAAAATGCCACCCCAAGAATTACACCACTAGGCTTCACACATATACACACATATAGAGCCCTGTGGAACACCTCTAACAATATTCAACTTTTTTGACTCATGATATTTTCACATTTTCTGCTCTTTCCATGCTTGTGTGTGTTTTGGTGTAGGACTCCATGGGAAAGGTTCTGGATCGCTGGGTGATCATGACGCCGGAGGATGAGGTTGTGACCCAACAGCAGTTCTTACGATTTGGTGAGACTAAATCCATTGTGGAACTTATGGCTGTCCAGGAACATCAAGATCGTCTGGCAACAAACTCCAAGACAACTAAAAGTGATTCAGACATCCGTTTGTTTATTGAGAGCAGTAGCCACCACCTAGGCCTTCAGAGAGACACAGCTGGAGATCAAACACCACCTAGCTTGCACCATTTTGAAAACCTTCCAGGGGGTAACCTGGCATTCCTGCAACCATTTCAGTACCAAAGTCAATCCACATCATCTCCGCTAATCTCTTCATCCGCAATTCTACAGGAGGTCTCTGCTGTGGCCTGCAGACTACAGCAAACTGGACAGGGCCATGGAACAGATAGTATAGAACCTCTTAGAGGAAGCAAAACAGCCATGACAGCCACAAGTGATGCAGATGAGAAGATAAACCGAGGTCTGCAACTTGACTGTAAACTTGACAACAGTGTTTCATTGCTAGGAAAACCTTCAAACAAACTGCCAAGCATTACAGTCACTGACCCTCGGGCTGTGTTCGTGAAAGGTGAGCGTCCAGGTTCCTTCTCTTGCTCTTCCTCGAGCGTTAGAGACCGTGGCCTTGGATTAATGGTGCGTAAAGGGCGTGTAAGCTGCAGCGCCTGTGGGAAAACATTTTATGACAAGGGAACCCTAAAGATTCACTACAACGCCGTCCACCTGAAGATCAAACACCGCTGCACCATCGAAGGCTGCAACATGGTGTTCAGCTCCCTCCGCAGCCGCAACAGACACAGTGCCAACCCTAACCCACGGCTACACACTCCGGCACTGCGCAACACACACTCACCTCAGCACCAGCTGCCCTCAGCCCAGCCCTGTGCCGCAGTTCTGCCCAGCAGAATCAAACCTCCTCCGGATGTGGCTCCTCCCTGTATCCCTTCATTATCATCGTCCATTCTGGAGACATCACACACACCACTCATGTTCCCCTCCATGAAGGCAGTCCAGCCAGTTCCCCCATTCTACAGCACCATGCTATCTTCTAGACGTTCATCCATATTAAATTGCTCTGGTGATGCCAAGACCAACAACAGAACATCAGTGATTGATCAGACTCTAAAACAAAAACATATGTCCATTTGCGAGGGTAATAATACAGCTGTGGTTCAACGTTCAGGCAATCCAAACAAGCTGCTTAGCATGGTCCACACAGTGCCAAAGAAGAAACCACGCAAGTCCAGCATGCCAGTAAAGATTAAAAGGGAGATGTTCAATGAGCAGGATCACCAGAAATACCTAGACAATGGTAATAATGGTGATGATGATAATTATTATCACAGTGATGACAGTGATGAAGGCAGTATGATAGATGCTTACCACATTAATGGTCAAATGACCACGCAACAGTCCTCACAGACTTCAATACAACCTTCCAGTGAATTCAATATCAACAAATTCCATATCAACAGTCACAACGACTACATATTCAGAGGCAGCAGAATGCCGACCCATGCAGGAGATAATCATGAGGTTTCTGTGATGGACAATAATAAAGTGTGTAAAAATACTATTCAAAAAACCCACAGAACCTCATCCTGCTTCAACATTGTCAACATGAAGGAGAAAGCAGCCTCAGAGAAGACCAAAGGGGTGATGAAAAAGAGGATGAGGAGTGAGGGACAAAGCGGAAGAGAAGAAATAGGTGAGCCTCTTCTAAAGGTTAAAGAGGAGGTGTACGACCCCAGCTATGACCTTCACTGCAGCAGACACTGTGATTTTAATAACTGGGAAAACAGAGGAGTTGTTGCTGTGACATCAGCTGTGATTTCTGATCAACGGAAAGACTTTAACTCCAGCTCAGATCAGGAGGAGGAGGAAGAAAGACCAGATGAAGAATAGTAGAGTCTTCGTGCTTGAGGTGCAGCTAAATGTGTAAGAAATAATACTAACATTATAATAATACTGCATCTGTCTAAAGTAAGACGTCATGTCATTTGTCTTTAGTGTTTGAGCTTAAAGCAAGAGTTTAGTAAGAAGTCTATTTAACATGATCAGTCAGTTTGCTATATAATGTGTGTTTCTTCACTAAGATGCTAGGCTAATGTTGCTAACAAACTCTGGACTTTTTTTTTAAATAAGTTTGTTCTCCTGCATTCTACCTAATTATGTTGTCCAGAGTCCAGTATTTCTTAAAAACATTACATTAGCACGAGTTGTTGTAAACTAAACTTGTGTGCTGGAATGCTGAGCTGAAAGCTGAGTCTCTCAAAAATGTCATGGATTCTTTTCTTAAATATTAAAATGTATTATTTGGTACTGTAGACGTATTAAGTTTGTCATTACTATTTATAAACACTGTGTAATTGTTGGTTCTTTATGCATTTTCTATGCTACTCAATAGCTATTCTACATTTTGCCCTCAAGAAGGCGCCATTTAGAAAGAAACTAAAATACCTCAACCACAACAGACCTGTATGTACACAATTCTGTATTTTGTACAAACATGTATGTATGACATTTGAAATGAATAATTAGGTAATTTAAATTTGTGCTGATATAATAGAGCGTTTTCCTCCTCCCGGCGCCTTGTGTCATTTCTTGGACATCGTAGAGAGCAGGGCATTACTGTGGTAATTTGCCTTGTGGTCAAAAGGACAAACATCGTTAAGTAAAAAGCACTAGGGTTTTAAATTATAGCTGCAATCGAAATAAACTGTATTATGCAGCCCTCTGCTTGAGAACAGTGTGTAGGCGCTTCCGAGTGATTCCAAAATTAATATGTTCACACGGAGCAATTCAGCAAAATCACAGTTTATAAATTGTTTTTAAAATCTGGTTATACACCTTTTGAACTCACTCTGGCTGTGATTGCAGCATCAACTCATCACCCAGTTAATACATAGTAATAGTGATTTTATATAAACCGTTTCAGAGGAATATTCATGAGCGTAGGAAGTGACGTACCTGTTCCTAGAACACTTCTGTTTAGCGGTAAACAGCGTTCAAAACAGTGGATGTAACTTTTTTATTTAACATGAATGCAAACTTCACCTAATCTGAGAGTCACAAATATTGAAAATCAGATCAAATTGTTCTTTAAACAAGTAAACTATACTACACTAAATACATAATAATTTTCCAAAATTCAAGGAATACCCACACCAAGCGATCAGTTACCAGTTTTAATTTGTGGTTTAATCCAATTAGCTCCATTCATTTTAGACTAACTCGCAGGCTCCTCTAGCGCTCAGCAGTATTTTTCTAAAATAACTGATTAAATAAGAAGTGCGTGGAATTACCACCGATTATACAATAGTTAGTTCCGACCTCACAATCTGATTGGTTGAGAAGTGTTCTAGCCGTGCTGATATATGTGATAACATCACAGCCTTCTCACACTAAACTTGTATCACTCCGCCGACACGTTGCCGAGTAACGGCGTATACACACAGGACACCCGCAGCAGCGTTAGCTTAGCACAGGCTAGTGCTCAGCCGCGGCACGCTCGCCCGCAGCCCTCAGTGCTGACTCGTCTTTGTGGAAAAAGGGAAAGAAAATCGCTCGGTTACTGCCGTCTGACAGCCAGAACGCTAGCTAGCCAGGCTAGGCTAAGCTACGCTAAGCTAATGCTGAGCTTAAGCAAGCTACGCTAACCTAACCACAGTCCAGCCAGCTAGCTTAAACCAACACCACCCAGCAAAACAAGCAGAAATGCTAAAAGAAATCTTATTATTATTATTATTATTACTATTATTATTATTATTATTATTATTATTATTATTATTATTATTATTATTGTTAAGTCATGTATTTTGTTAAATAAATAAATAAAACAGGCCTTTATATTCCAGTTTTTCTTTAATAAAGATATTTTATGTATTAAAATGCTATAGCATTACTGCTTCTGTGTGTTAACTGGCTTATGAGATTATTATTATTTTATTTATAATTTTCTGATATAATTGGGGATATAGGAAGTGCATGGAATTACCACAGAATGTCTAATAGCGAGAATACCGACTTAATATTTTTCTGGTTTTATTTGACCACAAGAGGGCGCTCACGAGTAAAATAGAAAGTAGGTAGGCTCTCCATAAACCGTTTCTGGAATTATTGCCGCCTTGTGGTCATATGGAGGAACAGCGTTTGTTAATTAATAAGCAAGATTTTTATAATAGTTTTGGAATCAAAATAAATTACATTATATTAATTTCATTCATTATAATTATTTTTTATAATATCAACAATCTTTCATTTTAATGACGCTTGATGTATTTTTAATTATATCTGCATAATAAAACACATCAACTTTTTAAAAGGGGGATTTTTGCCATAGACTGTATATGGTTTTTAATCTTTTAGCGCCCTCTGCTGGAGAAGAGTGTGAAGCAGTTTATAGTGACAGAGAAAAAGTCATTTAAATATATCTATCTATCTATCTATCTATCTATCTATCTATCTATCTATCTATCTATCTATCTATCTATCTATCTATCTATCTATTACCCGCTTAGAGAGCAGGGCATTACCACAGAAAATTTAATAGCGAGAATACCCACTAACTCTTTTATGGCTTTGTTTGACCACAAGAGGGCGCTTACGGGTGAATTAAAAAGTGGGTAGACTCAGCGTTTGGGTAGGAACAGCGTTTGTTAATTAACTAGCAAGATTTTTACATCTGTAAAGACACAATAGTTTATGTATTAAAATAAACTCTATCTATCTATCTATCTATCTATCTATCTATCTATCTATCTATCTATCTATCTATCTATCTATCTATCTATCTATCTATCTATCTATCTATCTATCTATCTATCTATCTATTACCCGCTTAGAGAGCAGGGCATTACCACAGAAAATTTAATAGCGAGAATACCCACTAACTCTTTTATGGCTTTGTTTGACCACAAGAGGGCGCTTACGGGTGAATTAAAAAGTGGGTAGACTCAGCGTTTGGGTAGGAACAGCGTTTGTTAATTAACTAGCAAGATTTTTACATCTGTAAAGACACAATAGTTTATGTATTAAAATAAACTCTATCTATCTATCTATCTATCTATCTATCTATCTATCTATCTATCTATCTATCTATCTATCTATCTATCTATCTATCTATCTATCTATCTATCTATCTATCTATCTAATTACCCGCTTAGAGTGCAGGGCATTACCACAGAACATTTTATTGCGAGAATACCCACTGACTCTTTTATGGCTTTGTTTGGCCACAGGAGGGCGCTTACGGTTGAATTAAAAAGTGGGTAGACTCTCCATAAACCGGTTCTGGTATTACTGCCGCCTTGTGGTCATATAGAGGAACAGCGTTTGTTAATTAACTAGCAAGTTTTTTACATGGGTAAATCAATATAAATTAAATTATATTAATTTCATTCATTATAATGATTTTTTATAATATCAACAATCCTTCATTTTAATGACGCTTGATGTATTTTTAATTATATCTGCATAATAAAACACATCAACTTTTTAAAAGGGTTATTTTTGCCATAGACTGTATATGGTTTTTAATCTTTTAGCGCCCTTTGCTGGAGAAGAGTGTGAAGCAGTTTGTAGTGACAGAGAAAAAGTCATTTAAATCTATCTATCTATCTATCTATCTATCTATCTATCTATCTATCTATCTATCTATCTATCTATCTATCTATCTATCTATCTATCTATCTATCTATTACCCGCGTAGAAAGCAGGGCATTACCACAGAAAATTTAATAGCGAGAATACCCACTATTTTATGGCTTTTTTTTTTTTTTACCACAAGAGGGCGCTTACGGGTGAATTAGAAAGTGGGTAGACTCTCCATAAACCGGTTCTGGAATTACTGCCGCCTTGTGGTCATATAGAGGAACAGCGTTTGTTAATTAACTAGCAAGTTTTTTACATGGGTAATGACACAATAGTTTATGTATCAAAATAAATTACATTATATTAATTTCATTCATTATAATGATTTTTTATAACATCAACAATCCTTCATTTTAATGACGCTTGATGTATTTTTAATTATATCTGCATAATAAAACACATCAACTTTTTAAAAGGGGGATTTTTGCCATAGACTATATATACTTTTTAATCTTTTAGCGTCCTCTGCTGGAGAATAGTATGAAGCAGTTTGTAGTGACAGAGGAAAAGTCATTTAAATCTATCTATCTATCTATCTATCTATCTATCTATCTATCTATCTATCTATCTATCTATCTATCTATCTATCTATCTATCTATTACCCGCTTAGAGAGCAGGGCATTACCACAGAAAATTTAATAGCGAGAATACCCACTAACTCTTTTATGGCTTTGTTTGACCACAAGAGGGCGCTTACGGGTGAATTAAAAAGTGGGTAGACTCTCCATAAACCGGTTCTGGAATTACTGCCGCCTTGTGGTCATATGGAGGAACAGCGTTTGTTAATTAACTAGCAAGTTTTTTACATGGGTAAAGACACAGTTATTTCTGTATCAAAATAAATTAAATTATATTTCATTCATTATAATGATTTTTTATAATATCAACAATCCTTCATTTTAATGACGATTGATGTATTTTTAATTATATCTGCATAATAAAACACAACAACTTTTTAAAAGGGGGATTTTTGCCATAGACTGTATATGGTTTTTAATCTTTTAGCGCCCTCTGCTGGAGAAGAGTGTGAAGCAGTTTGTAGTGACAGGAAAATCTATCTATCTATCTATCTATCTATCTATCTATCTATCTATCTATCTATCTATCTATCTATCTATCTATCTATCTATCTATCTATCTATCTATCTATCTATTACCCGCTTAGAGTGCAGGGCATTACCACAGAAAATTTAATAGCGAGAATACCCACTAACTCTTTTATGGCTTTGTTTGACCACAAGAGGGCGCTTACGGGTGAATTAAAAAGTGGGTAGACTCAGCGTTTGGGTAGGAACAGCGTTTGTTAATTAACTAGCAAGATTTTTACATCTGTAAAGACACAATAGTTTATGTATTAAAATAAACTCTATCTATCTATCTATCTATCTATCTATCTATCTATCTATCTATCTATCTATCTATCTATCTATCTATCTATCTATCTATCTATCTATCTATCTATCTATCTATCTATCTATCTATCTATCTATCTATCTATCTATTACCCGCTTAGAGAGCAGGGCATTACCACAGAAAATTTAATAGCGAGAATACCCACTAACTCTTTTATGGCTTTGTTTGACCACAAGAGGGCGCTTACGGGTGAATTAAAAAGTGGGTAGACTCTCCATAAACCGGTTCTGGAATTACTGCCGCCTTGTGGTCATATGGAGGAACAGCGTTTGTTAATTAACTAGCAAGTTTTTTACATGGGTAAAGACACAGTTATTTCTGTATCAAAATAAATTAAATTATATTTCATTCATTATAATGATTTTTTATAATATCAACAATCCTTCATTTTAATGACGATTGATGTATTTTTAATTATATCTGCATAATAAAACACAACAACTTTTTAAAAGGGGGATTTTTGCCATAGACTGTATATGGTTTTTAATCTTTTAGCGCCCTCTGCTGGAGAAGAGTGTGAAGCAGTTTGTAGTGACAGGAAAATCTATCTATCTATCTATCTATCTATCTATCTATCTATCTATCTATCTATCTATCTATCTATCTATCTATCTATCTATCTATCTATCTATCTATTACCCGCGTAGAGAGCAGGGCATTACCACAGAAAATTTAATAGCGAGAATACCCACTAACTCTTTAATGGCTTTGGGCCATAAAAGCGCTTACAGGTGAATTAGAAAGTGGGTAGGCGCTCCATAAACCGGCTCTGGTATTACTGCCGTCTTGTGGTCATATGGAGGAACAGCGTTTGTTAATCAATTAGCTGGATTTTTACATGGGTAAAGACACAGTTATTTCTGTATCAAAATTAACACATTTTCATTAAACGTATTATACTGTAGTTTTATTATAAATATAAATAATCCTTCATTTTATTGACTCTTAATGTATTTTTAATTATATCTTCACAATAAAAAACAGCTTTTTTAAGGGGAGTGGGGGTAGTAGTATCTATAGCCTGTATATGGTTTTAACCTGTAGGGCTCTTGCATTGTGCCCGCCTTGTGGTCATAAGGACGAACAGTTTTTGTTAATCAATTAGCTAACAGTTTGTGTATCTATCTATCTATCTATCTATCTATCTATCTATCTATCTATCTATCTATCTATCTATCTATCTATCTATCTATCTATCTATCTATCTATCTATCTATCTATCTATGGGGAGTTTTCATTGTTTATTTAATTAGTTAACTATATGAATATGAAACTCGACAGAATACATTCACGTTTTATTCGCTGATATTCAAATAATTTCCCCTCGCATTCCTTTGCATGTACAAGTTGTAGATCGTAAAGCTCGAAACACAAAATGCAGATCTACAAATCATCTCATTCAGAAGCGCGTATGAATGCTGTGAGCCGTGGCGCCGTTTCCCCCCCCGCGGTTAAGACCGTGATGGTATGGTCCTGCGGCGCTGAGCGGGAGAGCGGTGCTGATGGTGTGTGTGGAGCGGAGCGGCGCTGCAGAGCCGAGGCGGTGAGCTTTAGCTCAGTTTCTGGAGGCACAGCTAACAGCTACAGCCCTGCTGCTTTATTCATATGCAGTTTTCTCCCGGTGAGATGTTCGCTTTATGAATGGTTAAACGTAATGATATGATTAATAATTATTTAGGGGAAAGTCCGGCGCCGTGTTGTTGTTGGTCCCGCTGTTTGGGGCTAAATTAGCCTGCTAGCCGCCGCCAGAAAGCCCAACAAACAGCGTTAACCTTCCTCTAGTTCACAGCTCTGTAAACAGGGAGTTTTTTTGTGAGTGAAATTCTTGTTTGCTACAGTGTTGGAGTTACGAGTTATTGTTTTTCTGTGTGTCTTAGAGTCAAAATAAGGTTAAGATAAACGTTTTTAAGGTAACGTTAGTTAGCTATCCATGTTGCCAAGCTCGTTTTGATTGTCCGTTCCACCTTAAATGGTACGGTGGTTTCATTACGGGCGACCGACGAGACAGGATGAAACCGCTGCACTATTTAAGGTGGAACGGAGAAATCGAATAAAAAGCTAACTTGGTCCTCCTATCTGTTTTTAGTTGTTTTTTCCGCAGTGTAAGGAGTTGACAGTGTGTGTGTATGATATGGTTTAATATAAAATAAGTAAAATATCAGTCTGCAGTGTAATTCTGCCTCTAGGACCCTGACTCTGTCTCTGTTTTTGACTCTGTCTCTGTTTTTGACTCTGTCTCTGTTTTTGACTCTGTCTCTGTTTTTGACTCTCTCTGTTTTTGACTCTCTCTGTTTTTGACTCTGGCTCTGTTTTTGAGTCTGTCTCTGTTTACTTCTGCAGTTCAAGATGAAACCCCAGTCCAGCCACGACTTTAACCCTGGAGATATCGTGTTCGCTAAGATGAAGGGTTATCCCTTCTGGCCTGCCAGGGTAAGAAACTGCTAAAACTCTTTACTAGGGCTGGGTATCGTTTTTAATTTTCAAATATCCATTTATGTGTGCTTTATTAAGAACAGAAAAACAGCATCAAATCATTTCATTTTATTAAAGAAAAATGAGCATAATATTCTCACTCTTTCCTGACTAATTGTGAAACATGCTGTGGAAAATTCTTCTTCAAAGCAAATCAATTCCCAATCATTTCTACAATTTTGCCAATAACGATAAGGAGACATTTTACTTTATTCACAAATGTGTTTGTAACAGTCTTTTATTGTACTAGCTTTCACTTCATAAAGGGCAATTTTAAGAAAAATTGGGAGGTATATTTTGGGAGAGGCACTGGGTTTAGAAGAGGGACAGAGCTGATTGGCTGAGCTGCAGCAGCAGTGTGCAAACTAGAGCTTTTTTTACACTGTAGGGCTGCAGCTATCGATTATTTTAGAAATCAAGTACTCTACTGAAAAAACGTTTAGAGTAACCGGATAAAACATAAAATACGAAATTTCACTTAATAATGAATGACCAATTGGTTTATTTTTTTAATTCACAACATACATTTCCACATTGCACACAAATAGAAAGTTTTACAGTACTCAGAACTTAATTAATTGACATAACTAAGACTAAATGACATGATACAGTAAGTTCATGGCCGTGCACAGAAAAATAATCGATCATTTTTTTTATTGAGTAACTATAATTACTTGAGGAATAGTTTCACCCTTATTGTACTGTATTTTAATATCTTGAGAGAGAAAGACGGAAAGACAGACATAGCAAGTGCCTTAGAGTCTTCATCACTGCGACAGTGTTCCGAAAATTTGAAGAAAAAGGAAGTGTGGATGAATCTTTTGTAGCAGATCCAGACTTTAGACCATCTCAACATGCTTAACTCGCTGTGAGTGATGTCCACATTTGTCACGTTTAATCTATTCTACTGTATTTTACTCTAATACTTATGATAATGCATTCCACAAGCAAGCATAAATGAGTTTAGCTTTAATAGATAAGCACAGCATGTCACATCGAACATTTCTAAAAAGGAGTGATAAGAAGAGTCAAATGAATAATCAAAGAATACGTTCCCTATACCAAGTTCACGCCTAAAATGCATTGAGTGCAGTGTTGTCACTAACCGCAAAGACCTAGGCGTAATCTGTGCCATTAAAGTCAGTTAAAAGTTAGATTATAAGTTAGATGTGGATACATATTGTTTACATGCAGAGCTGGAATTTAAAAAGTAACCACGCTTTTGTATTTCTGTGACGACAGATTGCGGATGGAAAGGCCCCCAAAAACAAGATCCCGATCTTCTTTTATGGAACGCACACAACGTGAGTAAACATCTGCAAACACAAACGCAGGAAGACCGTCACATGGCATTGGCACAGTTTATTACATAAGATATTTAAATTATTGTAGACAGCAATTTTGATTAAATAACCGAAAGTGTATTGATTCAGAACTGATTTATTGTCAGGTTTTCCTAATATGAAGCGTAATAAATAAATAAATAAATAAAACAAAATTGAGAAACTTTTGCTTGTTTGAAAGTGAATCAGGCATATTTTCTGTAGTTTACGATGAGTATAATTAAAATGTTGTAATTAAGATGTAGTTAGGAAGTCTTAATATATTGTTCCCATGCCAGTTAATTATTCATTTATTTGCTTCTTTGCTAAAATCAAAAGTGTAAAAACTTTTTACCTTCATTACTCAGGTAGAAGCATAGACTGTATATAGCTGGACAGAGCATCCTCTCTGAAAAGTGAAGCCACCACAGGTCGGGCACCCACTGCTGTTCCGTTTCAGAAAGCTGTGTAACCCCACCCATCCCCATATGTTTCAATTGCAAAACAGAACAACTTTCAATCACGCTTTTTTCCAACATACTGTAATTCTACCTCCTTTATATAAATGCAACAGCTAGTGTAACCTCTGCTTATGTTGTCAAATTTTGTATATCCCCACAGAATTCGTTTTTAAAAACGTTATTCAGTTCTATTCAAAAAAGGTGTGGTTATTGTAAAACAGCTGGTTATGGGCGGGACCAATAACAGACCGTCAGCTCCGCTCCACTCCGCTCTGCAGCCTGACCACGAGGAAGCCCTCAGGGGCGGTTTTACTTAAATGAGTGGGCCGTCTCTCCACAGTCTTTCTCCCTCCTCTGGTCTCTACTGCGCAGACTCGGGTATCAGATTTTGGCTTCATTTTCATTGAATGAATGGGAACGGCGACACAGCGTCCATCTTTTTTTACAGTCTCTGGGTAGAAGTATAGATACAACAGTTTAAAATCTACAGGAAATTTCAGGAATAATCAGCTCAAGCTTTTTACTCAAGTAAAAGTGTAAAGGTACTGGTTTCAAAGCCCAATAATGTAATGTAATATTAAAATGTTAATGTTAAAAATTTGGGATGCATTATGCTGTCTTTCAGCTGCACATGTGCACAATGAAAATGAGTTCATTATAGTACAATGCAAATATAATAAAGAAGCTTAGTGGGGACATTTTGCTATGCACGGATCATCTTCATACTTAATATTGCATACTCTTTTGTGCTATAAACTTGTTTGCCACAAAAATGCCAAATATACCTTTAACGGAGACAGTAACAGTAATATCAGAAATACTTTGACAGAGCCAGCATGCTATGGAAATTGATTTAACTGTGGCTATTTCTGCTCTTTTTGCTCTCATTTTTCTGCAGAACCTCTTTGGTCCCCAAAGAAATTGCCCACTACTGGCCCAACAAGGAGAGATATGGCAAATCCACCACACGAGGAGGCTTTGACAAGGCCATGTGGGAGATTGAAAATGACCCAGGGATCGGCCTCAGAGGTCAAAAGGTCAGATTTCACAGCATGCCCACTGAAATGCAAAAAGTTTTGCTGTACTGTTCAACCAACAGGGTGTGCATTGTAATGATTTAATGAATTAATATTTATGTGCTAAATTAAACATTTACATTTTGGCTTAATCTGTATTGGTTTTAAAGTAGTGGATCATTTATATTTATGTGCATTTTCATCAATTTTCATGTCTTATCTGTCAGTTAACTTTTTTCTGCAATCCATAATGTGTCTACACAACACAAAGCAAAGAAAAATATTTAACCCCCTGTTGCCAACCTTGTTGTGGCTTCTGAAAGTAAGACACTCTCTTCTTTTCTTTCTCTCTTTCTCTCTCTCTCTCTCTCTCTCTCTCTCTCTCTCTCTCACACACACACACACACACACAGAAAGCAGCTCTGGTAAAGAAGGTACATGAGAGCCGGCTGGCGTACAAAAAACAGAAAAGGACAGAAGCAGCCAAAACAAAGAACAGCGAAGTGTCACCTGCAAAAATCTCCTCACCTGTGTGTGACCCATCATCTAAACCCACCACACCCAGTGCAAAAGGAGCATCTTTGAAGAATGCATCAAGTCCAAAGACAAAAACATCGGAGATGCAAGTTAAGAAGAGAGCGACTTTAAGAGTCGCTAAGGATACTGCAGCAAACAAGACGATTAGAGCCTCCAAAAGAGTGACCAGTGTTTCAGCAGCTGGCTTGTCCAGAAAAGTCAGCCCTGTGAAAAAAGTCATCCAGAAGAAAAAGGTCATCCTAGTCAAAAAAGCCATACTCACAAAGAAAGTCAGTGCGGCAAGAAGAGTGGGTGCAGTGAGGAAGAGCTCCGCCAGGAACAAAATCCTTTCAAAAGCAAAGAAGGATAAAAACACTGGGAAATTAGCAAGAAACAAGACCAAGGGGAATAACCTAAAGATAAAACTGCCACTGCCAGTGAAGAAGCCTGCAAAAGTAAGTGTTCTGTGTTCACTGAAGTTTTTTTCCCATCCAGTTACAATTTTCTGTCTTTCATGAAAACCCCTGATCAATGCAATAAACCCCAGAAGCTCAGTATAGCACACTTAGCATGACGAAATTCTTAATGTATACTGCGTGCGGAGCTGTGGAGCTCAGGTGGGACTCGCTGCCCAAATTAATGGTACCCTCAAATCCAGAACTCTACTCCCAAATGTACTCATACTTGTACTTGAGGGATTTTTTTTTTATCAATGCATCAATAGATCAAATCCCTAAGCTTATGCTATGAACACACCTAGTTTATAAACGGTAGGGGTTGTAATGTTTGGCGGTCCACCATTGAAATAATTTAAAATCGACAAAAAAAAAGAGTGTTTAAGACGTTAATAGCTGTTCTGTTTCAAATGTATTATAAATCAGGTGTTTATTACGTGTCGGCACACCTCTAATGCATTTCAGAAGAAATATTGCCAATCATTGAACATATCTTTGAACTTGATATAAATTTTAACAATTTAAATAATTCAAAGTTGGCTCACAAATGTTTGCACTTGTAAGTTAAGCATGATTAAGTGTGTTTTGATATTGACCCGTGTAAGGCATGCTGTGTGTTGTACTGCAGGTTCAGAAGTCCTCTGCTGCAGTCACCCCGGTCACTGAGGACCCACTAAAAATACGCAGTCAGAAGAGAAAGCTGGAGGAAGCTTCGTCTGATTTAAAAGAAAAAAATCCAGTCTCATCTGCTCCTTCAGGCCCAGCAGGTACTGCTACTTTGAAATGCTTTTTAAAGGTCTCCTTTTGCTAAAATGCACTTTTTCTTGTTCTTTGTAAAATACAATAGTTCTCTCTGAGTTGTTTATGCATGCTGCATATAAAACTATTTTTTGACCCCAATTGTCTGTAGTAGCTAGTGAAAGAAAATATTCAGAAAATAAGAGTCGATCAGGAAAGCACTGTGTCTATGTGGACCGCCCACAGGCAGAACTGAACAAAGCCACACTGTCTCTTGTAACTAAAGAGCTTACAGCTCTGTTTACACCAGCTAGTAAACCGTAGCTATCTTGTGTAAGTAACTATATGTTTAAATCATATATATGGTTGATTCCACGTTTTTCCAAGACCTTAAATATACACTAGGGAAGCACGGTTTGACAAGATAGTTCAACTCGACAGAACACCGGTCAAAGTGACGCCGTTCACGTCAGATTTTATGATATAGAGCAGACTCTGGGGCTTCGCTGTGGCAAAACCGCCGAAGCACCGCATCACCAAGTCTGAGGTAAGAGTTTAGTATCGTTAATTTAGGTAACAAAACGTTATCAATCAAGGTCAAGCGACATTGAGAGTCTGACAATAAGCAAAGTTTAAGGGTTAACTTTATATAGCACTCAGTGCTATATCTTCACAACTAAGGCTGTATCTCTGAAAACATTTTGTCTTGAGTTTTAGAGCTGCAAAATTGACTGTGGGGAGAGGAAGGCAGGTTGCGTTCTTCTGCAGTTCTGTTAGCCAAACAGAGGCTATTTGTTTGCATGTATGAATATTCATGAGCAAGAACTGAAATCCTGTCTTTCTTCATAGACCACTAATTCAGTGAAATAAAGCAGGGCTAAACAGAAACACCAGAGCACCTTTTTCACAAAAACTGCTCACATGGCATTCATTCATACTAGAGACCAAAACAAAAATAAAAATGAATAAAAAAAAAACTATGGAATAAAACCTTTTTAAGGTGTTTATATGATGCACATTGTCCTCTAACATCTGAAACCATCAAATCACTTATAACACATGAAAGCTTTGCTGAATGCCATGATGGTCTTACCCTGCAAACTTGATCATTCATCATCATACAGGGATTGGTATTGTTCTACGCCAACTCGTGAGTTCATGGTCTCTCTCACCTTGGCTTGGGACCGCCCACAGGCAGAGCTGAACAGTCTCTCTTCAGCTAAAGAGCTTACAGCTCTGTTTACACAAGCTCGTTAACCTTAGCTATCTTGTGTAAGTAACTATAGGTTTGAATCGTATATCCGGTTGATTCCACGTTTTTCTGAGATCTTAAATATACACTAGGGAAGCACGGTTTGACAAGGTAGTTCAACTCGACAAAACACTGGTCAAAGTGACGCCGTTCACATCAGATTTTACGATATAGAGCGGAGTCTGGGTCTTTTTTCACATGGCATTCCTTCATACTAGAGACTAGAAACTAAACATTTTAAAATGAATGAAACATTGAATGAATGGACATTGCCCTCTAACATCTGAAACCATCAAATCACTTATACCACATGAAAGCTGTGCTGAATGCCATGATCGCCTTACCATGCAAACTTGACAATTCATCATTGTACATGGATTGGGATTGTTTTGTGCATTGTCTCTCAACATACAATGTACTTCAAGCTCTGAATTCAACCAGCGGTGAGAACCGGTGAATTCCTGCTGAAAGTGTCATAGTCAGGGTCTGCTAACTGTACTGAGTGATGTGATGTACTCTTGATTGTGGTTTATGGTTAGTGGTGAGAGTTAAGTCTTTACTCTTCTTCCTGCAAATTTGTAATATATTCTGTGAATTTGTGACATCCTGTCTTCACTCAGAGCATTGAACACCATATGATTTTAATGAGCCGTGTAAAATCATTTTTAATTCTCCCTAAATTCCATTTTTATAGTTGGTTATTTATTTCTTTTGCATTTCTTTCCCAATTTTTGTTATTTTTTCCAGTGTATTTAAATTTAAAAAATGTTTTAGGCCTCAATTCAGTAATTCTGTCTGTGTTCTATGCACTATACTACAAAAACTACAGCTACAGCTTCTTGTGACCCAAGCAACTTGTAAAATATGGTTAATTTCATCTACTGAACTCTCAGGATTGGCTAAATTATTGGCTTACTGTTAGATAGTTGATTGATCCTTCCTTACTGTTAGATAGTTGATTGATCCTTCCTTACTGTTAGATAGTTGATTGATTCTTGATTCTCAAGTTATGTTGGAATTATATAGCACAAATGACTCTCCCATTTTCTACCTGTTATTCTTTTTTGTAATACAGCCTCCATTAAGAAACAAGAGAACGAGAATGAAGGATCAAAGAGGAGACGGGGAGAGAAGAAAGACAGGGATGAGGAAGAGAAGAAGGAGGACCTTGCGGCTAAATCACAAGACTGTGATAAACCTACAGCTCCACAAACAGAAAAGAATGATGTTAGAAAGAGGAGAAGAGGAGAGAGAGAAGAAGGGGATGAGAGTGAAAAGAAAGAGCATGAAAGTAAACGACTGAGAAGCAGCCTGCCACGGATTGAGGGTAACGAGAGGGAAGAGGTTGAGAAAAGGAGAAAAGCAGAAGAACAAAAGAAGAAAGAAGAGGTGAAGAAAAAGAAGGAAGAGATAAATAACTTGAAGGAGATGGAGGAAAAGAGACAGACACGGAAAGGGGTGCAGGAGGCCAGTAAGGAAGAGGAACAGATTAAGAAAACGAAAAATGAAGAAGCGAATCAGAAAAAGAAAGAACAGGTGGATAAACTAAAGGAGATGGAGGAAAAGAGAACAACAAGGAAAGGAGTGCAGGAAGCCAGGAATGATTTGGAACAGAGGACAAAAAGGAAGGAAGATGATGTGGCACAGAAAGGGAAAGAAGAGCAGGACAGCGTGAACAAAAAGATGAATCATCAGAAAGAGGGAACTGTGCAGGAAAGGAAGGAGGTGAATGAGTTGAAGGAGACTGAGAAAAAGAGACAAACAGTGCAAAAAGAGGAGGAAGTGGAGCAAAAGAAAAAGCAGGAAGAAGCAGTTAAGGAACAAAATGAGGAGTTGGATAAACTTAAAGAACTGAAGAGGAAAGATGAGCAAAATAAAAAGCGGGAAGAGTTAGAAGCAGAACGAAAAAAGACAGAAGAGCTGCACAGACTTAAAGAACTCAAGAGGAAAGAAGAGCAGGAGAAGGAGCAAAAGCAGGCAGAGGAAGCAGCAGAACAAAAAATGAAAGAAGAGCGGGAAAGACTTGAGCTGAAGAGGAAAGAAGAGCAGGAGAGGGAGCAAAAGAAAAAGCTGGAAGAGGAAGCAGCGGAACAACAAAAGAGAGAGGAGCTGGAGAGACTTAAGGAACTCAAGAGGAAAGAAGAGCAGGAGAAGGAACAAAAGAGGGAAGAGGAGAAAGCCGCACAAAAAAAGAAAGAAGAGCTGGAGAGACTTAAGGAACTCCAGAGGAAAAAAGAGCAGGAGAAGGAGCGAAAGAAAAAGCAGGAAGAGGAAGAAGCAGCACAGAAAAAGAAAGAAGAGCTGGATAGACTTAAGGAACTGAAGAGAAAAGAGGAGGAAGAGCAAAAGGAAAAGTGTGCGAAGGAAGAAGCTGCACAAAAAAAGAAAGAAGAGCTTGATAAACAGAAGGAACAAAGGAGAAAAGAAGAGCAGGAGGCCCAGAACAAAGAGGAAATGATGCAGCAGATAGAAGAAACTGGTGGAGAGAAGCACACGGAGGGCCAGAAGGAGGAGGTAATTTTTATTTAATATTCTTTAAGGCACAACACCAAAAACAACCCATTAATTCCATGGTTTACTTGGTTCTATGGTTTATCTTTTTTGTTTTTCTGTCTCTCTCTCTCTCTCTCTCTCTCTCTCTCTCTCTCTCTCTCTCTCTCTCTCTGTTTGTAACAGAGGAGTAAGGTCTTGGCCGAGAAGAGGCTGAGTGTGCTGAAGTCTCTGCAGGGATTGGTCACCTCTACCAGAGGAAAGCGAGAAATTCCAAAAAACGACAAACCTACTGATGAAAGCACAGATATGACTGCAAAGGAACTCTCGGTGGAAAACAAGATTGTGGATAAAGACTGCAAACCAGTCACTCTTAAGGACTTGGAAATCAAACAAGCAGTAAAGGATGATAGCAAAGTGTCTGTTAAAGCAAGAGAAGAGGGGAAGGCGGAGACGAGTCAGAAGACATCGAGAGAGAGGAGTGGGGGGCGGCCACAGAGAGAGGAGAGCAGAATAACAGAGTGAGTGAAAGGCCTGTTAAATGCACCTTAAAGCATTAGTGCTGTAATTTTTATGATTTTTCTCTTGATTGCATAGGTTCTCTCCACCAATCATATAGGTTTTTTCTGTCATCTATGTCATAGACAGCTGTGACTGACTTTACTAAGGCCATGCTGTAATATCACTTCAATGGGGACTTGTTAGACTGGTGAAGGTTTCTTTTAATGATTGTTGTGTTTAGACAAGGAAATGCTTAGAAATGCTTGGAACCGGCACATTAGATTTAATAGAAACAGGATTAAACTCTGTTCATGTGCTTCTGTGCTGCAGGTGTAAACACTCTGAAAGTTCAATCTGTAAAATCATCTTTCGTTTTTACCAAATAACAGCATGCAGTGTTTACTCTTTCTCCCACATGTAGTGCTCTTTGTAGTTTGGGAAAAGCAGCTCTGTCTGATCTTGAGTTTAGATTGTGTGCCAGAGCCTGACCCCAACCCGATGCCAAACTCGAACTCGGGCTGAAATTTCCCATCACTTTCTTGGGCCCTGTCGCTTGGGGCTCAAGAAAATGGTCTGTGACGCAGGTCTACGTTTTTTAACAATATATATTTTTTATTTAAAGCTATGGCATGATTATTACAATATAGCAAAGTAACAAATCACACTGTGATCTTCAAAAAGTTTTAATCTTATAATTATGCAGCATTGACCGCAGGTCAGTAGCCACCTCATAATATGTCAATGCAGGGCTGGGCACTCGGCCACCAGGCAAAAAACTGAAACGTATGGCGGTAGAAATCAAGTTGTACAGGTACATACACCTTGGAATTGTAGTTAAAAATATGATTTTTAACACTTTACTAACTAAAAAGATGTCTGGTTTAAATAGGGCTTTGGCTCATAACAGTTTGAGTCCTGCTGGATTTTTTGGGCCTTTTCTGCGCTTGCGTGGATAATTCTGTGAACTATGTGTGAGAATATTTCTCATTTCTATGTGTAATGGTCTGTAGTGGTGCTTTGAGTTTTGCAGTGATAGTCCAGCAAAATTTACTCCAAATGTAGTCGATCACCCAAGTCATATTTAATGTTTGAAAGTTAGCTCTTTTAGTTTTATACTAGCCTCATCATTGCCTCATCAGCTCATTAGCTTCAATAATCACATTTTTACCATGGCTTGTAATTATCCATCTTCTTGTTTAATTATATTCTTTGTTCCTTATTATACCTTCTGTCAGAAGTCATTTAAGGTGCAATGGAAAATAATACAAATTGTGTCCAGTAAGAATCCAACTTCAGCCAGACAAACACATGCACTGAGGATTAGCACTGACTGAGATTTGTTTGATTTGTTTTTATTGCAGGTCCGGCAAGAAGAAGGGTGAAGAGGAGAGAATGGACATACGGAAGGGTAAAACATAAAATCTTATATAAAGTCTTGCAGAAGCACACTTTATCCCAAAAAATCATGCCATGCCATTAGTGAATGGATCACCATAATTCATGATTCACTATAAGATTCTGTCACAACAGTGTTGGGAGCTCACGCAAAACACGCATTGTGCATAGAGCACCAAAAATCAAGCTCATGAAAAAACATCATATTGATAGTAATCATTATAATGAGATTTAGAATAAAAATATGCAATGCATGTTAATATATATAGTAATAATATAATATTACTATAATAGTAATAATAATGGGTATAAGCAAAACCAAAATAACATGTTTGCTTGAAAAAAATCTAAATCTCCTATGTTTATTACGGTAGCCGCGTACACAGCGGAGCTGGGGAAGAAGCTGCTCACACTTTTCGTGCGGACACTGATAGGAAATAGAAAAGAGAAGAGTTTTACAGCACAGTAGACAATTTATTTAGGTATAATCAACAGATATACAGCAGAAAGACAACTATTTATGTTTGAAATTTTTACTAAAAATAAAATGCGTCGTTTTTCAGGTTAAATCCGTTGTGTTTTTAAACAGCATATTATGTATAGACCACGATTTCTTATTAAAGAATAAAATCAAAGTGACAAATGAAACCATTTGTCTTGAACATCACGTTCCATGGTATTAATCATGTTTAATTTCAAATTATATTACTGTTGAAATTTGAATTAAGGGCATGGCAAAATTAGACAAAATACGTTTTTGGTTTTATATAGACCTGAATTTGCTATGCTGCTATGAAATAAAAACATCAAAGTATTATCAAATGACTCCACTGGTTCCTACTCAATCATGGCACAACCCATAGACTTGGCCTCATCTACTCAAATGACACATTCAGAACAAGCTTGTTTATGAGGCAGCTGCAAAAAATTCTAACTCCACACCTGAACTGATGTGATTCCAAACTCTGGTGTTCAGACAATACAACTGAACAATATTTGATAATATACTCAACTTGGAATTGTCTGTTTTAACAGTGCATATCATCAAATTTTTTCATTGTGATGCATCGAGTCAAGATGCTCCGTTACCCCCCCTACCCAGATAGAATTCTATAAAAATGCATGAAGTGAGCACATGTAAATGTGTGTCTGTGTATGTTGTATGTCATAAATGTTTATGATAAATGTTAAGCATTGCAAATAAACAGGCATTGTTTTTTAAAGAAGGGACTAAGTTGGATGGAATAATCTCCTAACTCTGATTCTTCTTGTATTCCTCTTTCAGCTTCTGCTCTGTCCGTCACAGACTCTCTGCTGTATAGACTGCACGGGGATATCCGAATCTCCATGACTCTTGACAATCCTGTGAGCTCAAACATATCTCTTTATATATAATTAAGCCATAGAAAGAAATAACTGAAAACCTCAAATGTTTACACTGTGTCCTTAAACCCTTCAAATTTACAATTTTGTGTACAGTGTTTTATTGTGACCTCCTCTTTTTTGCTGGCTATATGTAGGATGTGAGTAAGTGTTTGTTGGCGCTGGATGAGTTGAGCAATGTCCCAGTCTCCTCTCGTCACATACAGAACCACAGCGAGCTCATTGACACACTGAGAAAGGTACACACACAGACCACCGTAGACTTGAACCTGTTATATTGTTTTCGTATAACTATATTATTTACTGTGTGTTTGTGTGTGTTGTGAGCAGATGCGCTGGTTCCGTGGCAGTGAGGACATCATGTTTAAGGCCTCTATGCTTTATTACCGCTTCAAAAACATCTACCTCATTGGCGACTCGGATGAAACCCTCAGTCAGGAGTACATCAACACACTGCAGGAGGACAAGGAGAGGGAGAGAGTGGAGCGAGAAAGAACGGAAGAAACTTCATCCCATGTCTCTCATACTGCTATAGGTAATACTCACAAGATGAGGTATTCTATAGGTCTTCCGAATCTGTACAGCAGAATCAGATTAAATGAAAACATGGGCAGTAAATATGTAAATATTTATTTTAATAAATATAAAGCCCTGTCTTACCCCCTCTGCAAAATGTGCTACAATGCTCATTGCTATCTTACACCTTGTCAGTAGTCATATTTTCACGCTTTGCACATGCGTCATTTAAATAGAATATACCCAGATGGGCATGGTGGTGTGGAAGTGTGTTCAGAAAAATTTCTTGCAATTGCTGTCTTGGCTGCGAAAAACACAGGTGTGCCACTGACTGGTTAAAACCTAGACTACAGTCAACCATCAGACATTCATTTCTATCTTGTGCACATGTGCACCCCTGCTTGTCACACACACAAAGACATGCAGCAGTGCACAAACACACTTTCCATCAACAATCAACAGAACACAAAATAAAATAACATTTGCTGTTCCCATTAATGACCTGCTCACTCACCTTCACAGTGTGAACGTCCAGGTCCGTTTCCTCTGCTGAGAAGCGCACAAGCGTTAAAATACCAAATAAAATACCAATCTGCCAAAGTCAGAGCGCACCTGGCTCTTGAAGGAAGTGGCAAATGACACTGGTTTTGTTTCACGTTATGCCCACCCATGATTAATTAAAAGAATTAGTACATGCCTTTTTTGTGTCTCGAGTCATGCCGGGCGTATTTTTCCCCTGTTGTTACAATATTAAAACCAAGCAGCAGTATTACATTTATTTTGCACTTAAGGCTACTAGCTTGTGAACCGTTACAGTTTTTGTGGCTTCTTATGGGCTCTTATGCTCCTCTTAAATAACCCAAAGTATGGAAAAAAAATAAGACTAATACTAGAACTAATAATAACTAACTAAAACTAAGCACTGGGAAAAAAACTAAATCTAATACAAAACTAGCAAACCCACTCTAAAAACTAATTAAAACTAGTTGAATTGGAAGAAAAAAGTGAAAAACAAAATAAAATTAAACTATAATGAAAAATTCAAAACTGTTCTAACTTTTTTTTTTTTTTTGCTGCAGTTGATGGATCCCATGTAGAGACACAGCCCCTACAAGCTCAGAGCAGTAACCTCATACGACACAGGTATGTGTTTCTGTCTATCACGGTTCATGCTTAAGGTAATTAAACATGCACTGATATCATGTCCCATGACTTATGGGTGCCAAATCACTGCACTGACCTTCCGGATATGCATGCGGGATCTGCAGCATTGAATGTGGATGTGATTTTTCTCACAGATTCATTTGACTGTTCACACTGACAATTCTAGCCAGATCCTAGATTAATATAAATAGTCCGTTTTCACTTAGACCACCTTACTGTATTTTACATTATTAACTTAATTTTAAATATGACTTATTTGAATATAATTTTTCTTGTCTGATGTTTGTGCTAACAGTAAATAAACATTAAGTATATATTTTTGTTTGTCCAGTGATTGTTAATGAGAATCTACAGTAACAGTACTTCTCTTTTGTGTTTTCTTTCTAGTGAGTGTGCAGCAGAAAGGAGCTGACCAACAAAGCTAACATTTTAAAGTTTTGTAGGGTTTTTTTATATTAATAGTCTTTCATGGTCAAGCTGTGCATCAGCTGTACATCTACGGTGCTGCAAAACTGTTTAAAACACACAAAGGCTACCTTCATTTCACTTCAGAGTGCCTTGGCAGGAAAATATCTGGAAGTAGAACTGATCACAGCTGAGTCTGCCACTAATAAAAGCATTAAAGTGGGTAATTCTACACATTTGTACAATTCCAAAATTTCTGATTTATTGTGTATTATAGCAGAGCATTAACCTCATCGTTTAAAGTCATGAGGAGTGTTTTAAAAAATGTTTCATTACTGCTAGGAACCAGTTGTCACAGCTCCTGTCACTTAATAGGCAATAAATACATAAAAATATATTCCTTAGGTCAGATATCTGGTTTTACCACATTTTGTAATTTTCTGTGAGATTCTTTAGAATAGGGTGTTTCTCACCAAATCCACTACTTTTTTTTCTCGCACCTTTAGGTGATTAAGTATGTAAAAAAAATATATATATTTTCCCTTTTACTGCCACTACAGCCCATTTACAAGTTTGCAAAGCTAAGAATCGTACAAATGCTGTGGAAATGCCTTTAAGTTTTGGTACAGGCATATTACAACAGCACAAAAGCTAACTATATTGTCTTCACTCAGTAGTTTTACATTTTAAAGCATTAAGGTATTTTTTTCTGCATTTGGCATTTCAGTCCAATATATCATATTTGATGAATCTGTTGTATTTATTTATGAAGGTTTTTACACTATACAGGCAGTGTTGTTAACTGCACCACTCATCACTGGTGATTTAGCACTGTGCACTGAGCTTCAGTCCTGACTTTGGAAATGAGATAATAGAGATACAAAAATAAGATATATGAAACACTTGATCATCATCTTTTGGTATAAAATCTCTTTACCACAGCAGTGTAACCCCATGTAGTTTTCAGCATTAGGTATTTATGAATGCCACTTTTGCACACATGCACACGTGTCTCCTTTCCTTCATAAATATGTAATGAGATGTGAACGTGGGCGCTCACAAAGTGTTTCTGCAGGTAAACCACTGCTTAGGTAAATTTGTATTAGATCTGGTTTAAGTAAGAATCAAATCTAGCATAAAGCTGGTTTAGATCTGATTTAGTTTTCCTAAACCAAATCTTGTTTAGATCTGTATTAAATCTGCCTTAGATCTGCTTAGGTCTTTTTGCTGGATTGGATTCATATTACAGCTGGATTTCATCTGAAATTATGCTGATTTATATCTGGTTTCAATCTGTATTACACCTGTTGTCAATCTGCACTGAAACAGGTTAAAAACTAGATTCAATTTTAAAACACTTTGTTACAGTGCAGTGTTAGTCTGTGGACGAGAGCTGCATTAGACTGTGGAAAGTGGTGCTGACTCAGTTTGTGTAAACAGCCAATGACTCTCTTTACCAGTTTGTGTCTCTTTATTACAGTAATTCATGTTGACAGTAACATGCTGATGATACATGTAATAAATGTGTAATTACAGTGGTGCATGACATGATGTCATCCCTGCTTGATCTCAGTTACTGCTACTTCTGGATGCATGTGTTTAACTGAACTATGATCGGATTAAGAAAAGCATTACATACTTAAACTACACTTTTATTCTGCTGCCTGCTTTGTGTGTGTAAGGGTCTACCAGTATTTAGACCTGGTTTTCAGTCCAGTTCACTTCATACTGTTATTCTAAAGTTGTATTTTGGTTTATCTCTTATTTTAATGGATTTTATCATGTAAATAGTTGTCTGTTGTGGACAGTTTGTGTGTAAAGCCATGCTCTTACTACTTATTGTGATTAAAAGTGTGTTATTTCTGTACTGGGACCTGTGATGTCCTATTTATCTACACTGACCACACACACACAGACATTTTAGTTAAAATAAGCAGAATTCTTAATTTTAAATATGCATCTGTTCAGTTTTCAGCAAACAAATCCATTCAGACATTATTTAAGGCAGAACTGCTAATAAAACTTTTACATGCAAATATCTAATTTATACATGTGAAAGTTTATTCTGTAGATGTTACATTCCTAATGGAATCAACATTGATTTTTTTTTATACATTCTAAAACATTCTGTTAAATTAAAAGGTAACTGCAATAGTGTTACCACAGTTACATTACTAGAGAGCAATGTTAAGCTACAGTACTAAGTCAAGCATCATTACAGGACAGATCTGCATAACCAGTATCATAAAAAATATGTAATTATGCTGCATCGTTAAGAAGTACATTTGTATACTGTTTTGTTTGACGTCAGTACTAAAATCTTATTATTTAAGTCAAACAAGCATTGCCCCACTTAATTATCTATGTGTCATTGCTTTTTACTCCGCCATTAGTGAAACTAATAACTTAAAAGAAATGTGATTTTTGCAGGTTATATATTCATATTAATGCTTACAATAATTTTAGTATTATAAAAAAAAGTTCTTAAAACATTGTATTGTTTAAAAAAGGAGGCATTTTTAGCAAGCAATTCATTAGATATGGACATGTAATCTTTGAAAATGGATATAAAAAATGTCAATTTACAAAGCCTTTGTAGTAAAGCAGTGCTGGAACAGAGCTGTTACTGCACTCTCTACTGCAGCATTTACACACAGTACATGAAGATTTCCCGCATTGTAACTGGAAAAAAAACAGAAACACAGATAATTGGATATATTAAAAGTATATGACTTGTTTTTAAAGAAATTACAGATAAGGCCAGAGACTTTTCCATATCCAACACAATCCATATCTAAGACATTCTGTCTCACTGGGTTCACTATGTTCTTCTGTACTGCACATTTATTCTCTTGAGGCAGTGTCTCAAAGCACCTCAAACTCATTAGTGTTTTCTCTGTCCTTCTATTTATGTAGCTAATTTACTCTGCACTATGGCCTTTGCTGCTGCGCTCAGCACTTTATTGTA